>NC_059133.1:3079504-3701776 GCF_020740605.2 Lemur catta
AACAAACTATGAACTTCGGTTAATAATGAAGTATCAATATTGTACATGAATTATCACAGATGTGCCATATTAATGGCATTGATGTAAGATGTTAATAATAAAACAATGAGTGCTGTTGAGGGACATAATAAGGAAACTCTCTGTATTGTCTCTGCAATTTTTCATAAACCTAAAACTGTTCTAAAAAACACAATCTGTGAAGAACAAAAGCCAGCATGCCACCCAGTGCAAGGCGGGGCAGGGTAGGGGTCGGCATGGACTCCTGCCCACTGGCTAGCTCTGCCTGAGTGTCCAGGGACCCCCACACCAGACCCTGCCCCTGTGATGCCCTGGAGGACACAGAGGGCAAGAGATGGTTTCGACCCAACTGATCTGCACAACGATGGAGGATAATCAAGCGACAAAAACAGTGGGCTGGGGGACAAGTTCTGGGACCATCAGTGAGAGCCCCAGGGGACCTGCTCCAGGCTCCTACCTTCACCTAAAGCCATTCCTCCCATACACACTTGCAAGACACTGTCTGCTGTCCCCAACAACTCCAGGCACCAGAGGAAAAGCAGAGCCCTGCCCTCTAGGAGCTCAGAGACAGGCAGGGTGATCCGCACAGGGCAGGGGAGGCCAGGAAGGCTTCCTGGAGGTGACGACTTGAGTGCCAAGCAGGAGAATGAGGTGAGAGATGTGCAGTGGCTCGAGGTGGTGAGTGCCCTGCTTGGTGAGCTCAAGGAGCCCCAGGGCAGCCATACAATGGGAGGGCTGCGGTGAACACAGACCCCGGTGCCCTGGGAGGCAAGGCCAGCCTACCGAGATCAGTTTAGGGCCGCAGGGTGCAGGAAAGAGCTGCCACACTCCAGAAGAGGCAGCAAGCACAGCTGTCACCACACGCTACAGCACCAAGGAAAGCACATTCATGCCAAGTGAGGAAGGCAGACACAGAGGGCCACATGCGATATGGTCTGATGCCACCTGTGAGAAATGCCCGGCAGAGGCAAATCCAGAGGGAGAGAAAGCAGGTTAGGGGTGCCTGCGAAAGGATCTGGGGTTTCTTTTTGGGGTGATGAAAATCCACTAAAATTTGACTGTGGCTGCACAAAGACAGCTGTGCGCTTTGTGGATACCCCGAAGTCAATGAATTGTGCACCGTAAATGGGTGGATTACATGGCATGTGAATTACATCTCAATAAAGATGTTTCAAAAGAACAGACTCTCCTGCTCCCAGCCTTGCCCCCCCCCAGGGAGCTGCCAGAGACGCCCGGCCCCGCCCCACCCAGCTCAGGCCTGGAACCAAAGTCCCTGGAGTCTGGGCCGCAGAGTGACCCAGCAAGGGCAGAGCAAGGAGCCCCCGAGGTGTGGCTCTAGGTCACTGAGCAGGAGTGGAGAGACCCTGGCTTCAGGGAGCCCACCTTCTAGAAGGGACCCGTGATAAACAGGACACAACAGCAACCACTGTAGGAAGACGGAAGCCAGGAGTCGGGCAGAGGGACAGGTGGCAACATGGAGCAGAAACATGCCAGGCCCAGGGTCCCGCCCTGCCAGGAACTGTCCTGCGGGCACCAGGAAGGGGAGGTGTGCCCCTAGCAGGAGGACACCAGGACAAAGGCAGGGGTCAGGCACGCCCCACACCTGCACTACAGGCTGCGGCGCTAGGGACGGGCTCCTGCACCCTGACCTGCGTCCCCACCCCTGTACAGCCCCAAGCCCCTGCCCCCAGGTGCTGGGTAGAAGCAGCGGCCCTTCCCACTGACTGGGAGAACCGACCGAGAGAGGCCGTGTCCCCAAAGCCCTCCTAACCACTGCGGCCCTTGAAGGGTCCCAGCTCGTTTGGTTTCTCCCACCACAGCTTAATTTGAATCTGGTGGCATCAGGGGTTCCAGGTGGAGCCGCTTTCCCTCCCTCGAGGGACAGGTAACCGCTCACCAGGCACAGAGCTTTACAGTTTCCCATGATCTGCCTCCTCGGACCCCACTTCCCAGAGGCAGCGACGCGGGCGGCGGCCAGTGTCAGGGGCCAACCCGGAAGCCTCACCTCTAGACACCCCAAGGCCACCTCACCCAACAGCAGCCAAGCCCATGCACTGGGGACAGGGCACTCCAGGCTTCCTCACCAGACCTCCCTCCTCCTGGGAAGCGACCGCCAGGCCTCCCCACCCACCCAGGCCTCCCCGTGGCGCAGACACTGCCACCAAGGGCAGGGGCCAGCTCTCAGGCTCTGGCTTCCATACTCTAGGCCAAGGCCTTTGTTTACACGTGGCCAAACTTCTTTGAGGTCCGGAGAAGTTAAGCGTCTTGCCCCAGAACACACAGCAGCAAGACCAAGAACCTTTTCCACCCCCCACACATAGGCTTGGGTTAGGAGCAGAGCCCACCGCGTCAAACCTGGCTCCACCATGCACTGGCTTGTGGCCTCAGGGAAGGCACTGAACTTCTCTGGGTGGGGTCTTCCTCGTCCGTGGGGTGGAGCCAGCAACAGCACCCAGCTCCAGCTGTTATGGGGATTGTGTAACGTGCTTAGAACGCCGTGGGGCCTGGGTGAGAGATGCCGTCATTCTTGTTATCACTGTATGTTCGGTAGCAAAGAGAGACGTCTCACCATGACTTTAAACTTATTGCTTCTACTTCCTTCACAACCCCCCCCCCCAGAAAACTGGCGGAACTTTCTGAAAGGCTTATCAGGGCAACGGAAAGCCTGCAGTGGTTACGAGCACAGCCTTTGGAGCCAAACAGCACAAGTTCAAATCCCAGCTCTGCTACCGAACGGGGGACTCAGGCAAGCTGCACTGCCTCTCCGTGCCTCGGTTTCCTCATCTGCAGGCAGGGGTGCAAGTGTCCGCTGCGAGGGCTCTGTGAGACAAGTCGTGTGAAACACTCAGCGCCGTGTCCGGCATGCAGGTTGAGTGATTTCTATTGCTATTATTAATTTTTTTGATAGGCCAATACTTCCTCTCTTCCTGTGTCACCAAGGGGGACTTTAATCACAGGGCTCACACATAATCACAACCCTAGGTTATAACTCAAATGCCAATCTTAACAACAGCCTTCACACGCGACGTCAACGGCGGCAAATTACCAGAACTACCAGCCCGGCGTCTGCGCGGGCCTCCGTAAGGGGCACGTGCAGAGGCACCAAAGGCAAAACGAGCACAGTTTTCTCTAATTAGGGAAAACCTCATTTTCTTGCACCATCTCTGTGTGTAAGAGAAGTCGGAGCAACCTGCCTTTAAGTTCTCAAGTTAACCGATTACATTTCTCCTGCAGCCACGGCTCCGAGCAGGTGACAGGCTGCCCTGGGCCCCACCCACCCAGGCTCTGTTCACACAGCCACCGTCCCCTCAGAGCCCCAGGCCTCCTCCCAGCTCCGCCAGCCGCACCTGTTGAGGACCTGAACTTCCATGCCCTCTACTCTGCCCAGAATAAAGACCTAAGGAAAGGGCCCACCACTGTGCCACCAAAAAGCCAAGGAAAAGGCCGTGCTAAGCCCACTGCGGTGCCAGAGCCCCCCAGCCGGCCTGCAGGTTACCCAGACCAAAGGCCTTCAGCCGCACCACGGGAGTGGCCAGCGTGGCCTGGACGGCATCCAGCAGGTGCCCAACCCTGAGCTAAGCAAAGAGAAGCTGCTTCCCAGCAAGCACCTCTGTACCCCACCTACCACGCACTCCCCGTGGCCCACGTCTTGCCTCCCCGACTCACGTGTCAGCGCAGGGATGCTCTGCCACTTCCTAGCCCTGTCCGCAGCTGCCCCAGGCAGCAGCTCGCACCGGGCTTCCCAAGGACAGGGCCTCCCTTCCCCAGCGGGGCAGCCTCGGGGGCTGTCTTGCAGGGGAGGGGGGCAGAAACTCTGGGAGGAGTGACCAGGCCACACAGCCAGGCACTGGCATTTCCCCTGCCAACTGGCACACGCCTCACACCAACAGGTGCTCTGGGACGGCTCCTTAAGTCGCACCACAGCCACTGGGCAGGAGCCCCCAGGAGGGGAAACCTGTCCAGCTCCCCAAAAGGGGGCGGCCTCCAGAAATGAGCCGCTGACCAAAGCCACACACATCCCCAGGACGGGTGGGTCTGGCTTCCAGAGGGGACCGTCTAACAGTAGAAAGTAGGGAGCTGGAAGGGGCCTCCACGTGGCCCCAGGAGGCGAGGGGGGCACCGAAAGGGCACAGCCACTAACACAGATCACACGTGGGAACATCAGGGCGCCTTGGCTCCCCCGTAACGTGGATTTCATCAAGACGGTGGTGGGGTTTGGTGCTGGCGTTTCTGTAACATCTGTAACACTGCTCTGCTGCTCTTTGCAAAGAGAAAATGGGCTTCAGGCTTGCTCGCAGCCTTCCCTGGCAACAGTGGCTCACTAGAATCTAATAACACTTTGTTTTCATTGTGCCTGAACCACTATTCTATTCTATAGCAAAAATGATGATTCAGGAAAACCAGGTCTGATTCTCTTCCCTGGTTTTCCAGTCGGTGAAGGTGAGGCCCGGGGAGAGCAAGGAAAGCAGAGGTCACCCTGAGCTGGCGCTGGGGCCTTCCCCGACATCCACTCTGGGCTGGACCCTACAGATAAGAGGCGGCACTGAGGGGGAGGCCTCACAGGTCGGCAGTTTGGGGAGAGACCACCTGGTCCTTCCTTTGCCAAGGGCCTCCACCACCTGGGCAGGAGACGCAGAGCAAACCGGCTCCCAGGGCCTCGGGAAATACACAACTTTGAGACTTTCCCAGGGAGCTTCCAGGAAATGGCTCTCCAGCGTTCAAAAAGACAGACATCTGTCCCCAGGGCACTCTGCTGGGACAAATGCACTCACACACCATCAGCAAGGGCAGCTGAGAGGAAAGACAGAGCCGCGGGCGGTGGCCCACTGAGACACACAGGGTGCCCAGCCGCCAGCCTCCAGCCCGCACCTCCCTGGGAGTCCACCCCCGCCAGTGTGGCAGGGCTTCTCGGCCCCTGCCCTGGGGTCACGAAGTGTTGCAGAGGGGTCAACACCATGGCCAGGGCAGGAGTAAGGCCAGGCAGGGCTTCTGCAGAGGGGTCTGTGGCAGGACACAGGGGCAGGTTTACTGAGGCCACTGATCTGGGTGTCCCAGCTAACAACTGTGGAATGTGGTTTCATCACAGCACGGGGCAGGGACTCGAACATACTCACCCAGCCAGCCTGTGTGTTCCCAGATGGGCCTGGGGCACACATGGCCCGGGGCCCAGGGCACTACCTGATCTCTGACCCTGTCTGTGCGGGGCCTGCATCCCCTCAATCTGCCTCCTCCCCATCTACTGGTGAGGAAACTAAGGCAAGAGAGGCTCCCTGCCCAGCCCAAGGTCACAGAGCAGGGGGTGAAGAAGGCAAGTCTCCAAGTTCTTCTCTTAACCACTTCGGCCCCAACAGAGCCCCAGGGCTGGGACTCTCGAGCCTTGTTTTGGGGTTGAGAGGCTCAGAACTCTGAATTTTCTCCCCAACCCACACAAGCAGGGAACCCCAGCCTGCAATAGGTCTCCCCCAAACAGAATCTCCCACCTCTGGAAACAGCACTGGCAACAGCCCCGACAGTGAACTTAGTTTCTGGGGGCCATGCTCAGGTCTCTGGCCCTGGGGGACTGCCACTCCTGCCACAGAGCGACAGCCAGGGCCCAGCGCACCAGACTCAGGCCACACGGGCTCTCCTCTCTCCCCTGCTCCAGGGCCTGGACAGGGCGCAGGTCCTGTTCTGGACAGGTGGGGCCTCAGGCCGGGGGTTGCCACACTCCACCCCACCTCCTGGCAGGCACACGGGCCTGGGCTCCTGCCAATGTGCCAACCAGCCCCGGCAGAGCCCCACGAGATAAACGTCCCAAACAAAGGGAAGGACACAGGGCAGATAGCGGGGTACAGGGAGGGTGCGAGAGGCCATAACTTTTTGGCGGGGTCGTCTCTGGGGTAGCAGGAGCTGGGGGGCCCCCTCTCTCTCCTGCCCCACCAAGGAGTCGGTCAGTAGGACAGCATTTGCCGCGCCCTGCCCTGTCCCGTCCCCCTCCAGCGGCCTAGCCTCCGTGACCCCGGACAGGCGCCCCCACCCCAGTCTGGGCTCTGCGCCCCCGGGACGTCCTCTCTCCCCGGCCGGCCTGGCAGACCCCGGCCCGGCGGACGCCAGTGCCCACAGAGCGCGAGGGGTGGCCGTGACGCGCGTCCCGGCCGCACTGGACCCGGGGGCGTGTGAGCGGGGCGCGCCCGCGCGGGGCCCTGCCCGGAGGGTCGCCAGCCCCAGCCCGGCGGCGGCGGCGGCGGGGTGAGCCGGCTGAGCGCGCCAGGTCTCGGCCCCGGGCGGAGCGCGGCCGGGCGTCCGCCGCGGTCCGTGTGGGTGTCCGCGCGCCGCTTACCCTGCGCGGAGATCGGGGCCAACTCTCATCCAGTCGCCGCCGCGGCGCCCCCCTCGCCGGCCGCCCGGCCGCGCTGCACCTGCCGCCCGCCCGGGAGCCCAGCGGCGCCGGGAAGCCGGGAGGAGGCGGCCCCGCGGGTGCGGGCCACGAGCGCGGAGGCGGCGGCGGCGCCAGGTCGCGCGCTCGCGTCCCGCTGCGCGGAGTCTGCGCGCCCCCGGCCGCCCTGCGCAGCCGCCGCCCCGCCCCGCGCCGCGTCGCCCCGCCCCCGCCCGCGCAGCCCGGGCCCGCCCCCGCCCGCGCCTCCTCGCCCCGCCCCGCCCGGCCCCTCCCCCGCCCCCGCCCGCGCCCTCTCGCTCCGCCCAGCCCGGCCCCGCCCCCGCCCGCGCAGCCCGGCCCCGCCCCGCCCCCGCCCCGCGCCGCGTCGCCCCGCCCCCGCCCGCGCAGCCCGGCCCCGGGGCCCGCGGGAGCACGCCAGCACGGAGGGCGTTGTGCGCGCGCGCGCGCGAGCTCGGTCACGCGGCGCCGCCTTTGTTTGGGTGGCCCAGGTGCGTCCCCGTCGCCTGCACCCACGCGCACGCGCGGCCGCCAGCCAGTCGCAGCCACGACCGCGCCGGCCCGCGCGTCTGTCACGGCGGACGCCACGGACACAGCCACGCACAGGCGCTCACGCCGCTGTTGCCTGACCGCAGCCCGCACGCCCCGTGGGACCGCCTGTCGGTTTGGAGATGGGTCAGTGACTTTGCTGCCAGCGGTGACTCGCATCCTCGGCGGAAATGTCGTTCCTCTGACCGCCACCGCTGGGCCTAGAGTGCAGCCCCACACCTGGAGGGGAGGTGACTCGCCCAATACCTGGCGGGATGCTCCCTATCCCCCGCTACCCATGTCCAGGGCACTCCTTGTCCCCAGGATCTGGGCTCACCCTGCCCCTTACTCTACAGCTCACCTTTGTCGTTACAGGGAACACCGATGCCCCACACCGCTGCGTGTCCCCAAGCTCTGCACTGAGGGGCGGGCACCTACAGAACGCACCCACTGCCCACCTGCTCCCGGGCACTGGACCCTCCCGGAGAAACCACAGCTCACAGCAGGGCGCTCAATGGATGAGGTAGAGCGGACTGGCTTTTCGAACCTCAGGCCCTTACCCTAAGTTGGGGGCACCCACTCTCAGCGCCCTACCCAGGTCTGACCCAGGAGGATGGCTGTGGGGGCTGCACTAGGAGGGCAAAGGGGAACAGGGAGAGACAAATCCTAGAAGGCCCAGGGGCTGTTTTCACACAGCCTCCCTGCTCCCCCAAGGTGGATCTTCTCTGCCCTGTCCTATCCTTCCTGTCTGCCACATGTGTGTCCAGCCCACCGCATGCCCTGATCCCAACCCAGTGACCCTGGGAGTCCCACAGGCACCTCCAACCTCACAAACCCAATGTCACAAGAATAGGACTTCCCCTTCCTTCTAATCAAGGGCCCCCAGCTCCAGTGCACCTGAAGCTCCCTGGGGCAAGATCCCGGCCCCTCTTTCCTCTTCCCCCAGGATCCTGGCCTTCCCAGACAGCCTGGCAGACCCAGGTCAGGGGCAAGCGTTCGGGTGAGCTCCCGGCTGGAGGCTGCCCCTCTCCGAGGCTGTCTCCGTCTGCGGGACGGACCCAGTGATTTCAGACTAGAGGAGCCAGTGCATCCGCAAGTGCTACACACCGTGGAGTCTATCCTGCACCTTCTGGGGGCAGAATGGGGTGTGATCTCCTACCAGGATGACTGAGTCTGAGTCACATTTGTGCCCAAAGTCCCTGCCCAGTACCAGGCCCAGCTGCCAGCTCTCACTGTTCCTCCTCCTTCTGGCCCCAGCGCTCGGGCTTTCCTGTTTTATCTCTGCCCTGCAAGGAAACCGTGACTCTCCAAACACGAGCTCTACTTTCCTGCCTCCAGGTCACTGCTCTGGCCATATCCTCCAACCTACCTGGCCTGCCTGCCTGGCCAGAAATAGTCCCTGCCTCCCATGCAGCCAGGGTTCCTGGGGGTCCCCACGTGGCACCACCACCTCCATCTCCGTCACTAGGGCCATACTTTTGATTGTTTCCATGGCTGTTTTTGTTCTTGTCTTTCCAACCCAGATGGGGTGTTCCTACAAGGAAAGACCCAGATTATCCATGTATGTGTGTCCCTCCGCTCTCTGTCCCACCCCCTTAGGACCTCAGCCAGGCCAGGTGCCATTGTCAGGGCCCTTTTGCTCACAAGCGGCCCACCTCCAACAGGCCCCCAAAGTAACCTGTTTGCTTATGAAACTGGCAGGTGCTGTAGTTGAAGTCTCCCCACAAACAGCAGGGTGTTTATCTCACTCTTGCTCCTCACTTCTCACCTCTGAACCTCCCTGCTTCTCCCTGCGGGACAGAACCTCCATCCAGCTGGCAGTCCCAAGGAGAGACCACCTCCCTCGCTGCACCCCTCTAGTAAATCTCATGGAGGGTTCTAATCAGCCCTGCTTGCTCACATGTCACATGAGCGGAGGATGGCAGCTGGGGCAGGGGCTGGCGGCACTGTGACTGGCAGTGCCATCTAAACCGCCTGGGACAGGCAGGCAGTGTCCAAATAGAAAGGAGCACAGCAGACATGAACGACATCTGTCCACCCCAGCATGACACAGAGCAAGTGCCCAAGGGATGCTCTTTGCAGGAATGGCCAGGACTAGGAGGCAGCAGGCAGGAGCCAGAGGGAAACTGGATCTCTGGGGCTGCCCTGGACCCCTAACCCCTTCCTGAGTCCACCTTACAAACCTCCACTGGGCACCCACTCTGTGCCAGACGCTGCTTGGCAGGGGGCAAAACTGGTGAGCAGAGTCAGGCACAGCCCCTGCCTGGCACAGGCATGGACCACATACCCCCCAGGTGGGGCACTGGATGTCACAGGTGCCATCCGGTTACCCATTTACAGAGCAGGATCTGCAGGCTGCACTGTGTCCTCCCAAGTCATGTGTTCTAACTCCCAACACCTCAGAATGTGTCTGTATTTGGACATACGGTCTTTAAAGAAGTGATTAATTAGATGAAGTCATGGGGGTGGGCCCTAATCCAACATGACTCGTCCAACACATCCTTATAAGCAGAGGGGATTAGGACACACACACACACACACACACACACACACACACACACAGAAAAGATCAAGTGAAGACACGGGGTGGGGGGGCTAGGGCAGTGGCTGGCGCAGTGGCTCATGCCTGTAATCCTAGCACTCTGGGAGGCCGAGGTGGGAGGATCGCTCGAGGTCAGGAGTTTGAGACCAGCCTGAGCAAGAGCGAGACCCCGTCTCTACTAAAAATAGAAAAAAATTAGCCAGACATGGTGGCATTCCCCTGTAGTCCCAGCTACTCAGGAGGCTGAGGCGGGAGGATCGTTTGAGCCTGGGAGTTTGAGGTTGCTGTGAGCTAGGCTGACGCCACGGCACTCTAGTCCAGGTGACAGAGTGAGACTCTGTCTCCAAAAAAAAAAAAAAAAAAAAAAGGCACGGGGGAGGGGGGAGACGGCCTCTGAAGGAACCAGCCCCGCCAACACCTTGATCCCGGACTTGCAGCCTCCGGAACTGTGAGGAGTCAAACCTCTGCTGCGTGACCTGCCCGTCTGTGGTGTCTGCCTCACCAGCCCTTGCAGACTAACACAAGGACGCAGGCTCAGAGTGGCCACCTGCCCCCGAGGGCCACACCGCTGCTGATGGGTCAGGCCGCCACTGGCTTCCCACCTCCTCTGCTCAAAGTGGAGCTGGACACGGAGAGGTGGCGGGGACAGGGCTGCACCAAGTGGACACCGCCAGCCCCGAGCTGCGCTGGCAGCCTGGGACGGTGGCCTGGAGCCTGCTTACACCCGGGGCCAGCTGGCTCCTCAGACCCCTGACACCGGCCCTCAGAGCCCTGAGGAGCATTAAAGGCAAGATGACTGGACTCAAGAGAAACCCCAGGTGACAAGTGAATGCAGGGGTATTGGTGGCCAAACCAAGGCATGCAGAAATAAGCCGTTGAGAGGCATGGGCATCAGAGTGTCACACCAACCCGAGCCCAACTCCAAGCTCCTCCTTCACCTTGTGAGACGGCCCCAGCACCCAGCCGGTGCCCCAGGAAGATTCACTACAGTGACCTTGGCACGTGGTGTGCGAGCTGTCATTGCACATGCAAAACCCCACGTTACCTGAGACGCCAAGGCACAGAGGGCTCGGGGACCTGCCCAGGGCCACGAGGGAGAAGGAGAGCAGGACTGCAAGCCTGGGGCCTGCCAGGTCTGGATTCAGGGCCCTTTCCCAGTGTCACTTGTCACCTCATCCTGGGAGATGGCGGCACCTGGCACCAATGGCCTTGGGAAGTGCTGGTGGTTTCTATTGTCATCCTGATTAGGGAAGGAGCAGTGGGGCCTGGGTCTAGAGCAGCCCAAAGTTTAGGGGAAGAGTCCCAGGCTGGGACTTCCTAAGGGACACTGAGTGGAGCAGCAGCTGGGCAGCTCTGAGCTCTGGTGCAGAGACGGCAGGGCCCTCACCCTCACCTTTGCTGGCACCACCCCTGGCACCTGGTCCCTGTCAGGATCATGGGAAGGAGGGGCTTTCTCAGTCCCTCCTGGCTGACACCTGCCTCCCACCCCTCCCGGGGGTCCGGTGCTGCCTGCCCAGGAAGCCAAGTGTCCAGGGACCTCAAGACACACTGTGGGGTGTGAAGGGGCACGAGTCTGGACTCTGCAAAGTGACAGGCACCCAGGTGATCCTGGGGTATGTTGGAAGTCCAAGAAGCCCCTCATTCCTACCCCTCTGGTGGATGGAAGTAAAGAGGGGGGCTTGGGAGACAGCTGCTCCCACGCGCCTGTGCCAGCCAGAGCCCCAGCCCACACCTCCCCGTCAGGAGAGCGCTGCTTATTCCCCATCTGCAGAGGGGAGGGCCGAGGGCACTGACATCATGTGGCGCAGCTGGGACCCTGAGCCCAGGAGGGTCCGTCCATGGGGTACAGAATCCATGCCCTTACCATGCCCAGTCTGCTGCCTGTCACGGGACAGGAGGACAGTCAGCATCTGTACCTTCTAGAAAGAGCACTTCTGGCTTGCCTGAGTAGGTCCAAGAAAATCCAGGTGGGGCCACCCAGGACAGGTCCCCTTGGGAGGGGCTGATGCCCCAGTGAGCAGGAGTTAACTGGGACAAGACAGCAGGAAGGGCATTCCAGGCAGAGGGAACAGCACATGAAAAGTCCTGGCGGGGGTAGGGATCCACTTGTTCTGCTTAGCTGGAGAAAGGCAGGGGTTGGCCGGCAAACAGCCCACGGAGTTCAGGCCTCCTCCCGGGGCAGTGGGCAGCCACAGCCGGGTATCAAGCAGGGACGGAGGATCCAGTCCGCACTGTAGGTGGAGACAGCCGCTGGGTGCAGGAGGCTTCCAGGATGGGTAGCCTGGAGGCCTCGGGGTGACGAGCAGGTGAGGGGGCTGCCATGGCTTGAATATTTGTCCCCTGCAAAACTCAGTTGACATTTACTGCCCAGCAAATGTAATCTCAAGTATTGGGAGGTGGGCCCTTCCAGAGGTAATGGGGCCAGGAGAGCTCTGCCCTCGTGAGTCCATTAATCCTGTGCTACCGCAGGAGGGGCCTGGTGGCTTTACAAGAAACGGAAGAGAGGCCTGAGCTAGCACTCGAGCACACTCAGCCCCTGGCCACGCGATGCCTGCACTGCCTGGGGACATGGCAGAGTCCCACCGGCAAGAAGATCCTCACCAGATGTGGCCCCCTCGACCTTGGACTTCTCAGCCTCCGTAACTGTGAGAAGTGACTTCCTTTTCTTCATACATTACCCAATCTCAGGTGTTCTGTTATAAGCCATAGAAAACTAAGACTAAGATGGGGGTCTGAGCAGCGCTTATACAGCCCCTCCCGCAGCCAGGCGACTTGCCACTGTCCAGGTGGGGGGCATGGGGAATGAGGCACCCACCCCACGCTGCGGCTGCTGTCCCCCGTACAAAGGCCACTCAGAAGCTGTGGCAGAGCCGGGTGAGGACCGAAAGTGGGGGGAGGATGCTCCTGGCTCAGGACAGGGACGTGGACAGGCCAGGAGGGCTCTGAGTTCCCCACCTGCCACGGAGAGCCACACAGTCCCCGCCTGGGACCCACACCCTGGGCTGGGAACCCAGCTTTGGAAAGATGTGGGGGGTCCAGAAACAGGGCAGGGGGCCGGGCTGGGAGCTGCGGGTCCAGGCTGTTCCCACCATTGCCGCCAGCCCCGGAGCCGCGTGGGCCCTGCCAGGGAAGGTCAGGACTGCCCTGCCTGAGCTCTTTGCCTCTGGAGGGCGAAACGGCCCGCTCTTGGTGGCTGTGAGTCCTTGGACACAGGCTTCCCTTCTGAGCCTTCTGAGCCTCGGTTTCCTCATCCGCAAGGTGCAGAGGTGAGAAGCCCACCACCCGGGCTGGGGCTGGGGCTGAGGGCGTGGCCTCTGCCCACGTGGTTCCCACCGAGGAAGGTGAGCGCAGCCTGTGGGGGGCGAGGCCAGGCAGGCCTCTGGGGAGGGGTCTGGAACCGGAAATCGGTGCCTGCCCACCCCGGGGCTGGCGCGCTGAAAGTTCCACATATTCCGTGTAAACCAGCACGTGTCTGTGCTCAGTGCCTGGGTGCCTTGCCCGGAGCAGGCACCAGGCAATGTGGCACTGAGGAGCCGCCAAATGACACCAGAATCCGAATTGACTTATCTCCTTGGCTTAAAAGTGCCATCGGGTGGAGGAGGGTGTGAGAGGCACCAGGAGCTTGGCTTTCAGGAAGGCCTGACCCGCAGCAGCAGATGCGCACCTCTGCTGTCGTTGCGTCTGTGCCGCCAAAACGTCAGGACGGGCTCACGTGGGCACCTTGGGCGCAGGAAGCATGAGGGAAATAGACCTCGGGGAGTGGGTCCCGCAGGGAACAGACAGCTCCTCAGTGGGGTTCCGCCAGGGCCCAGGGAGGCGACAGAGAGCGACCCCAGCCTGCCCCCTGGGATGGGCTTGCAGCACCGGCTTGGGGTCTGGCTTCTGACGGTGGCGGCGTGCGCCACCTCGTGGCCGCAGTTGATAGGGCAACAAGAGGCCAGATGCCACGCCCCCCTGGGCTGGCGCACTGGAGCCCATCCCTTGCCCCCACCCCTGTCACCCAGCAGCCTGCCACGTGTGGGCACCACGTGGGCCATATGGGCAAAGTCCTCTCCCTTAGCAGCCCTGCCTTCTGTCCCCAAGGGTTCTAATCTCGGCTCTGGGTCTTACCTGCTGGATGACCTTTGCAAGTGCCTGCACCTCTCTGAGCCTCAGTTTCCCTACTTTGCAGGGTGCTGGTCATCCGGCCTCCTCCCTGGCTGCCCCTCACTCACTGCACAGTCATGCACAGAGGCCACCACCCATCAGACTCAGCCCACAAAGACCTTCTTTTGGGGCAGGACGACCCATGTGTGAGCTGCCAGCCCACATAGTCACCAGGGCTGGGCGAGCCGGAGGGAGGGTCTGCCTCAGCCTGGGGGTGTTCTCGGAGGGGAGGCCTTCAACCCAAGAGGGCATCTGAGGGAGGTGGGCCTGGCAAAGGCCACAGGGAGGAGGCTGTGGAGGGGTGAAGCCCTCGATGTGCCTGAACACTGCAGCTGGGAGACACCAGCCCAAGAGAGCTGCTGGGTCGACTGAGCCCAGCGAAGCCTTGGGGCCGGGGGTGCCTGGGGCCTTGGGGCCCGAGCCCTGCCCCAGTGTGACCTGGAGCCAAAGGGAGTGATTCTCCAGCTTTAAGATTAATGCTCTTTTCCCTGTTGGGTTTTGCACTTGACTGGGCCCAGTCACCCTCTTCTTCTTGCCGACTTCTCCCACTTGGAATTGCCCATCCTATGCCTATCCCACCACTGGTTCTGGAAGCAGAACCTGTTAATTTCACAGCCTCAAGGCTCATGGGAATCGGCCTCAGGCTCAGTCCTACCTTGAGCCCCACCCGTATCTGATTCAGATGAGACTCCAGACTTTGGACTTTTGAGTTGGTCTGGAATGAGTGAAGACTTTGGGACGACCACAGAATGTGTGTGTTTTGCATGTAAGAGGTAATTAGGTCATGAGGGCAGAGCCGTTAATGAACTAATGCTGTAGTCTCAGGAGTGGGTTCCTGATAAAAGGAGAGTTTGGCAGCCCCCTCCGGACTCTCATGCTGGCTTTCTGGCCCTTCCTCCTTCTGCCCTGGGATTTTTGAGGTGACAAGATGCCCCAGCAGATGTCAGCACTGTGCTCTTGGACTTCTCAGCCTCTAGAACCATGAGCCAAACAAACTTCTGTTAGCAAATTGTCCGGTCTGGGTTTCCAGAAGGAACTAAGACATGACACAACATACTTCTGCTGTCCCAGGACCCCGTGTAATGACATTGGGTCATCACGTCTCCTTGGCTCCTCCCGGCCGTGAGAGTTTCCCAGCCTTGCCTTGTTTCTGACAAACTGGACGGTTTGAGGAGTCCCAGTCAGGGATTTTGCAGATGCCCCTCGGTGGTGGGATATCTGATGTTCTTCTTGGAGTTGGCGGAGGTCTGGGCTGTGGGGACAGAGACTGCAGAGGCAGAGGACCCTTCTCGTCACACCCTAACAGGGCCACCTGCCATCAGTGCCACTGGTCACTGCTGGTGCAGGCCTTAGGCACCGGCTGAACTGTGTGTGTCAGGCTTCTGCAGTGTAACCTCCCCCTTCCCTTTCTGTGCTCTTCAGAAGGAAGTCTGGACAGTGACCTTTGTCTATTTAAAATTTCTGTATGTATAAAACACTGTGAAAAATTAACTTCATTATTTTATACAGCCAATGTTTACTTAGACTTACTCACATATTTATGTATTGTGGTAAAATACACATAACATAAAATCTACCATCCTCAGCATTTTTGAGTGTATGGTTCAGCGTTAAGTACCTTCACATCTGTGTCACCGTCACCACTGTCCATTTCAGAGCCTTTTTTATCCTGCAAATCTGCAACTCTGTCCCCATTAGACACTCACATTTCCCCCGTCCCAGCCCTGGGCACTCAGCATCCCACTTTCTGTCTCCGTGAGTTTGACAACTCTCGGGACCCACATAGGTGGAATCACACAGTGCTTGTCTTTTTCTGACTGGCTTTTCTCCCTTAGCACAAGTCCCTAAGGGTCATCGGCGTTGCACCACGTGTCAGGATTTCCTTCCTTCTTGTGTCGGGAAGATGTCCCATTGCAGGGTAGACCACGTTCTGTTTATCCACATGCCCACCACTGCGCCCCAAGGCCAGTTCATGTGGGCATCGGCCCAAAGGAGGGGCCTTGCTGGGTCATGTGGCAACTCCATGTTTAACTCTTTGAGGAAATGCCATGCGGGTTTTCACAGGGACTGCGCCATGTGACAGTCCACCAGCGGCGTGCAATGTCGTTTCTCCACATCCTCGCCAACGGAATGCGATTTTCCCATTTATCGTTATTATTTTAAAAACGATATCCATCCTAATGGGAGTGAAGTGGTATGCCTTTTTATAATTTAAAAATTTAAAACATTACTTTGAGGAGGTGTTATGGACTGAATGTTTGTGTCCCCCGTGTTAGTCTGTTCCGTGCTACTATGCCGGAACACCCGAGTCTGGGTATTTATAAAGAAAAGAGGTTTATTTGGCTCACGGTTCTGCAGACCCTATAAAAACTGTGGCGCCAGCACCTGCTTCTGGTGAGGGCTGCAGGGGGGCCCAGTCGAGGTGGAAGGTGGAGGGGATCAGGTGCGTCACATATGAGACGGAGCAAGAGAGGGAGGGGTGCCAGGTTCCTTTAAGCAACCAGCCAAAAATACAGCAAGAACTCACTCATTGTCTCGGGAGAGCACCAAGCCATTCCGGAGGGATCCCTCATGACACAAACACCTCCCACCAGGCCTCACATTCAACATTGGGGATCGAGGCTGGGCACAGTGGCTCACACCTGTAATCCTAGAGCTCTGGGCAGGTGGATCGCTCAAGGTCAGGAGTTTGAGACCAGCCTGAGCAAGAGCGAGATCCTGTCTCCACTAAAACTAGAAAAATTAGCCAGGTGTGGTGGCATTCGCCTGTACTCCCAGCTACTCGGGAGGCTGAGGCAGGAGGGCCACTTTGAGCCCAGGAGTTGGAGGTTGCTGTGAGCTAGGCTGACACCACGACGCTGTAGCCAGGGCGACAGAGCAAGACTCTGCATCCTCCGCCCTCCAGAGACACCCTCCACAGCTGCCTCTCGCTGGGATGTCCGGGCTGGGGTCCCCAGGGGTGAATCCAATTGGTCAGCTCCCCGCTTCCTGGCATCAGCTATTGGTACAGGGCCGGCCTATGGAGGGGCTTTTGTGGTCATGTGACCACCCAGACTGGGTCACATGGTGTCAAACATGGCTGCCTGCGGACAGGGAGACCTCCCCAGAGGCACCCAAGGAGCTGCCTGCGCCCTGGGCACCCCAGGCTCAGCCCTCTAGGCCTGCTCCAGGAGAACAGAGCAGCTTGAGCAACACACAGGCCCAGGGCCAGGTCTGCGTGCTGGACCAGCCCCCGGCCCTGCTGTGTCCCCTCCCCACAGCCAGCCCCTGCCATCACGGGGAGAACCAGCGGCCCCCTCACCCCACACACCCCTCCCTGCGGCTGGGGCGCGTCCCAGGTCCCCTCCCCGACCTTACCCAGCTCCTCCCCTGCACACAAAGACTGACCCGTCACTCAGCACTCCTGAAACACACTCACAAACCACAAATTTAGCCTCCGTTTTGCCCGCAGGCACCCATGGGCACGACTGTCACCAAGAGAGGGGAGGAGGGGCCCAAAGGGGCTCTCTATCTGCAGGGAAAGAGCTCGCCTGGGCCTCCAAAGAAGAGGAACCTTGGAGACCTGAGGCCCAGGCTCCACCATGAGGAGGGAGGAACCAGCCGGGGAGGCAGGAGGCTTTGGCCACTGGCTGCGTGGCCTCAGGTGAGTCCCTTCCCCTCCCTGGGCCCGGTGCCCTCACTGCACACCTGGGGTGATGACGTGCAGTGGCCCAGGGGCTAAGAACACAGACTGGAGAGGGACCCCCAGGCTTGACTCCTGGCCTTGCTGCACACTGGCTGTATGTCTCTGGACAAGTTACGCAGCCTCTCTGTGCCTGGGTTTCGTCCGTAAATAGGGATCAAACAGAACATACCATCCAAGGGTTGTTAAGAAGAGTCAGTGAGTTAATATTTATAAAGCATTTAAAACAGTGCCTGGTATATGGTAAGTACAACATAACTAATTGTTAAGTAAACAAATAAAAACAAATTCCTATCCTGCTTGACTGTTTGGACCTAGAAATTTCATCCAGCAATTCATTATGGCAAACATTTACCTATCAGGTGTTCTTGCCAGGTCCTGGCTGGGCCCTGGGTTGACAGAGATAAAGCAAAGGAAAATATAACATATGTACAAGTGCAGGAGGAGACATCTAAGCTGGCGTGGAAGCACGGGCTGGCAGTGCCAGGCGCAGGGGCCCAGGCCGCCCACTGACTGGCCGACTGATCTGCCAGAGTCTGAACAGTGTGGGTGCCGAGGCAGCTGCACTGAGGATCGGGAAAGACTTTGTCGCAGAGCTGGGAGTAGACCCTTAAGCCCACGTAGCTTGACCACCTGCACGTTGCCCCTGATGCTGGCAGCACCACCAGGAGCTGGCCATGACGCTGGCTAAGCTGGGGGCTGGCGAGGGACAGGCACGGGCTGATGACCTTCTGACATGGCTCCTATCACACACCTCAGTCGTCCTGACACCAACCTGACCCATGAGGCAAGACCCTTGGGGGCCTGGCCTTCCCCACCCCATGAAATGCTTCAGAGTCATCATCCTCTTCAGGCCTCCAGCTCCTGCCAAGGCCAGAGGCCAACGGCAGCTGCTGCCGAGAGCTGACCTGGGAGCCTGGGGCCTGCCGGGGCAGAGACTGTGCCCAGGAGCCGGTGAGCTGCCCTGACTCCCGGGAAGACAGCCAGCTCCCTGCCCGGGCACACCGTCTCCCCGGAGCTAACTCTGACACAGCCGTCAAGCCCAGCCTGGCGACCACCTCCTGTGGGAAGCCTCCCTGACCCCCGGGCTGGGCCAGGTCCTCCCAAGGGGTCTCCAACCTTGGGGCTTCCTACCGTTTCATGAATAGAGCGAGGTTACACGTGACAGAAACACCAACCCAGACGAGATCACACAGGAAAGGAAATGTATTATTAACTCATGTGACTGCTGAGTCCGGGGTGTCCTCGGGCACGGTTGGATTCAGCGCTTGAAGGGCTCTGCCTCTCTTTGTGTTGGCTCTGTCTCACGGCAGTTCCAGACTAACATTCTCCCCCGTCAGCGACCCTGGCAGGACCAGAGATTTCCTCTGCCCAATAGTTCTAACAAAAGTTTCAGAACTGGGCCTCACTGGCTGTGGGTAACCTGGCCAGGGTCACACGTTCACCCCCTGAAGCATGAAGGACTGGGGCTAGCTCTACCCGGGCCATGTGGCCTGAGAGTGGAAGGAGAAGGGGTGCAGTTGGCGGTCGAAGGGGAGATGGAGCTGGCCAGGCAGCAGCACAGCTGCCCGACTCACTGTGGCTGGGTCCCCACCAGACTGCCTGCTGCTCGGGCATGGACAGTGTCCAAGCGCCATCTGTGCCCCGGCATTGCCCTGCATAAGGCCAGCACAGACTAAAGGCAGCACAAGCAGACTGGCTTTGGTTAGGTTCCTCAGGACCTTGGCACATGCTCTCCCCTCTGCCTGGAATAGCCCTGCGCTCCTCCTCCCCACCCCGGCTTGGTACCACCTCATCCAGTAGGTCTGGAGATCTGGGAGTTCTAATTAGGTGCATGTTAGACTCTCATTCTCTCCTCCCTGCCTCCTTCCCTCACTTTCATATGTTCTGTCTTCTTGTCTTTCTATGCTGCATCCTAGGAAATTCCCTCAGATCTATGTTCTAATTCAATGAGTCTCTCTTCAGCTATTTAATTCATGGAGTTTACGGTTTCAACATTTGTATTTTCATTTGTAAAAGTATATTTGGTTCTTTTTCAAATGTGTCTGGCCTTTTTTTAATAGACTCTTTTTCCTTTTTGATCTTCCTTATTCTATGTTTTATTACTTCAGTTCTCAGAGGTCACAATCCATTTGTTATTTCTATTGACCCTCACCTCATGGTGGCTTGTTTCCTTGCATTTCATCTGTGTGTGTGTGCGTGTGTGTGAATTCATATTTGTTTTTTGTTGTTTGTTTTGAGACAGGGTTTCACTCTGTCACCCAGGCTAGAGTGCAGTGGCATCATGATAGCTCACTGCAACCTCAGACTCCTGGGCTCAAGCAATCCTCCTGAGTATTTGGGACTACAGATGCATGCCACTGTGCCTGGCTAATGTTTCTATTTTTAGTAGAGACGGGCTCTTCATGTTTCCCAGGCTGCTCTCAAACTTCTGGGCTCAAGCGGTCCTCCCAAAGTGCTGGGACTACAGGTGCGTGCCACCGTGCCTGGCCATGAGTTCGTATTAGGCTGAGCTTCATTTGTAGGAATGCTGATGGCCTAAATTGCTTCGCTCCAGAAAGGATTTTTGTTTGCTTCTGCAGAGAATGAGGGGGTGCTCCTAATCTGGGACTATTTTAATTTAATTTCTTGAGTTGGGATTTCCCTGTCCATGCAGATAGTGCAAATTTAATTTCAGCTCTGCATGAGAGTAGGCCCGTGGTTGTGAATTCTCAAGGGAAATTATTATTGTTATTAAATTTTTCCACCTGGAGCTCTGGAGCAGACACAGATTTCCCAGGGGGCTCCCTTTGCTGGCAGGCAGGTTGAGCCAGAACCACTCTCTCCTTAAGCCTCCTCGAGGGTCTCAGGTCGGTGTGGGAGTCTCAGGTTCACCCCGTCAGCACCCACTGCTCTGCATTTTACATTGCCTCGGGAAATGCTATTGTCCATCTCCCTGGTTCCAGCTGTGTGTGTGTGCACACGCACACATGTGTTTATTGTTTCTTTTCCAGAAGGAAGTTGTTTAACGAGCTTGGCAGTACAATAGTGTTATGTCTGCAGACATCTATCCACAGTCAGGTAGTGGGATGGCATTTTGAGGTACCTGGTCACGGTGCTGCCAGAAGCCAAGTCAACCCACTGGCTCATTCTGGGTGTTGCATCCTTGCCAATAACGTGACACCCACTTTGCCATGCAGGGGCAGTAGGAACACAGCAGCAGGAGTGCCCCAGCCTGCCCAGGGGGCAGGGGTGGTGTCGGGGACCCCCAGAAGAGGCACTCCGCCTAAAGCACAGAGGGGAAGGAGGTGGGTGGGCCATAGGAGATGACACTGGCCGGGTGGGCAGGACAGGCCTGGAAAGACCCAGAGATGAGGTGCTGCCCGGGACACTCAAGGAGGGGAGTGACCTTCTCACAGCATATTTGGGAAGATACGTTACAGGGTTCTCCGAGACTGGAAGCCACATTTCTGAAACCTTTACGGCTTCATAGGGGGAAGACTAAAGTGTTGTTCTGAAGCTGCTCTTCCTGGTGCTTGGTTAGGAGGTGGACCTTCCTGGCTGCATTAAAGAGAATCAGCCCCATCTGTGAAGGGCAGTAGAGTTTGTGCAGATGACTCATGCAAGAACCCTCGGCTGGTAAGTGGAGCGTGTCAGCTACCTACTGCTACGAAATAAACCATGCCACAATATCGTGCCTTAAAACAACAGTTTGCTATTATTACTCAGGGTTCTATGGGCCGGCTGGGCTCAGCTGGGCAGTTCTTCCGCCTGTGGTCTCTCAGGCAGTCATGATCAGATGGTGGCTGGGAGTGGAATGTCTGAGATGGCTTTTCACTCACCTGTCTGGAGCCTTGATGTTTTCTTGGTGGCCTCTCCATAGTGTCCCATCCTCCAGGGCCTCTCCATGTGGCCCCTCTCTCCCTCAGGATGGTCAGACTTCGCAGGTGGCGGCAGGTGTCCAGGAATGCATGGCCAAAGCTGCCAGGTCTTTAGACTTAGATCTGGAACTGGCAGTCACTTCACTGCACCCTGTTGGTTGGTGTTAGGTCCAGTCCAGCTTCAGCGCAGGAGGGGACTAACCAAGGGTGGGAGCACCAGGAGGCATTCACTGGGGCCACTTTGGAGTCCAGCTACTACATGGTAGACCTTGCGTTCAAGGTCATCCATCCATCTTCACCACCATGGCCCTTCTCGGGAGGGGCTGTGGCCACATTTAGGGTCTCCATCTGAGTCATGGTGCGGCCCCACTTCTCTGAGAACCGCTCCTGCAGTCATGTTTCTACTATGTGACACTCAGAGCTAGTCCCTGGGGTGCCTGTATCAGTTATCTATTGCTGTGTAACAAAACTGCCCCAGAGGTAGTGGCTTAAAATACAACCACTTATTATTTCCCATGAGTCTGCAGGCCTGCTGGGCTCATGCGTCTGAGGTCACTGTGGGTTGGCCACTTGGCTTTGCTGTCTTGGGGGGGCTCTCACATTCCCAAGGCCTCAGCTGGGCCTCAGTGGCTGCTCTCAGCTCCACATGATCTCTCATCCTCTAGCGCAGGACTCCAGGAGGGCGGAAGTGCACAGGGCCCTGCAGGCCTGGGCTCACCACTGGTATCCCTTCCGTCTCGCTCTATTGGCCAAAACAAGTCATACTCTCTTCCGCCAGATCCAGGGGCTGGGGAAGTGAGCTGAAAAGTCACCTTGCAAAAAATGCTCGAATGCAGGAAGGGGTGAAAAAGTGAAGCCGTCTGTAATCAGCTGCCACCGTGCCTTGCCAGGAAGTGTGGCTGGGGGCGCTGGGCCGGGCTTGGTTCCAAGGCCTGCTTGGAATTCACACTTGGCAGACACCTTTGGTGGACCTGCACGACCCTTGACCTTATGGAGACTTCACCCGAATGGGGCCAGCTTGAGAACCGGGGTTTGGAAATGAGATTCTCATTTGTAATGAGCTGTTAGTTTGAACTGAGGAGAGAGCTGAGTCCAGGAGCCGAGGCCAATCCCAGGGTGCGTGGGGGAGCAGGGGGGAGGGGGCGAGACAGACAGATAGAGAGGAGGGAGGACCTCAGCGTGGCCAAGGCAGGGAGAGAGGAGACAGGCACCCTGTGGCCAGGCAGACTTGCAGCTCCTGGGCCCACCCTTGCATAGGCCTGGCCACTCAACAATTCCTCAGCTCTGTCCTTCCAATACAATTTTTTAAAATTAAGATGCTTCCCATGCCTCACTGGCGCCGCAGGGAGCCAGAAGCTTCCTTTGGATCCGTGTCAGAATCCCGCCTGTGGCAGACTCGGCAGTGTGGTCGGAGAGGCAGAGGCCATGGGGCTTGGCATTCCTGGTACCCAGAAGTGGCAGGAGACTGGCAGGGCCTGCAGGGGCCAAGGCGTGGCAGAGTGAGATCCCAGGTCAGGGAGAAGGGACGTCACACCTGGCCAGGGGATTCGAGGAGCCCAAGTTCCAGGGTCAGCAGACCAGCTCCCCAGCCCCTACCTGCCACACCATCAGGAGCCAGGACAGCTGGACACGGGCCCTCCAGGGCACCAGAGGATAAGGAAGCAGAGACTTGTACCGGAGGCCCTGAGTACCCCTGTCACCAGGTGGCCACATAAGACATGCTGTCCCCTCGAACACCCAGAAACCAGGAGAGAGCAGTGGAGGAGGGAGGGTCTGGGGTCTGTGGTTACTGGACATGCCTGTTTTGTGCCCACTGCCCAGGGGGAGGGACTCGGGAGGACACGCAGAGGGGTTATAGGCACAGCACAGCATCCAGGAATGGGGGGAGTTGGAGGTTTCTGGATCCCTGAAGTGTGGGGTCCTCTTATTTCCAGGAATCTTCCTATGGGAAACCAGAGTTAACAGCCCTGACCAGAGGCCCAAGGACAGTGACCAGGGCAGAGCCTCGGTGGGCGGTGGGTGGTGAATGTCACCAGCAATGGCTCTTTGCAAAGCTCTCCAAGTGGTGGGTGGGGTGGGCTCTGGCCCTGAGATGAGGGGACCAGAGAGAGGGGCTTTGAGTCAGTTCCTGCTGTGTGGCCCTTGGCAAGCCACTCAGCCTCTCTGAGCCCCTTTTCCACACGAGTGGGGCTGCCTACCTGGCAGTATTGCCACAGTAATGGAGCCGGGCGTCCGCCATTTATAGAGGTGGAAATAGAGAGATGAAACTTCCCCAGGCGCACAGCTAGAGAGTGGCCAAACTGGAACTCGGGTCCAGGTCGCTTCTGCCGAGTCCAGCTGTCTGTTCATCACCACTGAGCTCACGGAGGACAGATGAGCAAGGTGAGGGTCAAAGGAGTGACTCTCAAATGCTGGAATTTCTGACTATGAGAAAAACATGAAAGTAGAGGTCTCTGGGGCAGGTAGCCCCCTCCCCCACCAAGGAACCTCCTGCTGGGGCTTTGGGATGACCCCCTCTCAGCTGTCTGGGGTCACTGTGGGTGGGTCCTGGGTCCCGTGTGCTCTCATGGGCAGATATGCTTGCAGGGTGGGGAGCAGTATCTGCACCCATGTTCTCTGGGCACCGTCCCACCGTGGGTAGCTAGTTCTGCAGGCAGTTGGTCTCCTCCCCGACCCTTCTTCCCCACCCACCCATGCGCTGAAATGCACAGCTGACCACGTCCTTCTGAAGCTTAAAATCCCTGGTGCCTGCAGTACGGAGGCCAGACTCCTTAACCCATCCCCTTCCCACCTCTGGCCTCATCTCCAACCCCCCCACCCCCAAATGTCACCCCTCAGTAATTGCTTATGGTTCCCAACCCTGCCCCCAACACACATACTGTTCATTCCTCTATGCCTTTGTACGCGCTGTTCCCTCTGGCTGGAGTTCCACATTCCCATCTGCCTGGTGAACTCCTATTCATCCTTCAAAACAGTTACTCTAGAAAGCTTTCTCAGATACCTTTCTCCCTCACAACGGGGTGACAACATTTTCTCTTTGGAGTGACCCTGTCCCTCGGTTTTACTGCACAGCATTTTAACTGGTACGTGTGCATGTCTGTTCAGAAGACTGAACTCAGCATGGGTGGGCCCACAACAACGATGTGTGGCACAAACGAAATGAAGTCCCAGGCCTTGGCCCCAGGAAGCGTCTCTAAAGAAATGAGGTGAGGACTTAGGGGTCACAGCGAGTACCCCTTGGAGGGCCAGACTTGGGAATTCTCCCCGCCTCCACTCTGGAACAAGGCCCCCCTCCTCCTCCCCAGAACACCCAGGCAGAGGGTAAGTGCTGATGAATCCACGCGTGTCGCTTCTGCCGACACACGTGGTACTCGCGCCCCGGCAGACCGTGAGCGCCGGCTTCTCAGCACAAGACCCGGCCCTCCCCCACGCGGCAGGCAGAGCGCTGACCCCCGAGATGCCCACCGCCTCTTCTCCCCAACCTGTTGGCATGTTGTTCCGTGGCGTGAGGGATCCGCGTGAGGTTGGGATTAAGACTGTTGATCAGATGACCTTGACATGGGAGGTGATTACCCTGGATGATCTGGGCGGGTCCGATGGCACCAGAGGGGCCCCTAAAGGTGGGCGTGGGAGGCAGACGGATCAGCGTTAGGGGTGATGTCAGAAAGACCTGGTGGACTCGCTGGGCCACTTTGGGCTTTGAACGCAAGGATGGTGGGTGGCCACCAGGGGTGGAAGAAAACAAGAAAGGGGTTCTTCCCTAGGGCTCCAGGAAGGAATGCCACTGCCCTGCAGACATTGTGACTTTAGCTCATTTACTGAGACCCATCTCAGACCTCTGACCTCCAGTCCTGTACGATAATACCTGTCTGCTGCTTCAAGCTACTAAGTGGGTGGGATTTTGTTACATTAGCTACAGGAAATGAATACACCCACTTTACAGAGCAGAAGACTGAGGCCCAGAGAGGAGAAGGCGGCCACCACCAGGCCCTCTGACTCATTGCCCAGCACTTCCTAGCCTGCCCGTCCTCCTCCAGTGACAGGGACAGAGGCGCAGCAAACACATCGCTGCCAATTCTGCAGCGGAGAGTCTGGGAAGAGCAAGCCAAGTCTGTGTTCTCGGGTGCACAGGCAGATGAGTGAATTTTGTGGACGGAGAAGCCTGTGTGCCCTGAGTCACGCAAAGCAGTCAATTAAACAGTTCTAGCAGAAGTCAGAACTTGCAGGCACCGAATGCTCTGCCAACAGTTCCTCCTGTCCCCTCGTCCTCCTGAAGCAGGTGGCAGCGTTTGAGTTTCTTAGCTTCGTGGGAACCCAGAACACACAGCTTCTGCACCCCGGGGGCACCGGTGGCTCTGGCCTATTTATAGTGTCCCCATCCATCTTCTTCCCTTTTGATCAGGGCACGGACTGATCTCCTTGGAGGAGCTGCAGATCCCGGCTTGCTCGACAAATTCCAGCAAGGCATGAATCATCGGCTCCTGCCCCGAGTGGGGGCCGTCCTCTGCCAGCAGTGTCGGCGGAGCCCTGGGGCCGCGAGCTTCCAGGGTGGGAGCCAGCGCCCGGGCTGATGCGGCCGTTCCTGCACATCCCAGATGACCTGGGGCCAGCTTTCCCTCGGGGATCTTGGCTGACACCTTGAGGAAGAGTCCTCCTGAAAAGAGGGTTTGCCTCTTCTTCCTGGCAAGACTGGCACCCAGGAGCCACTTGGCATTGGTGGCTCCTCAGGGCTGGCACCTCTTGCTGGGAAGCCACACGGGTCTCAGACAGCTGCATGCCCTCCCCTTCCGCTGCCCCAGTTGCTAGATGGCCCAAATCCCCACGTTCCCTGGAATTTGGGACTTTCTCTGAGGCATCCACTCAGGGACCGGGTGAGGGCCGCCTGCCTTCAGGCTCTGGGGTAAGCACACAGGCGGCCAGTTCCTCTGGGCTCAGGGTCAGGCTTCACCTTCGCCCATGTCCCGTTGGCTCCCTCCCCCATCCTCTCGGCAGCTGCCCTCCCCGATCCTCTGGGTGCCGGGCGGGAGGCCTGTGCTCTGTCGCCAACACATTCACGTGGGTGCCGGACTCTGGTGTTGAGTGTTGTGGAAGTGGCTGGGGGAGTGGACATTCCATTGTAACAAGGGCAAAAATAGCCACCCACGGGTGTTCTTCCCCTCTCTGCGCCTTTGCCTCCCAGCTGTGGACGCCGAGGTCCCAGGAGGGCAACTGTGCAGGAGGCAGAGGTACCCGGGCCGGCTCCCAAGCGTTGAGACCTGGTGCTGTGGCCCTTCCTCCCTCTCTCCCTCCCTTCATGTTTAAAGCACATACAATTAGGATTTGGGCCCTGGAGTTGCCTTGTTGGGGTCTCCCCCATGCTGCAGAATCACTAACGAAATCATTCTTGCCCACGTCCACCTGCCCGTCTCCCCAGCACTGCAGAAAAGTTTTGCAGGTTGAGCAAGAGACACAAACGAGGCGGGAGCCGAACAGGGACATGCTCAGAGCCGCCTGGGCCACCCTCTTCCGTCCCTGCGGGAGACCCAGGGCCCTTCCGCCTCCGCCTCCTCCACAGCCCCCTTGGGGTGGGAGGCCCCACACGGTGGCTCCCCCTAAATGGTTCCCCATTGAACTTGGGTCTGATGCACGAGGCCCCTTCTGTAGAGACAAAAAGGCTTCACGGTGGAAGGTGTGGGTGTGGCTGCCGAGGAGGTGGAGGAAGGGAGGGAGGGGACACGTCGTCCCGCCTCGTTACCTGGACCACTGACCGCCCTGTTGCCGGCCCAGACGTTGGGGGGACCTCGGCATCGCTATTTCTTTCACTCCTTCACTTCCCCTCCATGGGCAAGTGCTGCTGACTCATTCCCAACCCCAGCCCAAATGTGACTGCTCCTCCCTCCTCCACGTCCCGTCAGTCCCGCAGGGTGCCGTGGTGTGGCCTCCCGTGGCCTCCCGTCCCTTCCAGTCAGCCAGGTGCTGGTGTGGAGGCTCTGATGGCATCACTGTCCCTGCTCTCCACTGCCTGATGTTCCCGATCGGCCCAGAGAGAGAGCAGAGTCCTGGCTGTGGGCCAGCCCCCCACAGTCCTCCGCCCCCACACTCCTGCCCCAGGGCCTTTGCACCTGCCGTCCTCCCCGCACCCTGGAATGTGCTTCCCCCAGATGTTCACCCTTCAGGCTGCCCCTTTGTTGCCTTTCCAGATCATCCCACCCAAATAGCCCTCTCAACGCTCTCCTCCCCTTAGTCTTTATTTTCTTCACAAGTTGTATATTTTCTTTTATTTGCTGTCTGTAACCACACAGGAGAATACCCTGTCCACGAGGGCAGTCCAGAATGAATATCGCATGCATGCATGTGTGTGTGAAGGGAAGGAGGGAGCAGGTGCGGGGCATCGTTGCCCTGGCCTCCCCATTCCGGCTGTGCCCCGCGGGAGGCGGGGTGTGTCCCAGCAGCCCCCCTGCCCAGCCAGGGCATCAGGGGACACGTGATGGTGTCAGGGAGGGGGCAGGAAAGCAGAGGCCTCCGGTGTCCCTGCCACGCTCTGCCAGTCCCACTGCAGGGCAGCTTTGGCGCCCTCCCTGCACCAGCCCGGGCAGAGGGAAGTTCGCTGCGTGCCACTGACGACAGCAGGGATGTAGTGACAATGTGAAAATATGCACATAAAGAATAATTTCAAAAAGATTTTGTGTGCAATTTTGCAGAGAGAATAGTGTCTTGCCCTTTTTGCTCCACTGCAAAGAAAGGGAGGTCATTCAAAATAGTCAGGAAGTGGAAATGGCCCCAGTAGCCGCTGACTGATGAGTGGCGTGTTCGCAGCGCGGGAAGGAAGTGCTGACTCACGCTCTGAAGGGGGAAACCTGGAGCCCGATGCTCGGTGAAAGACGCGGGCGCGCGGTGCCAGGCTCCGTGGACGTGAGGTGGGGGGGCAGGCGCCACAGACACAGAGGAGATGAGCCCTGGGACGGGGTGGGGCAGGATCAAGTTGGGGGAATTGGATCTGACTTTGGGGTTTCTTTCCAGGGTGATGAAAATGTTTTGGAATTAGATAGTGGTGACGGCTGCACAACCTTATGACTACACTAAAACCCAGAGTTGTACACTTTAAAAGGGTGAACGTGTGGTATGTGCAGTGTGGCTCTTTTGTAGAAAGGGAGGGAGGCATGACGGAGAAGAACGGAGTTAGACCACTGTGCCCTCCCACAGTGGCTCCATGATGATGCTTCTGCGTACGGAGGGTCCAGGAAACAGCCACCCAAACACAGCACCTGTGCCCTCCAGGTGCTCCTGCACTGGGACTGGCCCTTCACTCCGTTCCCCGGGGAGGGGAAGCCCCGCCCCCGCTGTGCACTCTGAGTGGACCTGGGAGCCCACCCTGCAGGGTGCCAGGGCTGAGCCCCAGGTGCGGCCGGCCGGTGGGGGGGTGACCAGGAGGCCCAGGGCCAGCGGGGCTGCACCGCCCCAGTGTGTGGGCACGTGCACAAGGTGCCGCTCTCAGCACGGGGCCACGGAGCTGGTCTCTGCCCCCTGCTCACAGAGGATGTTTGTTGGGCACTTTCTTAGGGAGGGACACAGGCAGGGCGGGAGGCTCCCGGCAGGGTACGGACTGTGCTCGGCCACTAGGGGCCAGTGTAGCCCGGAGATGGGCCCAGTGGGCCTGGGGGACGGGTGGGGCCGTGCACCTTGTTTCTCTCTCCTCCCCATAGGGACGCAAGGACAGCTCTGGACATGAGGCCTGTGCCCATAACCCTGAGTCCACAGCACTTCCAGGCAGGCTGGAGATGGAGTCTCAGGGGCTCAGCCCTGGCGCCCTGCAGGGTGAGCACGCCCAGGTGCAGGCAGAGTGCACAGCAGGGGACGGGGCTTCCCCACCTCGGTCTGGTCACAGACCCCCTGGGAACAGGAGTGAAGGGCCAGACTCACTGCACGAGAGATTGAGTCTCCAGCCTCTGTGCATACCAGCTAACCTTTCTGGAGCCTTCCAGAACCTTCCAGGAGCTACAGCCTCCCCAGCATGGGGCACAGGTTGGTTAGGTGCTGGCATCTCAGGAGCACCTGAGGGGGACAAGCCCTGGGAGGGGCCTTCCCCCAGGGGCCAGGGAAGCCACACACAATGGTCTGAGGCAAGAAATCCCAGCATTTGTATTTAGACAGGTTCTGGCAGCTTCCAATCTTCCAGGGAAGCCCTAGTATGTAAGTCGTGCTTGATTAGGATCTAAATCCGCGTTAGCCCCTGGCCTCTACTGACATTCTAATTAATTCGAGGTTCCGTTTCTGTTCCATGTCTTAACTTTCACACTGTTCCATGCGTCCAGCCCCACCAGAGGTAAGGGGTAGGGGGAGAGGAGCGGGGTGTAACACGCTGGGTTCCCAAGGTCTTCCCTCCGAATTCCTCAGAAAGGGCAGAGCGGAGCCCAGCCTGGACTCGTTTTCCAGCTTTCACCCATGGGGTGATTTCTTGAGGCTCCTTGCTGTTTAGAAACTGGCCCAGGAATTTATTGTGTAAGGAACAGATTCCAGAATTCGTGTGGGTTCTGGTTCCAGCCCCTGGCAAAAAGCGTTCTACTTTTTTACAACATGTACGACACTGGAAATGCATAGCTTCTGCCTTCTTTTTTTTTATTCTATTTTTGTTTCTAAAAACACTCACTTCACGTGAAACACCTCTGGGCGTGTGCAAAATACAAAGATCAATTACGATGAGGCGGTGAGTGGCGCTGGCAGTTCTGGCGCATACGGCATCATTAGGCGTGGGGCCTCCTCCGGCCAGGGGGTGCAGGGACAGGCACAAGCAGGAATTGAGTGTATTGCTAAACTCCAAGCGTCCTCCCCACCCAGATGTGTCCCCCCAGGAGGGGACCCTGAGACTCAGGGAGTGGGCCCAGGGTCCTTGGAGATAGCCGGCACATGGGGGGAAGGGAGGAGAGACCCCTGCCCCAAGCTACCCCCAAATGGGAAGAGCACAAGAGCAGGACAGGCCCATGGGAGCCACAGTCTTGGGCACTGGATGAGGACACCACACGCCACCTCCCTCCACAAAGCCCCAGAGACGCCCCTCCCCCCCTCTGGGAGTCAGCTTCACTTCCTGGAAACACGCTGGGTGACCAGATCATTCCGGGGTGGGGGGGGAACAGACTCCTTGGGAGATTAGATGACAGCTACGGCCTCTGCCTCTCCTCTGGCATGGACACGTGGCCACCTTTAATCCACAAAAGGAAGGTAGCGAGGAGGCAGCCATGAACCCTGCTAGGCTAGACGAGGACAACAGCCACAACAGCAAATGTTGGACCTGGTAGATCTGTGCCCAGGCCAGCCCTGCGCCAATCCCCTCAGATTCTCTTGTTAATCCTTCAATAACGCTAGGAAGCTCGGATTACTGTTACGTACAGTTAGAAGTCAGGACTTGGTGAAGGTTGCACAACTAGTTAGGGGAAGGATTGGAACTCAACCCCTCTAAGGTGACAGTCACTTCAGATCTGTGGTTGCTGTCCTGCTGATGCAGCTGGACCACCTGCGTCCCGTCACAAGCTGCAGCCTTTTTATTCCTTCTCCTCTCCTCCCCAACACTGTGGACTCCAGCAGGCACACACGGGGACAGGCATGTACATTCAAAGTGTGTCCTGAAGCCAACACTCTGGTAACCCATGGGTCCAGAAGTGGACATCCCTCCACCCCTCCTGAATGTGCCTGCAATCACGTCCTTGCTTTTCTTAGTCTTTCCCTACTGTGGGCACTCCTCAATGTACCCGACAGCGCGGCGGAGTTGGCTTGCTCTCCGTGCACATGCGAATGGAGTCACCTGTGGTCTCTCGGCCCTTTACTTAAGGTCCTGTTAATGAGATTCATCCATGTGTTCCCTGTCCAGCTATGGCCACCAGGAAACAGTGCCGAGCAGTCCCTGCGGTTACCTTGCAGCCTGCCGGTATCTCATTCTGGGAAACAAGCCCACACCGGAATCCTTTCACTGGATTTGGATTTTGTTTATTTAAACCCAACCCACCCTATTTAAAGCCCTATTGCAAAATACACACTCCTGGGGGACTCCAGCCTCCCCCGACCTGGGTCCCCATTCAGCCCAGGGCAGCGGCCTCTACCCTGAGGATCCAGGCCCAGGGATCCTCCCTGCCTTCCTGACCTGGAACTCCTGCACTTTGATCCTCCCCAGCGAAATCCCAGTCCCAGGGCAGTCTGAGAGGTCCCTGCCACACTTAGGGACCCACGTTTCTCCTTTCCCCGCCTCCCTTAACGCACACATTTCCCAAGAAGACTTGCGGGGGTGGGGGGCTCGGTCCCAAAGCAACTCTACTTTCCAGGTCAGCATGACGTCTTCCAGTGGTTGCTAATGGGAAGAAAGTGCTCATATTGGGCTTCAGCCCAGAGACATTGTTTCACCAACTTGAGCAAAATTGTCTGAGTGTGCGTGTGATACGCACATACCTACCGTGCCGGCGGAGAAACCCTTCCCCACCTCTAACGCCACCCACGTCCGTTGAGGCCATACCCACCTGAGCTCAGCTCAGAGAGGCTCGATCTGACCCTCCCTGGTCAAAAAGACTCGCTCTCGTGGTGACTGTGCGACACTCCCGCCGCTACCGCCGCGACCACCCCGGGAGGACCCTTCTCGGAAAGCGAGACGGCCGCCCCCCGCCCCACCTCGCACGGCTAAGAGGATGCCGTGGGTTCCGGCACGCGGAGCCCCACCGAGGGAGAGTGCGTGCCCCCCCACCCGGGGTGGCGCAGTCCCCAAACCCTACCGGAGGGGAGGCTGTCGCAGTCCCCAAGCGCCACCCCTCGGGGAATCCCAGAGTCCTAAGCCTCCACCCCCTCTCCAGGCTGTGCCCTCAGGAGGCGGGCTGTGCGTCTCCCAGATCTGACCCCCGCCCCCGCGGTTCCTCGCCGGAGGCGCGCGCGCCCGTGTGTGTGTGTGTGTGTGTGTGTGTGTGTGTGTCACAGCTCTAAAAGTAAAGTCTCTGCACCCCCTGTTCCCAGTGCCCACCGCCAGGTGCCCGCCCCAGGGGGCCTGCAGGTACTGCCCTCCGGGCCCGACGCCCTGGGACAGGCAACGAGTCCGCGCACCCTCCGGCCAGGCCGCACGCGCGGGAGAGGAGCGAACCTCCGCCATCCCCTCCAAACCCCAAATGTCAACCCAGGTTTTCTTTTCATTCAAAAGTTGTGCTTTAAACCAAGTAGGACCCGAATCCGGCAACTGCCTATTGGGTTTCAAAGTCCAAGGACGTTTTTTGTGCAGGTGAAGCATTTTAGCTCCAGTGCGTCTTGCGGTAAAAGTGTAATCGCCACCCCCCGCGGTCCATAATGGGGGGCTCCCGGGCACCTCCGCTCCAGTCCCCCGCCCCGGGTGCAACTCGCGGGCCGCCCGTGGCGACGGTCTCTGCGGATCGGTCCTGCCGGGGTGGGGTGCGAGGCTTTGAACCGCGCCCGGGCCCCCGACGTGCAGAGCCACCGGCCCTCGGGTAGCGGCCGCCAGAGGCCCCCAGCCCTGCCTTTCCAGCTCCGCTCCCTCGGCCCCGCCCCCCGGGGAGGCCGCAGGGGGGTAGGCCCCCGGCTCCCGGCTCCCGCCGCGGCCGCGCCCCCGCGTCTCCATAGCGATCCTGCGGGCGCACACCTCCGGGCCGGCTCCCCCCGGGGCGGAACAATACGCCGCGGGGCCGGGGGCGGGGCGGGGCCGGCCGGGGGCGGGGAGAGCGCGGGCGGCGGGGGCGCGGGCCGAGCGCACCGCCCAGGCAGCAGCCGGCCGGCGGGGTCTGGGTGCACGGTGTGGCCCAGCCCGCTCGGGGAGCGTACCGCCCCGCTCGGGGCCCGCCCCACTTCCCACGCCCGCCGGGCTGAGCCCGCGCCGGAGCCACCTGGAGCCGCCTGGAGCAGCCGCCGCCGCAGGTTGATGCGCGGCGCCCTCCCGGGACGCGCGGAGGAGCCATCTTGAAAGCAACTCGCAAACTTTCGCAAAGTGCTCTCGAAGTGGAAGCTGCGGGGGAGGCCAGGCGCGCGGCCCTCGGTGTCCCCGCCAGGGCCCCCAGGGAGACAGGGCGCGGGCCGTCCCCAGGACCCGGCGCCGGGCGCACGGGAGCCGCCCCGGGGCCGCGCCGGGTGGATGCGGAGGTGCGCCGGGTGCATGGATTGTGCTCGGGCGCCCGGCTCGGGCTCGGGCTCCGGGCCATGGCGCCGCCGCCGCCGCCCGTGCTGCCCGCGCTGCTGCTCCTGGCCGCCGCCACCGCCCTGCCCGCGCTGGGGCTGCGAGCGGCCGCCTGGGAGCTCCGCGTGCCCGGCGGGGCTCGAGCCTTCGCCTTGGGGCCCGGCTGGACTTACGCGTTGGACGCCGCGCGCACGCCCCGGGCACTGCTGGAGCTGCTGGACGTGAGCCGAGAAGGGCGGCTGGCAGGACGGCGGCGCGGGCTGGGCACGGGGCCTCGGGACTGCGCGCGCCTAGGGGGGCGCCCGCTGCCGCTGCACGTCCGCCTGGTAGCCCGTGGCTCTCCGACAGCGCTAAGCCTCCGCCTGCGGGCCCGCGCGCAGAGTCCTGGATGTGGAGCCTGGCCCCGGCCCCGACGGGCCCCTGGCGCGGAGCTGCGTGCGCGGGCTGTGCTCACAGTGCCGGGGCTGGGCGGGACGCTCTGCTTCCCTGCCCCCGGCGGTGGCGGGGCCACGCTGCACTCGGCGCTCGCGGCCCTCACCACCTTCCCCGCCTGCAGCTGCCCGGTGCGTCCCGGACCCCACTGCCCGGGCCGCCCCATCTGCCTGCCGCCCGGCGGCTCGATCCGCCTGCGCTTGCTGTGCGCCCTGCGGCGCGCTGCCGGCGCCGTCCGGGTGGAGCTGGTGCTGGAGGCGGCCGCCGCGGCGACTCCCTCCGCGCCGCCGCCGCCGCCGCCGCCGAGCCTGCCTCAAGCCCGGGCGGGGGTGGCGCGCCGGGCCCGGCGGGGCGCGGGCGGCAACACGAGCCCGCAGTTCCCGCTGCCCAGCTACCAGGTGTCGGTGCCCGAGAACGAGCCGGCGGGCACCGAGGTCATCGAACTAAGCGCGCACGACCCCGACGAGGGCGAGGCGGGGCGCCTGAGCTACCAGATGGAGGCACTGTTCGACGAACGCTCCAGTGGCTACTTCCTCATCGACTCCGCCACGGGCGCCGTGAGCACGGCCCGCGCGCTGGACCGCGAGACCAAGGACACGCACGTCCTGAAGGTTAGCGCCGTGGACCACGGCTCGCCGCGGCGCTCGGCCGCCACCTACCTCACCGTCACGGTCAGCGACACCAACGATCACAGCCCGGTTTTTGAGCAGTCCGAGTACCGCGAGCGCGTGCGTGAGAACCTCGAGGTGGGCTACGAGGTGCTGACCATCCGCGCCACCGACGGCGATGCGCCCTCCAACGCCAACATGCGCTACCGCCTGCTGCAGGGCGCAGGCGGCGTCTTCGAGATCGACGCGCGCTCGGGGGTGGTGCGCACGCGGGCCGTGGTGGACCGCGAGGTGGCCGCCGACTACCAGCTGCTGGTGGAAGCCAATGACCAGGGCCGCAACCCCGGCCCGCTCAGCGCCACAGCCACCGTGCACATCCTCGTGGAGGACGAGAATGACAACTACCCCCAGTTCAGCGAGAAGCGCTATGTGGTCCAGGTGCCCGAGGACGTGGCCGTGAACACGGCTGTGCTGCGAGTGCAGGCCACGGACAGGGACCAAGGCCAGAACGCGGCCATACACTACAGCATCGTCAGCGGGAACCTGAAGGGGCAGTTCTACCTGCATTCCCTGAGCGGGAGCCTGGACGTCATCAACCCGCTGGACTTCGAGGCCATCCGGGAGTACACGCTGCGCATCAAAGCCCAGGATGGGGGCCGGCCTCCTCTCATCAACTCCTCGGGGCTGGTCTCTGTGCAGGTGCTGGACGTGAACGACAACGCACCCATCTTTGTGAGCAGCCCCTTCCAGGCAGCTGTGCTGGAGAACGTGCCTCTGGGCCACTCGGTGCTGCACATCCAGGCGGTGGACGCAGACGCTGGTGAGAATGCCCGTCTGCGGTATCGCCTGGTGGACGTGGCCTCCGTGGGCCCTGGGTCTGAGGACCCTGCCTCCACCCCGGACTTCCCCTTCCAGATCCACAACAGCTCGGGCTGGATCACGGTGTGTGCTGAGCTGGACCGCGAGGAGGTGGAGCACTACAGCTTCGGCGTGGAGGCGGTGGACCACGGCTCACCGCCCATGAGCTCCTCAGCCAGCGTGTCCATCACCGTGCTGGACGTGAATGACAATGACCCCATGTTCACGCAGCCCACGTATGAGCTCCGTCTGAACGAGGACGCGGCTGTGGGAAGCAGCGTGCTGACTCTGCGGGCTCAGGACCGCGATGCCAACAGTGTGATCACCTACCAGCTCACGGGTGGCAACACACGGAACCGCTTTGCGCTCAGCAGCCAGAGCGGCGGGGGCCTCATCACCCTCGCGCTGCCGCTGGACTACAAGCAGGAGCGGCAGTACGTGCTGGCGGTGACCGCGTCCGACGGCACGCGTTCGCACACCGTGCAGGTCTTCATCAACGTCACTGATGCCAACACCCACCGGCCAGTCTTCCAGAGCTCCCACTACACGGTGAGCGTCAGCGAGGACCGGCCTGTGGGCACCTCCATTGCCACCATCAGTGCCACGGATGAGGACACGGGTGAGAATTCCCGCATCACCTACGTGCTAGAGGACCCCGTGCCGCAGTTCCGCATTGACCCGGATACCGGCACCATCTACACCACAACAGAGCTGGACTACGAGGACCAGGCTGCCTACACCCTGGCCATCACGGCTCGGGACAACGGCATCCCTCAGAAGTCGGACACTACCTCCCTGGAGATCCTCATCCTCGATGCCAATGACAACGCGCCCCGCTTCCTGCGGGATTTCTACCAGGGCTCTGTTTTTGAGGACGCGCCGCCGTCAACCAGCGTGCTCCAGGTCTCTGCCACAGACCGGGACTCGGGTCCCAATGGCCGTCTGCTGTACACCTTCCAGGGTGGGGATGACGGTGATGGGGACTTCTACATTGAGCCCACCTCTGGCGTGATCCGCACCCAGCGCCGGCTGGACCGGGAGCACGTGGCCGTATACAACCTGCGGGCTCTGGCTGTGGATAGGGGCAGCCCCGCTCCCCTAAGCGCCTCGGTGGAGATCCAGGTGACAGTCTTGGACATTAACGACAACCCCCCCGTGTTTGAGAGGGATGAGCTGGAGCTGTTTGTAGAGGAGAACAGCCCCGTGGGGTCCGTGGTGGCGAGGATTCGTGCCGATGACCCTGACGAAGGCCCCAACGCCCAGATCATGTATCAGATCGTGGAAGGCAACGTGCCAGAGGTCTTCCAGCTAGACCTGCTGAGTGGGGACCTGCGTGCCCTGGCCGAGCTGGACTTCGAGGTCCAGCGGGAGTATGTGCTGGTGGTGCAGGCCACGTCAGCCCCGCTGGTGAGCCGGGCCACGGTGCACATCCGCCTCCTGGACCAGAACGACAACCCGCCGGTGCTGCCTGACTTCCAGATCCTCTTCAACAACTACGTCACTAATAAGTCCAACAGCTTCCCCACCGGCGTGATTGGCCGCATCCCCGCCCATGACCCTGACCTGTCCGACAGCCTCAACTACACCTTCCTGCAGGGCAACGAGCTGCGCCTGCTGCTGCTGGACCCCTCCACGGGCGAGCTGCAGCTCAGCAGGGACCTGGACAACAACCGGCCGCTGGAGGCGCTCATGGAGGTGTCTGTGTCTGGTGAGTGGCCGCCGGGCTGGTAGGAGGCTCCCGCGGGCCGCCTGGAGAGCCGCAGGGACCCGCAAGGGCCCGCCCGACGTGCCCTGGCGCATTCAGGCAGGGCCCAGGCAACTCTGGGGATTTGCTGCCTCCGGTGGGATGCTGGGGGCGGATGCCCGCCGAGGCCCGGCCAAGGGGAGAGGCGCCAAGGGGAGAGGCACCGCACTGCTTCCCTCAGCATTTTTGCTGGGAGCAGGCCTGGCTGCTTCAAGTTCAAGACTGGGGCTTGGCGCTTTCCTTGGCAGGCTAGTGGCTCCTGAGTCCTACTATTAAAACCTGGCCTGGGGTTATCTAGGTTGCAGGGTTTGCTCGGGGATGCTCTTCAGCCAGCCAGCCACAGGGTTCTCTGGAAAAATCAAAGGTCACTGCCAGTTACATGTGCCAATTAGTTTCCGGGTGGGACCGTTGGAAATTGCCAGACCGGTCCCTGAGTCACCCTGTAATACGGCTGGTGTTCCCTTGGTCTCGCTTTTCTGTCTCCTCCAGATAATAACAGTGGGGCCTGTGTGTGCCGTCTTTGTGCAGGCTCTTTAAAAAGCACAGCCTCGTTTGATCTTGGCTCATGCTTCTGGACACGGGCTTATAATTTGGGTGTTATTTAAGAGGCCTGCTCAGGTTAGTGGCAGAGCCAGTGTGGGACCCTGCGTGCCAGCTCTGGGGCCGCAGGTGAACAGAGGGCGAGTCAGGCTCAGCTCAGCTGCCACGTGCTTGGCAGCAAAGAGCCTGTCCTCCACACCGCTGTCCCCGCATGCCAACACCAGCCTGCGGTGCCCAGGAGAGGGACAGATAGAGGGTCTGGGAATTGGGAGACACAGAGGAGAGAGAAGGATTTGGCAGGGGTAGGGGAACAACAAAGAGACCCCCAGTGGCTCTGTGAGAGGCCCTGCCTGCCCACCCATCCTTAGACGTTGGTCAGCTGGTACAGGCAGGTGACCTTAGTGATGAGATCAAACTGCTACCAAGAAGGGCTCAGATCTGTGGGTTATTGGAGTCCGTGTTCCAGAGGAGTTGTTTGATCAATAAGTTATTAGGATACAATATGGCCGTGGAAGCCCTGGAAGAATCATACAGTTACTTTCCTGATTGGCTTTATTTCCACCATGGGCTGTAATTCTGCCTGTACGAAGAGTTGGGAAGCAAACAGGCCCCACTTCCAGTTGTTTGCTTATAAAATCTGAAACTTGCCGATTCAGTTTTGAAATGATGCAATACTTAGTACTTCAGATGGATTTTGGCAGCATAGTCTACCTTGTTGGTGGATATTTTAGGTTTTGCAAGGTTGTAAAATCGTGTAGAGTGTATGGAATAGGCCCTAAGGGACAGAGTGTTAACCAGGGTTATGGATGTGCTTGTTAGCTTTTTTCCTGCACCACTTTGTCTGCTGGGTGGAGCAGAGTGGAAAGTTTGGCCAGTGTAGAAACAGCATGGCGAGGTAATGGGTTTAGCCTCTCCGGGGGCATGGGGCTGCAGAGGGGACAGGCTCGTGCCTGGGCAGGACGTTGTGCTGGCCTGCGTGTCAAGCAATCTGGGCCCTGCAGGTTAGCCAGGCCGCTGGGTTTAGCATGGAGGCCATTCCAAGGGGGTTGGCCACTGTCGCACCTGCCTGGTGGGTGCACAGCCTGGCCCGCTGTCGAAGGTACGGTGGGGGCTCCGTGCTATGTAGTAATTGTCCCAGTGATCCAGTCCTTGGCTCTGGCTTCTTTGCTGACACGACCTCCTGTACATCAGGCATGGGGGCCTTCCCTGTGACTCCACCCAGATGGTAATGGTTACCTTTGACTGGATTCCATTGGGCAGTTTTCTAGACCCTCTGGTGACTGAGAGGTGAGTGGTGTTCCTCTGCTGCCCGTTTTACAGATGAAGAAACTGAGGCTCAGAGGTGTCGAGTAACTTTCCCTGGGTTACACAGCCAGTGAGCAGGGCCACCGGGTGTCAACCATGATTAGGAAGAAACAAGCCGAGCTTTCTCACTCTCCTCTCTTACCTAAGAGGACATTTTTGGGGAGTTTGGTGAATGACCGCAGTGCTGGATGGGTGCCCTGCTTTCAGGTGGGCACATGGGATGCTGCGTAACTTTCAGACCCGCTGGACCGCGACTGAATGCGCCAAGGCAGGAAATCACTACCGACTAGAAGATCTGTGGTCCCAAACCGTGAGACCAAACCAAACAAAAAGATCAGCCTTCGAATTACCCAGACGCAGATTCTTCGGTTTTATTAAGGCACAGTGCCGGGAAGCCGTTGTTTCAAACGCATGTGCCGTGGGCAGTGAGGTCCCACTGGCTTCCCAGGAGTTACAGCCGTACCCTAGAGCCCTTGGTGTATCACCACCGCCCTGGAGGTGCTGTGTGGAGCAGGCAGGGGTGAGCTTTTGTGGGAGCCATTCTGGGAGGGCCCAGAGTGTCTGCGGAGAAGGGCGTGCACCTGGGGCGGGGCCTGGGCGGCACCGTGGGAGGAGGGCGGTTCCCTTTCTCCCGGCCTGGGGTTTGGCACAGTCGTTCCGACTGTGAGCAGACAGCGTTGACGGTTTTATGCAGCCCACCACGGGCAGACCCCTGCTTGAAAGCTTTTGAAGTCCGAATATAGTGAAATTCAAGTAGCTGCCATTTTTGAATGACATCCAGCCATAGGAGATACTCATTTTAAATGTGACTGTTTTTGAATGAGATTTTAAATTCCGTGATAGGGACTTTTTACTATAAATGTGTAATAAAAGCTGTGTTTGCATTTTTCCAAGCAGTGTGGCCAGTCACCCAATGGCAACTCGAGTGCTGAATACTCTCTGTGGTCTTTCTAGACGTTGGTCTTTTAGTAACATCCACGTTTGTAATCCACCTTGAACACGTGTGTGCCTGCGGGTGTAGGCCTGAAGCCGCACGTTGCAGAGCGAGGCTCTTGGTGGGAAGGCGCCGTCCCTGCCTCCTGCTGTGTGGTGGCTTTGTGGGCGAGAATGATTGGTGGGTGAGTCATTCAGGCATGTCAGAAAATCCCGAAACTCAGGGAAATAGCAAGGTTGAGTAACCTTTCGCCGTTTACTTTGGTGGGGAGTGGATGGTAGAAAGTCGTCTAGGCTCGATAAACCTTTGAGAAGTGTTTGCCTAGTTAAATACAGGATATCATAGTGACTTTTACGTGGAAGATGACAAACAAGGAAATAAGGAGCTGGCCGTCGTACCAGCCGTCGTCTGGAAGGGCATTGGAATTTCTTCTGAAACTCCTGGGGTAGGAAGGAGCAGACCATCTTAAATCGCGCCCCTGGTTGAGCTGGATCGTCTGGGAAGAGTTAGGTGCTTTTGGCAACGCCGTAACCATTTGAGGGCTCCCATAACTGTGGAGTAGTGGCTTGCTCCTACCCTGAGAAAGGCTGGCTCAGAAACAAAGGAGTGTTTATTCCTTTATCCAGCACCTACTGTGTGCGGGGCCAGTGTGGACAGCCAGCGTGGCCCTGACGTGCTGTGGCTGGGGAGAGGTAGACAAGGGAGCTGAGCTCAAGGGGAGGGAGGTGAGGACAGCGTGTGCACCAGGGTGGGCTGGGGACCCTCCGGTACCAGCGAGCGCATGGGAAGCACATGCCTGGTGGGGAGACAGGGCGTGGCAGAGGGTCTGGAGAGGGGTGACTGTGGAGGGCTTGGGCTAGTGCTGGGCAGGTCACTCTTGGCGGGAGAATGTACCGGGAGCGGAGCTCAGGAGGTGGGGCTTGGACGGAGGAGGGATTTGCCGGGTTAGATGGTCATACTCAGTGGTGACGATGGGCTGATTGCAGACAGCCTGCTCTGGGTGCCAGGACTCTCCCAGGCGCTGCCTGGCCCAGCACATTAAATTCTTCACTGCCCCCTCGTGTCGTGGATGGCAGCATTGCCACGTCCATCTCAGAAATGAGCAAACCAAGGACCGGGCGCCCAGGAAACCAGCTTGTAGTGGTGGCAGCTGTGGGATTTCAACCTGGATGGGCAGGTCCTGGGCCCTGTTCCCTCAGCCTCTGGGGGGTGAGGGTGTGTTCTGAGCTGGGGTCCTTGCAGGGGGATCAGCTTCGGGGAGAAGACCGTGAGGCCAGTTTTGGGCCCCATGTGGCTGGGGCACCTCTGAGATTGTCCTGAAGACCACTGGACGTGCAGGTCTGGACAGGAGAGGACAACTGGGGTCATGGCCCCAGGTGGGCATCACGGCCTTGGGGGTGACAGGCAGAGGGGACAGTCATGGCCCAGGGATGGTCAGCATGGCTTTGGGGACAAGAGAGTGCTGGCGCAGAGGGTATGGGCAGTTGGGATGGGACTCAGGCCCCGTCCTGAGGAACCCCAGCCTGAGTGGCCTGGGGGGACAGGAGGGGTCTGCTGGAATGCTACAGCAGGAATGGCCACACATAGGGGAAGGCCCTGCAGGCCCAGGGGGTGTGAGGGTCCCCAAGGGGGTCATCCCTGTGGATGCCCTCTGGCGTTCCAGGAGCCTGGGGACAGAGGTGCGACCTGGGTGAGCCAAGGGCAGGTCTTTGGTGGCTTCTGTGAGAGCCGAGGGGAGGGGCTTGGGGGTGTCTCTGAGGAGCAGACAGGGCTGTCAGGCGTACGTGGGGGGTGGGTGAGGCCCAGGCTGGAGGGACACGGCCCAGTCGAGGGCCTCGAGGAGGGGGCAGGTTACTGTGCACAGCCTTCCTGGCCTGTCCTGTGACTCCACCGCCCATGCAGGTGTTCACCCGGGTGGGCACGGGGAGAGGGTGGTGGGGGACACCCTCAGTGTCCCCCAAAGGCCTGCCGTGGCCCAGCTCTGTGTAGCTTCCCTCTGAGTCACGGGAGCTGGAGGGGGATGGAGGGGAGGAGGGGGATGGAGGGGAGGAGGGGGCTGGGAGGGAGGAAGGGGCCGCAGCAGGGCCTGAGCTGGCTGGGGCAGGGCACCCACCTCGGCACCCGCTACCTGGGGCAGGAGGCCTCCGTCTGGCCCACCTACCAACCGGGGTGACAGGAGACTGTTTTTCGCAATCCAGGTAGAGTGGTGGGCAGGCGAGCCCCTGGGCGGAAGCCAGTCGAGAAGAGGTGCTGGTCTCACCTGGAAGGTGGCGGTGCTGGTGACGCCAGAACTCTGTGCAGGCCCTGGTGTCACTGCTGAAGGGCCCACCTGGGTTTGGGCCTGGGCATACGCCCCCGTTGGAAACCTCGGCAGCGCCTGTGAAGGAGGCAGGGGGAGGTGGGCTGCCCGTGTGGCCGCCCGCGCTCGGGTCCAAACAGCAGTAGATTTTATCGTGTGGGGCACAGCGTGTGGAGAACAGCATACGTCTGGCATGATCTCGTCAGTTCACAGCCTCGGGGGAAATAGTTTTCTGAGTTTTTTTCATCTTGTCCTGTAACCTGAACACACAGGTTCACATAAATGGCCTAGAATGAAATTCCTGAATGCGGGAGGGGACGTAGCAAAGACCCCCTTTAGTTCAGCACCCCTGGCTGTCCCCTTGTTTCGGGACGGGAACAGGGTCCCCCAAGGAAACGCTGGAGGGCTGGGGCCCGGGCCGTGAGGGTGCTCGTGGCCACTCCTTTGTGGAGACCACGGGCCTCCCTCCAGGTTTGGGCGCACAGTAGGTGCTCGGCAGATGTTTGTGGGTTGTTTCTTAAACGAGCCAAGGGGGTCCACAGAGGGGCGAGGGCAGGCGGCCACCTGCCAGGCCGAGGGGCTGCTGCCTTCACCTGGGGCCCAGGGGGAACCACTTGGAACAAGGACGCCCCGAGGGCCACTTTCCATCCCCCGTGCATTGCTGGGGACCTGGCCCTGGGTGAGAGGGACGGGCATTTTCCAGGAAATCTCTGATGGGTGAATTGCATGCTTTTGCTTCAGGTAGGAACTTGTGGGTGCTTGGTAATCCGTTCCCCTTTTTGGGTGTGAACATTCCAAAGCCGGGAAAAGCCCCACACTGGGCTTCATCGCCGTAACCGCGCTGGTGCCTGTTCCCTGGATGTCCTGGATGAAAGCCAGGGCCTTTTTTAAAAAACAAACACACACGGCGGGAGGGACTCCATAAAGTTCAGGGTAACACTTTTCCTTCCAGCCACCCCAACACGCATCTGAACTCCTCCCAGGGGTTGCAGGGAGTGTGCGGGTGACACAGCGGGTCCCTCCGAGCTGGGGGCTGTGTCTGGGGGCTGGCCTGTGAGGGACTCACATGGGCACTGCTGCTGTGCTGCCCTCATTCGCCGGCACCTGCTCATGTCACTGATGTCTCACTGAATGCCCATTTCACAGGTGAAGAAACTGAGGCTAGAGAGGTTGTAGCAGTAGGAAGGGCCAGTCCCGGACCCTGGGAATCTGGGGCACTGACCACTGTACTGGCCTTTTGGCTCCCTGCACCTGCCAGTGGCTAAGTGGGACACCTGCCACCTGGGACACAGGCTTGGGGACTCCCAAGGGTGAAATCTCAGCATGAGTGACCACATCACCCAGAACAGGAGGACTGAGAGTTGCATGCACATCGTGTCTTATTCTACCTGGGGGGGGGGGGGCACCGCACTGCGGGACGGGGGCAGAGGCGGATGCTGGAGAGGGGGGTCCCTGCAGGCTCTCCTGTGCTGGAGCTGTCGTAGAAAGCAGTGGGGTGCGGGACCGGTGGGCACCGGGTGCAGGGAGGTGAGGTCCCCTGGTGCCAGGCAGGCGTGTCTGTGGTCAGAGCCGCAGGCTGTGTGGGCGGCAGGAGAGGCGGGCGGCAGGTGAGGAACTCACCCTGGGCAGAGCCGGCGTCCCTGGCCGGGGAGCCCGCCTGCCTCCCCGCCTCCGCCTTGCTTCTCCCCACCTCCTTCCCTTTCTCTCTCATTGTCCATCAATCAGCATTTTTCTTTCTTTTTAGTAGCCTGTTTTCTCTCCCAGTTCTGTGTCTTTATTGTGGTAATGTTTTTAGGATTTTTTTCATATCTAATCTAAATGACACTTGGGTAAAGTAAATTAACAGCAGCTAATTCAAATAAAATCATATGCTATGTTAGCATTCGGAGATAAGAACTCTCTTGCAGGGCAGTAACCGTTTGTCAGTGAGTTGATTGTTGAGGAAGTGTTTCCATAGTCAGCATGAAGTTGTTCAGCTGCAGTGCAGTTCCACTGTTGGAGACTGCTGCACATGGCTGTGGTCCCTGCAGCTGTCCTGGAGTGTGTGACGATAGTGGACACAGGACACTGAGCGAGCATGAGATGTCACCAGAGGTGAGGCCTGGGTCGCACCCCCCTCGCTGGCCTGTGCTGACTGCCTGGTGCTGGGCACGTCTGGCCCCTGTGGGCCTGTTCGTCTCTTATGTCTCTGAATTCAGGTATCTCTGGATAAGAGATTGACACCCAGGATATATACAGAGCTCCTGCAACTCAACAACAATGAAATGAACGGATTAAAAAATGGGCAAAGGACTTGAATAGATATTTCTCCAAAAGTTACAAATGGCCAATAAGTGCACACAAAGCTGCTCAGTGTCATTGAGAAAATGCAAATTAAAGCTGTAATGGGACATCACTTCACACCCATTAGGGTGGCTGTGATCAAAAAAGTCAGAGAACAACAAGTGCTGGTGAGGATGTGGAGAAATGATCAATTTTATCAGTGATGGACTATTGACAGGGGCATAGACTGGGGCACCTGCTGTGGAAGACAGCGTGGCGGAACTGCCCCGTTGTCCAGCAATCCTGCTTTTGGGCGTAGACTCAAAAGGTACCGAAAGCGCGGTCTCGAAGAGATGCTTGTACACCCATGTTCATAGCAGCGTTATTCACAACAGCCAAAAGGTGGAAAGAACCCAGATGTATGTCGAAAGATGAATAGATAAACAAAGTGTGGTCTGTCCCTACAGTGGAGTATCATTCAGCCCAGAAAGGAAGGGGATTCTGATACGTACTCCATCATGGATGAACCTCAAGGACGTTATGCTCAGTGAAATAAGCCAGTCTCAAAAGGATAAACGTGTGATTCCACTTTTATGAGGTACCGCGGAGTCGTCAAGTCCATAGAGACAGAAAGTAGGACAATGGTTGCCGGAGGCTGGGAGAGAAGAACGGGGCGTTAGTGTTTCACAGGAATAGAGTTTCAGTTTGGGAAGATGAAAACGTTCTGGAGATAAATGGTGGTGACGGTAGCGCAACATGAATTGACTTAATGCCCCCAAACTGTACACTTGAAAATGGTTAAGGTGGGGCTGGGCACAGTGGCTCACGCCTGTAATCCCAGCACTTTGGGAGGCCGAGGTGGGAGGATCGCTTGAGCTCAGGAATTCAAAACCAGCCTGGACAACATAGTGAGACCCCATCTCTATTAAAAAACGTTTATCTGGATGTGGTGGTGTGCACCTGTAGTCCCACCTACTCAGGAGGCTGAGGCAGGAGGGTCGCTTGAGCCCAGGACTTTGAGGGTGCAGTGAGCTGTGATCGCGCCACTGTGCTCCAGCCTGGATGACAGAGTGAGAGACTGACTAAAAAAAAAAAAAAAAAAAATTGGCTAAAGTGGTAAGTTCTATGTTATGTGTATTTTACCACAATAAAAAAGATACTAAGAAAACAAACTCCACTCAGGTGCGGAGTTGTGGAAGCAGATGCCTCTGCCCATGGTTTCAGGAAGGTTTTGCCCCCAGAGCTTGAGTGCTGAGCTGGCTCCTTTTGTCCTGTCCTGGGTCCCTGAAGCCATCCAGGGCCCTCCTGCCGGGCTCAGTTATCTCATTCATTCTGTGCATTTTTCTGAACATTCCACCCACGTCTCGACATTGTAAATGGCCAAAGGGGTTGATACTTAAATAGACATTTTGTGTCTGGTACTTGGATACAATCTCTTTGGTGATTTAACTACATATTAAAAGCCACACAGGTGAACATTTCCTTGTCTTAAAAGCCCTGGGTGAGAGGAAGGGGCCGTGTTGGTAGGGGCACATATGCAGTCTGCATGTCCTGGTTTTTCCACAGGGTCTGAGGCCTCGAGTCTTGGGGGCATGGGACGGGGTCCGTGGGGACCTGGGAGTCCCAGGCGCCCCCAGCCCCGCCTAGGGAGGGAGACCGCCGGGGACTCAGGCCTGACCCTGGCACTTCCACCTGACTCTACCCACTTGGAGGGAGCGAGCTGCTCCCCTGGGCAGCCGGTGGGTTCCGCATGGAGACCCTCTGCCCTGCGCAGCCCGGGCTGTCCTCGGCCCCTCCCCTCGTGACCAAGTCTTGGATTCAAAACCACCGGTACAGGTGCTGGTTCAAGTGTGTTTTTATTGGCATTTTGATACATTTAAGCAATTTGGCTTGATCTCTCGCCTTTTTTATTTTTCTTGAGATGATATTCACATAATGTAAAGTTAACCATTTTAACGTGAACAATTTAGCGGTGTTTCGTACATTCACTGTGCCGGACAACCCCCACCCACGTCCAGGTCCAGGATATTTTCGTCGCCATGGAAGGGAAGCCCATCCCACTGGCAGGCACAGCACGAGGCCTTTCGTGTCTGGCGTCCCTCCCTGGGCATCTGTTTTGAGGTTTGTTCACGCCGTGGCCTGTGTCGGTGTTTCCCTGTTTGTGTGTTGGTCTCTTTTTGAGCCTTTGTCCTGGGTCCTTGCCAGAGGCACTGGGGCAACCTTGGCAAACCAGAGGGTTCCACGGACAGGTGGGCAGTGTTGAGGGAAGACAGTGGTCTGGGAGGCTGTGTTCCTGGGGACTCTGGGCGATGACAGAGCGAGAGCTCCTGGCTCCTGCCTTGTAACTTTGTAGCCCCTGGGAGAGACGGCGGCTGGGGAAGAGGTTCTGGCTTCTGCCATGACTCCACACTGTTTTCGGGTGTCAGTGGTGGCCAGAACCGTGCAGCTGTGAGTTGGTGACAGCAAGGGCAGGGCCCTCGCTAGCTGGGGACACTCAGGAGCTCCAGGCCCCACAGGCGTGGATGTCACGGGACACCTGGGGAGCTGGCAGAGGTGCAGGCACAACAGGGGACGTTATGGGCCAGGGGACGTGACCCGTGAACCAGGGGTGGGGCACCCTGTGGGCCGCACGGTCTGGAGAGACTGCTCAGTGTCCTCTGAGATCTGAGTGGGGCAGAGTTCCGGCCTCGTCTTTGGGATCACTTTTGGGCGTCTGGCGGGCGTCCCCACTGCCCCTGGGTTCCTCTCGAGCTGGGCCTGGGCCCATGCAGAGGGGATTCTAACTGCAGGTTCGCCACCCGCCTGGCCCCGCTGTGTCTGGACAGGTGAGCAGGATGAAGCCACTGCCTGAGAAGGCACCACACAGGCTGTGCACTTCTAGAAAGTTCTGCTTCATTTACATACCTTTTTAGACTGTGACCCGTGCTTAAGCCTTCTGTGAAGCCACTGGGAGCTGCCAGCAGCGAGGGGCTGGGTTGTAGTGAGAGTCGGGGCAGAACCTTTCTGTTTGGACCAGTCCCCCAGGTCAGAGGGCTGCCCTGGCAGTTTCCTGCTGTCACAAGTGACCACAATCCGGAGGTTTAAAACAACAGAAATTTATTCTCGCGCTCTGGAGGCCAGAATTCCAAAATACGGTGATGGCAGGGGCTGTGCTCCCTCTGAAAGCTCCAGCCGGGGGTCCTCCTGCCTCTTCCAGCTTCTGGGGGTCCCGCCGTCCTCGGGCCTCCTTGGCTTGGGCAGCATCACTCCAGTCCCTGCTGCGTTGTCACACGGCCTGTGTGTGTCTTCTCGTGCGGACGGACGCCAGTCGTACTGAATAAGGGCCCAGCCTCCTGTATGACCTCACCTCGATTTATGTCTGAATCTGCAAAGACCTTATTTCCAAATCAAGTCATGTTCACGGATATTGGGTGTAGTTCAGTGTATCTCTTTGGAAGACGTAGTTTAGCCCTGCAGTGCCTACGTCCAGGCTCACGTGCATGGCTGTTTCTTTGTGTCACGCTGGACGGCCGAGTTCTCCTTTCTCAGTGGTCTGGGGCGTGTTTCCCTGCACACCTGAAGCGCAACACCGTTTCCCTTGTTCTAGCGCCACGTGATCCGGGGCCTCCTTTGTTCTTTAATCAGCTTGAACGTGGCGCGGGCGAGCCCCCTGCTCCCCGTGTTCCCACAGGTGTGTAGCTCCCTGAATAAGTTACGAAGTGATAGTGGCTTCTGGGCTCCAGGGAGGTGCTCGTGCTTCCAGGTGTCCTTTAGGAGGGGCCGGGGCAGGACGTGCTTTAAGGTAGGAGCACAGCCGTGGGAGCCGCCTCTCCCACCCAGCCCTCTCTTGTGAGCATGGAAAATTCTAACACGTAATCAAAAGTCCCTCCAAATCTTCAAAGAGGAGAGAATGGAAAATATTAAGGTTTATTGTTCTGAGAAGCTTCCTGTCCATCTGGCACGTGGCCGTCCGAGGTCAGGGCTGTGTGTGTGTGTGCAGGACAGGAAGCCCAGGGGGCTGGGTTACCCCGTGTTTGCAGGGCACCCCACTGTGGGCAGATACTCCCAGAGAGCAGCAGGATTGGGTGGTGGGGACCCTGCATGTCAGGGACTGTGGTTCTGCCTCCCAGACACCACCTTGTGCCACATAGAAAATGACAAGTGCTAGATAGAGTCCGTTTTCCGGGTAAACCAGGCTGGGGTGACCCATAGGCAGGAAGCTGAGGGCTTCAGCGTCGGAATAGCTGTCCAAGTCCCCCGTCTGGCCTGGGAAATCCACTGTGCTTGCAGCAGGAATTCTGTTTTTTTTCTGTCGCTCATTGGCCCAGCAATTTTGAACCTGCAGCAAACACCGAATAGTGTGAAAATGGGGCCAGGCTCCTTCAGGGGCCACACTGTGTGTCTAGCGACTGCATTCTCTGCAGCCGGGGACTGGAGACAGCAGGGGCTGGGGAGGGGGTCTGTCCCCTGGTGTAGTGATCCGTTTGGCCAGATGCCACGGTGGTCTGGCTTCTGCTTCAGTGTCACCAGCCAGCCTCTCTGTGGCTGCACTGTCTGAGCAGACAAGCCCAACCTCCTGGGTCTTTCTTTCCCTTATAACCCTTGCTTAAAAAAACAAAAAGGCTCACACCTATAATCCCAGCACTCTAGGAGGCCGAGGTGGGAGGATCTCTGAGGCCAGGAGTTTGAGACCAGCCTGAGCAACATAGTGAGACTAAAACTAGAAGAATTAGCCAGGTGTGTTTGTGCACACTCAGGAGGGTGAGGCAGGGGGATAGCTTGAGCCCAGGAGTTGGAGGCTGCAGTGAGCTGTGATGATGTCACTGCATTCCTGCCTGGGGACAGAGTGGGACTCTGTCTTTAAAAAGAAAAAAAAAAGCACCTCATGACTTAACCAGCCGTGGCTCATGTTTGGGTGGGGTTCTGTGGGTGGGTCCGTGGAAGATCAGCTGCAGGTGGTTTGGGACGTGGGGAGGGAGCTGTGAGGCGAGTAGCCCTCATCGCCTGCCTGTCCTACTTATACCCATCCCCAAGGCCAGGGTGAGCCGTCACAGCTTCCTGCCCCAGCCCTCAGCGTGTTGCCTGTGTCCTGAGAGGGTCCTTTTTCAACAAGGTGTGCCCAGGTGAGAAGTTGAGGGAGTGAACTCTGGGTCGGGCTCAGGTGAGAAGTTGGGAGGATGAACTCTGGGTCGGGTGTAGCCAGCCAGTCGTGGAAATTAGCCTGGAGGTGTCAGAGTGGTGGAAAATGACTTTTAGAAGTGCGTCTTTTCTTTGTGTTCTGCGTTACAAGACAATACTTGCGTCGCCATGGTCGGAGCCTGCTGTGCGCAGTGCTCTCTTGGCTGGGGAACACATTCTTCTAGGGAGGTTGACTTTGGTGCCCCAGCTGGTGACACAGCTGCCCCAGTTAACACCGGCTGACTTTCTGATTTCTGAGGGCTGTCTTGGTTACTTTGTTGTTTTGTTTTTGAGGCAGAGTCTTGCCGTGTCTCCCCAGCTAGAGTGCCGTGGTGTCGGCCTAGCTCACTGCAACCTCAATCTCCTGGGCTTGAGTGATCCTCCTGCCTCAGCCTCCCAGAGTGCTGGGACTACAGGCGTGAGCCGCCACACCTGGCCGACTTTTTTGTTCTTAACTGTGGTACAGTTCGCTGAACCTGAAATTCACCGTCTCGGCTGTTTTAAAGTGTACAATGCAGTGGCATTTAGTACGGTCACGGTGTTGTGCAACCGTCCCGCTATCTAGTTTCAGAACACTTCCATCACCCTGGAATTGTATACTTTTTAAAAAAGTAGTTTAAAATCAGATGGTATTATTCAAACTGAGTATCATTTTTGGTTTATTTTATTGATATTTGGAAAGATATTGTCAAGTCACAAGACTTACCTGTGTCAGGGGTGGCTGCAGGAAGGGAGGCAGGTGACGGCCTCCACCCTCGGGGGGCCTGTGGTGGGGTGACCCGGGGGACAGGCCGCAGCCAAGGGTCGGTACATCTGCCCGCGAGCGGTGGAGCCGGAACCTCACCCCGCGGGGGCCACTGCAGCCCTTGCCTCTCTGCCTTCTCCTTTCCCTCCCACCGCCAGGCTGGCACTGGTGTCACCGACTGTCCCGGCCTGCCTGGGACTGAGGGCTGGCGTCACCGACTGTCCCGGCCTGCCTGGGACTGAGGGCTTTCAGGACATGGGACTTTCAGTGCCAAAACTGAGAAAATCCTGGGCAAACCAGGCCGAGTTGGTCACCTGGCTGTCAACTAGCCCTGCCTGTCCCTCTCTCAAGGCCACCCTGGGCCCCACCTGAGCCCTGGGACCTTGTGGCTCGCACTCGGGCCTGTGGCTGAAGCCTTGGGGTCCTTCTGCCACTGGGCCAACTCGTCCGTGGGTGCCCCCACCTGCCACTGGCCAGGCCAGGCCCCGTCCCGAGCCCCTGCCGTACCTGCGGCATGGTCTCCATCACAGGTGTGCCCTGGAGTGTGGCTTCTCCCTCCCCCACTTTGCTCTCAATGCTGCCCAGCAGGTAGCTCACCTGCCTCCAGGTGGGCCTCAGCAAGGGAAGCTCCGCCCTCCCTTTCCCCTGCCCCCTCCCACCATGCCGGATGCGGCAGGTGTTCCCGCATTTATCAGCCTTCACACCCAACTCCTGGTTGAAATTCTGCCCCTCCTCACCCTAATCCGCACCCTCCCAGAGCTTCAGCCACAGCTCTGGTAGCACCAGCCCTCGGAGACCTGGCCTCGCCACGGTGACGTGTCCCATCACCGTGAGTCCCTGGACCGAGAGCTCCATCTGGGTCACCTGGGACCCTTCTTGGTTCTTGCTCATGGGATAAACGCTGTGTTGTAGAAGCGAACTCGGTGTGGGCCCGGAGGATGTTCTGCACGTGGAGGCTGTTTCCTGTCTGCTCCCTGCTGCTCCCACCAGCTACGGAGCCTTCTCGGAGCCCCCTGCTCTGCTCCCTGGCAGCCCTGCCAAGAGCCCTGTGGCCCCCCACCATGACAGGCCCTAGGAGCCTCTCCCCGCTGTCTGGCTGCCACTGCCCTGGGCAGAATGGTTTCCACTCTCCTAGTGAGCACAGACGTCTCCCTTCCACCGGACCCCACCGGTCAGGGCAGAGCCTGGGAAATGTGGTTTTCAGGCGCTCGGCCCCCCCACTTTGCAGAGAAGAGCACCAGGTGAACGTCTGCATCAGTGATGGCATTTATGATAACCTGCCTGCAATTAATACACTAAGGTGAAAAGAAAGAATCTAAAATCTTACCGCCCGGGATTAATAATTTCAAATGTAGAAACCTTAACAGAGTTTTATGTAAGTACGTGCTGTGGTTTGAGTGTGGCCCCCAAAGTTCACATGCTGGAAACCTCATCCCCAATGCAAGAGTGTTGGGAGGTGGGGCCTGATAAGACGTGATTAGGTCACGAGGGCTCCGCGGTCATTGATGGGTTAATGTCGTTATCTCTGGAGTGGGCTTGTTAGAAAGCGATTTCAGCCAGGCTTGGTGGTGCACACCTGTAGTCCCAGCTACAAGATGGGAGGTTGAGGCAGGAGGATTGTTTGAGCCCAGGAGTTTGAGGCTGCAGTGAGCCATGATTGCACCACTGTACTCCAGCCTGTGCAACTGAGTGAAACCCTGTCTCTACCAAAAAATAGAGAAATTAGCCAGGTGTAGTGGCACACACCTGTAGTCCCAGTTACTCAGGAAGCTGAGGCAGGAGGATTGTTTGAGCCTTAAATACTTTTGTTTGGGCCTTAAATACTTTTTTTCCTCAAAAAAAAAAAAAAAAGTATTCTCTTTTTTTTTTTTTCTTTTTGAAGGGGTGGGAGGTTGTGAGGAGGGGTGCTCAGTGTCCTTGTTTGTTTTTGTTGAGACAGAGTCTCAACCACCCTGGGTAGAGCTCAGTGGCGTCCTTGTAGCTCGCTGCAACCTCTGACTCCTGGGCTCTAGGCGATCCTCCTGCCTCAGGCTGAGTCTTTTTTTTTTCCCCCTTCTATTTTTGGTAGAGACGGGGTCTCACTCTTGTTCAGGCTGGTCTCAAACTCCTGAGCTCAAGCAATCCTCCTGCCTTGGCCTCTCAGAGTGCTGGGATTACAGGCATGAGCCACTATGCCTGGCCAGTATGTATTCCTATGTATGTGTTTTTTCAAAAATACCACCACGGATAGACTCTTTTGTGACTTACTCTTTTTATTTAAACTCTCTTGCTGGTATTTCAGTGAGTATGTGTCAGTAGTGTCCTTTCCAGTGGCCAGACAGCCTGTTTCTGCAGGTCTTTGCAGGATTGTGCCACGATTTATTTAATTGTTTGCTGGGATCAGGATCCTCTTACGAGGGCCTGGTTGTCTTTCCTTTATCCCAGGGGAAGTTCCTACAAGTAGGCCAGAGGGTGTGGCTGCCCCGAAGGCCTTTTATTCCTGCTTTCTTCACCCAAATTGATCATGCCATGCCTGCTGGTCAGTGTTGGAGATCTGCAGAATGGGCGGAATGTTCTAGTGCGCCTGTTGCAGCCGCTGGCCATCCTGCCCTGGCTGCTGGGAGCTTGTTACTTGGGCAGAGAGGCACCTGCTGGGCCGGGGAGGTCCCCAGCAGGACACACACAGCCTCGGGGTCTGTGCCTTTGAGCCTGGCCCTGAGGACTGTGAGTGTGTGGCCGAGGCCTGTCCCATTGGCTCTGCCCCGCCACCTCCAGCCCTGGGTGCCCTGCAGCTTGTGGGCCACCACCCTGGGCCACCTGGTCACTATCCTGGGCTCAGGCTTGGCCCTTCCAGAGCTGACCTCACCAGGGAGACACGGACTTTCATGCTGTTTTGTTTTCTGTCGAAAGACCTAATGGAGTTTGTATTTAAGGGGAGCCGCACTCCTTTTGCCTTAATGAAACGCGTGGGACCTGGCCTACCTGGGGGTCATGTGACTTGGGAACATCTGCTAACAAGCTGACATTCGTGTTGGCTCTCTGACCCCGGGGGTGTGGCCCCATCTGTGCCACTGGCAGCTGTGCAGCTTCCCCCAGGAGGGGCCTGCGGGTCTTGGGGGGCACTTGCTTGGCTCGGGGCTGCGGCTGGGTGGGCAGGGGCCCAGGGGTCCCACAGTCTGGCCAGAGGGTGACCCGAAGGTCAAGTGGCTCCTCCTGTCCAGCCTGTCCTGTGTCCCATGAGTGTGCCCTTGGGGCTTGGCCCTGCTGGTGCCCTGAGGGGGGACCAGGCTGCAGTGGAGGGGGCTGCTGTCCAGAAGGGGCTGGCCAGGGCTCGGCTGCCTGCCAGGGCCTGAGGGGGCCGGAGTTTAGACAGAGCCACTTCTGTGGGGAGATGTGGCATTTAGAGTGAGTGCCAGGCAGCCCAGAATGGGTCTGGGGTGCGCAGCCCTGGGCCAGAGGCTGGGTTGATGGCAGGTGCAGGCAGGCATCCCCTGAGGAGGACGGGGCAGCTCCAGGGCTTTTCCTGCAGTGACTTGCGCTTGCTGAACTCATGGGAGTGACTCAGCCAGGGACAGGTCCGGGTGGTTCATTCAGAAACGTCCTTTTTGCTGTAGAGCTGAGCTGCGAGCGCAGGCGCTGCAGCCCTGACCCGCTCCGGGAGCCACTTTTCCTAGAGGGTTTGCTTGTCGTTGATGCTAGGAGGAGGGACCAGAGTCAGCAAGGGCTGGGAGGTGCTCCAAGTGGCCACTGCATTGTCCCTGCCTTCCAGTGGGGATCTGGTGACGACACACAGGTGCTGTTAGGGTGTCCTCAGCGTGTCCTTTGTCCCTCACCCCCCAGCTCCCAGGACTGGTTCTGACTGACTGGCTGCCAGAGAGGCGCTGCCTTGGGCTCTGCAGATAAGAGCGTGGGCGGACCCTGGCCTTCGGGCCTGGCCTGGGTGGCAGCAGGCACCTGTTCAAACGTGGGGGCTGAGGGCTTCAGTGTCACATAGGCCGGCAGCCAAGTTGTGGCTTAAAAACCACAGCCTCATCACGAGCAGTCCCTGGATTCCTGGCGCCATGATCTTGAGGCCCCAATGGGACCCCCCTCTGGTGATGGGGCCCACGTGGGTGGGGAAGGACCCATAGTCAAGGTGAGAGGATTCGACCTCAAGGACCTTTCTCCACGGGGGGCTGGGAGGTGAGAGAAATATAGACATGCCAGGTAAAGAGCTTTGGCAGAGCTGGGCATGGTGGCACACGACTGTAGTCCCAGCTACTGGGGAGGCTGAGGCTGGAGGATCACTTGAGCCCAGGAGGTGGAGGATGCAGTGAGCTGTGATGACGCCACTGTACTCTAGCCTGGGTGACAGTGTGAGACCCTGTCTCTTAAAAAAAAAAAAAAAGGGCGTGTTAGTAAACTTACCTGTGGCTTTGAGCTTCCAGGCCCTATTCCAGCCGGCATGCATTAGGGGTTCTCTGTGCGGGAGCGCCAGCTCTGGGGATGTGGACCAGCAGAAGTGCCGCTGCCTGCGTGAAGTGCTCCCCATGGAGCTGGGGCCCCCTCGCTGGTGCAGCAACCTGCAGGTGGCACGTTGCCATGAATCTAAAGGCCCCCAGGGGATCTTTGCTCCCGAGATGTATGGTAGAGGAAGCTGCCTGACAGCTCAAGCTGTCACTTGAGGCGAGTTGGGTCACCTCCCTTGTGCGTAGCTGCTTTTGTGTCACTGCGTTGGACTTCTCGGTGCCACCAGGTGCGCTGGCTGGTCTGAGTGTCCTGTAAACTCAGGACCCCGTGTGGGGAATGTTTTTGAACATGGATTTTTAACCTGTTGGCAGTTTACAGACTCTGTTGTCCAAAGGGACCACGAATGCGTCCCCCATGTGTCCTGGCGTCTAGAGGGGTAGAGTCAGCAGTTAGGCACAGCCTTTCCTCGCGTGCCTCCCTCACGTGTTCGTGTCGCTGCTGCAGCGCTGAGTCCCAAATGGCCTCGTCCCTGGGCGCGTTGGCCCAGCCTTGTGATTTCGAGAGGCAGCTGTGGTGGTGGTGAGAGACCAGGCATTGAACCCCCATCAGGGTGGTCGCTCGCTGTTTAAGTGGCAGGGAGGGGACCCGTCCTAGGGTCGTGGGCCTGGCTGACACCGGCACTGGGCAGATGAGGTCAGTAGTAGTGCAGGAGTCACACAGCCTGTGGGAGGGGGCACTTCACGCCACGCGGGCCACACGGGGCTGCGCTCGGGTGCAGAGCGATGGCCGGGGGCTGTGGGAGGCGTAGTACCAGGGGGTGGGTGCCCCTGGATGTGGTGGGCTTGTTTGAACAATTCCGAGGGCTGGCGGGGAGCTGAAACCCGCTACTCGGGTCTAAGCGGGAGCTGCGCCTGGTCCCGGTTGTCTGTCCAGGGGACCTTATCCCAGAGAGCAGAGTGGGGAGCGGGACTCACGGTGAGGCCACATGGGGCCTCCTGGTTTCACCAGATGTCAGGGAGGCACAGAGTGAGGCCTTGATTTTAGGCTTACACACGGCCTGTGTGGTTCATGGTCCTCACCTGTAAATGGGGGACATCTGGGTGGAAGCCCTCCAGGAAAGCACACTTGGGGCCTCGTGAGCATCGGCCGCCATGCTCGTTCTCGCTGCTGTTGCGTGGGGCCGTGGGCGGGGCCAGGGCTCGGGCAGCTCAGGGACCCCAGGACCTAGGTGACTCGCTGCTCTTCCCTGGGGGGCAGCGGCACACCAAGGGCATCATGGCAGAGTTGAAAGAGCTGATGCTGGGAGAGTAGTAAGAGGTGACCGTCACTGCACAGTTATGTAGCCCGGGCAGGGGACATTCTCATTTAGCGCCTGGGCTGAGTAGTGAGCAGAGAGGCGGGTAATTGTGTCTCATTACCGAGAGATGGTTCAGAGCTGGCGGCACACGACACTGGGAAAGGCAGCTCTTCCTGGGGCTGCCCCACGCCCAGGGGCTCCCTCTGCCCCCATTCTCCCTGCTCTCTCCCTGTCTGCCCTCAGCACGTCACCCCCAGGTCCCCCAGGGAAGTGTGGCACTGTTGGCCCTGCTGCCCTGAGCTTCTCAAGTCCTGGGATCTCACAGCTCCCCGTGCGGTGAGTGCCCGGCCCAGGTCAAGGCACAGGTAGTGCTTGTTGAATGAATGAATGACGGTGTGTGGAAGAAACTAGCCTAGTTAATATCGTGTTATTGGATACTACAAAGGGAGCGTTTGCTCCGTGCCCTGCTCTGTTTGGGAAAGCCAGGATGCTCCAGCAACACGGCGTTCCCGGCTGGGGTTTAAGAGCCTCGGTGGGGGCTGCAGCAGAAGCCCTGGGCCGTGGTGAGTGGCCAGCTGCGTGGACTTCCAGGGCTGCGAGGGGGCTTTGTCTGTGGTCTTTGGGGAGCCTCTGGCTGTGCCCTGGTAGCCTGTGTTTTTTCTTCGTGGTAACCGTATTGCTGTCCCAATTTCAGTGTCCATCTTCCAGGTAAAAACAAAACCAGAGCAACCGCCAAGAAGATACGACGTGACGAAGGCCAGCACTTTGTTGTGTTAACTTTTTTTAAAGCTGTAGTGTGGGTGCTAGAAGTTGCTTTTCAGAATGGAAATATTTTTGGTTTGTTCACACAGATAGTCGTGCTCACTGTAGAAAATTCCGGTAGTACTGAAAACCCTGAAGGAGAAAGCAGGAAACTCCCCAAAACCCCAGGCCCGGAGTCTTTCTGGTTTGAGTCATGACTTTCCTTCCGTGTGGTGCTTTCTCGCGGCCGCGTGTTTGCTGGGATGGAGGCGGCTTTCCCGTCCTTTCCCGTCCTCCGAGTGGCACCTTGCAGCCCCTCTGGTTGGCCAGGTTGCCATGGCAACGGGCCCTCCGTGAGCAAGGAGGCTCTGCAGGGCCCTTACATTGAAGAGCCGGCCCTTTGTCCAGGGACAATGGGGCCCTGAAGGACTGTTTGTGTGTCCGGCCGGCTCACTTTAATTACCTCCGAGGAGAAGGCCTGGGAAGGGGTGAGTTCCAGCCTCCTTGGAACCAGCCGAGCAGCTGAACGTTTTGTTCCCTAAAAATGCTTGAACCTACGTCCCTCATTAAAAAAAAAAAAATCATCTATTTATTTCACACCAGAAGACTTTAGCTTTTACACTTTACCTTAATGGGTCAGAGACGGGCTCTGAGGGTGCCCCGTGGGCTGTCCTGGTCCCCGGACACAGGGTTCAGAGCTAGCCCAGCTCCCTAGTCTTGAAGCCGGCATTCTGCATGTCCTTGTCCCTGGGCGGGGACACATTCCCTGTCCACCTGCACTGCCTCCAGCCCTGTGGCCAGGAGCGGGGACCCCTCTACTCCCCGGCCCATGTCTGCAGCCTCGAAGGCATCGTCTGTGCTGGGTGGGGAGGTGGCTCTGCTGGGAGAGGCCTGAAACTCCAACTCTGTCACCTGCACCCGCAAGAGTGGGCGCTGGGGCTGGATGGGGGAGGGGAGGGCACTTTGGGTCCTTCATTCTTTACGGGATGGATCAGGACATACTCAATAAGCAGCCTGCCGTGAGCCTGGTCAGTAGACCAGCTCCTGCCCCGTGGGTGGGCTCTGCCTGCCCCACCTTGTCCCCACGACCCCCCCGGCCGTCCCCTCATCACACCCCTCCTCCCGGCTCCCTCAGGCCAGCCCCCCCCCAGGAGCCCCCCAGGCTCTCACATTCACCATCTGTCTGCGCCCAGAGCAGGGCTGCCCCCTCGGTGCTGCCGACACTGCTGGGGCGTCCAGGCCCTGCAGGGCATCGAGCCGCGTCCTGGCCTTTACCTCCTGCGTGGTAATGGCCAGAGGTGCTCACCACCCAGTCCTGACAACCAAGAACGTCTCAGACTTTGCCAGAAATGTCCCTGGCACCCTCTCCCACCAGGACAGCTGCCTTAGAGCTGGGCTGCTCTGTGGAGGGCTGGGGGATGACACTGTGGCAGCACAGACTGACCACGCAGCCCGGGAGAGCTGTAGCCTGTGGGTCCCAGGGAGGAGGAAGCTCAGCCTAACCCACCCAGCGGGGTCACGGGAGCCCACGCTGCAGGTCTGCACCCCACGTGCCATCCCCGCGGTGTCTGTGAGCCTGGCTGGCTCGGCCCCGCTAGGACTGGGCCACCAGGGCAGTGGGGTCACTGCGTCTTTCCAGCTCCCCCAGTCCCTCGCCCAGAGCAGGCCCTGGGGACGTTGTTGCCTGACCAGGGTCTGGAGGGGCACTTGGCATAGGGACAGGGTGCCCAGGGCTTCCGCGTTATGATGATGCCTCGAAGATCGGAGAGAGGAAACGCCGGGCACAGCGTGTTCCAGCCGGGGCAGAGGCGCAAGAATGAGAAACAGCGACCGGGCGGGGTCTCTGCTCTGGGAGCCTTGCGGGAGCGCGGTGCGGGCCGAGGGGGGCCGGGCCGAGGGGGCGGCCGGAGCCAGCACCAGCGGCTGCCGCGTGGCCAACCTCCCCTGCGGTTGTCTTGGTTTCCCGGTTCACAGACGCGGAGAGTCTCGGGAGGCAGGGTTTTCTCAGCGTTTCCCATGGGGATTGTGTTATTTATAAACTGTTTAACATATTCATTCTTAGAAATCTGACATTTCTAAATTCTAGCCAGGCTGGGACTCACTCGGCCTTGGGAGGCAGCTCCTGAGCTGGGGCGGCTGCGGAGAGACCCTGCGGGCACCCCGGCAGCTGGGGGGGAGGGGAGGCCCCTCCGAAGGGGCCGGAGGGACAGTTGGAATTTGGCAAGTAAGCAAGGCCCTCAGTGGGGAGAGGGGCCCAGGCTGTGAGAAATGCCACACAACAAAGAGCTCTGGCAGGGGACAGGGAGGGCCCTGCGGGGCCCACGGGCGGTGTTGACCGAGCAGAGGATGGAGGGAAGCAGGGCCACCTGAGTGGCTCCATGCGGCCCTCCCACCCCCTCCTCTCCTCCTTCCCGGGGCAGATCCACGTGAGCACCTGCCGGGTCCACAGACGCAGGCCTGCGTAATGGCAGAGCTGCCTGATGCCTGCCGGAAGCTTCCATCCAGCGGGCCAGTCAGTGCCAGGCTCAGCTCGACACTGTGACCAGAGCCATGGGGGTGACGTGGCAAGAGCAAGGGCTGGGTGGGAGGGGGTTGGTCAGGTGGTCAGGGGCTGAGGAGGCTTCCTGGGGTCAGGACTGTCACCTCCATGAATGCCTGTGGACAGCCCTCTGGTGCCCAGACGCTGCCAGGTGCCAAGGGAGTCTGGATAGGGGATGGAGGGCCCTCCCTCCTGACTGAGGGGACAGCTGGGAGGTCATGGATGGGGCTGCTGGGCTGGCCAGTGGGTGAGACCGTGGGACTCAGGCTGGTGTCACTGAAGATGGTGACTGAGGCCAGCTCGAGGGCCTCACATGGTACTTTACCCCATGTGCTCGCCCTGGAGAGTGGGTGCCGCCTGGGTGTGGACCCTGTGGTGTCCCCAGCACTGGGCTGGCCCCTCACGGGCCCTGTGGGCTCCAGGAGCAATCGTGGGGGCCGGGATGGCCGTGGGTGGTGGGGCCCAGGTAGAGTGTGACGTATGAATTAAGCGAAGGGTGGGAGGACTCCAGGGCTGTCCCAGGAGCCCGTGTGTGGCATCCGTGCTTGCAGGGCTGAGTCACAGGGCGTTACGGGCCGGCTCTCAGTTATGTGAGGCCAGTGGGCCAGGGCCTGGGCCAGACAGTGAGGATGACGATGGTACCGGCAGGCTGCCAGGGCTGTCACGCCCTCAGGGACCAAGCTGCCCCCTGCGTGGTCATTCCACCGAGAAGCCTATAGCTTGGGGACAGGCAGGCAGACGGACACGGCCCAGGACAGCTAGGGAGGAGGGCGGGTGTGGGGAGCTGGACGTGTCCGTTTCTTCTTCCAGCCCGCAGCACCGGCTGTGTCCTGGGCTGCGTTAGGTCTGGGAAGGAAGCGGGCAGCTCACGGCCTCACGGTGCTCACGCTGTAACAGGGACCCTGCCTGAGTGAACACGGGGCTCCCCAGCACGCCCGGGGCAGGGTGCATGTGGTGTGGTCAGCCTGTTTTGGGTGAGATTGCAGCCTCTAGGGTGGGTGGCAGGCGAGGAAGAGGAGGAGGTGGAAGGAGGCAGGTCACAGCGGCTGCCCTGCCGGCCTTGAGGGGCTGCCAGCGTGGCCTGGCGAGGGGTGGGGCTAGCTGGGGGGAGTGACCAGGCAGGACCTACACTCACACCACAGGCATCGGCGGGCACCCCTGCCCCGCTGTGCCCGGCCTCTCTGTTGAGTTATTGGGTGGTGTCTTTCCAGAGAGAGCTCAGCATCTGTCCACATTTGGCGGAGAGATCTTAACAGTAGAACACGACTCCTGATTTCAGCTTGTCTGAGCTGCTGTGTGTTGCTGGGGGCTGCACGCTCTGAACACTGTTCCAGAACTTAAATGTTAGATGTTCTAGAAACATCTTCCTGAAGAATGGTCTTGGAAATGGGTTAGAATTCCAGGGGCTGAGACACCTCTCTGGACTTGGTGGGACTTGAGGGTGAGGTTGGGATGTGGGTTGTGGGGGCAGAGGGGAGACCTGGGGGTCCTACTTGGGAGGACCCTCGGTGGTCTTTGATATGCAGAGGGGGGCCTGGTCTGAGGGCCAGGGGGCAGTGGGGGGGCCTGAGTCCATGTCTGAGGTCTGGAAATCCGACGGGCGCAAAGAGAGTCTGAGCAGGAAGTGGGGGCTGCCTCCTCCAGGCGGGCGTTGCTGGGAGGTGCCATGTGGGGTTCTCTGTGGATCCTTCCAGAACCCAGCAGGCAGGCAGTGATGCCTTTTTGTGGGGAAGGTAAGGATGGGTGGAATAGATTTATTTTAATTAAAAAAATTCTTAAGAATCTTATTAATCAAAAAACTAAAGCAACCTTGTAAAAGTTCACACCATCAGAAGTACAAAAAGTAGAAAATCGACACTTTCTGGGTGTGCTTCCGCACATTTTGCTGTGGGTGTAAACATACGGCATCTCTTTATTCCGCGCCCACCTCCGAGTGTGGCGTGCCTCTTGCACTGTGTCACTGCGGACCTCCACTCTGGCCCTCGCGGCCCCCCTTCCCTCTGCAAGGACTGTCCCATGCATGGGACGTCGTGCGTGGGCGCAGTGGAGTGGGTTCAGCCCCTGCCCTCCTGCTGCGTATTTGTTTCCGGGGTTGGTTTGTACGGTGCTACAGTGAACATGAGCCTGGGGCGCGTGTGTAACTTCTGAGGTTATTCTGAATAGTACGTTCCCGGAAGTGAAATGATCGGTGCTGAGGGTTCGCATACTACGTTCTGATGGGCCTGGTCAGATGGCCTTGGGACAGCTGGCACTAATTTGTCCTAGAGCCAGCGGTGTACGGAGGACACACGTTTTAATCAGCGTTGGAGAGACTAGTCCTTTTTATCCTTATCCTCTAGGTAAAAATAATTGTCTTCCTTTTCTGATTTGCGTATCTCTGGAAAAAGTAAACTGTTTTTCATCTGCTTGGCAGTCATTCCTGTTTCTTCTGTGAATTGCCAGTCTACTTTTTCATTTACATTGCTTATCTTTTCCTGATTTTTACATTTCTCTTTATATATTATGGATTTTTTTTTTTGAGATGGGGTCTCACTCTGTCGTCCAGGCAGTGGCATGATCGTAGCTCACTGCAGCCTTGAACCCCTGAACTCAAGTGATCCTCCTGCCTCATCCTCTCAAGCGGCTGGGACTACAGACCTGCTTATTATGGATTTTTAACTTGTTGCAAATACCTGTCATAATTTTTAAGTTTTCTTTTAACTTGGATGTTATGTTTTGCTATGTAGCTCTTAAATATTTTTTGTTGTGGAAACTCAGTCTTGTTCATATTTGTGGCTGCTTCTTGCTCTCGGGCAACTTGCTTAACTTCTTTAGACGTGTTTCTGTTCTTTAAAATAGGGACAGTAACACTGACCTTGTATGTCATTGGAGGATTAAATGGAAGAGTGGGGGTAGTGACACCGCCTGGTCCGGCCTCCGGCCACCTGCTCCTTCTTGCCGGGAAGTGATGCAGTTGGTGGGTTCATGGTGAATTCAGTTCTTTCTGGCAGGTCTCAGTAGCCTCCCGTGGTCACAGAGGGAGGGCTGTAGGGTCCTCCCCTGCATCCTCACCACCGTGGGGGACGGAGGAAGAGGAGCCTCAGCCTGACTGCCCACTGGACAGCCCTCGGTCAGGAAGCAGACAGGCACGGTCTCGGCTCTGCCCCAGCAGCACCTGGTGTGAAAGGGTCGCTGGAAGCAGATGCTGAATCTTCCAGCACAGGTGCCAGCTGACCTGGCGGGAGTGGACAGGAGCCACCTCTGCTGTTTGACCGTCACTGGCCAGTTGGGTTCCTGGGTGCCAGACTCTGCTCCCAGGGGTGCAGGCTCTGAGCCTGTGACACCTCTGTCCCTGTCCTCCCGGGGTTGCTAAGCTGAGCCTTGACCATCTAAGGCCAGTTAGGGTGTCAGGAAAGAGCCTCCCCCCACTGCTAAGTGACTCCAACCAGAGTCTGAGGTGCTAACCAAGTGCCCTGGGGTGCGGGGTCCCCACGGGGGCTGCTCCCGGGGTGTGCACTCTTGTGCAGCTCACTTTCTGTGGGGAGTTGTTCTAAAGTCAGAGATCCCTACATACCTGCTATGGAGCACGCTGCTTTAAAACACCTTGTTCCCGACTTTGGCCAGGGCTTGTTGTTTAAAGTTAAGGGAAAAAACACCAGGGAGAGGCAGAACTGTGGGGCTGTGACTGTGGGCTTCAGATGTCACTTGCCTGGTGACCTCGGGGAAGCTCAGTCTCCTGTGTGACAAGTGGGGTGGTGGGAACTATGCCCAGGGGACAGTATGGAGCAGGCCACTGGGGCTTTGCAAGAGTTGCCTTTGTCATTAGGGATATCCATCTCCAATTTTCCAATAAAATGTCCTGTTTCCTTGAGGGAATAAAAATGTGACGATGACCTCTCTCCTTCAGAACGAGGGAGTCACCAGGAGGCCTAGTGGCCCGTGCCTCCCCGGTGCTTCTGGAAGGGTGAGGAGCAGGCGACTTTCCTTTCTCTTCAGGGGAGCCCAGGGCTGTGTCTGAGGGGCTTGGAGGACATTCAGGAGTTCTTTAGGGGGTTACTCTCGGAGTGCAGGGAACGATACGTTCAGTCATTTCTCATCTGAGATATTCAAATGTCAAAGGGGGTGATGCTTGATTTAAAAAAATAACAGTTTAGCTCCACCTTTGGAGGGGTCTTGGGAACGTGATTCTAAGTACGTGGCACGTGCACGGACTGATCTGCGGCTCCCAGTCGCCGTGCACCCCACGTGTGCACACGGGACAGCTCTGCCCGCACAGTGGGGACGTTCTGGGCCCAGGAGGGGCGGCGCAGTGACATGGTGAGCGCCAGGCTTCCCAGGCCCACCACCAGCTGTGGGGACACGGGGGTGAGTTTCATTCGGAGACTGCAGCTGAAGGCCCATGAGTTGTCGGCACATAAACCAGATAATTGTTATAAAGCAAGAAAAATGACGTTGGGCAGGAGGCCTGCCGAGTCTTTGTTGTAAATTCCCTCCAAGATCAAAAAGCACAGGTGTGGGCCAGCACGGGCCTCTGTTCTTTTGTGGCGAGTTATGGGTGTCATTTACGCCCCTTTGGAAGCTCCCGGAGCCCGAGTCATTTTGCCAGTGGCCTTTGTGCTCAGCCCCCATTCAGCCCGCCCCGGTCATCTGAATAAGCACAGAGCTGCTGTCATTGTCCCCCTGGTTACCCATCAACCATCAGCCTGCCTGCGCAGGGCTGCCAGTTGCCAGGGTTACCGGCACCGCAGTAAATGTGATCCCCGAGCCTTGGGGGGAGGGGCGGGTGCTGAAAACTGGAGCCGGAGTTTTGCCGCGTTATTTTGTCCTTTCCTTGTGTCCTGCAGGGACTGTGAGGGCAGCCTTCCTGATAGAGCCATGCCGGGAGGGCTGGGCCCGCGGGCTGTGGGCAGTGGGCCGGGGCTGGGTGGGATCGGAGCAGGAGAGCCGGGACTCTCAAACCATCCAGGGTCAGACGATAAGTGTGCGTGCCCAGAAGGTGGGAGAGGTCGCTGCTGAGCCAGGAGTGCGGTGGAGATGGGTGTTTGGGGCGACAGTGGTCACTCCTGGGCCTGGTGTGCCCTGGAGGAGAGGAACAGGCATGGTTTGGGCTTTTGGAAGGGGGATTTGCAGACTGGGGGATGGGGTTTAAGCCTGACAGGTCAGAAGGATCCGGAAGGGAGCTGGCCTGGGCCAGCACCTGGCATGGCCTTTGGCACCTGGCAGCTTGGATTTCTGAGAGGTGAGAGCAGAGGCTGCCTGGAGACGGCGCATGAAAGGTGGGGGACCAGGAACAGGTGGGGAAGCTGCCTTGATACAGTTTTAAAAATTGATGCAAAATATCCCGTGGTCAGGAGATGGATGGAGGTTTAGGTTGTGTCCCAGTTCTTGCTGTTATAACAAGGTGGTGACCATTCTTGGGACAAAAGTCTTTGTGTACATATGCAAAGGCTTCTTGGAAATAGATATATAGAAGTGGGTTTGCTGCATTAGTGGTTGTGGCATGGTTAGCAGGTTAACTGCCCTGTGAGTTGTATTTAACTCATGCTAGCTTTGAGCCCGGGGCCTCGTGGAGCATACGTAACTCACACGTCTCTTTACCTTGGGAGCCGCTTGAACTATTTTTCAAGTTGCATATAACTCACACAGAAAACAATAAAAATAACAAAATTTTCATTTAATTTGAAAGGATCATTTTATTTTCAAAGTTTTTATTGTATTTTCCTAATAAAACACTGTGGCCCCAGGGAAAATTTTTTTTCTGACGTGGCAGTCACTGTGTTAAATTTTGGTCACGTTACCAAACTGTCTTCTGAAACTGCTTTGCTAATTGACATTCCTGCCACCAGCACCTAAGCAAACTTCTCTGAGTCTTCCGCAGGCTTGATGTTATCGTTGTCTCAGATTTTTGCCAATCTGATGGTAAAAATAGCCCGTGATTTACTTCTCGCCTTTCTCCGATTCCTGTGAGGGGGGGCTGTTCCCCACGTGTCTGCTGGCTGCCTGTTCCTTCCGCGATCTGCCAGCGTCTGTCCCGTCTCACGCTGCTTGGTGGTTTTTGTTTGGGGTTTAACATTGCTGACCCCAGGAGTGTAAAACTCTCCCATGTTTTACTTTAACATTTTTATTGTCTTATCTTCCCATCTTGTATTAAGGAATTTATTGAGCTAATTTTTGGGTAATGGCAGGAGGTGAAGGTTTGACTTCCCCATTTGTCTATTGGAAGAATCTCCCCCCTCCCTGCCCTGAAATGTCACCTTATCACAAACTACATTCCACAGCCACGTCCGGGGGACCGGTGTCTGCTCTCCCATGCAGCCATTTGTTCCTGTCCCACACCACCACACTGTCTTAATCACTGCCGTATTCCAGCATGTTCCGGGAGCCGCTGGAGTACATTTTCCCCCGTGGCTCTGTTCCTCAGTTTTCTTGGGCTGTTCCTGTGGGTGCTCTCTCCTGCGAGAGCTCAGTCACTTCACTGTGAAGGTCCATGGGAAATGAGGGCTGCGTTGCAGAATTTTACAACTTATTTGTGGATGGGGGCTTCCTGCGGGCTTGTTCTGGGGCTGCGGGTGCAGTATATTCGCTAAGTTACGAATATTGTTAAGTTAGCCTACCAGCCGGGGGAAATCGTGGTGGGGCCCAGGCACTCTCTCCAGCAGAGTAGGATCTTTTCTGTTTCTAACACAGAAGAGACTTGCTAGGAATGTTAGAGCCCGTCACCGTGTAGCCAGAAAACACAGAGTCACTGCGATTCGATGTGTGACCTTTTATTTGTAATAGCCAAGGATTAAGGATGTTGAGACCTGAAGAATCAGAGAGTCAGCAGTTGTCCCGTGGTATCTCAGATGTGTTGCAGACAGCAGATGCCAGAAACCTCTCTCTGTTGGCCCGCACCGTCGGAGCATGGTGCGTTGTGAGAGGTGGGAGGTTTTCCCTGCCCCAGAGTTGCTGTGGCCGTAAGTGGGACACGCATCTCTGCTCCGTGTGCTCCTCACGGCGTGGCTGCGGGGCTGAGATGCTCTCTGCACCTGTTACTTGGAACTGATGATCCCTTCCGGCCCCAGGAGACCAGCGCTGGGCTGGTATACCCGAGACGCACGCTCTGTGTGTCTCTGTTCTGGAAGCAGCTCTCCTCTTTTCTGGTAGAGTTTCCAAGGTCTCATCTTTTTGAAAGTATTAAATCCCAGCCGGCACGGAGTAGCCCTGGGAGGGGTCTCGTCTCGACCCTGAGCCTCCTCGCGGCTGGCGCAAGCGTGTGGTCTCCCTGAAATGGCAGCAGCGAGCTCAAGAAGGGGGTGCTGCTCCCCGGAGCTGCCTTCCTGCCTTGTATTGTCACTGAGGCACTGCTTGGCCCTGGAAGGGTCACCCCAGAACTTAACTCACAAGGAGGCGTGTGAGGCGTAGTTTTCCACGGCGGGCATAGGACTCAGGGTGGCCTGTCAGGACTCCGGCGTGGGGCGGGAAAGGACCAGTGTCCTCTCTGTTGGGCTCAGTGCAGTTTCCCAGACTCGCAGAGCCAGCTGCCACCCAGACTGGCAGCCTTGCACCCGCGGGTGAGGGTCCTGAGCAGTTTCATGTGTGGTGCGTGCAGACACCTGGGCACCTAGATGCCAGATCACCTCCCTGCCCAGCTCGTCGCTGTCCCCAAACAGGCGCTGGGGCCCAGCGAGCTTCTAGCCAGAGGAGCTGCCAGGACCTCTCGCTCCCTGCGGGCGAGAGAGAAACCTGCACAGAAAAGAGTTTAGGGCGGCAACCTCAGGCTCTGGCTGGCGAAAAATGAGGATTTGCTCTGGACTATTTTCTTATATACTTTTGTTTTACCCCAGAGAAATTTTAAATGTTTTCCATGTTCTTTTTGTCTACTTTTAATCTTCCATCCTATTACTAAGAGCCTATTTCTAATCGGGCAGAAAACACATCCAGGCAGGAACAGCCCAGGCTCCTCGTTTCTTACAACCAAGGGGCGAGTTGTGCGCTTAGCTGGAGTTGGGCCAGGAAGACTCTGCATGGGGAATTAAAACAGGCCTGTGTCCCTGCGTGAGAAATCACATATGCTCCATGTTGTTAGTCTTTGTACGTAACACACAAGTGTGTGACCAGCAGCGGCTGACACATTTTAAAGGAGAATTTTATACCAAGTGGAACTTCTGTTTGAAGACGCGACTGGCCGGTGACCGAGGTCTGTCTCTGGGCGGCCTCTGGCCCGCTGGCTCCATCCCTGCAGGGGTGACCGAGCTCTGGACCCGCTGGAGCGTGAGGAGCACCCTCGACTGGACGTCCAGTGTCTGCCATCACGGGTGTCAGCGTTCCAGCCGTCCTCTTCTGCCTCCACATTGTCCGTCCCGTTGTCAGGATGGCCGGTCCCTGTGTGTGTCTTGACTCAGTCGTGCCCAGGTCTTTGCTGGGCGCAGGTGCGGGTGAGACAGGTGCAGTGGAACCTGGAGAGCCCTCACTTACCTGCAAATATCAAAAAGAATAGAGTGACTTTTAAGTTGTTTTCCCTTTGTGCTAGTTTATAAGAAAAACTTAGAAAATTATTTTCTGGCTGGGTTTCTTTAGTACAGCGGCTCTCAAAGGGGCGATTTTGCCCCCAGGAGACGTGCAGCCATGTCTGGGGACACGTTGGTTGTCACTGCGTGTCGGGTGCTGCCAGCACCTAGCAGTGGAGGCACAGCGTCTTGCTCAGCGTCCTGCAGCACACGGGACAGCCCCACACCACAAAGAGTGATCCAGTCCCACATCTGTGCTGCTGAGGTGGAGACACTGCTTAGCAGACCTGCTGGGTGTGGGTTCAGGTGGGCGTGTCCTTGTGCCAGTGGGCGTGTCCTTGTGCCGGTGGGCGTGCCCTCGCGCAGGGGTGCAGAACTTCCAGGGAACAAAACTCCTGCCTGGGAGAGGGAGAGGCAGCGGCACCAGCTTGACTGTGGATTCGCAGTTTGGCCGGTCATTAACCAGCCAAGCGGCCTTGGGCAAGTCACTTAACCTCCTGACCCTCTGAGGCCTGGTCTACAAAGCAAGGAAAAGAAAACTCGCCTGCTAGGACTGTCTGGGGTGGGTGTGCGGTGCCAGGAGCAGCGCCAGGCCAGCTGGGCGCCTGGTGGCGGTTGGGGTTGTCCACGAGAGCAGCAGCAAAACAGCAGCTCATTCTGTGCCCGAGGATGGGTCACTGCGGTGGCTGCAGGAGTTTGGTTTGTAGATGTTGCTGTTGTCCTGACGTAGGTGAGGTTCCCCTGCCTTCCCGGGTCTGTGGCTGTAGCGCACATGCTGTGGCCGAGGGTGGCTCCGAGACACTCACTGTGTTCAGTGCGTTTCCCTCCCAGGTTATGTTTGAAAGTGTTTTCTGAGTGCAAGAATTAGGGCCCTAGAGCGCACAGGCGACTGTCTTTTTATTCCTCTGTTATCATAACATAAAAACCTTGAGGCTGAGAGCAGGAACGTTTGGCAAGAGGGTGTAGGTGGGGACTTGTGGAGCCCGGCTTCTCCCTCAGCTTGGCCGACACCTTTCCAGGTGACCCCAGAATATCCCTCTGTCACCTCCTGTCTTGTCAGATGGAAATCAGGGTGCAGGGCCCCATGGATCTGGGCATGTCTTCCGGCCAGAGGACACCAGGACCCCAGAACTGCACTCTGGGAGGACGTGCCGTGCCGACTCACGGGGCACTTTGCACCTGGAAAGGCAGTTCCCCTGGTGCTGCCTCTCCGTCTGGCGGTTCTGCAGCGCTGGGAGGTGGCCGTGTAGGTGTTTCCACCGCAGGGGTGAGGACGCCGAGGTGGCCAGGGGAGGGCTTTCTCTCACACTAACCAGGCTGGGCAGCACATCCAGACCCCGGAACTGCACAGAGTGCAGGAAAGATGGGTGTTTTCCTGGTAGAGTCCGGGCTGCCCCAGAAGCTGGTGTGAGAGAAACCAGCCCTGTCCAAGCCCTGGCTCCATCCCATCTCTGACTTAGGGGCAGTCAGGGGTCACTAGAGTCCCTCGGAATCCAAGCAGCGCTGCCCCTGCAGTTAGGGCACCTGGCAGAGGCCTGGCCGCCTGAGCCCGGGGCGTCCTTCCTCCTGGCTTCCGTCCGCGCAGGCTTCCTGGCGGTGACGGATTGCAGAGTGCGCTCCACCCAGAGCAGGGGGGAAGCTGGGCTCCAGTTAGCAGTTAAAAGCACCCTTGTCAGAAAGCATGGTGCCCACCGGCACCACTGGGCCAAGGTGGCTGCTGGCCAGCCGTTTTGGTTGTGTTGACAAATTGGGCACGACAGCAGTTCGTTGGTTTGTGATTCCAAGCAAAGAGAAGCGCGTTGGTGTCCCTGAGGCTGGTGACACCGTGGTTCACGTTGGAGGAACCACATGACAGCCAATTCTTCAGCGTACAGAACCAGCAGGAGAGTAGCCCAACCCCACAATGGGGTGTGGGTGCCTCTGGGGTCTGAGCTGATACATCTCTTCCTGCCACAGCACCCCCAAATGCCACTTGCCAAAAAGAGCCACGCTGCAGCCACGCTACAGCCATGCTACAGTGCAGGAGTGATCCCTGCTGTTCCACAGAGAGCAGGAGACCACCTGCTGTGGAGCTGGGGGTGCTGTTCGTCCTCCACGCCCCTCAGCCAGGCCCGTGGGGCTGCCCTGGCTTCTCTCGGGCGAGTGTTGAGTCCCACCCTGTGTGGGTTCAAGCCATGCTCCTGCCGAACTGTTCCAGGAGCTCACTCGCCCGCGTGCACACGTATGTGCTTCCCTGGCACCGCCAAGCGCTGGCTGTGCCGTCCATATGGCTGTGGGTTCAGGAGCAGGAAGGGTCGGCGCCTTAGCGGGCCCTGCACCCCCAGACCATCCCCTGTCTTAGGAGGCTGAGTGCAGAGGGCACTGACTCTGGGTACCATCTGGGGGGTGCCTGCAGCTCCCATTGTCCTGAGGTGCAGTGAGGTAACAGAGTGGTCACCGGCCCTGAGCAGGTGCTGACCACCTGCACAGCCCCTTCCCCTGCCACTGGAGTGTAGGGCAGGCCCCTCCCTCGTGCTTCCTGTGGGCACCCTGGGCTCCCCTGCCCACAGCCCCAGTAACACTCTGAGCACCCCTCCCCCACACCCAATCAGGGCCCCAGACCCCCCACACACCCCTGTCAGCGCCATGCACACCCCTCCCCCACAGCCCGTCAGCGCCATGCACACCCCTCCCCCGTGGCAGGTACCAGGCTGCAATTTTCTGGCCCCGTCTGTCACCCCCACCAGGCTGAGGACACCCTGAGGGCGAGACTGTGGTTTTCCCTCTTGGCATCCCTGGATGTCAGCCTGGCAGGAAGAGGGCCTCAAATAGTTGTTGAATTAATGAGTGACGGCAATTTTAATGAGAGTTTTTTTAGTTTGGGATGCAGATTAGAATCTTTAAAATGACATGATACCAAATATTTTTTAATTATAAATGAATCATAAATGTAGTCGGATGCAGTAATTACTGCAAGAATTTAAATATCCTTTAAGGACCCTTGGGGAGCTCTAAGAGGGAAATCCAATTTGTTACTTTTAAGTTATCTGTTAATCAGTTAATGACAGGATGTTTGATATTAGGTTAATCTCCCTCTGTCCAGACCCGTGCTACAGGCGCCACTGAGAATTCGTTCTCCTTTGAAACCTGGGGAGAATGTGAGTGCAGGGGTGTGGGTGTGAGAAGGGGGTGTAAGTAGGGGTGTGAGTGTGAGTAGGAGTGTGGGTGTGAGTAGGGGTCTGAGTGTGGGTGTGAGAAGGGGTGTGTGAGTAGGGGTGTGGGTGTGAGAAGGGGTGTGAGTAAGAGTGTGGGTGTGAGTGTGGCTGTGGGTAGGGGTGTGGGTGTGAGCAGGGGTGTAAGTAGTGTTGGGTGTGAGTAGGAGTGTGGGTGTCAGAAAGGGTGTGAGTAGGGGTGTGGGTATGAGAAGGGGTATGGGTGTGAGTAGGGGTGTGGGTGTGCGTAGGGGCATTAAGTGGAGGAGGGATGAGAGTGGGACCGTGTGCAACAGGTGCTCAGTGACCGTGTGACTTGCAGGGCTCTGCAGGGCCTGCAGGGGGCTGGGGACAGAGGTCCCCCTGTCTCCGCCTTGGCCTTCTGGAAGCAGGAGTGCATAGGGGGTGGGGGAAAACCCACCCAGCTGAATCTCAGCAGACGGTCTGGATGGACCATGTCCTGGTGTGCGACTTTGTAAAGTACCTGAAACGTTAGGTTAGATTGGATTAAGAGCTGATTAGAGTGGCCCATGGGATATGTCATAGTCATGGTAGAATGACACAAGCAAGGAATGCCAGCCCAACTGGCTCAGGAAAGCTCTTCCCTTCCTCCCTCTGTGGAAGGCGCCCGCTGATCGCCCCCGCGCTTGCCCACTTCCCCAGGCCGTGGTGGGCGCTGCGGACACAGAGGGTCACGGTGACTCGGCACGCGAGCCCTGGCGCGGGTGGGGGCGGGCACGGAGCCTTGCCGGCCGTCTGTCTTTGGGCCGGGCTTTCGCTCCTTGGCAGTAGGAGCCGCTCGGACCTTGGGTGTGCTGTGAGGGGACGTGGTCGCCAGCCAGCCACACTTCATTTCAGCCTCGTGTGCCACGTGTCCTTCTACCTCCGACCACGCCGTGTGTGGCCTGCCGGCCCCTGGGCCAAGCGGAGTTTGAGCCTTTGCTGGAATCTTCTAGCTCGCTGGTTTCAGAATCGGCCTCTAGCTCGTTGGTTTCAGGAGAGGGCGACGGGGGCCACGGACAAAGCCACGGAGGAGGGGGCGGAGCCAGCATCAGGGTGGAGTTTTGTCCAATCTTTGATACTGGAAACTAATCTCACCATCTGGGGGTCGGGGGGAGGAGGCCTGAAAGAAGAAAACTAAAATACTCGACTACAGAAAAACATGCAAGCTGTAACAGAGACAAAAGAAAGGATGCTGGAATACACATCTCTGTTCGCTAGAAGTTACGTTTTCTCAGGGGGAGCTGTGGTTTTTCTCTGTGCTCCTTCCACGGGAGTTTCTAGTTAATCATCTCCAACTGCGTGTGTGTTCCCTTCCAATGACATGCTAAAGCAGGCTCTTGAAATTTAGGACTGGAATTTTCTTAGCAAATATTTAACAAGAAAAAATCCTGGTTTTTCTGTTCTCAGCAGTTACAACATGAGAATTAATAGACGTCTGGGCCAATATTTGATCTTTTTCCCCAAAGAAAATGACTTCTTGGCCATTCACGAAGTTGGAGGGAAAGGTCCCTGGATGTCACAGAGATGCCCCGCTTGTTCTTGGTTGGCAGTGCCCTCCTGGTGCTGATGGGGGCCTCAGGCGGGGGCTTGGCGCTCACAGGCGGCAGCTGGGCTTCCCCAGCACCTGGGTGGGGTCTCTGCCAGCACCCACTGCAGTATCTCTGGTGGCCACAGGGACACTGGGGGCAGAACCCCTGTGCCTGACCAAAGCAGGTGTGGCAGTGAGTGGGCCCAGGGCCTTCAGGGTGTACGAGGGCAGCTGTCCTCTGCTCTGACTTGAGGAGCTAACCCACCAGAGGGTCCGTGGCTTGATGTGGCCTCTTAGTGGTATCTGCATGTCAAAAGAGGTCTCAGTAAAGTCACTCCGGAAAGGATTTCAGGGTCCCTGAGTTGGAGACATTTGAGGACCAGGAGGGATGGCTACTGCACCCCCCATCCCAGGAGGAAGCCTGGGCCCAAGGCAGCTGCTGCCTGGGGTTGGGCTGGAGGGAATGGACTGTCCCCGGCAGGACCCTTCCACTGGCCGTGCTGGGGCCTGAGCAGCCGGGGCTGGTGGGCCGTGTGGACACCAGCTTTACCTGGGCCCAGTCCAGACCCCAGCCCTGTCCCCCCATCACATATGGTGTCCCCAGCAGTCCCTTTGTCTTGCCCTGCACCCTGGGGTGTTCCGACCAGCGAGTGAGAGCTGGGGCAGGTGTGGGAGCTCTGGAACGTTCTGTGCTGGTGTAATTGACAGTTGTACTCACTCACCTGGAGGCAGGAGATGTGGCATCTGATGCCGTAGTTCCAGTCGCCTTTGTTGTTACACCTTTGTGCTTAAATAGGTACAAATTATTGGTATTAGGAAGCCTTGTAGGTCCTTCTCCTCATTAAGCCTCTGCAGTTAATAATTATTTTCTCTCCGGAAGGCATTCATGTAGAGCAGCCGAGTAGACATGCGGAGACTGCAGGTCTCGCTGTGCCTTGACAGGAAGATCGGGACCTGCACCCCAAGCAACAGATGGCTGTGTGTCCTGGGCACAGTCCGGGAGCCTCTCTGGGCCCCACGTCGCTGGGACAGCGGAATCTGCTCCGTCTGCGTCCCTGGGCAGTTGGAGAAGCGCAAGTGGTAACAGACAGCGAGGGCAAAGCCTTGGGTAGCTCTCTCGTTCCTCACAGAGCTCTGGGAGGGAGGGAATCAGTCATCCTGGTTTTACTGATGAGGAAACTGAGGCACAGAGAGGGTCAAGTAACTTGCCCAAGGTCTCAGGGGAAGTGGGCGGCAGAGCGAGACTGTCAGATTGTTGGCACCTGAGCTGAAGTTCTGTGGGCGGCTTTTCTTCCATGCAGGTGACCATGCCCTCTTCCCTGAACTGCCCTCTTCCCTGACTTCTGCCTTAGGCTCCTGGAGTTCCACGTCCCCCTGCAGAGCCTCCCCTGCAGCCCACCGCTCCACCCTGCCCCTCCGTGCCGAGTTCCCTCAAGTTCAGACCAGGCCTCTCCTCTCACTCTGCCCTCCCCCCACGGCCACTGGGCTCCACCAGACCTGACTGCGCCAGGCCTGACTCCGAGAGCTGCCCCAGCGGGTGGTCTGGGAGGGTTCGTTCCAGTGCGCTGCTGCTGCTGCGGAACAGCCAGCCCTGACGCACTGGCGTAAAACACCGACCGAGTTATTCCGCTTGGATTCAGAGGTCAGGGACTGGGACAGGGCACGGCAGGGGTGGCCCGTGTGTGCTCCATCATGTTTGGGGCCTCGGGTGGGGGTGGCTTGAACGACTAGGGCCGTCTCAAATGTCTGGGGGCTGGAGTCACTTGGAGCGGGGGATGGCAGACTCTGACCTGTAGCCACCTGTTCCCTACGTGGCCCTTAACAGAAAATGTTTCTCCAGAATCTCCTTCAAGCACGTGTCTGGAACCCTGGCTGGGACAGATCCGGGCTGAGCTCGGCAGGAGCCCCACAGGCAGCCGTCCCTGCAGCAGGGCTCTGCAGCCTGGCAGCTCGGCTCCTAGAGGGGGGTCTTAGGAGCCGTGTCTGGGAGAGCTGGGTGGAAGCTGAGTGGCCTTTTATGACCCAGCCTTGAGGGTCGCACAGCGACCACCCAGATTCAAGAGGGAGGGGACCCGGGTCTCACCTGTTGGTGAGGATGTCGGAGCATCTGTGCCTGTTGTTTAAAACCACCACATCCTTTAAACTCTTCATCTCCACCCCAGACAGACGACCTCGCCTCCCTCCCGAGTCTCCGTGTGCAGGAGCAGTTTCCTGCTCGAGCCGGGCCCGGCTCTGCCTCTTTCCTCCTAGCGACCGTCCTCCGCCCCACCCGCTTTTGCATTTCAAGAATTTATGTTGTTGCTTCACTGTAGTTCAAATATATGAGATAACACACATGGAGTACAAAGGATGCCCAATAACACAGGTGTGCCCCTACCTGTGTATGCCCGAGAACCTTCCTTGTCCCCAAAGCCCTCTGTGTGCCTTCCCTGGGCGTGTCTGTCTCATCCCTCTCCTCCTGCCAAGGGAATTTCAGTTTGCTTTTCCTTTGCTTTTCATTGCGGTCCTCTGGCCTGTGGCCCTGGCTCTCAGAGCGTGCCCCACAGCCCTTATCTGTTATTTCGAAGTCCAGAAGCTCTGAACACCAAAGTGAGCTTTGTAAAAATTCATTTGGTGGCAAAATCTGACCCAAACCAATGTGAGACTGTTGACAGTTTTTATCCTACTTCGTGTGAATATTCACACAGTTTGCTGCAGAAAGACTAGTATTTGACTGTGGGGTCTGCTGTTATGGAAGATGGTCAGTGCACCGTTTTACTCTTCCAAATTTCAAAAATTGTGAATTCCAAAACCACCTCGTCCCATCGGTTTCAGATAAAGGATTCTGGATCTGTCTTGTTAAGCTGTGTATGTGTTTCTGGAGTTGAAATAAATGGTCCCTTACTGCATGTTTTCACTGCAGTCTTCCTATTCCACTGGGCGCCCGTGCTGGCATCCTAAACAGCACTCCCTTCCTTCCCTGGCAGCGCGGTATGGTGTTCCGTCCGTGACTACGCCAGCCCTGATCTGTCCGTTCTGCTGCTCGGATATTCACGTGTGCAAATCCTGGCAGGGTGGGCAAGGCTTCCCCTGGGGTGTTCACCCCACTTGGAGTTGCTGGCCTCAGGTGTGGGAATGTTCCCCTGTGCTAGGTAACTCCAGTCACCTTGCAGAGGGTTGGCCAGTGCAGAGTCCCCCCAGTGACACCTAAGTGTTCCTCCTGTTCCCCATCCTTGCCGTCACTTGCTAATGTCTGACTTCTTGATTTTTGCCGATCTGGTGGATGTAAAGTGGTATCTCATTGTGGTTTCAGTTTGCATTTCTTGGGTTACTAGTGATCTTTTTATTTGTTTTAGGATCAGATGTCTTCTAGTTTGTGGCTTATTTTAATGTCTCGTCATTGGTTTTCTTTATAAAGTTCTTTGTAAAGTGCTTGTGTTTAATGTAGTCAAAATCATAGATGTTTTTCTTTATGACAGTGTTTTATATGTCCTGTTGAAGAATTTCTTACCTACCTCAAGATCATAAATGTAATTGTGTATGATCTCTTCTAAAATAGGTTTTTGCCTTTCACATTTAAATCCTTAATTCACCTGGAATTGACTCCTGTGCTCGGTGTGAGGTAGGGATCTAATTTCATTTTGTGCCCCTTGTAGATAGCTGATTGTCTCGGGCTGTTTGTGGAATCTCCCCCAGGTGCCAGCTCCATTCTGTGTCCTGTTTCAAGACATGTGGGTCAGTTCCTGGGCTGTCTTCTGCCGGGGGTCTGTCAGTCTGCCCCTGGCCAGTGCTGTCCTGTCGCTGTAGATGAAGACAAGTACTAATATCGGATAGGACTCCTTCCCTCCCCTCCTGCTCTCCGGGGCTGCCTTGGCTATTCTCGGCCTGTTGGTCTTCCGGGTAGATTAGAGAAGTATCCTGCAAGTTGAGGGAACCTGTCGAGGTTTTGATGAGAAAGGTGGTGAATCTACATGTCAGTTTGAGGAGAACTGATACCTTTTCCACATTGGCTGTTCCTCTCAGTGACTGCGGCAAAGGTCTCTGATACGTAGATGTTCCTCATTTCCGTCAATCAAATCTTGTATTTTTATTTACAGAGGGCTTTTGTGTCTTTTGTTAGATTTATTCTTAAGGGCAGTATATTTTTGTTGCTATTGTAAATGATATTTTAAAAATTATGTTTTATGAGATGTGTGAGTGGTATAAGGAAATGCATTTGATTTCTCTGTATGGATCTTCTTTCTGGCCACCTTGCTCGCTGCTCTTACTCATGCTGACGGTCTGTGGAGTTTTCTGTGTTGACAGCACAACATCTGTGAATAATGGTGTTATAGCCTCTTCCTGTGCAATCCTTGTGCCACTCATTCATTCATTCATTCATTCACTCACCCGTCATGTTGCTGTACTGACCTTGGCCTCCAGTACAGCGTGGGACGGAGTGGGGGTGGGGCTGTCACACCTGGTGTGAGGTCTGCCATAGGGTTGTCCTAGATGACCTTAATCAGTTTAAGGAAGCACCTGTTTCTTTGTTTGCCAAGAGTTTTTATTGTGGATGATTGCAGAATTTTACTGAGTCTCTTTCTCTGCATGTTGAGATGCAAATATGCCTGCTTGCTTTTTTGCTAAGTGCGGTGTGTTAACATTTTCTAATGCTAAATTCCTGAGATAAATCCAATTTGGTCTTGATTTATTATCTTTTTAAAATACATCATTAGAGTTAATTTACTTTTTTTTTTTAAAGAATTGTTGCATTTATGTTCGTGGCTGCCTCGGCCTGCAGTTTTCCTTCCTTACACTCCTTGTCTGACTCTGGTGTCAGTAACCGCACAGCACGAGGTGTGAGTTTCCTATTGCTGCTGTGACAAATTCCCGTAACCGCAGCGGCTTGAGACAACACACGTCCTTCTCGTGCAGTTCTGCAGGTGAGAGTCCCGCGTGGGTCTCCCTGGGCTGAGATGAAGGCGTGGGCTGGGCCGTGTTCCTTTCTGGAGGCTCCGGGGGAGAATCTGTCTCCGGGTCTTCACGGCTGGAGCCGCCCGAGTTCCCGTTTTCAGAGCCAGCACATGCAGCTCCCCGGCTGTCCTCCATCCTTGCAGCTCTTTCTCCTACTGTCTTCCTCTCCCTCCCCGTGCCACTGCTAAGGGCCCTGTGCCCACACGGGGCCCGCCCGGCTCATCCAGGACCCCTTATATGTCAAGGTCAGGTGATAAGCAACCTTGAGCCTTCGCCGTGCCGCACATGTCCACAGGCTCCGGGGACTGGGCCTGGGTCTCTTTTGGAGGTACGGGGACACGCTGTTCTGTCTGCCACACTTAGCCATGGTCAAAGATTTATAAAAGTGCCAAGTAACACCCCAAAGTCCCCCACTCACCGTCCCCTCCCCACTAGGACCCTGCGTCTCCTGCCCAGAGGCAGCTGTGGCTCCCGGACCTGGTGACCTCGTTGGGGAGCCTGGCTGCACATGCAGTGCCAGCCTTCAGAGGACGCTCTTCCCCAGGGGGACCCGGGGTGCAGCCCATGGGGTGACAGATGGCACTCCTGGAGCCAGGATGTGGTTTCCCCAGCAGCTGCTGTGTCCTTCCCGCTCAGGAGGGCCTCGGCCTCGGGCTAGAGAGTAGGAGGGGCTTGGCACCGGCCATCAGTGGTTCCTGGAGGGGAGTCAGAATTCGGAGGCGCTGCTGACCAGCCTGGGGTCAGGGCTAAACACGAGCCCAGCAGGTAATGCAGGAGAGATGGACGCTCCCAGGATTCATCGGAGCCGGGGAATGATCTTAAATCCATGCTGCACTACGTGCAGGTGTGAGCCTGCAGGGCTGCAGGTAGGGAGAGGAACAGGAGGGAGGAAGGTGGCACGTGTGGGCGCCTGCAGGGAGGCTGAGGGTCACGTGCTGTTCCGACCACCAAGGTGGCTGGACGAGGTGCCCAGCTGGGTGGTGGACGGCACTTTTAGGCCTAGAGACCGGAATGTTCCACAGTGGCTCCGTCCATCCCGATGCCCCAGCAGGGAGGGGGTGGGCTGGTGCATTGGCTGAAACCCCTCATTGTTGTTGTGCGCAGCTCTCTTGGGCTCACAGACACGTCGGGACTGGAGAACATATGGCCGTCCCTTGGCAGGGGCTCAGGGGCCACGTTGTCAAGCTGAAAGGCGCCGCTTGGCTTAGACGGAGGCGCTCACTTGTTCTTTTAAATCCATGTTGTCGTTTAATCTTTGCCTCAGGGAACTTGGCCTGTTTTCCCAGGACGGGGGCGGAAAGGTGGCCTTGCTGGCTCTGGTTGGACAGGCTCTCCCTTCGCCCCGCTGGTGTGGGGCTTGGGGCTCAGCGGGCAGAGGGAGGCCCAGACGGTGCCGCTGGGGGTGTGGAGGCCGGGGTGCCGAGCCAAGGGGCCCTGAGCCAAGATGCTTCTCAGGCTCCTGGTACTTGCTGAGAGTGTTGAGCTGGAAGAGTCCAGACGGTTTGTGTCATTTCCAGGGGTACCGTGGTCAACTGGGTGCACCTCTGCCCCAGCAGACATCTGACATTGGAGACATTTTTGGTTGTCACAGCCTCGGCGGGGGGTGGGAGGTTGCTACTGGCATCTGGTGAGCAGAGCCCAGAGATGCTGCTCTGTGCCTCCAGGGGCCAGGGCACCTCCCACCCCGAGTTACTGCCCACAGTGTACCTGTTGCTCACAGTGTCAGCTGTGCTGCCGTGGAGAGACCCTGCCCTCGGGCCGAAGCCCGTCTTTTACTACTTTCACAAGCCTTTATTTAAGGCTGTTGATCATTTGGTGTCTCCAGACAAGGAGTTCCCTGGCACTCCCAAACGAGGGGTTGAGCGCATCGTACTTCTGGATTCCTGTCCACCAAATGATTCCCTTTTGTGTTGTTCAATAACTACTTGAAATAAAAGCCGGCACAACAAACGGTCCTTGATGAAACTTTCAGTGTTTGATCCCAGCTGAAGCCCAAGGCGGCCAGTGTGTCTTCACTTCGGGGAGCTGACGTGCGTGTGGTGGGTTCTTGCACAATATTTAGTTTATGGTGTAAACAGACGGCGGTGGCTTTGGCTGTCCACCAAAGCAGTGACTTGGCATCTTTAAGGTGAGTGAGTTTGGTGTCTCCAGGGTTAGCAGGTGGCTTCCCGGCTCCCGGAAGGAGAAGGCGGTTCTGCCTCTTCCAGCAGCCTGTTGTCTCCCCAGACTCACTCACCAGCTTGGTGTTAGGAAATGGCCCTTAAAATGCCTTGTAAAGTAGTTTTCCCCTTTTGGATAATGTCATTCAAAATTAAAGCGAATTTCTATTGAGTCAATTCTTAGTTCTTTTTTCCTTTTTCTAAAAAAATTAAGGTGAAATTCACATAAGGTAAAATAAATTAACCTTTTTTTTTTTTAGAGACAGAGTCTGTTGACCAGGCTGGAGTGCGGTAGCGTCATCATAGCTCACAGCAACCTCAAACTCCTGAGCTCAAGGGATCCTCCTTCCTCAGCCTCCCGAGTAGCTGAGACCATAGGCACACACCACCGTGCTCAGCTCATTGTTTTCTTGGCTAACTGTCGTCTTTTTTGTAGAGATGGGGTCCTGCTATGTTGCACAGGCTGGTCTCGAACTCCTGTGCTCAAGTGATCCTCCCACCTCAGAAAATTAACCATTTCAAAGCGAATAGTTCAGTGGCGTTTAGTGCATCCACAGTGTGCTAAATGTGCAGCCACCACTTCTGTCTAGTTCTGGAACGTTTTCACCACCCAAGGAAACGCTGTACCCAGTAAGCTTTTGTCATTCCTGGTCCCTTGCTTTTGGCAACCAGTAATTTGGTTTCTGTAGATTTACCTGTTCTGGGTGTTTTGCGCCAGTGGAATCGTGCAGCATGTGGCCCTCTGTGCCTGGCTCTGTCACGTCGTGGCGTAACGTTTTTGTGTTCACCCGTGCTGTGGCGGGGTCAGTGCGTCCCCCTCTGCCGGCTGAATCGTGTTCTGCTGCGTGGACGGGCCACAGCCTGTCCCTTCATCCGCTGACGCACGCTTGGGTTCCACTTTTGGGCTATTACGAATAATGCTACCATGAGTGTTCGTGTACAAGCTTTTGTGGGGACGTATGTATGTTTTCAATTCTTTCAACTTGCACGTAGGAGTAGAATTCTGGGTCGTGTCTTAATTCTATGTTTCCCTGTCCGAGGAGCCAGCCAGTCTGTAAGTCTTCAATGACGGTTCTTTCTCTTGACAAGAACGCACTTGCTCCGTGTCTCAGCTCACAGCTGCGTCAGCTTGGGGTTGGCCTGGCCACTCTGAGCAGTGAACACCCTTCCTGTGGTGGAGTGGGGCCCATTATGACTTCAGGCTTCCAGAAAGTTCCATCAAGCATAGATGTGAGCTGTGTTGGAATAACGTGGAATAAGTGGATAGTGTGAAATCTTGGATTAGATACTAACTTCCGCCTTGGATAGGAGCTTTATTTATATACAAAATCAAGAGAGAACATTTCTTAAGGGACATTACAGAAGATCGTGTGGTTTTACTGTAAATAATAAATGTGGGAGTGACATGAGAAGGAGGTTTCAGGTATCTCCGTTGTTTCATTTCTCTTCATTCCTTTTTCCCCCATTTGTTTGTTTATTTTTAATTGTGGCGAATGTCACAGAACATACAATATGCGTCTTAAGCATTTGCAAGCGCACAGTTCATTCCGGTTGCTGTGCAGCCGTCACCCCCCGATTCCAGAACTTTCATCTTCCTCTTGCAGAGCGGGAGCTCTGTCACTGAACACCAGCCACCCCGCCCCGGGAGCCGCCATTCACAGACCTGACTACTCTGGGGACCTCTCGTGAGCACAGTCGCACGCATTCGTCCTTCTGTGACTGGCTCATCTCACCGCGCGTGAGGTCCTCGGGGTTCGTCCACGCCCCAGCGTGTGTCGGCCTTGTCTTCCTTCCTCGTTTCTTATGCTGACTAAAGTCGGCGTTTTCTATGACGTGTGATGTTCACCTTGACTCAGCAGGTGCTGGCGGCTGGGGACATGGTTCCTCCACGTGCTCCCACGTACCTCGTGAGAGAGTAATGCCTTTTCATTTCCAGAATTCTGTAATTTAGGAGGGGAGGGTGGCTGTCAGGCGAGTAAGTGTACCTTGGAAACAACAGTGCAGTGAGACGAAGTGGCGTGTGGCGTATTTTATTTGAGTGACTGTATATTGGGAGCGTTAAACGTTTTCTAGGGGACATGAAAATGCTCATTATTGACGCATTTACGGCTTCCCGGTACCTGCACGTGCGATTCCACTGGATTTGCCCCCGGCTGTAGGAGGAGGGCTTTGCTGTCGTTCTTAGGGCACAGGCGACGCCCCAGTGGGTTAGATGACTTGCCTGGGACCCCGCAGCCTGGATGTAGGTTCAGTTTGTTCCTTCCCACCCTGCTCCTCACAGCTGGCTCTGGATGTCACAGGCAGGACATCTGAGTGTCTTGCAGCAAGTTGCTGTTCCGATGTTGGGTTGTTGAGACCAAGGGTCGCACTGGGACACATGGAACTTTCTCCTCGTTTCCCGCGTGCTCACAGGTGCTGGTCTGGCGTTTATTCCCAGTGTTTCTGTTTCCTACTCCCATCACCCTAGAGAGGGTGGGTGCTGATGTCCCTGCTCCCCTTTACAGAGGGGCCAGGCGAGGCCTGCAGCTGAGAACAGTGACCCGGTTATGTGGGCGTGAGTGTGAGGGCAGGAGTCTGAGCTGCCCCTGACACTGGGCAAATCATGAAAATGCCTGCATGTAGCATGTAGCTTTCCTAAAAGTGGTTTCTGGCACTGAGATTTCCTGATGCGCACTGGGGTTGCAGCACCCTGAGGCGTACTCGGCCCTTCCCTGTGGGCTCTGCCGCAGGGGACCCTCGTGGCGGGAGGCCGGGGATGCAGGTGGGCGGTGCTCTTGCCTTGGCTTGGTGGACAGAAGACTTGCCTCTCCGTGCGTTCCAACCCTGCTGCTGTCGGGACTGTGTCTTGGAGCCTGGGACACTCAGGGCCCCGGCCGGGTGAGCGAGGAGGGAGCCGGGGCACTCGGCCCGCAGCCGTTCTCTGGCATGCTCAGGAGTGGCAGCTGTGGCCAGTGCCCGCCAGGCAGGGCTTGTTATCTTAGAACCACAGTGGGTGGGTGTGACAGCCCAGCCGGCTTTCCTGCTTGGTGCTCAGGCCTGGCTATGCCCTCCGAGAGAGGCATCGGTGCAGAGACAGGCACAGGGGAGGAGGGGGACGTGGGGTGTGGGACATCGTGGCCAGGGGCTGGGCTGCAGGAGTGAGGACGTCCCCGGAACAGGAGTCAGGAGAGGAGCACCAGTGGGTGTGCAGGTGCTGGGGCAGGTGCTGCCTGCCCGGGGTGCTGGGCCCACCTTGAGACCAGGTGGGCCCAGCGGGGAGGGGCGTAAAGACCCACCTCCAGCAGTGGTGGCAGTTGCGGGCATGGACTTGGGTTCCACACGAGGAGAAACCCAAGGTGTGGGCCGCCCAGGGCGTCAGAAGGGACCCTCCTTTCCCACTGTCCAGCCCGAGACGCTGCACGGGGGACAAGGAGGAAGGGGTGACTGGCTCTGCCCTCTATGCCCCTCTGGCACCTGCAACTGGGCCGCAAGGTAAACACGGGTGTTTCTGTGTGACACATGACTTGCCGGAGCCTCACGTGCTGGGATGGGACTCTGCTCCCCGTGCAGGGCGGGAGAAGCAGCACCTCCGCCATAGCCACCACGCACACGTGTCCCCAACCCTGAGAGCCCGCGTCACCTGGTTCCTGGGAGGTGAACCTGGACCCGTGAGACGCGGGTTCCAGATTCAGCCTTCATTTCCCAGAAAGGAGGGCAGCCAGACGCCCTCCGGTAGTGGGCTGGAGACGTCACACCTGTCGTCTGGCCTCCATCTGGCCTCAAGAAAACCCCAGAAACAAAAACAAACAAAAAGCCCCGTCACCACAACAGAAACCACTGAAACAAACCTCAGAGAGAGAATTGCAGAAAACCACTGCAAAGTCCCGGCTCTGCACGGGAGCTGCCGGGACCCACCGGGTGGGACTTCCCTGCCCATCGTGACGGCCTCGGGAGGGACGGTGCCGTCTTTGTGTCGTCCCGGCTGGACGGCAGGCAGCAAGCGCCCTGTAGATGTGACCACAGCCAGCCGCGGGGGTGGCTCTGAACACCAAGGGCACCGTGGGCTGTGCCAGCCAGGCCTTGCAGGGCGCTGGTGACGGGAGAGCAGAGGAGCCCTGCCCCCGAGACTGTGGGGCCGGGGCGCGTGTTGGAGACTCCCAGGGAGTGGCTGGGGCCTCCAGCTGCCTGTGTCCCCGAGGCCCCACGTGTGTAACAGGTCAGACATTGGCCTTTCCTCCTCCGTGCCCTCAGCAGACCCTCCCGTGCCAGGACTATGGTCCTCTCGGGCCATACCCTCTGTCCACCCTGTCCACCTTCGGTGGGGACTCGGGGCTGGGTCAGGTCTGGGCCCTGTGACCTCCCCAGGCACATTCAGCCCCCTTTTGCCTTGGTGTCCTCAGCTGTGAAGGGGCCAGCGATGGGCCCCTCGTGGGGTGCAGGTCCCATCCACACCTCTGGGGACATTTCCCCTTCGGCCACCCCCAGCACCCTGCGTCAGTGGCCCATGGGGCCCCAGCAGTCGGAGGACCACCCGCCCCCTGCCTCTATGGCCTTGTCTCCCCACAGCCCCACGTCCCGTCTGTCCTGGGTTGAATGGTGTCCCTCCAAAATTCACGTCTGCCTGGAACCCAGAATGGGATGTTGTTTGCACGTGTAATCGAGGTCCGAGTTGAGGCGAGGCCATACTGGATTTGGGTGGCCCTCATGCAGCGGCTGGTGTCCTTTTATGACACCAGAGAAAACAGAGGTGCAGAGATGTAGAGGCCAGATGATGTGTCTGCAGCCAGGAACACTGAGGACTAGGAACACCGAGGACGGCCGGCTGCCCCAGGTGCTGGGAGGGGCCTGGAACAGATCCTGTCTTGGAGCCTCCGGGGAACCAGCCCTGCCGACACCTGGATGTCGGACTTCTGGCTTCCAGAACTGCAAGAGAGGAAATGTTTTTCTAAGACAGGCCGTCGCAGTCGTGGTGCTGTGTCACAGCAGCCCCTGGGGACCGACACACCCTTCATTCCCCTGACCTGCCCGGCTGCTGCAGTTTTGTATTTTTGCCCAGAAGCCTGTTCCTCCGCTTTGCCTGGCAAACTCCATTCTTCCTGGGAAACCACCTCCCTGTCCCCTGGGGTCATCCGGCACTGGCCCTCCCTGTCCCCTGGGGTCATCTGGCACTGGCCACTCTGCCCTTCACGCACTGCGGTGAGTCGGCTGTACCAAGTCTCAGAACTGCGCCGTCCCCTGCCCCGCCGGGGCGCCTGCAACTTGAAGGCCACAGTGTGACCTGCCCCTAGGCACCCCAGTGTGGGCCTGCCACGGGAGATGTGGTCGTGATGACTGTCATCCTTCCATCAGAGTCCTTCCCAAAGTCAGAGAGATTGGACATGTCCCGTCCTCTGTGAAGACCCAGAAAGTTCTTCCTCGGGGCGCCGTCTGGCTTGTGCAGAAGCGCCTGCTGGCCAGCCTCCCCCACCTGCTCGCTCCCCATCTGCTCTGTCTCCTTCCCTCTGTGTCTCCGGCCGACAAGGTGACTCATCTCTGCCGGGGAAAGTGGAAATTGCACTCGTGGTTCGAGGTGCTTCAGAGCTGGCTCGGAGCGGCTGGCTCTAGCGCCGGTCTTGCAGCCGGGGGACGTCCAGCGCGTGGGCCGGACAGAGCTTTCCAAAATGAGATGGCGTTTCAGTTGATCTAGACTCGTGCAGAGAAATAAAACGCTAGGGGAAATTATTGCAGAGAGTAAAAATCGCCTAAATATCACAGATCTAACATCCTACACGAGACCCGCGCGGTCCCCTCCAGACAGCCAGGGTCTCCAAACCAAGGGACGTCTGAGAAACTGTCACAGCCCAGAGGAGCTAAGTGTCATGTGGGATCCCGGATGGGGTCCTGGGACTGGAGGACAGTGGCTAAAACCTGAAGAAAGTGTGGGCTTCGGTGGACAATGGGTCAACAGTCGTTCCTTCATTATAGCAAACGCACCACACTGGTGATGGCGTCCGTAACGGGGGCCTGACCGGGGGCGGGGGGTGGGGTCTGTGGGACTCTCAGTGAGCTCTTTGCAGTTTTTCTATCAATCTAAAACTGTTCTAAAGTAAAAAAGTCTTTTAAAAACAAAATCAACGCAGCAGACAGGACCACTGTCGATACTGTGCTGATAGCTCTCTGGTCTCAGGACAACTTTTTTTGCCTTACGGGAGAGAGTAATTTCCTTTTTTTCCCACCCGGGATGATGTCCAGATTTGTCCTTGTGGCAAACGGAGGCTTCTGTTGCCATTTTGGTTTAAGTGCTTAATGTCCCGTCGTGGAACTGTATTTGGCGATCCCTTGTTGGTGGGCATTTAGATTGTGTCTCGGAAGCCTTGTTCAGTTGCAGGTTGGCTCAGAAATCCAACCCCCACCACGTAAGTAAAAAGCCAGTTCCCTGCCTGCAGGACCCGGGGTGTGCGGGGTGGTCTGTGGTCGTCGAGAAGTCACCGTGAAGATCGGCAGTGCCGTGCGCTGCGTTTCCCAGCACGGCTAACGGCAGTTAACGTTGAATGCTGTTTGCTGGTTGTCATGTCGTCACTTTGCCACTGAGTGAAGCTACACATCCCTAGAACGTGGCTCCTTGTCCCCGGCTGCTTCCCTGTGCTGTGCCTGCCCGGGCTGCCCCGGGAGGGCCTGAGTGTGGGAGCCCCCACCTGCCCCCGGGGGCGCAGACAGGACGGCCCAGAGCACCCTGAGGAGGCCTGGGCTTTTCGCTCAGAATCACCATGGCCTCGGCATCTTGGGCCAGAGCAAACAAATCCATGTGTGGTTTAGGGTAAAAGAATGTTTCGTAACAATTGCTACCAGGAAACAAACAGTGTGCTACCTGTATTATTGTAATGGGCCTTTAAAAAAAAAAAAGTCAGACAGCCACAAAAAGATAGCTTACATGGAAAAATGGAGTCTGTTGATACTATTCGTGCAAATGTTGATGTTAGAGTTAAAGAGCTGCTCTTGGAAACATCCATTTTTTTCCCTGCCCACCCCTCCCTCCCATCCCTCTCCCCTCCTCCCATCCCTCTCCCCTCCTCCCTTCGCAGCCTCCTCATTCCTCTCTCCTCGCTCCTCCCTCCTTCCCTCCCTTCTACAAATGTTTGTCCAACAGCTTCTGGTGCCAGGAGCTGTTCTAGATGTGATGGTGCAGCAGGAACAAGACCTACAGGTTCTGGGTCCTCAGAGACTCACCGTGGGAGAAACAGATACAAACAGAGCAGAATGACTTCAGAGCTTGGCAAGAATTCCTGTGCAAGAATTAAAGCAGGGATGTGGCAGGCAGGTGTGAGGGGTGCTCAGCATGGAAGGTCCCTCTGATTAGGGACATTCAGCTGAGACCTGGGTGGCCAAGGGAGCTGCCACTGGCTGACACGGAGGGCAGAGCTCCAGGCAGAAGAGAAGATTTGCAAAGGCCCTGGGACAGCAGGAGGAATCACAGGATGGTGGGGTCGTCTATGTAAACCATGAGACGCGGTGGGGGGTGTGGGCTTTATTCTGGGGGCCACGAGGGAGTGGGGTCATGAGATCGATGTTTTAATCACTGACTCCTCATCCTCCTCCCCAGCCCCTGGCACCCACCATTCTACTTTCTGTCCCTATGAGTTTGACTCCTCTAGAGACCTCACGTGAGTGGAACCTGCAGTATTTGTCCTTCCGTGACTTATTTCACCGAGTGTAACGTTTTCAGAGTCCATCCGTGTTGTAGCAGGTGTCTGAATCTCCCTCCTTTTTGAGGCAGGGTGATTTTGCATTACGTGGACATACCACGTCGTGTTTATCCGCTCAGCCGTCAGTGGGCACCTGGGCTGCTTCCACGTTTCAGCTCCCGTGAATGATGGTGCTGGGAACACAGATATAGTGGGGTTATCTGTTTCCCCTTAGAGAAGAGTATTACATTTTTAGAAACCCAAGTAGTCCCTGCTCATCATAAGAAATCTGAGTGACACAAAGTGAGCAGTAAAAAGGTGGTTGTTTCTCTGCCACCCTCGTTATTTCATCTCCTTCCCAGAATCAGCCACTGCAGTGGGGTTCGCTGTGTGCTTCCAGGATTTTCTATACATATGGAACACGTATGTGTGTAAGTAAAGCGTCCCCTTACAAAATGGGATCACACTGTGTGTGTTACTTTCACTTTATTTAATTTGTTTGCCATGTTTTAGACACATTTATGTTAGTGAAATGTGGTGTTCCATTGCATGGCTCTACCGCAGTTCTTTATCCATTTCCCAGTTGATGGGTTTCCACTTTTCTTGGGCATGTGTGCGTGTGCGCACGCCTGTTTCTTTAGGCTTCCAGAAGGATGACTGCATAAGCTTAGGGTCACTGAATGTTTAAAATTTATTTTTGGCAAAGGAATATATAAACAGGGAGTACAGCACATAAAAGTTATTTATGAATATTGCATAATGCAAACATGTGAACTTATTTTTCACATTATTTAACATGTTTAGCACATGAGCTTGTCCTAACTGAATTGTGTTGAGCTGTGTGAGTCTGCTCGGCTGCTGTGACAAGGTGCCACAGGCCAGGCAGCTTGGACGACAGACGTCTCTCTCCGCACAGTTCTGGGGCCGGCAGTCCAGGCGCCCGGAGGTTTCCCTTCCTGGCTGGCAGACGGTGCCTACTCGCTGCGTCCTCGCGGTGGACAGCAGACGGGGCTCTCCAGTGTCCCTTACAAGGACCTGTCCCACCCATGGGACCAATCCCATCGGGATCATCCTCGTGACCTCGTCTAACCCCAGGTACCCCCCAGGGGCCCCGCCGCCAAATACCATCGCACTGGGGTGGGGCTTCCACATAGGAATTTTGAGGGGACACAGTTCGGTTCCTCGCCACGTATTACCATTTTCTGTGCTGGGCATCGAGGTGCAGTGTTTTGTTCTAAGTTTGCGTGTGATCGTTCTGCGTGTTCTGGTTGTCTGGCGCCATGTAACACACCAGCCCCAGCCTCCCGCCTTCCGGCTCTGGCCGTGTCATTTGCTCACAGCGAGACTCGGGGGCTGGTCTCTGTCCCGTGACGTCTGTGCCCTCTGCTGGGGGGCTCGTGGCTTGCCGTGTCTGGGGCCTCGGTTAGCCGGGGCGCTTGGCCATAGCGCTGCCTTCTCCCCACACCCTGGGGCCTCTGGCATGGGGCCTGGGCACCAGGAAGGGGGAGGTAGAACCTTCTAGTCCTCTTGGGGCCTGGGCTGGGAAGTCCAGAACGTCTGTTCTGAGCATCCGGTGGGACGGTGTCAGGCCCAGCCCCTGCTCAGGGGACAGGGATGAAGCCCCCTTGGGGGCAGGGGCCTGTGTGTCAGTGAGGGAAGGAACACGCAGGGCCATCTTCGAGGCCGGCTCCCATGATGGTTTTTTTTTAATCTTATTTTTGTTTTTCCCCGATCCTTATTAGGGCCACCAGCTCCTTGTTCTGTGAGCGCAGGCGCTGCCCTTGTGCCCTGTCTGTGCTCTGTGGAAGAACCGCGAGGCCTCGGGGCCCCTGGGTTTTGTGCCAGAGTCCGAGGGGCCTCTGCACGCCGAGGTTGTACACGGATTTCCATATTCTGAGTGCAGGCTCGCCAGGTCACCGTGAGGACTGGACGGAGCAGTCACTGCGGGCTCCGGCCTGACTTGGGTGGCGGCAGCGGGACGCAAGCGGGGCTCCTGCCAGCCGCGCCTGGGTTCTTGGGCTTGAAATGTGGCATCTCAGTTTTTCTCACCTGCTACATGGGGACGACACTGGTTCTGTCAGAATCTCCTGTTTGCTGCGATAATCGAACCAAGCACCCGAACGCAGCTGTGACTTCCAGACTGGTTCCGTTTCTACGCTGTTTGGACAAGTTACGTGACGCCCTCTTGGTCTCCTAAGTAGCTCATTGCGTGATCTGTTCACCGCTGTCTGGGATGCAGCAGCACCCATGTGTGTCTAAGGCAGCCATTCCTCGAGCACCTCATGTGCTGGGTGCACCGGGGAGACGCAGGGTGCAGCTGAGAGATCAGACGTCTGGGTGGGGCCGTCCCCCGGTAGGACCAGAGCGGGCTTGCCAGAAGCCAGGGGGTTTGAACTGGGCTGGGAGGACAGGAGGAGCTGCTGGGGGTGGGGTGGGGCTCCCTGGGGGCTGGGCCAGGTGCAGAGGAGGTAAAACGGGGCCCAAGTCCCCGTGTGTGTGGAGCAAGGCATGGGAGTTGTCGGGGTGCCCTGCTGAGCTGTTTGGGGCCCACTGAGGGCTTCTGAGCGGGAGAGACTCGGGTGCATTAGGAGGCCGGGGTGGGGGTCAGCGGGAGGAAGAAGGAAGGAAGTGGGGGTTGGGTGGTCTGGGGGGGTGGGCAGGGTCCCCAGCCTGGCATCTCCCTTGTTCGGTGGGTCCAAGGCTGCTGCTGGGGTGGGGCTGGTGGGAGCCGAGACTGTCACAGCATCCGAGTGACCACCACTCCCCTGTGTCCCGCAGACGGTGTCCACAGCGTCACGGCCCTCTGCACCCTGCGCGTCACCATCATCACCGACGACATGCTGACCAACAGCATCACCGTCCGCCTGGAGAACATGTCCCAGGAGAAGTTCCTGTCCCCGCTGCTGGGCCTCTTCGTGGAGGGGGTGGCCACGGTGCTGTCCACCACCAAGGACGACGTCTTCGTCTTCAACATCCAGAACGACACGGACGTCCGCACCAACATCCTGAACGTGACGTTCTCGGCGCTGCTGCCGGGCGGCGTGCGCGGCCAGTTCTTCCCGTCGGAGGACCTGCAGGAGCAGATCTACCTGAACCGCTCGCTGCTGGCCACCATCTCCACGCAGCGCGTGCTGCCCTTCGACGACAACATCTGCCTGCGCGAGCCCTGCGAGAACTACATGAAGTGCGTGTCCGTGCTGCGCTTCGACAGCTCGGCGCCCTTCCTCAGCTCCACCACCGTGCTCTTCCGGCCCATCCACCCCATCAACGGCCTGCGCTGCCGCTGCCCGCCCGGCTTCACCGGCGACTACTGCGAGACGGAGATCGACCTCTGCTACTCCAGCCCGTGCGGCGCCAACGGCCGCTGCCGGAGCCGTGAGGGCGGCTACACCTGTGAGTGCTTCGAGGACTTCACCGGTAGGTCCCAGGGCCTGCGGGGGGCTGGGGCTCACCTTGGCTTTGCACAGACACCCCTGGGTTGCTGGAGGTTTCCTCTGTCCACTTCCCTCCTGGGGAAATGGTCCAAGGACGGGCGCTGGGCCCCAGAGTTGCTCCGGGAACCTTGGGATGGGTGCAGGAGTGGCGTTTCCTTAGCCAGTGGGCATGCGTTTCATCGTCTGCCCGGCTTCACTCCCCCCTGCATGAGGACAGCAGGGCAGGTTGTCAGGTGAGATCCGTTTGAAAAAGCCTAAATGCACGAAACGACATGTGCTGCTTTTAAGTGGCTTTGAAGTACTTTATTCCAGATCTGGGGCTTAACTGGTGAGTGTGAGGCAGCGGCACCAGGGTGGGAGTCGTAGCCGTCCGTCGTCTGGGTCTGGAAAGATGCTGTTCGTTTTGTCATGCCTCGTTGTCAGTGTAGAAAATGACTCACCTCCTCTGGCCCCAAGATACACTTACCTTGAGACATCCGGACTAATCGCAGAGATAAATTGCTCCAATTGCAGCCAACAGTTGTTTTTAAAAATGCAAAAAGAGCCAGCTTGCGAGCGGTACACACACACGCTCTCCGCGTCCTGGCCACAAATCTTACGGTCTTTGATCAGCCGTTACTTAAAATGATGGCCCATTTGGAAAGCAAGTTTACGATGGTCCCGATGGGGAATACTCTGTCTTTTCTGGAAAGCTGTCTGGGGATTAGGGGGGATTTGATCCACACCGGAGGTAACGTTGAGATCCTTCCATTAGCTGTGTCCCAGTGTGTTTAATGCGCACACCTGAGAAATCCATAGCTGCTCGTGGGGGGGGTCGTGCAGCACGAAGCACGAGTTTATGGAGCTTATAACAAGGGTTTGAGGCATTAGCGGGCATTTACCCAGCAGGAAGGGCTCAGGGGCGCACAAAGAGAGAGGAAGGGCGGCCGTCCAAGGTGCTGTGCTTCAGAAGAGGAGGAAAAGCCAACGGGGGTGTGGGCCGCCTGCAGGGAAGGGGCTCCTGGGCTTGAGGTATCTGCACCCCGGGTTGGTTATGATCTGGTAACGGCGCGGGTGACTGCCCGGCCGTGTCATTTGCACCCTGCCCGTCCGTTGGTCCTGTCTGGGTCGGGAGCTGTCTGCCCCACTGTCTTGCTGAGGGCAGTTCCTGGCTGCACCGGGGCTTGGCAGTGTGCGGGGAAGGCAGGCAGAGTGCAGGAGACCCCATGCTGATGGCCACCCCTCAGTTGGGGGCTGCACCTGTGAGGACGCCTGGCCCTGCTCCTCTCCTGCTCTGGGGTCCAGTGGTGCCAGGGTCCCTGGTAGCTTATTGAGGTCCCCTGCCCCCGGCACTGAGCTGGCAGTGCCACCTCCAGGAAGTGCCTGATCAGATGCCAGCTGCAGTGCGGTCGGTGCCCCTCCCACCTGGGAGGCACCCACGGGTGGGCCGGCAGCCCCAACCCCCACTCCCGCCCAGCCCCTGGCCCCGGGTGGGGCTGCCCTGGCTGCTCTCTGGCCTGGGGAAGAGCCTGGTGTGCTCTGGGGAGCAGCAAGTGCACCGTCTTCATCCACTCGCAAACACGTACCGAGTGCCTGCTGTATGCCGGGCCGGTGCCCACCGCCAGATCTCACCCCTGCCTGCTCGGGTGGGTGACCCCAGTGAACCCGTACAGTTGGCCCTCTCGCTGGCAGGTCCTGGGCCCTGGGTGGCATCTGACCCGGTGCGGAGCAGACCAGGCACCCGCCTCCGGGCCGCTCTCGGCAGGCCGGTTGGAGAAATGCAGGCTGTGGTCAGACTGGGGCCTCACCGGGGTCCGTGGCCAGCAGATTCTGGGGGAACCCAGTCCTAAAGCCCTCACGTGTCCTTGTCATCAGCAGAGTCATTTTTAGAAAAATAGTGGCTGGGGCAGGGCCACGTCTGTCATTGCCAGTAAGACCTGCTGACACGTCATGACTGGCATGAGGCTAATTTGAATCTCTTGGGCACTGAAATCGCCGTATGTATTTCCCTGGGAGATAAGGCTAATTAAGACTGATTATTTTTACTGGGTTCCTCTTCCTCTCTGTTTTCCTCTTTTCGCTTTGAAGCTCCCCTTTTTCTGGGTGGAGGTAATTGGGCGCATTTATTCGCGATGAAAGTGGTGCTGTCGTCGGGAGGGTTTTGTTACTCGCTGCCTGGTAAGCCGAGCTCCGGTTGCGCGGCTGGAACCGGCCCAGGCGGCTGCTGGAAGCACCTGGCTTCCTGTGTTGCCGGCCGGGGACGGCAGGAGACCCGGCATGGCTGGCGGAGGAAGGTAGCAATTAACTCCAGGAAGAGCTCAGCGAACTCGGGCTCTCCCGCCTCTGGAATCCACCTTGGCCTTAGAGAAGTCAAGGCCGCGGGGGCATCTCGGTGTCCATGGTCTTTGCGGACAGCCGAGGGCTGCCACCCCCTCAGGGTCTCAGGCCATTGTTGGGGTCTGCCACTCTCCCCATCTCTGACAGGGACAGGGACACGGACAGAAAGACCGAAGGAGGCTCTGGCGTTTTAGGTGTGTCCACGCCCTCCCCGTGTCCCAGCTCTGCGGACCTTCCCAGACAACTGCGAGTGGCAAACACCAGATTGTTTTCCCGTCCTCTGCCCTCAGCCTTCGCTTCTGTAATGTCGTAGTTTCAGTTTGTGTGACATGGCTTAAGGACGGGTCACACTCCCCTTGGTCTAGACGCGGCCCTGCTCTCCCTTCGGCACCCGCCGTCCCTCGTCGGAGATGCATCCTCTCCCTGTCCGTCTGCCAATCACGTGCCTCCCTCATACTGCACCTCGGTGGCTGTCCCCTGCTCTGAGAAGGTTCTGGAAGGTTTCCTGACCTCCTCGGCGGGTCTGTAGGTTTCCTCCCTCGAAGCTTGCCGGGTGCCGTTCATCCCTGGTCACTGTGCTCGTGTTGCTCCGCTCTCACACTGGTGTGAGTCACCTGTCGCACATCCCTGTCCCTGAGGACCGCAGTGACTCGTAGCTAATATTTACCAAGGTCCTCCTTGCGCTGGTTACTGTTCTAGACGATCCTATGTGTGTTTTCTCGTTTAATTCTCAGGGTGGCCCTATGGCCTTGTTTTACAAAGGGGAAACTGAGGTAGAGAGCTTTAGCACATCTGGCCCTGTGGTTCTCAGCTGCGGGTGATTCTCCCAGGGGACACTGACAATACTGGAAGACATTTGTGGTTGTCACAACTGGGGACCTGGGGGTGGTGTTCTCGTGGGAAGAGGCCGGGGGGCTGCTCCGCATCCCACAGAGCACGGGACGGGCCCCACGCGAGGCTGGTCGGCCCCACGTGCCCTGGAGGCCAAGGCCCCGGTGCTGCAGGGAGTGAGGCTGGGATTCGAACCCGGGCATCCTGGCCTCTGAGCTCAAGCTGCTGGCCCTGCGAACTCCCCCAGGGTGGAATAGCTGGATTTGCTTGTTAACTGGCTCTTTCTCTTGCTTCATTTATTTAACAGTATTTTGTAAAAAAAAAAAAAATGTGCCTCTCTGTGCTGGGCACTCGGGCTTAAAGGGGCGGCAGGACGGGTGATGAGCAGCTTGGGGACAGGGTGCCCCCGCTGTGAGCCTAGCACCCGAGCCCGGGCGAGGAAACGTCCTTCCCGGCCTGAAACCCGACCTGATCAGATCAGGGCAAGCGTTAGGGCTTGATCCTGAATCCTGGTCCTGCCTCCTGGCTCCCTATTAAACAGTCACAGTAGTTGTCACTGAAAATGTGACACATCCTCTCTGCTGGGCACCGAGAGCTCCGCCCTAACTAACCTTTTTCCATGCGTCTGTGACAACCCGGGAGGGGAGACAGTTGTCACCCCAGTTTTATCTTCTCCCAGGTGCAGAGGTGGGCGGGCAGAGCTGAGATCCAACTTGGGGGTCTTGAGTCCTGAGCGTGACACGTGAGTGTCATAGCTGCCCGGGAGGCGCCGCAGCCTGAGCCCCAGCCTCCTGCGTCCCAGCCTCTCACGTCCCATCCCTTGGCATTCCCAGCACATTCCAGACACTCCCACTCTGATCCCGCCTCTTCTCCTCGTGGTCGATGTGCCTGTGGCCCCCATGTCTGATCTGTCACCACATCCTGATGATTCTGCCCCCAGCGTGTCCCTTCTCTCAGCCGTGTGTCATGTTACCATCTCCTTGGCAGGGCCCCCTCCCGGGTCTCCCTGTTGTGCTCCTCCCACCTCCATGGTCCCTTTGTCACAGAGTGTCCTGTTGAAATGTGCACTGGGTCACAAGCACCATGCCCAGCCCTCCCCGGGGTGCTCTGGTTAGCGTCTGGTCACTGGGCCCATGGCACTTAGGGGTCCAGCCATGCCATGATCTGATGGCCCCTCGCCCTCCACGCTCATGTCACGCTGGCCTTTCGCAAACGCTCTGGCTGCTCCCACCTTGCAGCCCCCACCCCCATGGCGGTGGCTGGGGGCCAGACTCGGCGCTTGCCTGGCATTGCCACCTCCCTCCCTCTGCACTCGGTGCCCTGTGAGGGCAGACAGTGGTGTCTCTGTCCACGGGCACGTGTCCACAGCCCGGCGTGGCGCGGCATCCGGCAGGCACCGTGTGCAGGCGAGGCAGTCCCTCCAGTGGGCCAGGGGACCCACTCCGCACTGTGGCCGACGTGGCACCTCTGTTGCCTCTGGTCCTGCGCGGCGACATTCACGTGGCTCAGGGAGGACTCGGTTGGCCGGCGCTGACCGCGGCTCCCGGGCCTAAAGCTCCGCTTCCTAGCGTGCCCTGCAAGGTTGGATCTAGTCCTTACACCCGAGAGCTAATCATCATTGAAAATGAAAATCATTACAGAGCCTGTAATTAAAATCTCAAATAAAGCAGGAACAGAATCCTTTCTTAGGAAAACGTACTTTTCAGCTTCTAAAGGATTGCTTCAGTTTCTCCGCTCTCTGGAGCTTCTCACGTCTCATCCATTCTGCTTTCTTTGGTCCCCGGCTGTGCGACCGCCATTGTGAAGCTGGGGCGTCGCCGCATTTCGGAGGGACTTTCTGTTTCTGAGACGGGGTCTGGCTCAGTTGCCGGGCTGCAGTGCGGTGGCAGAGTCACAGCTCGCAGCAGCCTCACACTGCGGGGCTCAGGCCCACCTCAGCCCCCGGGGAGCTGGGACTACAGCTGCGCCGGCACGCTGGCTGCGTTGTCTATGTTTACTAGGACACGGTCTCACTTTGCTCAGGCTGGTCTCCGACTCCTGACCTCGAGGGATCCTCCCGCCTCGGCCTCGCAGAGTGCTGGGATTGCAGGCGTGAGCCCCTGCCCAGCCTAAGTGACTTGTTTTCCATGATTTTAAATCATGCCCTGAGGGATCACGGTGTAGATAAATTTAGCCAGGTACCTCCTGTTCTCCTCCACGAAATTCTGTCCCCAGAACATTTTGAGGCTTTCGAGGCACAGAGCTGGTGTCCTAGGCGGGGTGAACAGGCATGACTGACCAGCCCTCGGGGGCCAGGATGGTCTCACGCTGAGCCTGCGGCCCCCTCGGAGCTTCCTGGGGCTGCTGTGACAAAGGACCCCAGACCGGCTGGCTCAAAGCAACAGAAACTCATTCCTACTGTTTTGGAGGCCAGAAGCCAAGGTGTGGGCAGGGCCGTGCTGCCCCCAAGGCTCTGGGGCTCCTTCCTGCCGCCTCTTCGCTCTGCGGCTGCGGGTGGTGCTTGGCTCCTGGACGCACCACCCCGTCTCTGCGCTGCGTCTCCCCACAAGTGTCTGTCTCTGTGTCCAGATTTCCCCCTTCTCGTAAGGACATTGGTCACTGGACTAGGGCAGCTAATCCGAAGTACCTTCATCTTAACTTCATTACATTTGCAAGAACCTATTTCCAAAGTCCCTTCACAGGTACAGAGAGTTAGGGAGGACTTGGACGTCCGCCTCGGGAGCACAGTTCAGCCCAGCTCAGGGCTCTGGCGCTTCCTGGCAACCTGCTTGTCAGGTGTCTGCAGGGACCGGGGGACACTCCTGGGCGGGAGACGGGTTTCTGTAGTTCATTTTCCTTTGAGGGATCAAACACGGGACCGTGGGGCTCCCCACGTCCCAACCAGGCAGCTTGCACGTGGCTCAGCCGAGCTGGGCACAGGACGTGCGTCCTTGAGGAACAAAACTCTACGCTGCGATGTCTGAGGACACGCCACCTGTGGGCATTTGGACACAGGACAGAGGGCACCTGCCCAAGGGCAGGCCCGGCCTACTCATTGCTGCTGCGCTGGTTTCCTGCAGCTCCTGTAACGAATTTCCACAAATGAGGAGCTTAAAACGGTGCGGATTTATTCTCACAGTTGCAGGGCAGAAGTCCCGAAGTCAGGGTGTGGCGGGGCTGGGTCCTTCTGGAGGCTCCAGGGGGCATCTGGTCTCTGCTCAGTCCCCGGGGGCTGCCCTGGCTCCTGCTCCTCCCTCCTCTCCCCCCAGCTCAGCTGCCCCCTCCGCCTTCTCTACTGACCCCCCCCAAGGCCCTGCTGATGGCCTTGGTCCACCCAGTAGCCCAGGGTTGACCTCTCCACCCCGAGACCCTTATGTAATCACACCGGCAAAGTCTCTTGCCATGTGAGGTCATGTGTCCTCAGGTGTCAGGGATTAGGACGTGGACACCTTTGGGGGACCCAGTACCCTGCTGACCACAGCCCTGGCACCCACTCAGTGCTCAGGGGGTGTTTGCTGAAGGGAGGAACGAGCCGCAGGCCGCAGCTTCCGTGCTGTGCGGGGGGTCTGCTGTCCTGCCCTTCTCTGCCCGCGGTGTGGACTGGGGGCTGCGGTAGCTGCTGGGGAGACCAGGCTGAGCCTCCACCTGAGACTAGTGACCTGGGGACCTCAGGGGAGCGATCTTGGCTCCAGCCCCCACTGCGGTCACACTCGTGAGCCCTTTCCCTGGTGTGGATGGACGGGGCCCCTCTGTCCTGCTCCCGGGTGCAGGGGCCAGTGTTTACCCTGTGCCGGCGGCTGGCAGGGCCAGGGCTGGCAAGGTGAGGCCAGACGGAGCTGGCTGGGCACGCGGGGGAATAGGGTTTGTATTAACGAGGGCAGTTTGCTCCCCGGGCTCCGAGTGATGAATTAAGAATTCGTGCCCCTTTGTGTGGATGCTGGTCTGTTCCGAGGAGCTGCCTCTCCTCTCTGCCCCGGCTGGGGAGGGGAACCTGAGCCTGCAGTGCTGAGCGGCCGTTTCCGTGATGACTGAGGTTTTCGTGAGCATTCCAGCTACGTCCGGACACGCTGCTGCGCGGTAGCTGGCACGGTTGCCCTGCAAACTGATAATGCGCCGGGCACACCCTCTCCAGCCTGGCTGCGCACGGCTGCCTGGTCTGCTTCCTCCTGAAGACTTGTCTTGCCTGTGTTGGGCAGGGACGTGGCCAGACCCTTGGCCCCACATCCAGGCCCTCCCTCCCTCCCTCTCTCCCTCCTTCTCTCTCTCCGTGGCGTGGCCGGGCCAGCCCTCCCCACCAGCTCCTGCCACTGCCCACCAGCAGGAGCCAAGTGCTTGGTGGGGGCCAGGCCCACCTCCACCTGCACGTCCCCACGCGACCCCACCCTGCAGGATGAGGCTGTTTCTGTCACCTCCCCCCATGATCCCTGCAGAAAAGTCGGCTGCAGGGGCCCAGTGGCACAAGGGGAGCCCTGCGTCGCCCCACCATCGGGACTTTGGCGCCTGTTGGTGGATCCGTGCCCCAGGGCAGCGTGAAGGCCGTGCACCACCAGGCTGTGCCCACCAGTGTCCTTCTGAAGAGGGGCCACATCCCTGGCCCAAGAACCTTGCCTTTGGTTTGGTGGGGAGCTAGAAGTGCCTTACTGGGGGAGCCAAGGTGGGGTTCTGTGCCCCAGTATGGTGCTGGGGGCCATGGGGGCACCCACGGCCTGGTAGTCAGCTGGGTTGACCACCCCAGGCACCCCGGTACTGGGCGCAGTGGTGTCCCCAGGCCTTCTGCATGCCCCTCCCTCACGAGTCTTGACAACCAAGACGTCTGAAGCCCACCTGCACCCAGGGGACGCCGTGTTCATTTAGCACCCCTGGGTCCTCACACCACTGCCACAAAAGCCTGGGGACCGAGAGGGTGTTTCGTATTCCGCGGTTCCAGGCCTGTTGTAACTTAGGGAGATGCTGAAAGGCTTAAGGACGGCTGCTTTCTCTGGGGACTGTCCCCAGAAAAGTATTCCTGCCGAATCCGGCTGGCTACCCGGGTGTGTTCAGGGTCTGTGTAGGTTTCCGGTGACTGCTGTAATACGTGACCACAAACCGGGTCACTTAACGTAACAGAAAGGCATTCTCTCACAGTTGTAGGGCCAGAGGTCTGAAGCCAGGTGTCGGCAGGTGTCGGAGGGATCCAGAGGCCCCGGGAAGGATCCTTCCTCGTCTCTCCCAGCTCCTGGGGGCTCTGGGCGTCCCTGCAGGCTCTGCCCCTTTTACAAGAATGCACGTGATCGTGGTGGGCCCAGCCGGACAGTAAGGGCATCTCACTCAGGACCCTTAACTTAATCACGTTTTGTCATGCAAGGTAACATTCACTCTTTTGCCATATAAGGTGATATCCCAGGGTTCAGGAATTACACGCAGACACATCCTTTTGGGAGTTGCCTTATATCCCCCAAGCGTGGGTTATTTTCTGGTCTCCCCATCTCACAAGCTGTCAAGGAGCGGGGGCTGGGGAGAGCACCCCTTTTCCGAAAGGCTGTGTCCCGAGTGTGGCTCCAGGCTGGGATCGGTTGTGCTGCAGGGACCTTGGGTCTGAGCTGCTGTAGGCGCCAAGGAGAGTTTCAGGCACACACGGCTCGTTCCGGTTTCGCAGGGTCTCCTGCCCCCGGCATGTGTGTGACTCTTGTAGGAGAAGGCAAGGCGGCGGTTGAGTGGGAGTCATTTTCTTTGCCATGGAATGCATTTTTTTATTTATACTGTTTTAAATGGGTGTGTCTGGAGTTCTGGGAATTTGCTTCAAGTACAATGGCGAAGTCATCCCTGGAAGCCCAGCCCTGGACAAGCCACTCCCGACTCCCAGCGCCCCGCCCCCCGCTCTCGGGGCAGCTGTCAGGGCCTTTATCTGAGGCCTTTCCCGGTAGCCTTGCCAGGTGGGGAGGGGCTGGGCCGCCTTGGATGTGACTTGGGGAGGGGACTCCAGGTGCAGAGCGTGTCACCGGGAGGTGAGAAAGTCAAACACAGAGAGAAAAGGGGCGAGAGGGCATCAGGGGAGGGCGGAGAGGAGAGGGCTGGCGGGGCGAGGGGTGGGCAGATGCGGTAGGCCCAGGAAGGCAGTGAGGAAAGGGCGTGAGAATGACAATGACGTTGCCTGTGTGCTTGTGCAGAACTCATCCCAGCGCTGTGCCAGATGAGCCCCTCTCGGCTGAACCGCCCAGTGCCAGGATAGCTCCGGGCGAGAGAGTCAGAGATCCCTGCCTGCGGGGAGGGATTTACAGCCTGGGAAACCAAGGCACTGGTCAGGGGCTTGCTCAGGAAACCCCTGTGCCGGCAGTGGTGCTGTGGGGGTTGGGTGGAGGGGGTGCTGAGGCACTGTAACCCTGCCCCTGGGTCGCCCTCCTGCAGTGACACATTGATGGGGGCACTGATCCTGGGAAGGTGGCAAAGTCGACTCCCCCTCTGGACCCATCCCTGCAAGCTCTGTGTGGACACTAAGGATGTATGTTTAAGGTGAGCCTCAGCCCTGCAGCTGTGTGGCTACTACCACACAGAGGTTACTACCAGCAGAGGTTACTACCCTCTCTGAGCCTTTGTGGACCCATCCGTACAACCAGGTGTGGAGACCTGCCTCATAGGGAGGGTCATCTGATTACCTTGCCGAGCCCCTAGATGAGGGTGCTGCTGGAACTGTCCTCTTCATTTCTTCTGCCCCCAAATGTGGACCTCGGGATAGCCGGGGTCAGGGGTCATCGATCTCAGCTGCTCAGGCTCTAGCGTGGCCGTGTGGCACTGCCCTTTCTGTCTGTCCACCCGTCTCTAGGTCAGCCTGGCTTGCAGGGCCGGGCCGGCAGCACCTCCTCTGCTGCTCTGTTGCGGGACAAGGGGCCCCGCGGCTGAGGCCTCTGGTGGTCGTGCTTCTGCGCCGGGCTGCATCCCATGGGGATGCTGAAGTGCCCCGGAAGAGGCAGGGTCCTGACCAGCATTGGACTCCTGTACATGACCCTCACCCGGGCTGCAGCCACGCGGGGCCTTTCTGTGCAGCCCTGTGCACTGCGGGGCCTTGGTGGTGTGGGGCTGTTGTACAGTGGGACAGGAGAGGGCTGGGGCTTTGCCTCTGCTGCTCTGTGGTGGGAACCGTGCCTGTGTGTGTGCTCGTGCCTCAACACCAACACCCCTTCAAAGCTTCCCTTCCCACTTTTCCCATCTGCTCTGAGACTCTTAGCACATCATTTCAGTTTTCCAGGACATCTGACATTTTTAACCTAGATGGAAACTCCAGGAGGGATCAGTTTTGTTCACACTTATGCCTAAAAATGGCCCCACATCAGGCAGTTTGTTAGATAGATGGTTGGGTGGTGGATAGATGGGTAGATGATGGATGGATGGATGATAGATGGATGGATGGGTGGGTGGGTAAATGGGTGGATGGTGGATGGATGGGTGGATGAGTAAATGGAAGGATAGATGGATAGGTAGGTGGATGGGTGGATGGAAGAATGAATGAATGGATGAGTAGATGGGTGGGTGGATGGTTGAGTGGATGGTGGATAGATGGGTGAGTGGGTGGTGCATGAATGAATGAGTGAATGGTGAGTGTGTGGCAGCATGGATGGATGGGTGGGTGGATGGAAGAGTAGGAGGATGGGTGGATGTGTGAATGGTGGGTGGATGGATGAGTGGGTGGATGAGTGGGAGGATGGGTGGATGATGGATGGATGGATGGGTGGGAGGATGCGTGGATGGTGGGTGGATGGATGAGTGGGTGGATGGGTGGATGGTGGGTGGATGAATGAGTGGGTGGATGAGTGGGAGGATGGGTGGATGGTGGGTGGATGGATGAGTGGGTGGATGGGTGGATGGATGGATGAGTGGGTGGATGGGTGGGAGGACGCGTGGATGGTGGGTGGATGGATGAATGGGTGGTGCATGAATGAATGAGTGAATGGTGGGTATGCGGCAGCATGGATGGATGAGTGAGCAGAAGGATGGGTGGGCAAATTTGTACAGTGTTTAATCATTTCTGGCATACCCTTCCCTTGTCAGGGGCCCTGTAATGTCCTCTCTTCCTTGTCTCCCATCTTGTGCCTTCTCTGGTAGCAAAGCTTCTGACAGATGCCACCTGGTCATGGCTCACGTCAGGAGCTTCACTTCAGGTCGTGACACTGGTGGTTCAGCACCCCGTCCCGTGTCCTAACGTCCAGCGTCAGGACTGAGCTCTCTGATGGGCTTCGGGTGGTCTTCAGGTATTGTGGGTTTGGGTGTCCTGACCTGACTTGGAAAGTGCGGTGTGTTCTGTGTCCCTGTCCCCGGGGCCCTTCCCCTGGCTCCGCACTCTCTGTTCTCAGCTTCCTTATTGGTCTTTAGTTCTGCCTAAACTTCAGGCTTCAAAGTGCCGAGTGTTACCCTTGCTGCCTTTGGAAATTCTAGTTTTTCTGGTTCAAAGCCCTTAGCTATTTCTTAGGACCAGAAGGGAATTGTCTTTTTATTTGTCTAAAAACTTAAGTCGTCAAACCTTTCCACACCCTTCCCCTCCTGGGCCCGTCCCCAGCCCTTCTGGGCCTGGCACCTGGCTGGGCCCCTCCTGGCTGGGCCGGGCTCTCTGCATCTCTCTGCTCCCAGCTCCTGGAGCAGCCAGTCCAGGGGCAGGTTCTGAAGCTGCCTTGGCAGGCTCTTGAGCCAGGGGTTCACGGCAGATCCGCCTGCTTTGGAAGCTCCTCGCCCAGGCCTGATGTGGCCGTGCCCCTTCCCCTGCCCTCTGCCTTCCCTGGCCCGCCAGGGCCTCCACATGGCGGGCGGTGGCCCTCCCTCGCTGTTTGCTTAAGCCCTGTGAAGCTGGGCCTTCCCCAGGGGACTCCTGGCTGAGGGTGGGTGGCTCTGGCACTGGGGTCTTCTGGGCAGACAGGGCAGTGTCCCCTCACTCTCAGCCCCAAGCCTCGTGTGGGGCAGGTGCCCGGTGCTGGGGGCGTGTGGGGCCAGGAGGGCTGGACAAGCCTTGGCTCTTGGGGGTTTTTATTTGCAGTTAAGAATGTTCCCGCTGGGGTCCTGTCCAAAGTTTATATCTGGGGCTTTGCATTTGTAGCCATAACTGGACAGGGAGCGCTCGGGGACGGATGGTCAGGGCTGGATTTTCCCCCAGGTTTAGAGTGACCCGGAGCGAGCATTTGACTCCAAGCAGGGGATACTAGGATGTAAGGGAAAGGCCAAATTTATCTTGAATGAAAACTCGTAGAAAAAGAGAGATATAAAGTTAAATCTTGCTAGTAAGCACACCTGAGAACATTTATTTCATTAAAATAGTGTTTCTTATAAAAGCTGTATTAGAAAATCAAAGATACCAGGCTCACTAAATTTGATCCAAACGCTTTACCTTAAGTAAGATGATTTTAAGAATTAAAAACTATTACACCACATCTCTTCCCAGATTTGCGTTCAGCCCTGTCGGGTTGGCAGCGGGAAGCTGGGCTGGCAGGAGCATCTGCAGACGCTGCAAGGCAGGGATTCCCCCAAGGGCATTTGCCACTGCACGGGAGATACATTTAAAGAGAGCATTAGCGGTTTCACACATCAGCTGGAGGCGCTGCTCTGGGAAGTGTCCTCACCGGTGGACTTTGTAGCCCCTGCTGAGTCCACGGGGACCTGAGAGTCGGTCTGAGGAAAGTACCAGAACCCAGAGATGAGGACCTTCCCAGGCTGGTCCCGTGCACAGGAAACCGGAATGCTCACGGGTCTCCTCACCTTTTATAAAAAGGGCGTGTCTCATTGTGGAATTAATTCCTCATTACATCAACATCTTTCCCGCACCGTTTGAATCAAATGCACGCGCTCTTTTGAATCAAATGCACGAGCTATATAGGTTTTGTAACTCTGTGGATTAAGTACCTGTGTTAATCATTGGCTTGGAACTGGGAAAGTCCTGGCATTCCATGACCTCATCCCACAGGCATTCGTCAATACCGTCTGTGTACCGGGCAGCCCTCCCTGCCGGGGCTGTGTGCCCTGTGTGTGCATGAGGCATTCATCAGGCGCCCACTGTGTGCCCGACATTCTCAGCCTTGGCCCCCAAACAGCCCCTGCTGCTGCCCTGACAGCCAGGGGAGAAGCACATTGAGAAACAGTCACTCAGGTGGGGTGACCGTGCAGCTGGGGGGGGGCGCTTTCTAGAGAGGAGGGACTGGGGGTCCGTGAGAGTCTGGCCGGCGCCTGCGCAGGGCACGGGCTGAGCTTCCAGAGTTAGTGCCTGAGAGGGAGGATGGGCACAGTGAGGGACATGGGGCGGCCTCCAGGCACCGGGAAGCCACATGCCAACCCAGGAAAGAGGACGAAGGGCCGGAGGATGGTCACTGTGGGTCACCGTTATTGACAATAGTGCGGTCTTTATGGGATTCTAGCCAGCGAGACGGACACATGGCAACACCAGCACCATGGAAAGCCCGTCTGTCTCCGTGTGCGGAACAAGCTGATCTGCGAGGCACTGGGGGCGCGGGGTGGGTGCAGGGGCCGTAACGAGGCCTGTGGTTACACAGGTGGCAGCTGGATCTGGCTGCAGAGATGAGGGGCCCAGGACCCTGGGAGGCCGCGGGGACAGGGTTGAGGGGGACGAGGCGGGAAGGGATAGCCCCAGGGCTGAGACCCTGCTCCAGAGGGAAGCCCAGAGATAAGCATGGAGAGGGGACGGTCTGGGGTGGGGGGGCGGCATGGAGAGAACAGGGGAGGTGGGAGGGGGCTGGCCGGGTGGGGAAGGAGCCGGCAGAGGCCAAGGCTGGGACAGTCTCCTGAGGGCCGAGAAACCGGAGCCTGGGGAGTCACAGTGGGGAAGAGGCATCCTCGGGCCGGGGCCCAGCAGTGCCTGGTGCCGCTGGTCTTGGCACTGTGTTTGCAGAGGCCAAAATGGGCCACGATTGTACTTCTAGGACAGACACAGAGGGCAGGTAGTAGCCCCCAAAATTCCTGTCTACGCAGAACCTCAGAACATGACTTCATTTGGAAATGGAGTCTTTCCAGATGTGATTAGCTCGGCTGCTCGAGGCGAAATCATCCTTGGTTTAGGGTGGGCCCGAAAGCCTGTGACTGGCGTCCTCACAGGAGAGAGGAGAGGGAGGCTTGACGCCCTGCGGGAGGCGGCCACATGGGAAGAGGCCACAAGCAGGAACTCGGGAGCTGGAGGGCAGGAAGGACCGTCCCTTGGAGCGTCCGGTGGGGCTGGAGCGCTGCCCACACGGGGGTTCAGACGTCCAGACCGCGAGGGGGTAGACTCTGCTGTGTCAGTCACCAGTTTGTGGCCCGTCGGTCCACGGCAGCCCTAGGAAGCTGATACAGCTGCCTCCTGGAAATGAAAATAAGCAAAACCCAGAGAAAATACAACTCCATCCTCAGAAAACCAAACCCAGTTCATGGAGGTTCAGCTTTATTTGCAAATTATTCACACCAGCAAGGCCTTTTAAGTAGCGGGGCAGAGATACCCGTATGTGTGTTCCTCCGGCCCTCCTGGGGGACGCCAGGGCTTCGAAGGCCACCTGTCTGTCCACAGAGTCCCTCACACGTGCCCCCCACATGAGAAGGACAAGTCTGTTCTGTTGTCCTCCCTTAAAGGGAGCTGCCCGGGGGCTGTGGGGCTGCAGCCTCTGGTAACCGAACTCAGAGGTGGGATTGCTGGGCCACAGATTCAAATTCAGACTGTGTAGATGCGGACAAAGAGCCTTCCTCTCCTGGGGCCTTGTAGAGGAAATCCCAGGCGTGGGTAGGAAGGAACCTTCTAACACTCAGATGAGGGCACTGTGAGCTCCAGCCGTCCAGTGCGAGGCGACGATGGGGCAGGGTGGTGGTGTGGCTGGGCCCAGGTTCCTGGGCAGTCGGAGCCCAGACGCGGTTCTGGAGCAGGCAGAGGGGGCCCCTTTGTTTGCCGGGCGGCTTGGCGAGCACGCCCCGCCGCTCTCGGCGCCTGTTATTTTAGAACGTGCTACTGGAACTCGAAGGCAAACACTCCCAAATGTCACATATTTTTAAAGTAGAAAGGAGAGAATTTGAAGTGTGTGGAGGAGGAGAAATAGGCCACCTTAAGCAATGCACGTCACGTTAACGCACGGAATTTACGGAGGCTGCAGGCTGCCCTCCCTGCAGGGAGCCCAGGAGCCCTGACTCCCAGGTGTGAGTGTGCGGCAAGTGTGTGAGCATGTGTGTGTGTGACTGAGCATGTGAGGATGCATGTGAGGGGTGTCCACATATGTATGTGTGTGAGTACATGTATGAGCGTGTGAGCAGGTGTGTGCATGGATGTGGATGTGTGTGCATGCATGTGGGAGGTTGTGAGCGTGTGTGGGAGCGTGGGGAGAGATGATGAGCAGTGTGCAAGCGTGTGTGAGAGCCTGTGTGTGCACACAGCCCGCCCACAGGGTCGGGAGGTCAGGCAGCTTCCCTGGGTGGGTGGAGCTGAGATGAGGGTGGGGGGTGCTTCCTCTCGTCTTAACTCTGAGCAGGGTGGGAGGCGTCTGCTTGGGGGCGGGGGGCTGTCTTGTCTATGGCCTGACGAGGGGGCTAGCTCTCGGCACCCACTGTCCTCAGGGGTCAGTGTCAGGGTGGCCCTGGCATGCTCGTGAAGTCCAGCAAAAGCCAGTGATGCCAGCCCTGCTCAAACTGGCGTCACCCAGCCTAGGCTGTTGTGTGTCCCTGGGGTGCAGCCTGGCGGTGCAGATGGGAGGCACCCGGGGAAACTGGGCTTTCTCAGGGCATGTTTGTTTCTCTTGATGGTTATGCTAATTTCAAATCAGTTTCATCTGTTGCCTAAAATGCACTCACTTCTGTGAAGCATCCCCGTGGATGATGGAAAGAATGTCCTTAAACTAATAGGTTATTGAGTTACTGAAGTCGGTATCCGTCTGCGGACTCGGAGGTCCTAGCTTTGGGGGTGGAACCTTCTTGGGAGCTGTGCCTGGGGGCAGTGAGGGACCTGGCCCGGGCAGAGGGGGTCGGGCGGCTGTGCATTGTGACGAGCCCTCAGCCTGCCCCATGGCCGGCATCTCCACACTGACCCGTCCTGGGCGTGGGCAGCTGCCTGGGCTGCGGGATTTTGCAGGAAGGGGGATGTCTGGGTGCAGGGTCTCAGCTGTGAACCAGCAGGAACCCACAGCCCGGAGCCTCAGTCCTGGGGATTTTGGGGTACACCTTAGCACCCACCCTCAACAGCATCTGATTTCTTTTTTTATTTTTAAAAATTGATAATAAAGGTTAATGCTCACTAGCCAGTCTTTTCAAATTCCCAGTTGTCTCGTACATGCTGCTATAGACGGAATTGTGACTGAACTTGGAGATGGCAAGGCACGAGGGTGGGGCCCGGTGATGGCACGAGAGTCCTTGAGAGGAGGGGAGAGCGGCCAGAGCCCCGTCCCTGCCCGTGAGGTCACTGCCAGGCGGAGAGCCCGCACGGGAAACCAAGTCAGCTGGAGCCTGGATCTTGGACTTCCAGCCTCCAGAACTGTGAGACACAAGTGTCTGTCGTATGAGCCACCGGTCTGTGGTGCTTTGTCATGGCAGCCCGAGCAGACAGAGACGTCACGCAAGTGTGTTTTCATTCTGTCTGTCTGCCTGAGTTGGTATCCAAATAGGGCCGCACCGTGCCTGGCCGTGGCCGTGTGAGACGTGGCCTTACTGATGTGTTCAGAGGCCTCTCACGAGACACCTGTGAGTGCCTGTCATGAAGACGTGTCACAGAGTGACCCCACTCTGGGGACCCCAGTGAGTTCTGGGCTCAGGGAAGATGCTGCCATGTGAAGGGCAAACTCTGTCCTGCTCCGAGCGTCCTCACGTTGGATGTCTCTGGGGTTCCGAGTTTCGTGTCTTTGTACCAGTGTGGTTTTTTTTTTTCCTTTTTTAAGAGACAGGGTCTCACTCTGTGCCCAGGCTGGAGGGCAGGGCCTGGTCGTAGCTCGCTGTAGCCAGACCTTGCCGGCCAAGGCAGTGGCCGGTCCGCAGGCCGCCGGTGCTGAGTGTGGCCTTCCTGCTGGGGAGCACTGGGGCCCTGGGGGGAGGAGTCAGCCCGACAGCCCTCTGGAACCTTCCTGTCCCAGGAGGGCCTAGCCTCTGGGGAGGACACCAGAGCATGGTGGTGCCACCTGCAGGGGCTCACAGGCGCGTGGGGACACAGGCAGGGTTAAAACCGAGTTGGAATCCAGTGTTGGGACAGCGAGGGGGCCTGTGTGAGGGTCGGGGGGGAGGTGGACAGGGCAGGAAGCCCGCTGGGCAGGTGCCCCCTGGCCTGGTGGGAGCGTGGCTGCTCCTGGGTCTCGGACGAGGCCTGATATGTTCAGCAATCGTGGCAGACACGGGTGTGGGGGCGTGAGGCCCCCTTCCTGTGTCCGGGGGTCTCCTTGGAAGGGAGTCCAGCTCGGAACAGGGAACGGAGCTGGATGCCAATAAGGGCTCCTTGCTGCAGTTCTTTGCCCCCTGGTATGTGGAACCCAGCAGGCTCAGTCACCTGGCACCATCCCTGGAGGAGCCCTCGAGGGAGGGCTTTGGAGGCTGCCTGAGCCCCCGTCCTTAGCACATCCCCAGAAGCGGGGTGTCCCAGTGAGGAACCCACACACGTAGAGCTGCAGCCGGGTTGTGGCCCGGCTCTGGGAAAGGCCGCGGGAGCTGGAGGGTTCATGTTCGCGTCAGGGACCTCGGGCCCGACCGTGTTTTCTCTCGGCAGCTGCTTCTGTGGGGCGTGTGTGTCCAGGTCCTCGCGGGGGTTGGCTCGTCCTCGGCCGCCCCGTGACCTGCCCCCGTGCCTGTCCCTCCCGCCCTGCAGGAGAGCACTGCGAGGTGAACGCCCGCTCCGGCCGCTGCGCCAACGGGGTGTGCAAGAACGGCGGCACCTGCGTGAACCTGCTCATCGGCGGCTTCCACTGCGTGTGCCCCCCCGGCGAGTACGAGCGGCCCTACTGCGAGGTCACCACCAGGAGCTTCCCACCGCAGTCCTTCGTCACCTTCCGGGGCCTGAGGCAGCGCTTCCACTTCACCATCTCCCTCACGTAAGTGTGCGTCCTGCGGCGTCCACATGGCGTCCACACGGCGTCCGCGCGTCTCATCCTCTGGATGGCAACACAGGTGTCATCTGCGGTGGCCTTGGACGCTTGAGCGGCCCCGGTCAGTGCTGGCCATGGGACTGGCTCCCACAATGGGTGGGGCACTGTGCAGACTGAAAAGGTTGCCCCTTGTGCCAGAAAGATTAAGAATCTCGAGACGGCAGCCGCAGAGCACTCAAGTGCGCGTGGGCCCTTCTGAGCGCTGGGCCTGGGGGCTGCGGGGGCCACACGCCCAGGAAGCCGGCCTGGTCCTGCCCACCGGCTAGCATGTGGCCATCTTGGACTCTAGACCAGAGGTGCAGGGAAAAGCCACCATCGGCTCAGGAATCGGGCTTCTCAATGTGGAACCAAGGGCTACCCGACGCCTTCCAGCCCTGGTCCCTTAATCTGACGCAAGGACGCAGGCTTGTAGTGCACAGTGCTTGTTGTTTTATTTTTGCACCTTTTTTCCCAAGGGAATTTAGATTTAATTAAATGCTTTGGTTGTGCCCCAGAAAACCACACGAGCTTGTTCCGCAGGGACATTTAAGCTGCACGTTTAGGCTCCAGGACATCCACGTGGATGTCCCCATACGCTTGGCAGATCCGAGAGGGACCCAGCTCTGCAGAGCTGTCTCCACCACTCGGGCCCTCTCTGGGGAGGGGCCTGAGGCAGCAGGGTGCCCCCCCCAGCCTCTCCCTCATCCAGCCCAGTCCCTGCCACCTGGCATCTGCCACCGATATCTCTCACCCGCATGACTCCTGGGCACTGCGCCAGTCTCGTCTGCCCTCAGCCCAAGTCTCGTCGGTCCCTGTCAACCATCCTGCCGGGGCTGCTTGCTGGGGGAAGGAGACACAGCTTCTTGGCGGGCCCTTGGGGCTGAGCCCCGCTGACCCCTCCCACTTGCTGTTCTCAGATCCTGTGATGTGGCCGCGTTGACCCCGTGCCATTCTCTGCCCTGGACCAGCCTTCGGGCTCAGGACGGGCGTTTCCTCCACCTGGAATGTTCTCTCCCAGCCTCCCACTGCCTGGTCACCTGACCCCACCTCCTTCCTCCAGGAAGCCCTCCTGACCCCAGCCAGGGACACCGCATTCCAGCGCCAGCTGGATGGCCCGGTCACTTCCCACTTGTCTGCTGCCTTCTAGCCCCAGCTGTCCGTGGCTATGGGCTCCAGGTCCCGTCTGCCCTGATTGTCCCCCAAAGGCTCAGGCATGGGCACGGGGTTGACCTGTGTGGCCTGAGTCGTCAGTGGGTTTTCCAGGGTCTGGCTCTCGTCTGCCTCTGAAGTGGTCCCGACGTGGGCTCATCGCCTGGGGGATGGGCTCACACCAGACTCCCGATCCTGCTTTTGTTCCTGCTTGTCAAATGCTTTGATTGTGCCAAAGTCTCCAAGGCAGATACATTTCCAAAACCTTTAAATAATCACCTGCCATCCCTACCTCCTGTTTTCTGGCTTCAAGCTCGTGGACAGCTGTGCCTGTTGTCACCGGGTGGGGGTCCAGGTCTCCACTGGTGCCTGCGTGCACCCTCCGGCCTGAGGCTCCTTGGAGGCATCTCATCCTCCAGGCGCAGAGGGTAGCAGGTGCCGGCTGGCAGTTCTGTGCCTGCGAGGCGCCAGTGCCCGCTGCCCTGAGATAAGGCTGTGGCCCTGGGATGTCAGCGGGGCACCGGCTGTCCTCGGGGAAAGGCTCTGCTGTTTGGTGGGGGTGGGGGGTTGAGTTGCAGAAGGAAAACAGTCCGGGCCTTCTGAGTGGCCCGGAACATCTGCTGGAGGCTCTGCAGAGCCAGGCGGACCCTGCCCCTCGGAAGCACCTGGACCTGCCCCGTCCAGCCCCTCGGTGAGTTCTGTGTTGGGCACCAGCATTGGGCACCAGAGGCCTCCTCTGAGGAGCATGTTCTGCTTGGAGCCTGGTCCCAGGTGAGCACCCCCGGGCCTGCCCGTTCCCTGCAGCGGGCAGCGTGGGGGCCGGCGGTGACAATGAGCAGGCTTCTGTGCCAGGCACTTGCTGGCAGCTCACATGCCAGCACCCTTCTCACAAGACCCCGTGAGCTGGGTGCTGCTCTTGTCCCCATCTTACAGGTGGGGAAACTGAGGCACAGAAAGGTGGCAGAACTTGCCCAATCACAAGGCCAGCAGGGTGCCCCACCAGGCCGTTGGCCCAGAGTCCGTGCCCTTGGTGCCCCGTTGTGTCAGCGCGCCCGCGTTGTGCCCTCCCAGTGGGCAGGGGTTTCCCAGGCTCTGTCCGTCCTCCGGGTTTCACTTTTGAGACTGACTCTAATGAGATCCAGAGCGGCTCCCACACGCAAAGCTCAGGCGCGTGCCAGGCCTGTCGTTCGTTGCTTTACTTCTAACCTGTAGAGCAGGGCCCCTCGCTGGGCCCCTAGGAGGCAGGACAAGTGGGGGGTGCTGGCCCGGCCTGGTTCTGTGGGACCCCCTGTCGTTTGATTCTAAAAGCCATTTGGCTGCCTGCTGTGTCAGGTTTGCCCATTTTGCTTTGGCCCACGGACCGTGGCTCCGCCACTTTCTGACACCCTGACTGTGGGCAAGTGACGTCCCCTCTCTGTGCCTCGTGTCCTGTAAATGGGCTAAGGAGCGTCCTCCCCCAGGGGCTTCCCATGAGGGCTCAGTGTAGCGGCAGCCGGCAGTTGCTGTCCCGCCCCCAATTCCTCTTGTAAAGGGATCAGTGTCACCTTGCAGTACAGTCACGCGCTGGCCCTGTGCAGCCAGACCCTGGGTCCCGGCTCTGCACAGGCCTCCCAGATGAGGGCTCCGCTGTGGGGTCCCCAGCAACTCTGTGTCCCCTGTGGCTTGGTGTTTGCAACAAAGGGTTTCTGTGGGTGTCTGCACCCCAAGCCAAAAGGAGTCCTATGTCTTCTGGCAAACACATTGTGGCATGTGACAGGCGTGAGTCTGGGCATGTGACTTGGGCATGTATGTAGTGATGGCCACTGGACACCTGGGGGTGGCCGGCAGCCCTCAGTCACCTGTGTTGCCGTGGCCTTTGGCAGTTTATGAGCTGCAGGAGGGTGACCACTGGAGCCTGACCTAACAGGTGGCCGAAAGTCCTGGTGCCAGAGGCGTGGACATGGGGCTGGCAAATGTGCCGGAAGCCAACAAGGGAAGTGTGTTGGCTCCAGTCAGAGAAAATGAAAAATAATAATGTTTTCTTAAACTTATTTTTTTATTGATCTATAATAGTTGTACATATTTTCGGGGGTACATGTGGTTGTTTTGAAACTTGCATGCAATGCGTGACGATCAGATCAGGCTTAGTGGGGTATCTGTCACAGCAAACAGTTACTGTTTGTGTTCGGAACATCACAATTCTTTTCTTCTAGTTTTTTTTTTTTTTTTAGTTGTACAATGAATTAGTGTTAACTGCAGTCTCTTTCCTGTTGAATACTAGAACTTGCCCTCTGCCCAGCTGTCTGTCTGCAGCATGTAACCAGCGTCTCTGCACCACCCCCTCCCCAGCCTCGGCAGCCACCGCTCTGCCCTCTGCCCCCGGTCACGGTGACCTCACTCTGCGTGGGGTCGCGCTGTGCCCACTCGCTGTCGGGCTCATGTCCGTGAGATCGTTACACTGGGCAGTGATCTGCCGGCCGTTTCCCTTCTGTGTGGCGACGGCTGGGAAATCGGGGCTGGGACGGGGACACTAAACCCGTGAGCGTGTTGTAGGGAGTGGCTTTGAAAGCAAAATCATAGAGGGGCCTCCCAGGTCTCACGGAACGTTGACACCTTGGGGGCTGTGGTGGCCTCCCCGCGCCCGCCAGGGTAGGCGGTGACAGCGGGCGGGGCTCGAGCTGCCTTTGTGTCAGGTGGTTCTCTCGGGCCTTCTCCGCTTTCGGTTGCTGTTTGCCAAGTGCCTGGGCTCCCAAGTGGGCTCCGGGCTCCGTTCCCAGCCGCCTCTCGTGTCCCCACTGCTCTTTGTTCTCCATGCCCTGCCCCCAGCCTCGGTTTCTGCCTCTGCCCTTGCTCCTCTTGCTGCGCTGTTCCCACCCCGCCCTCAGCCTCGGGCCTTCTCTGCCTCCACGTCCCTGGCGGTGACCGATACTTGCTGGGGTCAGGGGTGCAGGAGCGTTTCACACTGACGCCTCGTCCCAGCTCCCAGCTTGGGTTGGAGAGAAACGTCCAAAGCGAAACCTAACAAACAACTGGGCGCGGCCCACCCGGCGGCATCTCGGGAAACAAGCCGGCATCGAGCTGGTCCTCACCCTAATTAAGGTCCCTTCTGCCCCCTGTGTGCTCCACGCCTAAAGCGTCTGGTTGGCCGTGCAGGTGTTTTTCTTTACAACTTGTCATCAGTTCTCAGAGCCCCTCTACGGAGAGGGGATTCGGGTCCAGATGGGAGCTGGGGACTGAACATCCACTCGGTGGAAAGGCCGCGGTCGGGGGCTTCAGGCTGTTCCAGACTCCGCTGCGTGAAAACATACACCAGCCTCGAGTCAAAGGAAGGGATTTCTGCCACCTCCTCACTGACGGGGGAGACGTCCAGCTCACTCAGGAGCTGGTCCCAGGTTCCTTCGGGGGAGTTGCCGAATTCGCTGCCACGGGGGCTGCTGGGGTCCTGAAGACCCCCTGGGGACCCTAGGGTCTGATGGAGCCAGTGTCCTAGGACCGTGAAGGGAGAAGGATTTCTGAGGATGATTATCTCCTGGTGTGAGCGGTTTTTTACTCTTTGAACGTGTGAAGTTCTGACAGGTGTGTTCATTGTCGCACACGTGTTTGTTCCTTCGTGCCCCGTCCGTGTGTTTATTCAACTCACCGCCATCGTGCGCTGACGCGGACCAGGCTGCCTGGGCTGTGGGACGCAGCAGCACAGGAGAGCCCCTCCCCTGAAGGACACCTTCTCACAAACGAGTGAAGAAGCAGGATAATTTCAGAAATAAACTCAGTGCTGTGATGGACGGGTGGGGGCAGTGTGGATAAATGGAGTCAGAGGAACCGCAGTTGCAGTGGTCCCGGAGATCGGCAGAGCCAGGGAAGGTGGTTCGCGGCAGAAGGGGCAGCAGGACCCAAGGGCTTGCGGACAGAAAGACGCACGTGTGACTCGAGCGTGGTGGGGCCGGGGCAGGCCCAGGGGTCCTTCCCCATCAGCCTCCCCGCGCGGGAAGGTGCCACGTCCCTGTGCCCCGGCGCACATGCTCAGGAATCTGTTTCCAGCAACAGAAGGTGTGCCACGTGTGTTTTCTGTCCGAAAACATCTGTGAATGGTATACTGGCTGGGTGTCATACTTCTAGAACATTGTGCAAACATACTGTCACATTCTCTAGCCCGTGGTGACCAAATTTCCCCGTGGGTTCTGGTTTGTGACTTCCAGAAAAGAACGTTGCTCACCAGGTCTGACGGGCTGTCGGCTGCTGACGTGCAGGGTCGGTGCCAGGACCACGGCCTGTCCTGAATCGTGGCCCACGTGCTTGTCCTCCTCGGGCCGGGATTGTCACTCCCGGGCAGCCTTTGGCGCTGGGGTCTTCGCCATGTGACATGCTTCTGCTTGGTGCCGCAGGTTTGCCACCCAAGAGAGGAACGCCTTGCTGCTCTACAATGGCCGCTTCAACGAGAAGCACGACTTCATCGCCCTGGAGATCGTGGAGGAGCAGCTGCAGCTCACCTTCTCCGCAGGTAGGGCCTCCTCCCGGGAAGGGCAGGGCTTGGAGCGCTTCTCAGGTGCTTTGTCAGTTAAGACCACCCTAATCCTGCGCAGCGCCTCCAAGCCACACACCCTTTGATCCCCTAATTCTACGTCTAGGAGTCCGTCCCTTGGAAGAAACCCAGAGTGCACAAAGATGTTCATTACGGTGTTACTTATAGTGCTGAAGGTATGGAAGATAGAGCTCGTATTTTAAAAAATAGAGGCATCATTAAATAAAGTGTGGTACATCTCTAGATTAAAAATACCGAAAAAGCCATTGAGCATGTCGTCCCGGTTGTTGGAAAAGAGCATCCAGACTGCCCGCAGCAATATCTCTGTTTTTCTGGCACAAGTGATTTTTAGCGGGGAATTACGCCTGCTCCTCCTCTACCTGGAAGTTCACCAGGTCGGCTCAGAGGTGCTTCTGGCCCTCGAGCCCTGGCACTGTCCATTTACACGTGCCTGATAGAGGTTGGGGCTTTGCCTTTTGTATGGAATAAAGAAATGGGGCACCCGCGGGCTCCCCGGGGTGGCATTCCCTGCCGGGGACACTCTCTGCACATGAAGCTGCTTTCTCCTGTCCTGCCAGCGGCTGTGTAACCAGGACTGTTGCAGCCAGAATCCCGGAGGGGGACGTACAGCCGGGCTTGCCCAGCCCCTCGGAACTGAGAGCTCTGGGGGTGGACGTGACACGAGTGCCCCAAGACAGAGACGGCCAAGGGGAGTGTCCTGTGACCTCACAAAAGGGTGTGTTACATGGTGAAGAGGTTGTTAAAAACATGGGACAGGACTCACAATATGTTATTAAGTGACCAACAGGGCAGACAGAGCTCTGTATTGGTTCTGACCACATTGTCTGTGCTGGTGCAGCGCGCAGGAAAAAGGAGAGGCCCCACCACGGCGTGAGCATGACCGTGCTGCGCTAACGGACGCGGTCACCCTCTTTATGCTTTTTAATGTTCTTTCATATTTAAAAAAGAAACCAGAATTATTTTTGTGATCAGAAAGGAGAAACCAGTGGAGTAGTGGGGCCTCCAGTGGGGCTGTGGGGAGGGCGCCCCCTGCCCACAGCCTTGCAGCCCAAGCCGGGGTCCCCAGCAGCCCCTCAGCCCCCGTTTTCTCTCTGGGTCTCCCTCCCGCCATGCAGGTGAGACCACGACGACCGTGGCGCCGCAGGTCCCCGGGGGCGTGAGTGACGGACGGTGGCACTCGGTGCAGGTGCAGTACTACAACAAGGTAGGACGGCTCCAGGGTGGCCCACTCCGGTGCCCTGGAAGCAGCTTTTCTGTTCTAAGACATTTATATTCTGGAATTTTAAAAAATATGCTCCTGGGAAGTGGTTTAGGAGCCCGGCGTTCGCGGCGGGTCTGTGTGAACACACCAAGCCCCGGTCGGCGGGATATTCCCACGGGGAGCCCCGGGCGCAGGCGGGACGCAGAAAGGGCTCATTCATCCGCAGCGGCCTTGGCCGGTCGTTACTGGCGGCTGAAATTCCAGGCCATTCAGACGCGGCTTCAGAGCCAAAGTTGTCTGCTCTACCTGGATGTAACCTGAGAGTCGGAATGTTCTCCAAGGACGTGCTGGGAAAGCCTGGGCGTTTCTGGTTTTGCTTTATTTTGCTGTTTGGCGTGTAAGGAAACATGCTGTTGGATTTTGCATCATGGTGCTGCGCCACCACGGCTGTGATTTTGCAAACCGCTGTTCTCCTTCCTGGGAGCTTTACGGGTCCCCACCCCGTCCTGGGTCTGGGTTGGCCTCGTCCCCACCGCGGCCCTCTAGGCTTCCAGGAGCCCCAGCCCTGAGCTTGACGGGCAGACGGGTCCTGTCCTCCTGAGAGTCACACCAGCCTACCCTGCTGGGAGCGTCTCCCGCCTTTCTGCCTCTCACCCCTACCCTGTCTCTGGCTTTGACACTCGGGCAGTTGGGGTCCACCCCCTGCCACTGGGCCTGCCCGTCACACCTGCCCTGCACGTCCTGCTGTCTCCAGTTGCCCCACACAGAGTGGTCACCTGCACAGTGACCACGATTTTCATCCTGTGTCCCGTCGGTGCCAGCCCAGGGCAGGGGGAGCTCGAGCCTCCTTTGGGGTGAGGCAGGAGAGGAGCTGGTGGGGGCCGGGGGCTGAGCGCTTGCTGGGGATTTGCAGAACAAGGAGGTGCCTGGGCGGGCGCTGGGCTGCCCGTGAGGGATGTCACCCTGGTGGGCCGTGGCCCCATGGAGGTCTGAGTGCAGGGTGGAGGGAGGGGGCTGGAGGGCTGGGCTGGAGGAAGAGACGGGCCGGCGAACGAGATCTGCCCTGTCAGCCCATCCCAAGGACCGGAGTCCTTCCGCGATGTGGTGCAGTGACATCGCTGCGTGGCTGTTTGCGCAGTGACTGGCCATGCAAGGTCTGCGTGGCCCTCCCTGGACGTGTGCCTCAGTGGCCCCCGTGAGAAGCAGTGGGTGTGGGATGGCCTCCCGAGAGCCCCCTCCTGGCTGTCCCCTGGGGGCTTGAGGTTGGATCATGGTTTGGATTTTTCTTCCTGCGTCATCGTAATCTCTGTGACACATCTTCCCCATCTGCCGCCCGTGGCCCCTCAGCCCCGGTTCGGCTGCTCTGGGGAACGGCTTCCTCCCCCTTGGGGTCCTGCAGGCCCCGCGTGAACTTTCTGCCCCCATAACCCGTACTTCGGTGGAGTCGTTCCTGCCCCTCCCGGTATGCAGGTGACCAGCCGGGAACTGGAAGCCCCCGGAAGGCAGGACTGGCCCTGCGCGCCTCTGTCACTGCAGTGAGCAGCACAGTCCCCTGAGCTCAGCGGATCTGCGTGGCGTCAGGCCTGGCTCTGCCCCGCGTAGGCAGCAGAGCTCCCGGGAGGCTGAGCCCTCCTGGCCCAAGGACGAAGGGTCCGTGGTTTTCTGCCTAGGCACATACAGGCTGCTGCTCTGACTTGGCACATGCCCTGAAGGAGCAAGGAGGAAGATAATCCCCAAAGGGCAGGTGTTTGCCACATTTCAGGAACATTCTGCTGTGCCGTCTGGCTCTGCCACCTCTGAACCCCACACCCCTCCGGTTGTGCCCTTCCAGCCAGCAGGGGCTGGACAACAGAGTGTGACACTCCCCAGTGTGTTCCGCATGGGGCCCTGGGGACCATGTCCCCTTGTCAGGGAAGCAGAGACCAATGTGTGGTGCATTTTCCTTCCTGCTTTTATCTGGAGCCCAAATCCAGGGCTGAGAGCTTTTTGTTGGGTGTGGCGGTGGGGTGGGGGGAGGTCGAGTCAGCCTTGGTCTCCCATCAGGGCACTCATGTGCTCCAGAGTCACCTGCCGATGGCAGCAACAACCGCGTGTCCACGGCTGAGGGATGTGCAGCCAGGACACCTGTGTGGCCACCTCTGCCCAGCTGGCCCTGGCTCTGACACAGGGGCCTGCCTGCAGGTGGCTCACAGGAGTGAAGTCCCCGTTGCAGGATGGCACCTGGGATGTCCCAGAGGAAAGAGGGGCCCACTGCATTATGAAAAGCCCACCAGGGGAAGGCTGGATTACTGCAATCCCCTGCTTCCGACTCCGGGCCGGGTCCTTTCAGCAGCCCCCGACTAACCCCTCCGGGGGGATTAGGCCTTTCCTGCGAGCTCTCCCTGCGCTCTCTCTCGCCTGGGGTTGTAGCATCTGTTCCGAGGTTTAGCTCAGCCACACAATAGGGAAATGTTAGCAGAGATTATGCACATCTGTCTGTGGGAGGGACGGTGTTGTTTCTACGTGACTTTTGTCCCAGAGCTGGCGGCTCTTACGAATCCAGGTGCAGAGATGTCCCCTGAAGCCCGCCCAGGGCTAGCGTAGGACACAGCAGGTTGTGAGCAGTTTGGAGGGTGGGAGGCGGCCAGCTCGGATCCGGTACGGGGCGGAGGCAGCTCTGAAAAGGATCTGCAAGGGGCACATCGCTCTGCTCCGGCCCCCGCTTGGTCACCCATGCCATCTCTGGCCCTACCCTCTGGCAGCCAAAGGGGGTGACTTCAGGCCACCAGGGAAGCTTTTGGGGAAGAAGACAGGCTCAGGGTGGGACGGGCCCTGGGGAGGAGGCTTTGGGGCCAGACGGTGCACGGCGTCCGGGCCATGGCCGATTAAGAGAGGTTCAGGGAGGGGGCCCGGACGGCGTGGACAGTGGGTGACACAGCCCAGGGGAAAGCCCCTCTGTGCCCACCCCAGGGCCACGTCTCTCCCTGAGCACGCTCTGCTCACTGTGCCCACCGCACCTGTTTTTGGGTTTTGTGGGTTTTTTTCTAATTACTAAGAAAACACATTTGAAAAACTCACCACATCACAGTCCAGTGAGGGTGAAGTGTTGGTACTGAGAGGGCCGCGCTGTCGCTCCATCCCCAACCCCCTCCTCGGTCTCGTGCTGTGGCGCGTTCTCTGTGGCAGGCTGTGCCCTGCACGGAGGTCTGCCCGAGTCTCAGCACTGCTTGGTACCCAGGTGCCGCCCGGCAGGGGGGCCTCCTACAGCGAGTCCACGTGCATCCTGTGGGAAACCTTTGGGGACCCTCCCCGAGTGGCTTATCAGTTGGGGTCCCCACAGGAAGCAGATGGAGCCTGTAACAGGATGGGCAGGTGGGGCTGTTGATGTCATGGAGACATCAGGGCCAGGACAGTGGAGCCTCCTCTGAGTGATGTCTGGGCAGATGACATGTGGCACTGCTGTGTCTTTTCAATCTTGGGCGTCATCTGTTGACTCCTGTCGTGAAGGATGAGGGCTGAGCTCCACCCCGGGCCCCCACCAAGCACCGGGCAGGTAGGGGGAGGGTCCGTCTGTCTGTCCCGGCGAGCCGTATGCAGGGAGATGGGGAAGGGCCACTGCAGGGGGCAGTGGGTGTGAGGTTTCCATAAACCGCGAACACAGAGGCATTTGGGTCATCGTTGCTTATAAAAGAGGGTGTGCGGTCCCCTCATAGCATCCAATGTACGGACACCAACTCAGAAGTTAGTTAATGGGCTATAAGGTCATCCGTAGCGCGGGATGTCGTGCAGCTGTGAAAAATAATGAGGCAGAGCTGGGTGTGCCGGTGGGGAAGGAGCCCCAGGATCTCATTAGCAGATTTAAGAAGCACAGGGCAGAACTGGCTGTTGGTGTGTGTTTTTAAAAGTTTAATTTCAAATTTGAACTTTCAGAGAAGTTGCAAGAGTAAATGAGCCCTTGTGTGCCTGGCACCCAGATTCCCCGTGGTCGGCGCTTTGCTGCGTTGGCTTCATCGGTCCCTGCCTGGGCCCATGTCTCTCCTCTGCGCATGTCACCACTGCCTTGGCATCCAGGACGGTCACACCTGAACCGCTTGTCACTGGGGTGATGCCAGCCGTGGTCTGGCTCCGCCTTTCGCTCTGCGTGTGTTCTTTGACTTTACCTGTCACGAAGAGGTTTCTCTTCTTCCCTTTTCATTTCTATCGGTATGGATTCATGAACTCGTGATTTGGTCAGTGGGTTATAACCTATTATTTTCGTTAATTTGATGCCCACATTGTTTCTGGTTTGCCCATAAATCATTGGGCTGAGAGGACACGGGTCTCAGAGCTACTGCACAGCCCTGCCCTCTGGCTGAGCTCGCATCATCCTCACGGCACTTCTTTACTCCTGGGACAGCAGGATGTTCCAGGCCGGCGTGGTGGTTTCCCTGCCCCAGCCCCGGCATCGGCCGTTTCTCCAGGGCCCCGGGCTCTTGTAGTGCAGAAACCCAGAGTGGTATTTGGAAACCCAGATCTGGGTGCATGGTGTGCTCACTGCTGTTAGGGGATCCCACGCCCGGTCTCTCCTACCGGGCAGAGCTGGGAAACATAAATCCCCATTTCTTTCTATTTATCTCTCTCTGCTTAGTGAAAACCATAATGTCATTGCCACACGGCAGGGGCTGCCATGCTCTGAATGTTTATCCCCCGCCACCGCCTCAGTCCGTGCTGCTAGAACAAGACACCTGAGCCTGGCTAATTTACAAACAACAGGAATCCATTTCTCATAGCTCTAAGAAGTCCAAGATCAAGGTGCCGGCAGGTCAGTGCCTGGTGAGGGCCTGTTCCTCGTAGACGGAGCCGTCTAGGCGTCCTCACAGGGCAGAAGAGCGGAAGAGAGCGACCCTGCTCCCATGGGCCCTTTCATTGTTGCCCTCGTTCTATCTTCACGCCTCCTCTTGATGCTGTCTGGGGGCATTAAGTTTCAACATATGAACCCTGGGTGGCACATTCAGACCATAGCACCCCCAAAGTTGTATTTTGAAATCCTCACCCCCAAGGTGATAGATGAAGAGGTGATGAGGTGCTCCTGTCAGTGGGATGAGTGCCCTTGCACAAGAGGCCCGAGAGAGACCCTCACCCCTCTGTCCCGTGAGGGGGCAATGAGCCGGGAGCAGAAGGCAGACCCTTGCCAGACAGCGAATCCGCCAGCACCTCCATCTCCGACATCCAGGCCTTCAAAAGTGACAAATGTCTCCTGTTTATAAGCTGCCAGTCTATGATGTTTTGTTATAGCAGCCCTAACAGACTAAGACAGAGTTCCTTCTAGTTTTTTCCTTCCATATACGTAACTGTTTTCTCTATCCATGGGAAACCTTGTTTTCATTCTTCTCAGTGTAGTTATTATGTATTTCCTGACTTCTCATTATTTAAACAACCTCCCCAATTGCCCCCCCGACCAGCCACCACGTCACACAGCCTCTATCCCAGCTGCCTCCGCCCTTGCTGCCCCCCCCCCGCAGCCCCAGCCCTGCTCTACCCTCTGACTCCAACAGTTGGAGACAGAGGGTCTTAGTGGAGATTTGAGTGAAGTATTGAATTATTCAGAAAAGAAGGGAGAAAGGAAAGAATGAAAATTTTTTTTTAATTTAAAATAATTTAAAGAGAATGAAAATACAAAATACCAAAATCTGTGGGAAGCAGCTAAAGCAGTGCTGAGAGGGAAATTTATAGCACTAAATACTTAGGCAAGGGGGAAAGTCTCACATCAATAACCTAGAACAAGAAGAACAAAAGCCCAAAGCAAGCAGAGGGAAGGAAATAATACAGATAAGAGTAGCAATCGGTGAAACTGAAAGCAGAAACACATTAGAGATAATCACTGAAACAAAGATCTGGTTCTTTGAAAAGGTCAGTAAAATTGGCAAACTTCTTACATGACTGATAAGAGAAAAAAGAGAGCTGGGCGCGGTGGCTCACGCCTGTAATCCCAGCACTCTGGGGGGCTGAGGTGGGAGGATCCCTTGAGCTCAGGAGTTCAAGACTAGCCCGAGCAAGAGCAAGACCCCATCTCTACAAAAAAATTATCCAGGCATTGTGGTGCATACCTGTAGTCCCAGCTACTTGGGAGACTGAGGCAGGAGGATTGCTTGAGCCCAGGAGTTTGAGGCTGCAGTGAGCTATGATAATGCCACTGCACTACAGCCTGAGTGACAGAGCAAGACTCTGTCTCCAAAAAAAAAGAGAGAGAGAGAGAAGATACAGATTAACAATATCAGGAGTAACACAGACCCTGTAGACGTCGAAAGGGTAGTAAGGGAAACAGTGCAGGCTACCCAACACATGTACGATTAAAGCCTGGACCTCAAAAAACACAAATTGCCGCAACTCACCCATGATACAGTAAATAATTCGAATGGCTGCATATAACCATCGAGGAAATGGAATTTGTAATTTAAAAATTCCCAAAAATGAAATCTCCAGGCCCAGGGGGTTTCACTAGAGAATTCTTGAGCTACGGGTGCAGCAATGACGTGATGCGTCTCGGGAGGGTTGTGCTGAGTGACAAAGGGTTGTCCAAGGAGGTCCCACACTCAGATTCCGTTTGTATAACATTCTTAAAATGACAAAATGACAAAACATGGCGACTAGATTAGTGGCTGCCAGGGTTGGGTGGGGAGGGCAGCGGGGGTGGCTGTGCGAGGACAGGGGTCCCTGCGGTGGTGGCAGTGTCCATGCCCGGGCTTGGTGCTGACCATCTCCGCGGGACGTGCCCGTTGGCGTGAGCTGGACGGAGGCTACGAGAGAAAACATCGGATATTTATCATCCCTGGTGATGCTGTGTCTTGGCTGGTGGTTCTTCCGGTCCATGTAGCTCAGCCACGGCTTGGATGCTGGGACAGCCTTGCCCACGTGCCCAGGCTTCTGGCTGTGGCGGCCAGGGTGTTCCCAGCAGCCAGAGAGCGTGAGCCCAGCGTACGGCCTCTTCAAGCCTTCTCTCGTGTCCTTGTGTCCTGACGTCCCACGGGCTGCGTCATGTGGCCAAGCCCAGCCCCTAGGGTAGAGAAATCGACCCTTGGTGACAGGTGCTGGGACGTCGCATTCACAGGGTGGACCTGCAGGGGGACATCGTCCTGGTCCGTTTTTGCCAACGATGTGCCCCACGGCGGGTACTTGGGGAGGAAGGATGAGAAGCGAGGAGGGTTTTGTGTTCACCGTGTGCCCTTCTGTGACTTCTTATGTGCACTCGTAGTCAAAAAATATATGTAGCGGGAGTATCTGGGGCACAGGATTGTGAACCATTTTGAGTTTTGTCTTTTACATTTTCTGTTTAAAAAGTCATTGGATTTAAAGAATGTGCAAGATAAAGAAGTTAAACTTCTGTGAAGTTGATGAAGCTGCGTAAAGGGCAGAAAGCCTTATGACAAAGAGGACGGCGACGGGGGCTCTTGGTTTTGCTCCCCCGCCCCCGACGGCAGAGCAGGGTCCATGCCACGTTTAAGACGTGGGGACGGGGCCCCAGGTGTTCCATTACTGCGCCAGAGGTCGCGCCCTTCACAAGCCCCGCCCGGCGTGGAGGGATCCGGGTTCCCTCCGGCGGCGCTTCCTGCTTGCACGGCCGCCGCTCGCCCGGCGCAGGTGGTGGTTCCATGAATAGCCCACGGCCACGCTGCCACCCCGGCGACGCCTCCACGCCCTCCGGTCACGTCACAGGGTGGCGTCTGTGGCCGTGGCCTTCATCCTGCCTCTCGGGCTGGGAGTGTTAAATGTCTCCTCGAGACCAAGCGAGGAGGGTAACAGAAGCCGGGGGGGGGCCTCCCAGTGGCCAGCGGGCCCCATGAAGAGAGATGAGCCCTCGGTGGAGGTGACAGCGTGCCGTGGGGGACGCCCGCCTGCTCCGCGATGGCACAGGAAGATAAGCCGCCTGGTTTCCGTTCCCAAACACGGCTGGACAGATGGCAGGAGTCACCTGCTATGGAGAGGCGCAGCCCCACCCTGGCCTTTGTGTCCCAGAACCCTGTTATGGAAAGTCACCCCAGGGGCTGGGCAGCCTTGTCTCACACCCAGCCGTGCCTGCTTCCTGTCTGGCATGGCGGCCACTGTGTCCTCCACCCGTCTGTCTCCCTCCCTCCCAGCCCACCCTGTCCCCTCTCTCCTGATGCTTTGAAGGGCCCGGTGCTGCGGCCACCTCCCTCCCTCCTGGGCTCAGGCCTTCCCTGCCTCTCCACCCCCAACCCCGGACCGGGGCAAGGAGGGTGATGGTGCCCGACGTGCATTGGCTGATGTGCCAGGCTCACGTGTGCGGTCCCACGGCCGTCACGTGTTCTCTTGCTGTGACCGTCCCTCTCCCCCCACCTTCTCTGCCTTTTCCAGCCACTTCCATGCTTTCTCCCACCAGTTCTGCACCCCTGGTCCCACCGTCACCACACAGATCCCAAGCACAGCACCCCTCAGTGGCCTGCGGAGTAGCAGGAGGGCTGAGCACAGGAGGGGCGTCCCGGGGGCTTTTGTCATGGCCCGGAACCTGGGGACAGAGGGGCCTGATAGGGCCCAGCAGGAGCAGGCCAGGGCTCTTGTAAGAGTGTGTGTGCAAGTGTGTGCATGTGTGCACAAAGTGTGAGCGCCCCAGTGAGTGTGTGAGTGAGCGTGTGAGCCAGTGAGTGTGTAGGATGTCTGCGTGAAGGTGCGTATGTGTTCCTATGTGCTGGGGAGCGTACACGCGGCAGTGAGTGAGTATGGGTGTGCACACACACGTGAGTATAAGTGAGTGTGAGCGTGCACATTTCCGGCACGCCTTTCTCCCTTGCTCAGAGGAGGCATATTTGGAAGATGGACCCTGACCCGTCAATCTTCCTTCCTGGGCCCCTCAGGCTCCTGTGTTGTGTGGCCCGTGCGGAGGAGGCCCCGGGACTGTGGCTCAGGACCGCCCGCTCCCCTCCGTCTCTCGTGTGTGGAGATTCTCCAGTTGGGAGCAACAGTGGTTGGATTTATGTGTCACACCTGTGCAGAGACATGAGCTGCTCGTGAATGCTGAGGGGGCCACAGTTTGTGCCGAGCAACTTTTTGTCTGCAAAGCCCTCAAGAGAAGGAAGATGCTGCCACAGCTTTGCAGGAGGTTGCTGTGTATCCCCTGAGGACCCCTGGCCCCCGATTTTGAGCCTTTCGCTTGTCATTGGAGAAGAAACCTTTCTCTGAGCAAATTAGTCCAAGTTCCCAGGTTCCCAGAATACCTGGGCAGGGGAGCCAGCCAGGCTGCAGAGGGGACCGGATCCTGATGGCCCAGCCCCACAGGGGCAGCAGCCGGACCCGCCGGCTCCCTCTCGCGGAGCCTGGGGCTTTTGTGTGTTCAAGGGTCGGGCTCGAGTGGGAGCTGGCGCTGTGCCCTGTTGGGTCGTTTTCAGAACAAAATTCATCACTGTGGAGCACGTGGAGACCGTTAGGAGGAACTTATTTCTATCCAGTGCCAAGTTCACACGCCATGCTCGGGGCACACCTGCCTTCTGACCCACGATTTGGCCTTTCTGAGGGTGCTGCACACCCATCGGGAAAGCACAGAGCTCTTCACTTTTGTCTGTGGCCAGAATTGTCGGTGGAACTTGAGTTAGCTCCTCTGCCTGCTCACCACATCCTCTAACTCCTGGGCTCAGCAATCCTTCTGACTCAGCCTCCTGAGTAGCTGGGACTACAGGTGCATGCCACCATGGCCAGCTAAGCTTTTTTTGTAGAGAATGGGGTCTTGCTGTACTGCCCAGCCTGGTCTCAAACTCCTGGCCTCAAGAGATCTTCCTGCCTTGGCCTCCCAAAGCACTGGGATTACAGGTGTGTGCCACGGAGCCCCAGCCCTGGTGTGATTTTTTTTTTTTTTTTTTTTTTTTTTAAGAAACTCTAGGTGATTAGTTGGTTCTGACCCTTATTGAAAATCTTTTCTTTTTGTAAAATGCTCCCACAGTAATAAGTCTGCTAGCACAGCGCATTATTGTCTTGGGTAAGCGAATGGTTGGAGGAGGTGGTGCGCTGGCCGGAGCCGGGGCTGGGGGTGGCCTGTGTGTCAACTGGGGGGGGCAGGCTTTGCAGGAGCTGCTTAGCTGCTCCGTTTTCTTAAAGATGTAAAAAGAAACTGTACTATTTTAATATGGGATGTACTGAGACAGTAGAAATTCAGGGAGAATGGCCATTTGCACATTTTTTTGGTTTTCTTCCCACGTTTCTGAGCGGCAACAGCAGCAGCAAAGTTTTGTGGGCTGCTTCCCTCCTCACACACATCCCTCACGGCACCCCACGAGGAAGGCGCTATTTTTACTCCCCGTTTTACAGACCAGTCCTGGCGTGCAGGAAGGTCACGTGACTTTCCTGCGTGGGGCTGGGGCGTGACCCCTCGCCTTCTGGGAGGTGACGCTTATGGGACGCGGCGGACACTGCTGTCCCGTGAGCCCTGCAGACCTCGGGTGCTCCCAGCTGGACCTGCGTTGGTACCGAGGACGATGGTAACATCAGCCAACCCCGCGTCACCCACAGGGTTTCAGACCCGCCCTTTCATTCGGCTCCCAGGCAGCCCTAGAGGTAGCAGCTACACACTGCCCCACTTTCTAGAAGAGTCTGCCTAGGCTCAGAGCAATGTGTCGCCTGCACCGGCCCCCTCTCAGCCAGGGCTGTGCGGGGGAACTGAGGTTATCCTACCACTCGGGACAGCGTGGAACTGTCTGCTCACCTGGTGGCCCAGAGTGGCCCAGTCGGGTCCCCTCGCAGCAGTTTGGGGTGCACAGCCCTGAGGGGGACACCCTGCCCTTCCCAGGATGCAGGTTCCCAGTGTCTTAAAGAAAACAACTGGTCTGAGTCTTAGGGGAGGGAGGGTTGTGGTTAATGTTAAACTCAGGAGAAGTAAATATTTTTGTAACTTAATTTTTGAGAGCTCTGAGCTGCTGGCGGTTGGGCTGACGGAGGGAGGCCGAGTGACTAACGCCTCTGTGCCGGGCCCAGCACCGATCGCAGGCACGGGCAGGGGACGGGGGCCCTGAGCTGTGGCTGCAGAACCAGCTCCAGCTCCGGCTGCTCCCTGCAGTTGGCGGCTGTCCCCAAGGAGCCAGCTCGGTCCTCGCTGAGCAGGTGTTTTGTCCTCCTGGAGAGATGGCATCTGTGCTGAGTTCCAGATCGTCCGGCCCATCTTCGCCACCCCGGGGAAGCTGGCCTGTTGGCCTGGCTCTTTAGTTCCTCGAACATTTACCGCATTTGGCAGAAGTGGGGTGCAGGTGAACCCAACACAGGGGGTGTCTGTTCGTCCTGCCCACCAGGCCGACCTGTCCCGGCCCTGGGGGTTCCATGGCGAGCGGAGCTGGGACCTGTGCTCTGTGCTCTGGGCGGGGCCGGCGCGGAGGGCGGACGTGCCAGGTGGCGGAAGTGCCTCAGGAAGACTCAGGTCAGGCGATGGCTTGGCCGGCCGGGCCTGGGTTTTAGACGTTGCAGTTTCAGGACACCTCTGCATGTCCGTTAACTGTCTCTCCACCGTCCTTGTCTGTCCCTGTCTTGTGTGGCCTTGGGTGAGCCCTCCCCACCTGGCAAGGGATGCAGACTTGTCAGTGACTCGCCATCCTGGGGTCAAAAGCCCCCACGTAGAGGGGTCAGCCCGCCGGAGCAGGGTCCCGTTACCTGCCCAGGCCCACCTGGGCCTCCGGAGAGGCAGCACCTGGGTCTGATGTCTGCGTTCCGGCAACATCCTGGGAGTTGGCTTGGCTTCCGCAAGTGTGCCCGAACCTGGGTGTTTTCTCCATGGGGCCCTGCCCGCCGATGCCCCATGTACCCTCAGAGAACCGCTGCGGCTGCCTCCGAGGGAGGGCTTGTCACCTGCCAGAGTTGGCAGGGGTCTCGCCCACATTTCCTGGGGCGGCTGTCGGCCGGTCAGGTTCGAGCCTCGCTGTGTTTGAGAAACGCCGGCACGGTGACCGCTGAGCGCGGCACTCTGACTCTTACAGACATTCCTGGGGTCCAGCCATCTGTGAGTGCTTTGATACGAATGGCGGTTAATCATTTCTGACACAGAGCGCGAATGCATTCGCTTCCTGAGACGTGCCCCTCCCGGGGTCTGGTTCCGCAGGCGCGGGCGCCCCACACCGCCCTCCCCGGCTGAAATCATACCCACCCCCCGCCTGCCCGCGCGGATCGAGTGCCGCGGGCTGAAAGGCTGGGGAAATGCGAGCGCCTCGCGGGGACCGAGTGCTTTGTGCGCACACAAAGGCTCCCTGAGCGGCTTAGCGGAGTGGAAGCCCGCGGGCCGGCTGCACACAGGGGGGAAAGAGAAAGGGACCGGACTCCAGTGACGACGCCTGGATCAGGAACCCGGATCTGCATGGCAGGGCCCCCTAAGGTCCAGGTCCGGCTTTACTGCTTGGTGGCGCTGCGGGTTTCTTCTGAGGTGGCGGCAGGGGTGAGCCTGGTGGCCTGTCCTCACCAGCCCTGTTCCCGCCGGCCCCAGGGCGCCTGTGCCGGCCCTGCTGGCTCTTGTCACCTCCAGTCCACGTGTGTCATGCCTGCTTTGCTCAGCCCTCGAGTGTCCAGGCCTGGGGCTCAGTGCCTTCCTGCAGGGGTTGGGTCCTCCGGGCCTGTCCCCCTGCCCTGGCAACTAGCGGACCTGCTCGTGCTGGACGGTTCATACAGTCGTAGCTTTTATGTCTGACTTCTCTCGCACGCGTGACGTTTCCACACGTGTCGCAGCATGTACCAGTGCCTCCTGCCTCTGCGTGGGTGAGTAATGTTGCACTGTGTGGACGGACCACAGCTTGCGTGCCACCCACTGGGGACAGCTGGGGGGTTCCCACTTCAGGGCCTCGTGACTCTGCTGCTGTGAACACGTGTGGAGGAGTTTGTGTTTGAGTCTCTGTTTTCAGTTTTCTTGGGCACGTGCCTGGCAGTGGAGCTGCTGCTGTTCTGTGTTCTACCTTCTCTCTGGGGAGCCCCCAACCCTGTGTCCTGTGTCACTGGCAGCAGCTGTGCCCCTGCCACCTACTGCCTGCCCACCCTGGCTGGTCCGGCCACACGGCAGGTCTCAGCACGCGTGTGAGACCGACGGGCCAGGAGCTGGGGCGTCCGGACCTGCGGGCCCCACTCGCTGCTCACTCAGGGGCAGTGTGAGAGGGGTAGGGGGGCATTGGGGCCCTGGGACTGTGACCCCGAGGAGTGGGGACAGGCCTCGGCCCTGCGGGTTCCCTGCCACTCCGCTCTGGGTCCCTCCCCGGATGGTCCAGGTCTCCACCCGGCGGGGTTTCGCTCCTTGGCCAGCAAGGCCGTCAGTGCTGACGGAACGGCGGTGGCCCTGCCTGGGAGGGGGACTCGGCCGTGCGCGCCGGGTGATGTTAATCAGCCCGTCTTCCTGAAAGTCCCGCTTGCTGCTCCGCGTCACAAACGCGGGCTGCAGTCGGGCATCTCACACCAGTAAGTGCCGCTCTGAGAACAAACGTGGATTGTGTCCTTCTGTCTTTCGCCTGCAGTTTTTGCTCGAATCTCGTAGCTCTGAGCGTCGATTATGCGCCGCGGTTTACAACTGCAGTTTTGTAAATAGTAGCTCAGTTTCATTAAAGCTTCCCAAGTATAAATGCTGTTTACGACCTTCCTCCAAAGCCACACACCCGTCTGCAAAAATGTAAATTACACGTTGTAAAGATAATCCGGGGCCAGCACAGCTCAGGAGGCTCTCATTTCCCGGGTTGCACCTGACACTTAGGCAGCCGTAATGGGCACTTCCACGTGTTTCCACCGTGCGCTGCTGTTCCAGATCGAGCACGCAGACCGTTTTTCATATGCTCTTCTACCTGCCGCTTAACCAAAAGTGAAATCACTGAGCAAATGGCTTAATAGGGTACCAGGTGGCCTAGTAAAAGCTTCCCTTGGATTTACCTGAGAAGGGTTTGTGGGAAACTCGGATCTATGTTGACGTCACCCTCCAAGTCCCTGTAATACAGAGAGGGTGGGTATTCTAATGTTAAATCCTTATCTTGTACACAGGGAAACTGAGGTACAGTGTTAGGTCCTGTCCAGGTGAGATGCTTGGACAAGGGGGAGTGGAAGTCTCAGCTGTGGGGTCCATGTACAGCCGTACAGGCTGTGCACTGCACAACTCACGAGGGTGCTGCCTTGGTGTACAGCGTCCCCTGAAGTCACACATCTTGGCCATCTGGTGAACTCCTGTTATCAGAAGTTCCATGTCCTGCCTTTCAGCCCACTGTTCCTGACCAAATGGATACTTTGTTCCTATTAAAACCTGAAGCTTTCTTTTTTAATGCACTGTGTGGTTGTTTTTTCCCTATTAAACGGCATCGAGGATGATTTAATTCTCTGTCTTAACAGCAACCAATTTCCACGTTATCATAAAGAAGCATAAGGTTGCATCACGTTACAAACTCAAACTCATCCCAGAGCTCTCAAGGGGAGGCCTTAAGCCCATCCTTTGTGGGGGTGGCATGAGGGGCACTGCTGGCACTGGGAGGAAAGGTGCTCTTGGCAGGAGCAAGGAGCCGCCATGTGTCCTGTGCCACTGAGGCCTGGTGGCACATCCCTCGAGTTCCGGTTCATCTTCACAGTTACCACCGATGTGGGTCTTGTTGCCCACGTTGTGCACATGAGGAAGGAAATCCAACTGCTTACCCAGAACTTTGAGACCCACACGCCCAAGTCTCGTGGCTGGCACGTGTGGTGTGGAGTCTCACTGATTATCCTTCAGGAAGGTGTCTGAGGGCTTTCGGGGTGGACGTGCTCGGTGTCCTGGGAGGGGCCGGCCAGGAGCTGAGACCCCTGAGTGTCCCTGCAGAAAGTGGGCCCCTCCCTGGACAGCAACCCACAGCCTCCTGAAGAAGGGAGAGGTTTTACCCCCCGTCACAGATTCCAGAAGGGGCTCTCGTCACCAGCCTTGGGACAGGCTCCTGGCTGGGACAGGGAACGCCACGCTCTCCGGGGGGAGGCGTGGGCCATCTGTGGCTGGGCAGCAGCGTCGTGGGATCCACAGCCCAGAAACGCGCTGTGGGGTGAGCAGGAGTCACGGTGTTGGGACGATGGCCACGGCTGTTCAAAAGGAAGGGTCCCGGGCTTTGGTGTTGGTGCCTTGACAAGGTACCACAAACTGAGTGGCTTCAACAACAGACATTTGTTCTCTCCGGTTCCTGGAGATTAGAGGTCTGGGGTCTGGGTGTGGGCAGGGCTGCGCCCCCCAAAGGCTCTACGGGAGGGTCCTTCTGGCCTCTTCCCAGCTCATGGGGGCCGCCAGTCCTCAGCGTTCCTTAGCTTGTAGACAGTGGCTCTGGCATGTGCCTCTGTTGTCACACGGTGTTAGTCTTTGTGTCTCTGCACTGTCGTCTTTAAGGACACCAATCATCTCGGGTTAGGGCCCACCCTGTTCCGGTGTGACCTCATCTTAACTAATTACACCTGCAAGGGCCCTGTTTCCAATAAGGTCACATTCCGAGGTTCTGCGAAAGATGCACAGCTCGTTTGGGGAACTAATTTGAAACAAGGCCTCGGGCTCCTGGCCCCTCGTCCACAAGCTGCCCTCTGCGGGTGACGTGCGGGGCTGGTGGCCCTGCCGAGGGCAGGGTGGGGAAACGCCAACACCTTCTGTGCCTTCTCTTCCCACAGCCCAACATCGGCCGCCTGGGCCTGCCCCATGGGCCGTCTGGGGAGAAGGTGGCCGTGGTGACAGTGGACGACTGTGACACAGCCGTGGCTGTGCGCTTTGGAAGCTACGTCGGGAACTACAGCTGCGCTGCCCAGGGCACTCAGAGTGGCTCCAAGAAGTGAGCATCCCAGGGGAGGGTGCTGGGTGTCTGTTACCCAAACGTGGGGTCTCCATGCTGCCTTCCCGGGGGGCCCCAACACGGGCACTCTGGGCTCCGTGCCCCAGTGCAGGCTGGAGTCAGATTCCATTCCCATGGTTGGGGTGCCTTCCCTCTGACACATTAGAACCTTCCAGAATAAGTCACCTGACAGGTATGTGTCAAAGGGCGTTGGCCAGGCTGACCCAGGGCTGTGACAGCTGGCTGGAGGACCCACTCCTTTCGCGGGAGGACCCTGGAGGCCAGAGGACAGTACCGTGCCCCATGTCCTACTTAGGTGTGGACTGGCTGGGGTGGGCAGGACTCCGTGAGTGGTCGCTGCTTAACCCAAACGTCCAGCTTGTCGGGACATAACTTGAGTGTGAGGAAACTGAGGCACAGAGAGGCCTGAAGAGCCAGCGGTGGCCCCAGCAGCAGGGTCGGCCTTTTGTTCCGGCCTCTGCCCACCTGCCCCCACCTCCCTGCTCTGTTACTAAAGCGTTTCTGGCAGCAGAGCCCGCGGCTGCCTCTTGCCACCGGGATGTCACAGAGGATGGCTCCCCCCCCCGTCCCACCCAGGTCCCTGGATCTGACGGGCCCTCTGCTTCTGGGGGGTGTCCCCAACCTGCCGGAAGACTTCCCAGTGCACAACCGGCAGTTTGTGGGCTGCATGCGGAACCTGTCGGTTGATGGCAAAAACGTGGACATGGCTGGATTCATCGCCAACAACGGCACCAGGGCAGGTAGGGAGGGCCGCCGGGGGTTGGGGCGGCCGCGTGGGAGAGGGCCACTTGCACGTCCCTGGGGAGCCATCTGTTTTCTAGAACGTATGTGCCCAGCTGTGGGCACCTCCTGGGAGCAGAGCCCCGAGTCCAGGCTCGCTAGAGGGTGCCGTGGCACTGCTGGGCCAGCCGGCCCGGGGCACACACCGTCCTAGGGTCCCGCACGTGTCACCAGATGCCAGGCCGCCTGCCGTGATGGCCTGGAGACCTGGATTCTCCCGATGTCGGCCCTGTGTGCAGGGCCGTGCCAGGTCTCATGTCCTCACCGCTGCCGGAGGCTTTCGGGTTTGGGCCTGGCCGGCGTGGGACGGGGATGTTTCCTGCACGTCAGGCCCTGCCGTGTGCTCTGCGTTGCCAGGCTGCGCTGCTCAGCGGAACTTCTGTGACGGGACCTGGTGTCAGAATGGGGGCACCTGTGTTAGCAGGTGGAACACGTATCTCTGCGAGTGTCCGCTCCGATTCGGCGGGAAGAACTGTGAGCAAGGTGAGCGCCGGCGGCCCGGGAGGCCTTGCTCTGGGGTGGTGGGTACCTGGGACCACTCGTGAGGGGCTTCTGGGGCCAGCAGCCTCTGGCCGTCCTCCGCAGGACCCCTGCTCCTGTCCCGGGCTCCCCAGCCCTGCAGGTGTGGGGCAGGACAGGTAGGCTGGGCCGGCAGGGCCCACACCTGGCGCCGCCCCCGTCTGCTGAGCCCAGGGCCCCCGAGCTGCCCCGCTCCGCCTCCCGTCCAGCCGGAAAGCCCCTTGCCGCCCCCGGCATGGTGGGAGCCCACAGGGCTTCACCACACTGCCCAGGAAGGAGGCGCCCCCAGAGTGCAGGGCCCGGGGCTGCTGGATCCAGAGGGGCAGGTGGAAGCCTCACACCAGCCTTTGCATTAAAATATAAAAGGCCCAGGACTCCGCCTCCCCTGGGGCGGAAAAGATTCTCAGAGGCCTGATTTGGGGAGGTGCCTGAGGTCCCGGCCTGTGTCCGCAGCCATGCCCCACCCCCAGCGCTTCAGCGGCGAGAGCCTCGTGTCCTGGAGCGACCTGGACATCACCATCTCTGTGCCCTGGTTCCTGGGGCTCATGTTCCGCACCCGCAGGGAGGACGCTGTGCTGATGGAGGCCACGGCCGGCCTGTCCTCCAGGCTCCAGCTGCAGGTGAGCGGACCCCGTGACCGCGGGGTGCCCGTGGGGCGGGCGGGCGCCCGAGTGAGGGGCCAGGCGCTGGGGCTTCTCCAGTGGAGCAGGAAACCTGGAGCGGCTTTTTCAAGTGGCAGCACAGTCATGCCAGGAAATGCACGGGTGACGGGAAAAGCGCGAGATGACAGTGGCAGCCGCAGTCCCGCCGGGCTCCTTCCAGGCCTTTCTTTCCTCTGGGAGATGAGTGGTGGGCGCAGCAGCGGGGCGCGTCTCGGGCGCAGCGACAGCCTCCCTCGCACCCGGGATCTGGCCTCTTTTCTGGGCAGACGAGCGGGCACCTCAGTGCCGAGGGAGCGACCGGCCCTGCGGGTGGAAGCGGCGGGTGTGTCAGGGAAACCGTGCCGGGGACACCCGCCCGGCTGAGGGTTTCCTGGAGGCCGCTGCGTGGCCTTCCCCGTGTGCTGTCTGCCTTTTTGGTCTTTACTGTTTGTTTGTTTGAAACATTAGATCAGAGTTGCTGAACACTTCTGAAAGATTATTCTGATGCACTCCATTCTCTGGTCTTTTGTGTCACAAGCAACTCCCACTCACAGAATCCTCCAAGCTCCATAGACATTTCATTTGAGAAACAATGAAAATTTCCTTTAATTTGCAAAAAAGTCCTGGTCTACTTCCACTGGGCTGCCCCGTGCCTCTGGTGGTCCCTACGGGAGGTCAGGGGGAGGGATGCCCACCTCGCCTGGCCTGGGGTTTGGAGATGGCCTGTGGCTTGGCCTCCTGCCCGCACGTCCGCGGGGACAGTGGGGACAGACGTTTTCCTGTAAACCCTGTGGTCTGTGACCCTGTCCAATCAGGGCTAAGCTCCAAAACACACCAGGTGATTCTCCCTCCTAAAAAGCGCCCTTTGTAACTCAACTTAGACCTAGTTCACCCCCACACTCAGGAGTGGCCTGTGGGATGTGTCCTATGGGAGTCCCACCTGAGCAAGGTGCTTCGTCTTGATGTGAAGGAATTCTGTAACCAGGTTGTTCTTTCGTTGCCTTTAGGCTTTTTTCCAAGTATGTATATGTGTGTACATGCATGTACACATGTGTCTAGGTGTGTGTGCATGTCTCTTGTGTATCTGTGCACATCAGTGTGCATGTGTATCTACGGGTGTGTGTCTCTGTGTATGTGTGCGTGCATGTCTGTGTGCACGTGTCTGAGTACGTGTGTGGATCTGTGTGTGTGTACTGATGAGACCTGGGTGCACGGGGCTCAGAGTGGCACTGACGTCCTTCACTCGGGTCGGTCGTTGTCTCCAACCCGAGTGAGCCTGAGGCTCCCTCCCTTCCGTGCAGGAGGTGCTGCCCTTAGTCAGCCTCCTCTCTCGCCTCGGGGCCAGGCCACGCTGGAACATGCACCCCATTGTCCTAGGATGGCCCCAACTGGTGTAGCAGCTGGCTTCAGTCCCCTCTGCTGTCACCTGCACGTCCTCCTGGAGCTGTTCCTCATTTCTTTCACTCCATTGAGTCCTGGGACTGCTTGTTGTGCTCAGTGCAGAGTGGACTTAATTCCAGGTCGGAGGAAACTGAGGCCTGGGGACTCTGCACTCCAGGCCCCATGGTGCACTCATTGCCCAGGTTCCTGGGACGGCCACGGGCCCCTCTCCTGTCACCCCTGTGGACGGTCTGTCTGCAGACACTACGTGGCAGCGGCTGGCGTTGGTGCTGGGGAGTGGACAGGGCGGGGCTGCCCAGTACCTGCCCATACCTCCCTGCTGCAGCCCGGCAGGGGCAGGACCCCGAGTGCCCACAGCGGGCTGTGCAGACCCTGCAGCAGGTCGGTTAGCACAGGGCCCCCGAGGTGAGTGGGGGTGGGGGCCGAGAGCCCAGACAGGGCCCTCCTGTCCTTCCGCACGTCACAGCCCGGGAGCCTCCTCCAGCACAGACGCAGTAGAGCGCGGGAAGGTGCAGTGTGTGCGTCAGGACAATTACAGCTGTCGTCATGTTTCCCTGGTTAACTTGCAGTTTCCTAAGTTTACCAGGCGGTCCCAGTGCTGGGCCCAAACTTGGCAAGCACCGTTCTGCTCAGGGATGGCATTTTTCTCTGTGGGGTTTTACTATCGGAACAAATTAAATTGGCTGTTTTCAATTCAGGTGATAAACTGAAGCTTGCAAGTTGTCATTTGGCAGTGGGGTCTCTGTAGGAAAAACGTTCGCTTTCGGTAGAAACAGCACTGAAAGCGCAAACTCCCGTGTTGTTTGAGTAATTACATTATGAGCGGCTCAGCCGAATAGTATGGTTTTTTTTTTCTTTTCCCCGGGAATACAGCCAGCTCTCCCTCTGGGAGTCTGGGTGGCTGGAGTGGTGGCCTTGGGGGGATCCTACAGACCCCAGAGGTCTCGCCGGGCAGTTCTCAGAGGCTGCTTTGGCTGACCATTACAGGAAGGTTCTGGATGATTTCTACTTTTGACATACTCAGCTTGCAGGCCACCAGCAGGCCCCATGAGTTCTGTGGTGCAACAGTGTGGGTGTTCCTGGCAGGTCCCTGTGGTGGGCCAGAAAAGGGTACATCGTCATCCCACAGCCCAGGCAGTTTGGATAATTGCTCTCAGTCGCCCTAAATCCACCTGCATTGTCACCTGGGATAACTCTGCTGTTGGTTGCCTCTCTCAAATCCAGTGACGGACCTCAGGTGGGAGGCAGTTACTGCCCGTAGTCCTGGGGTTCATCCTGCAGATAGCACTTTTGTTTGTGGACGTAATGTCATTTTTATCGTGGATCTGCCTGCTTTGGAGTCTTGTTGGCAAGGACAATGGAAGAGAATGGGCAAGGGAAGTTAATGAGTTGGTTTAAAGTGCTGTAGAATGAAAGGAAACAAAATGTAAAAAAGTGAAAAGTTATCTTAAAATGACTGTCAATAGAGACCAAAAATCAAAATGCATTTTTAGTTACATTTCATTTACAATCGGTTAAAAAATGTTTCCTATTTTCTGTCATTTATCTTACACCTTCTTCATATCTGTGGGGCATTTAGAAGTATGTTTCTGAGTCAGCACACATGTGGCATTTTCTAGCAAATCGTTTGGGTCCTGTTTCTAGCATAGTTGTACGTCAGAGAGCACACTGGGTGGTTTCAGAGCCATGAAATGTGTTGGGACTTGCTTTACAGCCCCGATCTCGTCTGTTTTTGTGAATGTTCCTTGTGTGCTTGAAAAGAACGTGCCCTGCACTTGTTATGCGTGTTATGGTGTTCTGTATACATCAGGTGGGTAAGTGTTGTTAATGTTATGTTCAGACATTCTGTATCATTGTGGATTTTTGTTTGTCTTCTCAGTCACTGAGGGAAGTTAATTACAAGTCTCCAAACTTAATTGCAGATTTATCTATTACTTCTTTTGATAATCTGTTGATTTTTGCTTCATAGATTTCGAGGCTATGTTATTAGGTGCATATCAATTTAGAATTGTTGTCTCTTCCCAGCAAATTGACTGTTATCATTATGAAAATCTCCTTTATCTCCAGTAATGATTTTTGCGTTAAAGTCTACTTTGTTTTTTATTAACATAGCTATACCAGTTTTCTTTCGGTTGGTGTTTACGTGATGTACTTTTTCCATCGTTTCACTTTCCACATTTTCCGTATCTTTATATTTCATGTGTGTCTTTTAAGCAGTGTGCTAATAGTTTTTTTTCAGTGCAGTCTTTTAGTTGAAGTTATCTTTAAATACGAGTATCTTAGGTCAGTTACGATCTTGTTTTCTGATTTTTCTTACAGGTATTTACACATGATAGACTCTTATCTCATGAAATGTAACACTTACTCCCAAAAACAAGTATCTAATGGTCACCTGAATCTGTTCCCTTTCAAGTTTTGTGGTTCTCCTTGTCGTTGCAAAGTCTGTCTGATTCTGTTTTCTGAATTCCCTGTGGGTCTGTTTCCCCTCTTCCTCACTTCTCTTGGTTTTCACGCATAGTGTCCTGTCTCCTCATATACTTGGTTATTTTTGATTGCGAGCTAGACATCGTACTGAAAAATTAGAACTTGAAACTAGGATGGAGTGTCCTTGTGCTGCGTGTTTGCTTCCGGCAGCCAGCTGGGCACATGGCATCCCAGCACGCATCAACACAGTCACAAACCGGGACGGTTCAAGGCTGGGCTTCCCATCCCGCGGGAGCCGGTCTGTTTCTCGTTTACTCTTAGTCTACAGCCCCGCCAGGTCCCAACCCAAAGCCAAGGACTAGAGATGCCCCCACCCCTGGCAGGCTGGAACTCCTGTTCCCTAGTTCCGTGTGCCTGAGAAGCCACACTCAGCTTTTCCGCCTCCACTGTGTCTTCCGGAACTCGCTGAGCGCCCTGGGGACAACAGACGCCAAGCTCACTTCTGCAGATTTCTGTTTTCTCCCAACTCATGACCCTGAATCTCAGTTTTGCTTTGAGTCACTCCAGTGCCTACCAACATGTTCTTTACTATTCTGTCTCTTTTTGTAGTTGTTTCAAGAGGAGGGTTGGTCCAATGGCCCAGTCCCGCTAAAACCTTGGCATCGCCCTTGGCTGTGTTATTTTAAAATACAAGCATCTTGCCCAGTTGCAATGCAGTTTTATTTTTTTCATACATGTAATTAAACGTGGAGGGTTGAATCTTGTCTCATAAAGTATAACATTTACGTCCAAGAATAGGAGCTCAGCAGGCACCTGAGTCAGCGGTGCTTCCTGATACTCAGTCCTCCCCTTTGATCTCTGTCAAAAGTTTGGTACTTTTTACTATAGAATAAGGCACGCAATTCTGTCGAGTGCTAAAGGCAACAAGAACAAATTAAAAACTTTGTCTGATTTTTAAACCCTGCTTTGATCCCGCGGTGCATCATGGATCTGCTGCGTTGCTTCCTTACCTGAGTGATCGCAAAGCACTTTCTGTGTCGCTGTCTTTGCACCAACGGAAGGTGTGGCTGTCCTTGTCCTGCAGATCCTGAACAACTACGTCCAGTTTGAGGTGTCCCATGGTCCCGCTGATGTGGCATCCATGAGGCTGTCTAGGTTACGTGTGACCGACGGGCAGTGGCACCACCTGCTGATAGAGCTGAAGAGTGCCAAGGAGGGCAAGGACGTCAAGTACCTGGCGGTCATGACCTTGGACTATGGGATGGACCAGGTGAGCTGGCACCTGCACACCCTTTGGAGCAGACCCCTTCCCCAGGCCCATGAGAAAGCAGAGCGACCCCTCAGTGTGCCGGCGACCGCGTGGGTTGGGAGATGCACCCTCCCAGACCCCCGAGTTTGGGGCTTACGTCCTGCCTTGTGCTGAGGTCACTGGTGTGTGTGTCGCATCCGCGTCCAGATGGTCGATTCCTGCAGGCGGGAACTGGGCTTTGTCCGTCGGCGTTTCCCATCGTGGTGGGAACACCTCCAGTAGCAGTTTCTTTTAGCAAAGCTGCTTGAGCAACAAGTGCGCTCGGCACTCTGCCTTCGGGGAGGAGAGAGATGCAGGGGCTGTGCCCTCGGGTGTGGTCGGAGTGTGAAGCCGGGCAGCAGTGAGACCCGGGTCCTGGAGAGGGCTGGGGGACGCCTGGGGTGCACCTGTCCAGGCAGGCAAGTGGCCCTCCAGATGGCGGACTCAGAACGCTTAGTGAACCAAACTGGTTTCCACGGTCTGCAGCCAGGTAACTCGAGACATTTTCGTGAGACGCCCACACACTTAAGGGGCTACTTGTGATTCCCAAGAGCCCGTAGAGCCGAGGCTCGTCTTACACGGCGGTTCTGGGAATAAGTGGCCGTTGTGTTGCAGGCACCGCCTTTCTGGGACTGTGTGTCGGCCGAGACGCTCTTAGGTTCCCACAGTGGTAACAAATGGGTGTGTCTCCATTTGCTGCCGTCTTCCTGGTCTCCTGGGCTCTGTCACACCGTGGCTCTGTGGTGGTTTCCTGTGACAGAGGGGGCGTCGCCCATGCTTCCCCACCGACCACCTTGCTGGGCTGGGATGTGGACGTCTGTCCTCCAGCCTGGTCCCCTCCCCCACCCATCTGGCCGGCCCGAATGTCCTCAGGCTCTGGGGAGTTTGTTGAAGCGACTAGTTTAGCTTTCTGGCACCTTCTTCCCAGCCGGGAGATTTTCTAGATGGTGGGCGTAGCCCCAGCACCCCTCTCCCCTGTCTCTGCACAGAACACGGTGCAGATCGGGAACCAGCTTCCTGGGTTGAAGATGAAGAGCGTCGTGGTCGGGGGTGTGTCTGAGGACAAGGTCTCCGTGCGCCGCGGGTTCCGGGGCTGCATGCAGGTACGGCAGGGCGGGCGCCCCTCGTGGGCTCGCTGGGCCAGTGCCGCAGGTGGTACCGTCCGTCCACCTGTTAGTTTGCAGGAAACAGGTCGTTTGTCTCACAGAGTCCCACCCCCCCCATGGGGGCTCCCCTGGCCCCCATGTTCCTCCACCTGCCCCAGCCCTGCATGCCCACCCAGACGGGCCATGCTGTCCCCTGGACTGGGTGTCCAGCAGCCGACTGAGCTGTTGATGGAGTAGCTCGGCCTACGGCAGAGAAACAACCCTCCCCCCTTGCTCCAGGAGGTTCCCGAGCCCCCTCCCCGTGCCCACGCCCACCTCTCCCCGCTCCCCTCCCACCACCAGGCTGCCGGGGCAAGAATAGCAGCCCCAGCAATCCCAGCTCTGTAGGTAAAGGCGGCAGCACGTGTCAAACACCAAACAAGGGACCGGAGAGATCTTGGGGTTCCCTTGAGTCCTCACTGACCTTTCGGGGCTCCTCCGGCCCCAGCGCCCGGAACTGAGTCTGGATGCCGTTTGTTTGACTCAGGGAGTGCGGATGGGGGAGACAGCCACCAACATCGCCACCCTGAACATGAACGACGCCCTCAAGGTCAGGGTGAAGGACGGCTGCGAGGTGGAGGACCCCTGCGCCTCCAGCCCCTGCCCTCAGCACAGCCGCTGCCACGACACCTGGGACAGCTACTCCTGCGTCTGCGACAAAGGTGGGCCCTTCCTGGCGCCGTCAGGAGTGGGGGTCCAAATACAGGAGGGAACCAGGGAGGGCCGCCAGGCCTGGGCGCCGGCGTCCCCAGCCAGCTCTCCGCGGCTCCGTGAGGGCTGCGCCTTGTTCTGGAAGGGCCTCTCTTCCCAGGCTGGGCTCGGGGCCTCTTCCTTGTCCAGGGCGGGAGGACGCTCCGGGCTTCAGCTCCCTGCACACAATGAGATCAGCAAACAATTAAGGAAAAGAACACATTTTAAAAATCATACATGTGGGGGTCACCTCTGAATTTTCGAGGTGTGAAGTCACCCTCGGCTGGTGCCTGTGTCCCAGGTGCCCTGGGGTGCTCTCCTCTCGGCACGGCCGCGTCTCACCCCCTTCCTGCCCCTGTCTCCTGTGACCGGGGCCCCCCACTGAGTACCGCGGAAGGCGCGTCCCAGGGAAGCGGCAGGGAGAGGCCTAACGTAGGGGGTCTCTCGGGTTCCGGGTGGAGGTAACGCTGGCCGTGTCCCCACAGGGTACTTCGGAAGGAAGTGTGTGGACGCCTGTCACCTGAACCCCTGCGAGCACGTGGCGGCCTGCGTGCGCGCGCCCGGCTCCCCGCGGGGCTACGAGTGCGCGTGCGGGCCCAGCCACTACGGGCGGTACTGCGAGAGCAGGTGAGAGGCGGGTCCGCCCCTCTCGTCCCCACGGCTGCTTTCCTGGCGCGTCACTCTCTTCTCTTCGTTATTTTTACCCAAAGATGCACATAATTCTGGATAACGGGCATATTTTTTTTCAAATTGGGCATGAAATGAGAATCAAATTGGGCATCTCGAGCTAACCCCGTTGGCATGGCCACCCCAGAAACACACAGGGCGGCTCGCGTTCCTCTGGGGACCCTGCTGTGCCCAAGGCAAACAGACGTAGGGCAGTGGATGAAGGTGGGTGTCGTGTACTGAGAACACTCCCTCTGTCGCACCAGTGGGGCTGATGTCATCTCTGACGTGTCCGAGAAGCCAGTGTGCTCCCCTGGGCTCATGTAGAGTATAGGGGATCCCTGCGCACAGAGCACAGGTGTGTCGTCCTGACGGAGGAGTTGCCTTCTCCAAGGGGAAGCCAGTTGGTTCTTTACAAACCAAGACTCGGGCCCCTTGTCCTGAGCTGCTGGCCGCCCACGTAGGAGGGACCCCTTGCTCTGCTCTTTGTCCACGGAGGGGCCTAGAGCCTGAGCTGTGTCCCGGCTGGGATCCCACAAGCAGGAAGCAGCTCCTGCCGGGCATATCACGCTGGCGATCACCCCGCATCCCTGGGAGAAGTTGCCCAGTGCAGTTGGGCGGGCTCGGGAAAGGCCAGCCTGGCAGTGGGGACAGTTGTCACAGAGTCCCCGGGAACCAGGTGTAATGCAGACGTGAACGTTTGCAGATGCTGTCACCACCGTGTTGAGTCGGCTGCATCATGCTGATGCGTGGGATGGCGGGGGTTGGGAGCCAGTAGGAGGGAAACTGAGGCCACGTGACGTGGAAGGGAGCTACCCAGAGCCAGGCCCAGCGAGCCCCCAGGGCAGCCACCTCCACGCCTCCGCAGCCTCTTCTCATTCTGGGAAGCACAGTCACGTGGCCTTCCATCTGCCGTCTGTCTTTCCCAACAGAATTGACCTTCCGTGCCCCAAAGGCTGGTGGGGGAACCCTGTCTGCGGACCCTGCCACTGTGCCGTCGGCAAAGGCTTCGATCCCGATTGCAACAAGACCAATGGCCGGTGCCAGTGCAAGGTGAGCCCAGCCCGCAGGGGACGGGAGGGTGTCCCCACACTCGCCAGGCTGGGAGCCCAGGGACATGGCTGTGCACCCGCACACATACACCTATATGCACCTGCACACACCTACATGTGCACACGCATACACCTCTATGTGCACCTGTCTGTACACACACACCTGCGTATGCACATACATATACCTCTACACGCACCTGTCTGTACACACTCACACACACACCTGCATGCACACAGGCATACACCTCTGCACACACCTGTCTGTACACACACATACCTCTACACACACCTGTCTGTACACATACACCTCTGCACACACCTGCCTGTACACACACACCTGTGTGCACACAGGCGCACACCTCTGCACATACCTGTCTGTACACACTCATACACCTGTGTGTGCATACATATACACCTCTACACACACCTGTCTGTACACACTCACACACCTGAGTGCACACATGCATATACCTCTACATGCACCTGTCTGCACACACCTGCATGCGCACACGCATACACCTCTGCACACACCTGTCTGTACACACACACCCACGTGTGCACAGGCACACACCTCTGTACACACCTGTCTGTACATACACACAACTGTGTATGCACACGCATACACCTCTGCACGCACCTGTTCGTACACACAATCTACACGTACCCCTACCTGTGCACAATTATGCATCTGTGCACATACCAAATACACATACACACCCATGCACACACACACAGGTATGCAGACACACGTGTGCAAATGTGGTTGTGGGTTTGTTGCTACTCGCCTCTGCACTGTGAACACACTGTGGGAACTGGTTTAGACCTTCCCCCCATGCAGTGAGAATCCTCCCATGCTCCCAGTCCAACGCCTAGTTGGGAACAGGAAACCATACGATTTCTGTGTGGGTTGGCTCATCTTGGGCACCACCACGGTTCTCCTGGTTGGCACTTTACTGGCCTTTCACAAGCTGGCATTTCATGATGACAGAAATTTCAGAAGTATGAGAAGTTACTGGGTGGCTTAGTGAGGCTGGCTCCCAGCCCCTCCTCGGGTGTTCGGTCCTAGCCTGTGTGCGGCACCGAGCCCACCGTCCTGTGGTCTCCAAGTGTGCACGTGTCCTCTGTGGAAATTATAGGACACCCTGTCACCTCGACCTCTCAAAACTCGCCTTGTTCTTCAGAATCATCGTGTCCATAACTGTCACTAAGCCACAGTGACTTGAAACCCAAACAGAAGATCTGGCAGTAATGGGAGCCTCGGGAGGGACATGGGCTGTCATGCAGACACTGACCAGGGAGGGCAGTTGTCACCACGGGCTCCCTCCGGTGCCATCCCAAGATGTCAGTAATGTTTGACAGCTCCAACAACAAATGAGACCCCTGTCCTGAAACACTCACGGGAAGGATTAAAAGACTGTCACAAGTCGGGGTCAGGCCGCCCACCCCGTGTGGCCAGACAGCCGTGGTAGCCTCAGTGGGCAGAGGGAGGAAGGAACCTGGGGAGTATATTTGGGGAAAACTTGCCTATAATTTTTGTTCTCAGCACAACTCTTAGAAAATGCAAAAAAGAGCCTAAAAGATGCCAGCCACCCCATGTCACCTCCGGCCGTGACTGCTAACGTCAGTCAGTGTCTCCTTCCAGGCTTCCCGCTACCGTAATTCCACACAGTTGGAAACCTGCCGCGCACGAGAGCCTGAGGCTGCTCACTGGTCTGCCCAGGTCGCAGCCCGCAATTTTCCAGGGGGGACACTTGGGCCTGGGCAGGCCGAGGGGTCGGCCAAGGCGCTGGGGACAGTCATGGCAATAGCTGGACACAAACCCAGGACATTAGCCCTGAAGCACACGCGTGGAGCGTCCCCAACCTGCCCAGTGTGGCCGTCCAGGGCTTTCTCATCATCCACAGCTTTAAAAAAGAAAGACTACGAGGGCCGTCCCCGGACAGAAGTCCCCGTTTGAATCTCCGATTCTGTTCAGAACGAGTGGGAAGGGCCTTTCGTCAGGATTTGGCAGGAAGCGGGGGAAGGGCTCCCTGGAGAGCTGTTCTCTGTGTCCGCACTGGGGCGCGAGGCAGCCGGCTTGGGCAGGGCACGTGGCAGAGGGCAGGTGGCTCACTGCTGGCACGCGCCGTCCCGGTGGCTGCACCACATTGCTCACGAAGCAGCACCCTGTGAGCCGGGGGCTCTCGCCGGCACGGGGTCACGTGCGCTGCTTTGGGTGTTGCAGGAGAACTACTACAAGCCCCCGGCCCAGGACGCTTGCCTGCCCTGCGACTGCTTCCCCCATGGTGCCCACAGCCGCGCATGTGACATGGACACTGGGCAGTGTGCCTGCAAGCCCGGCGTCATCGGCCGCCAGTGCAACCGCTGTGACAACCCTTTTGCCGAGGTCACCATGCTCGGCTGTGAAGGTCCGAGTTGCCCCGTGACCCCTTCAGGGTCACATCACAGGGACGGGCTGCTGGGCTGGCATGTGTGTGTGGGCATGTGCGTGCATGTGTGTGCGTGTGTGTGCAGGTGTTTGGGGATCCCTGGGTAGCCTCATGTCTGTGTTCTCTTGACCTTCTGGAAACCTGGCCCTCTGGGGGGATTTGAGGGTCAGAGCCTGGGTCACCCCTTCCCCAGTTTTGGCATCGGTGGCGGTGGGGACGACGTGGAGGGTGCAGGTGGTGGGGGCGGGCCTCCTGCAGGGGCGTGGGCAGAGAGCGGTGCACACGCGTGCTTGGGCCGTGCTGAGCGCCCTTCCTTCCTCTCCACCCCAGTGATCTACAACGGGTGTCCCAGGGCGTTCGAGGCTGGCATCTGGTGGCCGCAGACCAAGTTCGGGCAGCCGGCCGCGGTGCCGTGCCCCAAGGGATCTGTGGGTAAGTGTCCATGGCCCATGGCATCCACAGGGCAGGAAATTGGATGGAGGTGTGTGTCCGGAATTTTCCATACTGGGAAAAAAGGCCTTTAGGCCAAGTATTGGGGAGAAATAAGATCACTTTTTTTCAATAGTAAGTGACAAAGCATGGAAAGGGCGTAGTGAAAACATATTAATAAATACCGAAGTGAGTGATGCCCAGAGTCAGGCCTGGCCCCTCTCTGGCCCTGCCACCCTCTGGCCGGGGACCTTGGGCAAGTGGCTCTGCTGTTCACAGCGTTGGGGTCTCTCTGTGAGGTGGGGACAGTGACTGTCCGTGCTGTGAGGGGCGTCTGGGCGTCCAGCGGGGCAGATCCCTGGCGCGTCAGAACCCTGATCCTCGGCAGACGACCTGGTTGATTCCTTCTCTCATGGGCTCGCTCAGACGCGCAGCTGTGTTTTCTGGGCACCGAAGGGCCCGGTTGTGAGTGTCCGAGCAACTTTGCACCTGGCCCCGCCGGGGAAGGAGGCCCTCGCCTCGGCCTCGTGGGCCCGGGACTCCTCACTGCTCTGCAGGGCCCTGGGTTTAGGAATATCCAAATCGGGGGGTTAAATAAACAAGCCTCGATGGACGATTTGAATTTTAGCTTTTAAACGTCCGTTCTCATCCCCTAGGAAACGCGGTTCGACACTGCAGCGGCGAGAAGGGCTGGCTGCCCCCCGAGCTCTTCAACTGCACCACCGCGTCCTTCGTGGACCTCAGAGCCATGGTAGGCCCCGCCTCGGGATGCGTGTTCAGTGGGGGGGTGTGTGTGCAAGTATGCATGTGCATAAGCGTGTGTGTATATGCATGTGTGTGTATATAGGTGTGTGCATATGCGTGAGTCTGCGTCAGGCCGGGCTCCTGGGCTGGGGAGCGTGGGCAGCCAAGGTGGCACAGGCACCGGCTGGCGGGTCAGAGCCTGGAGCCAGCGCTGTTTCTGTCACTCAGCTGTGCCGGCCTCAGAGCTGGGTGCCCACACGCGGTTCTGTCTCCCGCAAGGACCCAGCTCTGTGTCTCTGGTCCTGGTGACACAGGGCCCCGTGTTCAACCCCGTTCGCCCTCTGATCCTGCCCTTCGTCTTTGGCGTTTTATTCTCTTGTGTCTTCCATTCAGTATCATTTTCTCAGCGCTCTGTGGTCCAACAAACCCTCCGCCTTCACATTAAATTGTCGGCCAAAGCTCACCTCTGGGCTTTTGGATTTTTAAGTTGCTTCCTGGCAGAGAAACTTTCACCAGAGGTGGTGAGTTTCTAACAGGCAGGACGGGAAGCGACTGAGGTGGGCTCGCAGACACCGTGACTGCCTCCCCCGCTGCAGAACGAGAGGCTGGGCCGCAACGAGACGCAGATGGACGGCGCCGGCACCCTGCGGCTGGCCAAGGCGCTGCGCAACGCCACGCAGCAGACCGGCACGCTCTTCGGCAATGATGTGCGCACGGCCTACCAGCTGCTGGCCCGGCTCCTGCAGCACGAGAGCCGGCAGCAGGGCTTCGACCTGGCGGCCACGCGGGACGCAGACTTCCACGAGGTGGGCGGTGGCAGCCCCACTGGGGCCCGCGGTGCGGGGGTCGGGCGTCGGTAGGGCTTGGGGTCGAGCTCGGCTTGTGCTGGATCGTTGTGTCCGGGGTCCCGGGGACAGCACTTGGCTTCCCAAGCGCGAGCCTGGGCTAGTCAGTGACTGGCTGAGCGGACCGGAGCGTTACGCAGTGTTTTGGCGAGAAACCTGTGGGTCACGACCTTAGTGGTAACCGGCTGCAGACCTCACTGTGTGCCAGACCGTGTTCAAAGTGGCTCTACCTGAATCAGCCACCCTTCCTCTCTCATAGTCTGAGGTAGCATTGCTGTCCACCCACTTGACAGATAGGGAAACTGAGGCACAGAGAGCAAAAGGGGTTGGCCCAAGGGCCCAGCTCATAAGGGCTGGGGCCCAGCGGTGGGCTCCAGAGTCCCTGCTCCTACCCAAGACTCCAGGGTCCTGCATTCGGGGGTCCACACCTCCACCAAGACCCTCCTGTCCTGGCTTTGTTTACGTGACGACCCTAAGCGGCGTCTGTGCAGAATGAATGCCGAGGACACTCGTTCATCCTGACGTGTGGCACCTGCTCTTGGCAGCCGTCACAGAGCCTCCTCATCGTGCCTCGTCCACCCCACAGGGTCCCTGGAGGACCTTCCGTCCATACAGGGCCCCCGTGGGACCTTCTCGCCCACACGGAGCCCCCAGGGCCTTGGCGAGGCCCCTCACTTTGACTGGAATCCCAGCCTTGGAGTTTGGGCCGAGAGAGTCTGTTCCATCCTTGACTCTTTGCAAGCAGAAGTTTCCCCCCTGGTTTCTGCCCTGGGCCGTGGCCCCCGAGCCCCTGTGTGCAGCCTCATGCCCCCAGCCTGCCCTCTGCCCCTCATTTACGTAACCCCAGAGGTGTGCTGAGGAGCGTCGCCCCCTGGGTAACTGAGCGCATGCCCGTGGGTGGCCTCTCTGCGCAATCCTGTTTGGCCCCTGTGGGGTGGTTCCCGTCCCCTGGTTGACCTGGCGGGATCCGGGGGCGCTGACGTAGCCAGGAGCCTCCCCACCCACCTTCCCCACCGCAGACTCCTCCCCGGTCCCGGCCTGGTTCCGTCTTGGTGAGCAGAGGCCACACGGACCCGGCTCCCCCCGACTCCCCGCCATCCGCCAGGCCTCGGCGGGTGCAGAGCTGAGCATTGTCCGTTTGTCCGACCAGGACGTGGTCCTCTCTGGCAGTGCCCTCCTGGCCCCGGCCACCAGGGCCGCGTGGGAACAGATCCAGCGGAGCGAGGGTGGCGCGGCCCAGCTGCTGAGGCACTTCGAGGCCTACTTCGGCAACATGGCGCGCAACGTGCGCAGGACCTACCTGAGGCCTTTTGTCATCGTCACCACCAACATGAGTAAGGGCCGAGGCAGCAGCGGGGCAGGTGGGACCCTGGGGCCATCTGGGGGGTGTGGCCACAGGAGCTGGTCCGTCCCCGGCCAAGGCAGGTGGGCCACCGGCCGCTGCTCAGCCACTATCTTAGAAAATTGAATCAGTGGCTGTGGCCCCTGTCCTCATCTGTAAAAGAGCCCGGCCTTCCAAGCCCCAGGTGTGGGAGACCCTCTAGGAGGGCAGTGTTGGGGGCCACTGTAGGCCAGCTGTCCCTGTGGGTGGGGGCTTACTGCAGACGGGACAGACGCAGGTGGGCACAGAAAGGCAGAGGTGGATTCGCTTCTCCGGTGGCCGGTCAGTGTCACACTGACACTCGTGGTTCTTCTGAACACGGCGAGTGTCTGAGAGAGCCGGGGAGTCGTGTGTGACCACAGGACTGTCTCCCCAGTTCTCGCGGTCGACGTCTTCGACAAGTTCAACTTCACGGGAGCCAGAGTGCCTCGGTTTGAGGACATTCACCAGGAGTTCCCCAGAGAGCTGGAGTCCTCGGTCTCCTTCCCGGCTGACTTCTTCAAACCACCGGAGAAAAAAGGTAAAACTGCTTGGAGACCCACTGCTGCCTCTGGGGACCCTTACCGTGCGGGGAGGGTGGGGACAGCCCTCCGGGGGCGTCCCTGGAAGGTGAGGAGACGCGTCACATCGCAGAGCCCGTCCTCTGAGTGCGAGTCCTCCCTGCAGGCCCCGGGCCGCAGGCGTCAGCTGGCGTCAGCTGGTAACGGTGGGTTGTTTCAGGTACAGGTTGAACGTCCCTAATCCAAAAATCTGAAATCTGAAATGCTCTAAAATCTAACACTTCTTGAGCACTGACATGACACTCAAAGGAAATGCTCACTGGAGCATAAGCACGATGCAAAGATTGTGAAAAATCTGGAACACCTCTGGCCCCACACTCTTGGAATGGGGGTGCTTCACGTGTAACTCACAGTGCAGCCACTGAGACGGCGCTGGGACTGTCCGTGGCCGGTGTCTCCGCTGTGCCGTGGAGAGCTGCTTCTGCAGGGAGGTCAAAGCTGTAGAGTCCCCCAGAGTTGTAGAGTCCCCACCCCTCAAACAGACCAAACCGCGGCCGTCTGGGCACAGGTCCCGGTGCTGGGCTGGGCTTACCGTGCAGGGCAGGTTAAACATTTTGAACTTTATTAAAGCAATTTCTTACCATTCCACACCAGTTGCTAAAGTCTTCTCAAAACGACAGGGACGTGAAAAGGTAAACACTTTCTAAGGGACAATTGAAAATTTGAAATGTTTTTTGTAAATTAATTTTGTCAGGTGTTCAGGTATTTCTCATTATTTCAAACGTTTTAAATAAACGCTGTCGAAGATGTCGGGCTGTGTTGGGGTTGAGCCCGATACCGACCCTGCCTCACAAAACGTGTTCAAGTCCAGGTGGATTTGCATTTTCCGTGTTGTGCGTGTATGCGTTTCGCTCACAGCTACCCACAGACGCGGCTGTGCGTGTGTCCCGTGTGTGCGCGCGCGTGTGTGTCCGTGTGTGCCTTTGATTCTCTGCCAGCAGAGGCTCTGGCTCCGTTGCGAGTCTGCTTCCGAAGTGTCGCTGGGTCGTCCTCTCACGGACTCTGTGAGCGTCAGGGAAGGACACACAGGGACCTCGCTGGCTTTAGAGCATCCCGTAGGAGGAGCCTGGGCTTCCTGCTTCCCTGCTCTCCTTGGGAAGGCCACCATCTGGTCCCCAGCTCCCCTCAACCCTGTAAGTGGCATTTTTATTTAATCTGCGGAAATGCCAGAGCCAGCTGGCGCGGGAACACCGCCTGGTGTGATTTCTCTCAGGCTGACGGGCAGAGGCAGCCCTGGCTTTATCTTTCTCTCTCCCGTGACGTTCCTTAGAGCCCCGACTCACCACAGGGCAGGGGGGCGAGCAAAGGCCCCGTGGCTCCCTGCAGTGGTGTCAGGGCCGGCAGCCTGGATGAGCCTCCCAGGAGGGCTGGGCGCAGCCTCGGGCTTCCTCCGCCCACCCCGAGACCTGCTTCCTCTTGCCTCCCAGCCCCGCAGGGAACAGCTGCAGCCAGAGCTCAGCTGCAGGGACATCCCCGTGCGCCTTCCCGAGCCCCGCCGAGGGGGCACCATCCACCCCGACACTCTGCTCTTGCGCCTCATTGTTCACCGCAGCCCTGAGCCCCAGTCTTTGCTGTGACCATCCCCTCTGTAGGCTCTCATGCCAGCCTGGTCCCCAACCCTTCACCTCCCAGTGCCCTGCCCACCTTGGCCCACAGGGTACGCCCTCTGCCTGACACGTGTGAATGTCACCAGTTCTCCTGGGTGAGAGGCTCTTGGGGACGGCAAGGCTGCACCTGGGACCCTGAGACACCTGGCCCCAGGGAGCCCCCAGAACACATTTGCTGGCTGGCTGGGGACATGTGATGAGCCAGCCATGGACAACACCTTAGGCCCAGAGGTTGGTTTGGCAGGAAATACAGAGGGCGGACGCATTCCCGGCCTCGCTCCGCTGCGTGCTCTGCACCGTGGGATGTTCCTGAGTGGCGGCCATGACCCAGGACACAGTCCTGTGCCGGAGGCAGCCGCTTGTGTGAGACTGTCAGGGGCGGCAGCCTCCCTGCCGTGAAGAGGTGGACGGGGAGGCCCCTGACCCTCCCAGGCCACCTCCCCTGCCCGAGTGTCCCAAACCAGTGCTGTCACCCAGCTTGGATCTTGCTGACCAGTGCCGTCACCTCACTTGGGTGTCGCTAACCAATGCTGTCACCCAGCCCAGGTGTCCTAGCCAGGGTGTCTCTAGCCAGTGCTGTCGCCCAGCTTGGGTGTCCCTAGCCAGTGCTGTCACCCAGCCTGAGTATTGTTACCATGTGTCATCAGCCTGGGCAGGGCCAGCGGAGGGTAACAGTGTGTGTCCCCCTCAGGGGCCACCGTGGTTGGCCGGATGGCATGTGGAGGGTTGCTAGCTGTCCTGAGCCATGGGCCCTCCGGTGGGAGCTGTTTCTGTCCCCTCCCCACTGCATCCTGGCCTGGGGTGCGGCTGCTCCACGTGTAGACTTGTTTCCCGGGAGGGGCCCCCATCCCTCCCGGCCCAGCCTCCTCCCACGCTCCGTCCCTCCTGCCCCCCTGGAGCGGGTGTTCTGCACAGCACGTGCTCAGCATTGGGGTGGGGGGATCCAGGTATTTCCAAATGGTACCTGGGTGAGGCTCAGTCAGGTGCATCTTGTCAGTTGTTGAAAATGTGGGTCACTGGCTGTGTGATCCTCCTGCAAGGTTAAAGGTCGGGGGCGGACTCGGGTGCAGCCAGGGCTCCCGAGAGCCTCCCCGCAGCGCGTGTGGGGTGGGGCGTGGGTGGGCCCTGAGGCCAGACCCCCGGGACGGCTGTCCACTGGCCGTGCTGGGGGCTCAGGACCCACCCCCACGTGGCAGCACCCGCATCACTCACACACTGAGGTTCAAGTTTAAACCAGGGTCACCGGCATCCATGGGAGCCCAATCCAGTGTGTGGCAAGAAATTTTAAGTGTTTATACCCCCAAATGTGCATATTTATTTATGAGGTCTATACATGGCCTTGTATAGCCCCATGTCAGGTGCGATGTAAACACACCCATGTTTTACCTGAAGTGAAAGTGTGGGATTGTGGAGGGGGTGTTGCCATCGGCCAGTATCATGAGGCTTCTGTCACTTTTTTAAAAAATTGTGCAATACACGAAGATAAAATTTTCCGTCTTTACCCCTGTGAGCGTGCGGTTCAGTAGCGTCAAACACATTCACGGCGTGAGGCCGTCCATCTGCGAGGTGCTTCTCACCTGCAGACCTGAAACTGTCCCCACCGAATGCTGAGTCCCTCCCTCCGCCCCCGCACCCACCGGGCGACTTTGTGAATTTAACACCGCCAAGACCTCACATAAGTGGAATCCTGTGGTGTTTGTCTTTCTGTGACCGGCTTATTTAGCATAATGTCTATAAGGTCCGTCCATGTTGTAGCATGTGTCAGAATTTCCTTCCTTTTTTTTTTTTTTTTTTTTTAAAGAGACAGGGTCTCGCTCTGTCACCCAGACTGTAGTACAGTGGTGTGATCACAGCTCACTGCAGCCTCCAACTCCTGGGCTTAAGCCATCCTCCTGCCTCAGCCTCCCGAGTAGCTGGTGCTACAGGTGTGTGCCACCATGCCTGGCTAACTTTTAAAAAAACTTTTTTTATAGAGATGTCTCTTGATGTTGCCCAGGCTGGTCTCGAACTCCTGGACTCTTGCCTGGGCCTCCCAAAGTGCTGGGATTACAGGTGCGAGCCACCGCACCCAGCCTGAATTTCCTTCCTTTCTGAGACTGAACAATGTTCCGATGCTTGGTAGACCATGTTTTGTTTGTTCATCTGTCAGTGGACGTTTGGGTTGTTGTGAACAAGGCTGCTGTGAAAATACCTTTTCAAGGCCTTGCCTTCAGCTTTTTTGAGCACGTACTCACAAATGGAATTGCTGGATTGTATGGAAATGCTACATTTAGCTTTTTGAGGGCCTGGGTACTATACCCCGTGAAACGTGTTGACTTTCGAGAAGCACTCGCTCGCGTTGCCGGTGGTCAGGTGGCCACGGGCGTTGCCCGCTGGAGTCCTCACTCTGCTCGCGTTGCAGAAGGCCCCATGGTGAGGCCGGCCGGCCGGAGGGCCCCCCCAGAGACCGCGGCCCCGGGGCCCGGCACCGAGAGGGAGGAGGCCACCTTCAGCAGGCGGAGGAGACACCCCGATGACCCCGGCCAGTTTGCTGTCGCCCTCGTTGTCATTTACCGGACCCTGGGGCGGCTCCTGCCTGAGCACTACGACCCCGACCGCCGCAGCCTCAGGTAGGGCCGGGGCGCGGGGAGGGCTGTGATCACCCACACGCTCCCCAGCAGCGTCGGCTGTGACCCTGGCCCCCGACAGCCACCGCTGCCCTGCGGGCACCGACCCCAGGCCACACACGCTTTGCCCGTGCTCACCTCGGTGCTTCCACCCCTCCCAGCCTGTGCCCCCCGACCCACCCTGTGCCCCCCCCGACCCCAGGGCTGTCGGGGGTGGCGCCTGGTCCTGGCCCCAGCACCGAGGGCCACTTGGCCAGTGTTGGCTGGAAGAAATGCACGTTCCCGCTTGGTAGCCTGGCCAGCGGCAGGGCACCCCGAGGCTCTGCTTTTCATGCCGGCTGTCGTTGCCCAGACACTTCCGGGCTCTGTGGCCTCCGCGTTCTTGGGCACCAGATGATGTCCCACCGCGAGCTGTAGTCACGTCCCTGGGTTTCTTTTACTGCACGTTGAGCTGTTGGTGGCTCTGCCGTGGTGTTGGGGCTGTAACTTCCCACTTGTGCCTTCCCTTTATTGTTCAATTCCTGGAGTCCCCGCTTGGCCCAGAGGTGACACATCCCCTTCCTCTGACGAAGACACAGCGGGGCCCGCGGGTCTGTGCTCAAGGACTGTGATTCTGTCACTCCTAGAAAGACATCGTCCTGCGTCCCGGTCGTGTTTGCGCCAGGATTTGAGTGGCTGTTCCCTGCTCACGTTTGTCCCTGTGCTCTGGCGTCTCCCTCGCAGGCTGCCTAACCGGCCCGTCATCAACACCCCGGTGGTGAGCGCCGTGGTGCACACTGAGGGCGACCCACTGCCGCGCCCCCTGCAGAGGCCTGTCCTGGCGGAGTTCACCCTGCTGGAGACAGAGGAGCGGACCAAGCCTGTGTGCGTGTTCTGGAACCACTCCCTCGCGTAAGTGTGACCCCAGGAGCCAGGCAGCCTCCTCTTGCGCCTGGAGCCGTGAGTCCCCAAGTGAGGGCTTTGCCAAGGCCAGACTGTGCCCACCGGTCCCGAGGGCTCAGAGGGCAGAGTGTCCCATGGCGACAGTCTCTCGTGGCTGTTGCTTCCCTTCCAGCCCCTCGTGGGCAGAAGGCTGGTCTTCCCGCTCTGCTTCGGGGGTGTCAGAGCCTCCCCCATGTGTCTGCACGCACGCAGCCGTGTGCACATGGAGACACATGCAGACGCGTGCACGCATACAAGCACATGGGCCACCCGCCTGCAGGACCCCCGAGGTGTGGCAGCCAGCGCTAGCACTCAGGCCACCAGCAGACGAGGGAGGACTTGTTCTGATCACACGTGGGTAGGGCCCCGAGACTGGGCCAGGAGCCCTTCTCCTGACAGTGGGGACCCCCCCCTCCGAGATGTTGGAGGTGCCAGACAGGGGCCGGCGTCAGCCTTGCCCCCGAGACCAACACGGCACAGCTGAGGCGCTGGTTTACCCCCACATGGGGCCACGGCTGCCCGCAGTGGGGTTCATTCCGAGCAAGGAGAGCAGCCAGCGTCGCAGCAAGTGCGTTCTGGCCGCCGTCTGGGTGAGGAAAGGGTGTTTCATAGTTTGAACAAAGTGGAAGTAAGTGATTTCTGCCCCCGGGACACGCAGAGCCAGAGGCAGGGTGTGGTTCCTGCAGCCAAGAGCCAAGGTGCTGGCGCCTTTGTGTGTTTTGGTTTTCCTGGTTCTTGGCTGCGGGGCTTATGCCGAGGTGTGGGCTTATCTGAGTTCCCATCTTTATGGGGCTTCCTTTCTCTCTGCCGTTTGTTTTCGCTGTGGCTGTCTCTAGAAGGGACAGTGGCACTGGGCTGGGTGGGAATGGCCCTTGTTGCCAGGAGGGACGCAGGGCCTTGAATGTGTTTGAGACCAAGGAAGGGGCGATGCCATCTGGGATCCAGGGGCCCCCTGGCTCCCCACCCTTGGAGCCAGGACCGAGTGTGGTGCAGCCGGGGGTTCCGCAACAGGAATGTTCCTGAATGGCAACTCCTCCGTGTGTAGCGGATGGCGGCTGCGCTCAGCAGAGAGGGTGTACGTAGGCACTCTGCTTCTGTGCTTTCCACGCTCTGGCTAATGTGTAACCGGCCAGGGTGTAGCAGGCACTGGGCTCACAAAGGGGAGAACAAAGGAAGCCCTCTGGGACTTGGGGCCTGGGCTCACTGTCTGTCTTGTCTTTTGAGTCCTGGCAATTAGCGCTGCCTCTAACAACCTGCTCTCCCTATTATGTCGCACCTTTCATCTCTGATCTTAAAGTTTGGTCAAACATATTAACGTAACATCCCATTTCACAGATTAGCAAACTAAGGATCTGAGAGGTTACAGGATTTTCCCAGAGTCAGGGAGGGCAGGGCCCTCTCTGAGGCCAAGACACACCTTGGAACAGCTTGTTATTTGGGGCTTCCCATGGGCAAAACGGGAGTAATGACTGGGTCCTGCTTCCGGGCAGTGCCCATAAAACGTTGTGCAATCGGAAGATGAAAGTGTAAAGTGAACGTGAGACGCCGTGTCTGGAGGCATCCCTGTTCAGAAGATGGCAGTAAAAGCTGCAGCTTTAACCCCTGGGTGACGTTCCGACAGCAGGGGTCCGACTTGGGAATGCGCAGTGACGCTCCTTGTGTTCTCCGCTCCCTCCGTGGGCCCAGCAGGACCGGGATGGCCCCGGAGCCCCGGGGCTGGGTGAAGGCCGCCTCGGGCAGGTTCCTGGCGGAGGGAACCGTCTCACCCCCGCCCTCCCCTCTTTCCTCTGCAGCGTCGGTGGGACTGGAGGGTGGTCGGCCAAGGGCTGCGAGCTCCTGTCCAGGAACCGGACCCACGTGGTGTGCCAGTGCAGCCACGCGGCCAGCTGCGCCGTGCTCATGGACGTCTCCAGGCGTGAGGTGGGCACCCTCCCTCGGGCCCTGCCTGCGGATCCATCGCTTCTGATGTTGGACGTTAAGCCCAGACCTGCCCCCCTCGAGCTGCCCCTTTCTTTCTAAGCGCTTTGAACAAACCGGGTCAACTGGTATTGGGGGAGCATGGGCGGGATCAGGGGGTTTCCATGACAAAGCCCTGCTAACAGGGTTTCAGAGAGCCCGGGTTGTGCATTAAAACCTGAGAACCCCTGGAAGGGGCCCCTCGCTGCCCAGCAGTGTGTGAGACGCTGTTCTCCACCCACTGTGGGGCAGCCTGGCCACCTCTCGGGCCACATGCCAGGCACCGGGGCTCCGCTGGGAGCTCTCCAGCGATGGGGCAGCAAACGTTGAACTTATGGCATCGTAAGTGGCCTGGGAGTGGGCCAGCGTGGTGGCCCTGCAGATGAATCAGGCAGCGGGGCCTGTCCGGGCCTCCTGTTACCAAATGGGAACCGGTGTGAGGCCGGCCCGGGTGTGGCGTATGGGGCAGTGGTGTCCAGGAGCCAGAACCAGGTGAAACGGCCAAGATGCTAAGTGATGTCATTTGTATTTTACCACAGTTTTTTTGAAAAAAAAGACACATTTACTGCCCTTAAGAAGTGTGTAGTAAGAGACCTAAAAATTTAAAAAAACACAATTGATATAACATGAGCTACTGTAGAGACATGAGCCTCTGACACAGGCAGATTTGCTCGTGACGATCACAGGACGGTTCACGTGAGGACAGCGGGGAGAGCAGGGTGTTGGGGAAGGTGCCCCTGCCAGGTGATGTGTGCGAGCGATCGTTAGTCCCAAATGATTGGAACACGACGTTGCGGCCCGTCCAGCTGTGGGACCCCTGGCAGGTTACTGAACTCCTGGGCGTTACTGTCCTCCCCTGCGAAGCAGGGTGACGGCAGCACTGTCCTCGTGGCTGCGGTCGGGGCACTGTGCGAGGGACACCCGGGCAGGGGTGTCGGAATCCCTGCCACGCAGCAAGTGCTCACTAAAACGATGCTATTTGCGTTGCATTATCAAACTTGCCTGTTTTCTTTGTAAAGAGGGGAGCTATCCTGTAACCAAAAGCATAAATCCTCGATGACATTTCAGGAAGCGCAGCATAGGCGCGGCCACAGGCTCCAAGCTGAGCCTGGAAGGTCCCTCCAGCTCTGAGCCTGGGGCAGGGCCCAGCTTGTCCTGACGATAGGGTTTGTGTGTGAGTTTAGTTGTTCCTTTTTTCCTTTTAATGTGGCAAAATATGATAGAACATAAAACGTAAGCGTAGAATTCAGGGGCGTTAAGCACACTCAGGGTGTCGCCTGGCCGTCACCGTCACCCACCTCCGGAACTTGTTCATCTCCCCAAACTGTCCGCTGGATTTTTGTTCTTGTTCTGTGCTGCGCTGAGAACCGTGTGTGTCACACGGGTCCCTGCCAGTCATGGACAGTCTGATCACCAGCGATACTTTGTCTGTTGTGCAAGAACCGCCAGAGCCGCGGCCCTCACCTCTCTCCTGCCTTTAACCCACCCGCCCGCAGCACGGGGAGGTCCTGCCCGTGAAGATCGTCACCTACGCCGCCATGTCCTTGTCGCTGGCGGCCTTGCTGGTGGCCTTCGTCCTCCTCGCCCTGGCCCGCACGCTGCGCTCCAACCTGCACAGCATCCACAGGAACCTCGGCGGGGCGCTCTTCCTGTCCCAGCTGGTCTTCGTGCTCGGCATCAACCAGACCGAGAACCAGGTGAGGCCTCGGCCCCGCCCGAGCTTCCACGCGTGCGCCGTCATGGGCAGTGTGCTGTCACTCGGGCACCTGTTGTCACCTAGGTTTGCTCTTCCAGCCAGGCTGGCATGGTGAAGAGACCCCTCTTGCCTCTCTGAGGGACTTGGGGGGCTCCCCTGCAGCTTCAGCCTGGCAGGTGCAGCAGGGGGTCCTGGGCCGGGTCAGGTGTGTTCGCCGTTGCTTTGTGCCTGGGTGGGACCCTCCCTGCAGAGGCACCTGGGGGAGCCCCGTCACAAGGGCCGGGGGCTCCAAGCCGTCGGGTCTCACCCTCCTGACACAGCGCTAGTGACTTCGTAAGAAATTACAGCCACTTGTCAAATCCCAGAGGGCTTCAAGCTACCGTTGGAACTGTCCCAGTCTGAAGATACTTCTCCTGCCCCAGGCGTCCTCTGTGTTTGCCGTGGATGCCTGTGCGTGTGCCCAGAGAGGGGACGGACATCTGAACAGGCCTAGAACTTGTGACACGGTTTCTGGTTGGGGTTGGGGTTGAAGGAGAGAAAGGAGCAACTGGTGGCCGGAGGAGCTGGTCAGGTGAGAGGAGGGAAAGGTGGGTGAACCTCCGCTTGATCTGATTAAGTATAGGGGTGTCGTGTGGACTCCTGGGGTGTTGCATGGGACCCTAATCAGGCCACCTTTTCCTAGACCCCTGGTGCCCTGCTGGGGCGGGGACCTCGCAAGGAGCTCACGGCTCGGGTTGGAGGAAGAATTCTCACACCGGGGGTAGAATAGTTTTAGGAAAGAAAGTTTATTTTACTTTCTCAGAAAGAGTAGAGAGAGGAGGAAGGTGGCAAGGCAAGAGGGAAGGCAGAAAACACCCGGCCGCTGAGAAGCGGGTCAGTGTTTTTAAAGGGTAAAAGTGTGTCCTCCCCCTGGTTCAGCGGCCTGGTGACAGGAGCAGCTGTGACACTGTTGCGGGTGATCTTCATTTTTTCTTTTCCCTGCGGGGCTTATCAGAGTCCTTGGAATCCGGCTTCTGCCCGGGACTGAGGCAGCGAGCTGGCGTGGGGAGCTCACTCCCTGCCGTCCGAGGAGAAGACCGAACTTCTAGAGAGCACGAGTTAGTCCACGGGTGTTTTCATTAAACAAAGCAAAGGGGGCAGTTGTCTTCAAAGGGACAATTATGTGCCAAGAGTTTATGTCTCTTACTTTCTGTTGAGAGTTTATTTCCCCCTTGTAGGTAGGTTATTAGCAAGGCCGCCTCTCACCCCCTTTTAAATCTCTGAGCCCTCCACCCTGGGGAAGCCGAGTTCCCTGGGGGGATAGACACAGACCCATGAACTGCTAACGGAGTGAGGGCCAGCACCTGCCAGCAAGTGTCCTCGTCTCTGCCCTTGGGACTTGTCACCACTGAGGAAGGCGAGAGTTTCAGGGTGCAGTGTGGGGTCTTGCACTGTGGCCCCCCAGTTATAATCGTACAACAGGACAGTCAGCCCACGTTCAGGCTGTGCCTGGGACTGTGGTGACCAAGTGCACTGGCTGGCGTCAGAGACTGGAAAGAAGAAAAAAGGCTGTCATTATTTATTAGATGATATGGGTGACATGAAGGACCTTACAGAAGAATCTAATCTACAGACGCCTCATAGGACACAGAGTTGAGCAAGGTCGCCGGTCACGAGTGGAGGTGTGATGTGTGCGTGAGATCAGTTGTGTCCCTGTGCACAGCCGCTGCGTGTATTCAGCGTGTGATTCACAAAGGAGCGATGGGAGTGAGACCTGGGGGGCTGGTGTGTCAGATGCATTTGGCTGTGAGGGAGAGGAAGGGGACACTGGGGCTGGGGAGCTGTTACGGGACGTGAGCCCTGGGGTGTGTGTCTCATCAAGGCGCAGGAGCCCCGGAGGGGGAGCAGGTGGGGGATACAGGAGGGAGGGATGGGCTGGTGGCTGGAGACAAGGGCCTCGAGGACTGGGGAGTGACCGGCCGTGGAGGCGGCAACAGCGGCGCACGTCCATGCCGACTGGACAGAGTGAACAGCGCAGGCCAGCGCGGGGGTCGTAGCTCTGGCGTCCTCAGCTTGTTGCACAGGGGTGACACGGGGGCCCCAGTGTGCCGATGGGGAGATGCTCGTGGGGGTGACACGGGCGCCCCAGCGTGCCGATGGGGAGTTGCTCGTGAGGGTGACACGGGGGCCCCAGCGTGCCGATAGGGAGTTGCTCGTGGGGCAGCCTTGCAGCAGCCACTCACACCGCGGCTTTGCACACACGCCTGGTCTCCTTGATCCCCCTGGAGCACTGGCAGGTGGGAGCCTGGCTCCTCACAGGTCGGGTCACCTGCCCAGGCCACACAGCTGGGTGGGAGGTGGAGGGTCTGGGATGGGAGCCGGGGTCCGTGGCGCTCCTCCGTGAGCTCCGTGCTGCAGACGTCTGACCACAGGGGCTGGAGCAAAAACCCTCCTGCCCTCGTGGATGGCCTCAACTACACGTGCTGCAGACCACTCTGTGCATTTCGTGCATCCGTCACTAAACGGTGCCCTAGTAGCCCTAGGGGGATGCAAGGCCAGTCGACCCTCACATTTGTATGTGGTGACTCCAGGAAGTTCAAAGGTTGCTCTGACGTAGACCTGACCACTCTCTCATTAGCACCCTGTTTGGGGACAGTGGGCCATTCCAGTGCTGCAGCCACCTGCTGTTGACACAGCTGTCGTTCCTCCCTCCCTGGAGCAGAAAGGACCTCTGGTGGTCCCTGTAGTAAAGCACCAAGCCCCAGATTCCAGAAGACCTCCCACCCTGCCCTCACCTGCCCTCACTGGTGGGTGGGAGGCCGTGTCTGGTCAGGGCAGAGCTGAACAGGACCACCCACTTGCCACCTAGGGAAGGGATCCAGAATAAGGGGCAGGGGACAGGCCCGGAGCCAGGCCCCTCTCGGGGAGGAGCGCCATCTTCCTCCTGCAGGCAGCGTTGTGCGTGGAGAGCCGCGAGCCGAGGTGCATTTCAGAAAGCCGAGCCCGGCAGCGGGTGGACGGTGGGTGGGAGGACGGCGCCAGGCCAGCAGAGCAGCCCGACGGTGCACTCACAGTCCTGGGCGGTGGCCGGGGTGGCAGCCACAGGAGGGAGGGGTGGCAGGATCACACCAAAGGGGCAGCAGGAGGGCTGGGCCTGGGCCACCCTCAGGTCTCCCGAAGGGGTGACGAGCGGGTGGAGGTGTCACGTGACGAGAGGGCAGCTCAGAGTGGCTGAGGCCGGACGCACCACAGGGGGCCAAGGAAGGTGCAGAGCTTGTGACGGGGTGGGGGTCCTCCACAGTGGGGTGGGAATTGTGTCTGGGAACGGCCGGGCCCTGGGTAGGGAAGTGGAATAAGACGACCCAGGTGGAATTTTCCGGCTAGCTGGCCAGGGCCGTCTGCAGACTTGGGCACGTCCTCTTTTGTTGTGAGCAGTGGGACCCCTCATGACCCTCCTAAGGTAGCCAAACCCCTCAGGGGCGAGGGTGGGCACACCGCCCCATAGGCAGAGCTTGAGAAAGTTCCTTGATGAACTTGGTGGCTTCTCGGCAGCGACAGGTGGAACATCAGGCCTGTCCCGCAGAGGACGGTCCCCAGAGCGCGTGTCGGGCGAGTAAGCAGCAAACCTCGCTGCCCTCCAGGGGCCCCGCGCCCGGGAGGTTCTGCACACACGGCCAGGCGCGCCTTCCCCTCCGAGCATGTCCTTGCTGGGGCCTCAGACCGGGGAGCTGTCCTGGGAAGCTGATTCCTTTCAAAGCCTCCCGGCGCTGAGCATCCGAGCAGAGGGCGCGGCAGAGCCGGGGGCCCCTCCCTGCCACCGAGCCCCAGCGTGAGGGTGACTCATCTCCCGCCCGGGCCGGCTCTCCAGGCAGCCACGCACCGCTGCGCACAAAGAAGAGAAGGGAGCGGGGCTCCGGGTTCCAGGGGCTTGGCCGCGTGCCCGGTTTTTATGGGTTTTTGTAAACTCACAATCCTATCTCTGGGCGAGGCTTTTCATCTCTCAGAGCGAGGGCAGGCTGAAATGATTTATTGCGCATTCGTGTTTCGTCTTTGTTCTCTTCCTGGAAAAGGTGTCACGTTCAGTACAGAAGTCTGTGCATGTACGACCCCGCTAAATTGAAGAAGTCGTAGTTCTGGCACTTTCTCATTCAAAGGTGGTTTTGTGGGTGTACTTTTCACATCACCTAAGGCAGCAAGCCAAACACCCCTGTCACCTTCCTGCTCGCCCCACGCCAACTGCGATCAGCAGCCGGGGTGTGCGGTGTGGGCGCGGCGTGTCCCCAGGGGTAGCAGGGGACCGCTTTCTTCTGCTCTGGCTCCTGCTTTGTAAGGTGTTCGGCAGGCACTAATGCCACGTGATCCCTCCGCCACCTCCGGGGTGCTTGTTTCGGGAGAGTACCCGGGCCGTCGAGGTTGACGTGGCAGCAGGTGGCACCTTTCGTGTTACCCTCGAGCCTGTACTCTGCACACCTCTCCTCAGGGTGCTCTGTCCTGCTCGGGCAAAGGGACGTCCAGCCTGGGTTGAGGTGGTGCCTCCCCTTCCCCTCCTGTGTCTGTTGAGGGGTCTCTCCTTGGGGAGGACACTGGGACCCCTGGAAGGCTGGCCTGCTGGGGTGGCTGGGTCAGGGTGGGCAGGGCCTGGAGGGAGCCTGCCACGTGTCCCAGCTGGCCAGGCTCGGGAGCGCGGGCCGGGCAGCCCCTGCAGAGAGCCCTGGGGAAGCTGCTCTGGGCCGTATCTTCGAGTCCAGCTCTGGAGCACATGGTGGGGGTATTTGATTTGCACTAGTGGCCTCGGGCTAGACTCGCTGTGACCCCACAGCGTCCCCAGCCCTCCCCACATGCCCTCGTCCCACTTGTGCATGGCCTTCCGTGTCTAGGCAAATAGGCTCACCAGGCGGCTCAGTGCTGCAGGGCCACAGACTGTCCCTCTGCTGCCCCGGGGACATTGGTTTTCTCTTCCTGGCACTGGGCCAGTGGCCAGACACAGCCCTGCGCAGTTGAGGACAGTCGCGTAGAACACACGTGCTCATCGTGTGTTTTCTTTGTGGAAGATCCGAGGCTCCGTGAAATCAGTGCGGGCGAGAGGAACTGGTTCTTACTAACAGTGAGGTCACTGCGAGGAGCTTCTCCTACCCCCGGCCACACCCACTGGGCCGTGGGGGGCCGTGGAGCCCCATGTGGGGGCAGTGGCGGGCATAGGCCAAGATCGTAGTCTGGGGTCCTCAGGCCGAGCAGGTCCACCTCCAGGGTATTTTTTTTAGCTTTAAATTGATTGTTAACGTTCAGAGTTTTGGAAACATCACACAAATCCAGATTTCCAGCTTCTCTCAAACTGCCCCACCCCCGCCCAAGCCAGGCTCGCTCAGGGCGGGATCCGGGCTCCCTGCCCGCTCAGCCCAGGGCCGCCCTGAGCCAGCCCGTGTCCTGGCAGTTCCTGTGCACGGTGGTCGCCATCCTCCTGCACTACGTCTACATGAGCGCCTTCGCCTGGGCGCTGGTGGAGGGTCTGCACGTCTACCGCATGCTGACCGAGGTGCGCAACATCGACACGGGGCCCATGAGGTTCTACTACGTCGTGGGCTGGGGCATCTCCGCCATTGTCACAGGTGAGGACACACGCGGCGCCCTGCCAGGGTGGCCTGCTTAGAAATACAGATTTCCCACGGGCCACGGCTAAGTGGGGATCCACGTGTCATTGGTGACCCGGGAGCAAGCCCCGTGCAGGCAGGGAGAGCCGCCTGCCCTCCTCGCTCTGCACCCAGCTCCATGTTGGTGGAGGCCCTGTCCCCATGTGCCATCTGCACACACGGGTGACGGCTCAGTGCTCCCCTGGGGTACATCTCCTGCCAGGCGTGAGCTCCTCGAGAGCTGGGCCGGCCTTGGGGCTCTGTCTGCAGCCCACGTCCGGGTCATCTCTGGATTCCAGGGACTTGGACACAAAGTCCAAGGCCAGAGGCGCTGGGGCAGGGCTGTTGCCACCCAGGCTCTGCCCAGCAGCACCTGGGGCCAGTCGCTGGTTCCCACGGTAGCGTCGCTGACAGGTGTGCTTGCCAGACAGCCTCCTTGGGCTCTGATGTGGCTGTCCCTCTACTCCGAGGGACCCTCAGTTGCCATTTTCACGTCTACCCAGGGCCTCTGAGGTGGGGGCAGGGCAGGGCCCCCCCAGCCACCTCCTCCCCCAGCGTAGAGGCCGTGTCTCTGCCCAGACGCGGTGCTTGTCGTACAAGAGTGTTGGGATGAAAACACGTCAGAAAATGGTCCTTCTAGCTGCTCTGTGTAAGCAGTCTCAGTGCCCCAGATGGAAGACCCCCCCCCCCCACTTGTGTCAGCACACGTGTGACAACCCCGCCTCTCGGGACAGCTTTGGAATCCAAATCCAAATAGTTCACATTTCTAACCTGCTGTAAAAACAATTTTTAAAAACACTTAGTCTCTGGCACAACATCTTAAAATGACACCCAGGGAACCTCAGACCGGGCTGAAGGCGTTGGTAGATGGCAGCTGCCTGGTCCAGCGGTCCGGGCGGCGCTAACCATTCTTGTCTCGAGGACCCAGGTGGACAGGGTGACAGCGGGTCCCCCAGGCCCTGCTTTGCTCTGCCCTTTCCCCAGCCCCCAAGTTTCAGCTGCGCGTGGGGCCGGAGGGTGCACTCGCCCGCCCACCCACTCACCCGGCCCCCAGTGCTGCTCTCATTCAACGTGAGGCCCCCAGGGCAGGGCCGCCTGGGACTTGGCGCCAGCGCAGGGGACACCTGCAGGAAGGCCTGGGTGGGCTCCCCGGCCATCCTCCGCCCGGGCTGTCTCTCTGGGGCTCCGTGCTCTGCCCCCCGAGGGCCACGTGGGGCCCCCCTCGTGGCCCCACCCTGGCTGGGCCTGGGGGCTGCTGTCCCACACTGCGGGCGAGTGGCCATCCGGGTGTGCGCCCCTCACTCTCCTCTGCCTCCCTCGTGTGGCAGGACTGGCGGTTGGCCTAGACCCCCAGGGCTACGGGAACCCCGACTTCTGCTGGCTGTCCCTTCAGGACACCCTGATTTGGAGCTTTGCCGGGCCTATCGGAGCGGTTATAATCGTGAGTGCCGGGGCCTTCCCAGAGCGCATTGGCTGGAAGGGATGTTCCGGGCTGGCTGGTGTTACTGCCACCTCGGAGTGGCCAGGGTGGGGCAGGAAGGGCTCCTCTCGTGGCGATGGTGGCCAAAGCCACCAGGCCGCTCCCAGACCTTGCCCTCAGATGCGTGGGTTCCGGGTTGCGGTTCATGTCCACCGGGAGACTGCCCCGTATCAACCCCTGGAGGCCCTGCACGGGCATGTGGGGGTGGTGGGGGCTGGAGGGCTGCAGTCTGGCCTTGGGTCCACCTCGTGCCACAGCCGGTGCCCGAGGCCATCTCCCCAGCCACACGTCCCGAGATGTAGACGATGAGCCTCAGATGCTTCTAGCAGAGATGAGGCAGGAGAGTCGGCCGCCAACTCTGATTTTTTGTTTTGTTCTTTTCAGATCAACACGGTGATTTTTGTCCTGTCTGCAAGGGTGTCCTGCCAAAGAAAGCACCATTACTATGAAAGAAAAGGCGTCGTGTGAGTTGGGGCTGAATAACGATGAGCGGGTGGAGGGACAGGTGGAGGGACAGAGGGACAGGTGGGCGATGGCTGGGTGGAGGGACAGGTGGAGGGACAGAGGGACAGGTGGATGATGGCCGGGTGGACAGACACGTGGAGGGACAGAAGTACAGGTGGACGATGGCCGGGTGGACAGACAGGTGGAGGGACGGAGGGACAGGTGGGCGATGGCTGGGTGGACAGACAGGTGGAGGGATGGAGGGACGGGTGGATGATGGCTGGATGGACAGACAGGTGGGTGGCTGGGTGGATGGACGGAGGGACGGGTGGCAGATGGACGGGTGGGTGGACGGTTGGAGGTGGGGGGTAGGGAGGAGGGCTGGGCTCATCCCCCCGCCCCCACAGCCCCCTGCTGAGGACGGCCTTTCTCCTGCTGCTGCTGGTCAGTGCCACCTGGCTGCTGGGGCTGCTGGCCGTGAATGGCGACGCGCTGGCCTTTCACTACCTCTTCGCCATCTTCAGCTGCTTGCAGGTAGGAGTCGGGGCCTTGCCTGGCGGGGCCGCTGCTTGGGCAGCCCTGGCAGAAAAATGGGGCCACCCTGTGGCGGCTGTTCCAGCAGAGCCATGGAACAAGGAGGGGCTGTGGTGAGACCCACTGTCCCTAGCCCCACTGCCAGGACGGAGACCTGGGGTCCCAACCTGCTGCCAGGCCGGCACAAGTCCCCCTTGTCCCACAGGGAGAGGAGTGGTCATCGATGGGTCACACCAAGCTGCCCAGCATATTGATTCATGACACGCTGGGGACCCCAGGTGGCCCCAGGACTGTCCCCGGGGAGGCCTGGTACGGGCCAGGCTTGCTCTGGGCACTCGCGGCCCCTCGCACAGCTGGCCTGGCCTGGGCGTCCGCAGGCAGGTGGCACCGGCGACCACCGTCGGGGCTGACCCTGCCTCCCTCCCGCCAGGGCCTGTTCGTCCTCCTCTTCCACTGCGTGTTCAACAGGGAGGTCCGGCGGCACCTGAAGGGGGTGCTTGCTGGGAAGAAGCCACACGCGGACGACTCAGCCACCACCAGGGCCACCCTGCTGACGGTAGGAGCCGCCGGGGACCAGCGGGCCTGGGCGGTGGGTGCACCGCTCATGGTGGGAGCTGAGGGACCGGGCACAGCGGGGCTGCTGCCCTCACTGTGGACCTGGCGCAATGGGCAGGATGGGACAGGTGGGGCCTCAGTCAAATCACAGCCCCACTTTTCAAGGTCAGGAGGTCAGGGGTGGCCCTCGGCTGCCGCAGGGCTTCTGTTTGCAGGGAAGGTTTGCTGTGGGGACAGAGCCATCCTCTGCAGCAGTCACGCGGTGGCCTCTGCCCCAAGATAACCAGCCCGCCCCTCCCCCAGCGCTCGCTCAACTGCAACAACACGGGCAGCGAGGGCCCCGACATGCTGCGCACGGCGCTGGGCGAGTCCACCGCCTCGCTGGACAGCACCGCCAGGTCAGCCCGCCGCGCCCTCCTGTCACCCTGGGGGGGGGGCGGTTCTCGGGCCACGGCTTCGTCCCTGCTGCCTGGCCTGTCTGGGGGCCCCGCCGCATCCTGCCATTCTAGGGGACACACCCCCTGCGTGCTCAGGAGGCCCCATTTTGTCAGCTGTTGTTGATTGGAACACAGATGGGGGGGACGGAGAATCTTCCAGAACATCGCCCAGTAGCGCTGGGTGGCTGCATCATCTGTCTCTCTGAGGAAGGTGCTGAGCTGACCCTCCCGTCCTCTCCAGGGACGAAGGGATCCAGAAGCTGAGCGTGTGCTCGGGGCTGGCGCGGGGCGGCCATGGAGAACCAGACTCATCCTTCATCCCCAGGAGCTCCAGGAAACCCCACGGTACAGCTCCTGGGGACAGAGGCGCCCCGGGCTTGGTCTCGTTTGTGCCACGTCCCCGTGGTCACTGGAGAACTTACACCCTTGATGAAGCATTAGCAGGGACCCAGCTACCCCCGCATGCCCTGGACCCCGGTGGTTCCCCGGCATCAGGGCCTGAGCCTCCCTCTGTGTCCCCAACGACCCCTTGCAGGCCACGATTCGGACTCGGATAGCGAGCTGTCCCTGGATGAGCAAAGCAGCTCCTACGCCTCCTCACACTCGTCGGACAGTGAGGATGACGGGGCGGAAGCCGAGGACAAGTGGGACCCGGCCCGGGGCCCCATCCACAGCACCCCCAAAGGTGAGTGAGTGTGGCCCGGCCGGGCTGTGGACAGCAGGCCACGGGGCAGGCCTTGGTCGTGGCGGGGACCCTGCTCTCCAGGACGTGCCCAGCACAGCTGCGGCCACACGGGGAGGCCAGCCTGGGTGGGGGCTCTGCGGACCTTCGGTGCAAGGACCAGGTGAAGCTGCCAGACGGCAGCCCGTGTGTGGCTCCCAGGTGTTGGGGTGCAGTGGGGGAGTCACAGCTGAAGGCCCCCCTGTCGGGACTCTCCCTTTCTGGCCACCCTTCGGGTCAGGGCCACTCAGGAGCCACCAGGCGGGCGACTTTCTGCCTGGCCGCTTGCTGAGTGCTGCTGCTGTGCCTCAGGGGACGCGGCGGCCAACCACGTCCCGGCCGGCTGGCCCGACGAGAGCCTGGCGGGCAGCGACAGTGAGGGCCCGGGCGGCCAGCCCCGCCTCAAGGTGGAGACCAGGGTCAGCGTGGAGCTGCACCGGGAGGAGCAGGGCGACCCCCGCGGGGACCACGCCCCAGACCCAGAGGGCACGGGCGCCGCCAAGCCCGCGCAGCAGCCCCCGGAGCAGAGGAAAGGTGAGGGGGCGCCTGGGCGCCCAGGGAAGGGCCCAGCCCTGGTCCCGAGGGAAGGGCGGGATGGACGTGGCCACCATGGGCCCAGCTACCCAGGCCCTGAGAGCCAGGCGGCCCCGAGGCGCAGGGACGATGCCCTGACACAGCCCGCCGTGTCCCCTTCCTCCCAGGCATCTTGAAAAACAAAGTCACCTACCCGCCACCGCTGACCGAGCAGACGCTGAAGGGCCGGCTCCGGGAGAAGCTGGCCGACTGCGAGCAGAGCCCCGCGTCGTCACGCACGTCCTCCCTGGGCTCGGGGGGCCCCGACTGTGCCATCACCGTCAAGAACCCGCGGAGGGAGCCCGGGCGCGAGCACCTCAACGGGGTGGCCATGAACGTGTGCGCCGGGAGCGCGCAGGCTGACGGCTCCGACTCCGAGTGAGTAGCCTCAGCCTCCCGGGCAGAGGGGACGCTGGTCAGCGGCCGTACCCTGTCACCCGATCCCGGAGCGCAGAGGAGGCCCAGGCAGGGGCCGGGGGTCGGGAGGAGGCCTCCGAGGTGGGGCAGACGGCGGGGCCTGGGCCCGGGGGCTCTGTTGGCTGCGCCTCTGGAGTCCTGACCGGGGCTGGACGCCGGGACGTAGCGTGCGCCAGGCTCGGTGTTCCGTGAGCGTCGTCTCCTCGGCCGGGATCGTCACCACCATTGTGTGGCCGAGGAGACTGAGCTCCCAGAGGCGCCCAGCTGCAGCACGGGGCCGGGGGCCCGTCACTCCTCCCCCCTTACAACCTCCAAGGGAAGAGCAAAGCCCGGAGCCAGGTCTCTCGTGGTGGCTTTCCTAAAAGTCAAAGATGTGAGTTTGGCTGGGCGTGGTGGCTCAAGCCTATAATCCCAGCACTCCGGGAGGGTGGCTTGAGCACAGGAGTTTGAGGCTGCAGGGAGCTGCGATGATGCCACCCACGGCGTTCCAGCTCGGGCAGCAGAGTGAGACCTGCTCTCAAAAAAAAAAAAAAAAAAAAAAAAAGGTGTGAGTTTGGTGTCTAACCTCGATATTCCGTGTTCTGCCGTGAGGCCAGCAGCTCAGAGGATGCATGGGTAGGACCAGGTGTCAGGACTGGGGACCGTCCTGGCCCCTCCTCTGCCCTCCAGGCTAGCTGTGCCTAGCCTCAGCTTGCCTTCCCTGGAGCCCCCCGGTGTCCCCTCTCCCTGATTGGGGGGATTCTGCCCCTGCGTGACCTCGGACCCCACCCGGCTACCATCCTCACTGACCTTCCCCCTGCCTGCTGGCTTCTTCCCACGTGCAGAGGCAGTAACGAAACCTCAGTTTGAACCGTCAGGAACCCGGGAGGCGAGCCCCTCACCTCCACATAGGCTGCTGCGCCGTCGAGCCCTGGGACCTTGGAGCCCACGGGACCACTGTCCATGGCGTGAAGCAGGTCCTGGGTGTGGGGGGGTCCCCAGAATGGCCCCCCCACAACTGACAGTCCACACACAAGGCCCTCAGCTCTCCCAGGGCTCAGGACTAGTCAGCCCCGTGACAAGTGCCAAAGGCCGCAGGCGGGAGGGAGGCGTGGACTCCCGGGCGGGCGCACACAGAGCCAAAACCGTGCCGCTGGCCACCAGGCCAGGCCCTACAGCTTGCCACAGCTCGCGGATGCCGGGCACAGACCAAAGACTGAGGTCTGGCCGCCCACGGAGGCATCTCCCTGCGGTCCAGGCACGCGGCCAGCAGCCTGGACAGCCCTTCGCAGAGGCACGCTTGTCTTAAAGCAGCTTACTTCGCGATGTTGAAAGGTGTAGATACTTTGATGTATTTGTACGGGACTCTGAGGAGGTGAAGACCTATGTATGTTTTGCAAGTCCTGACTCTGTTGATGCTGAGAGACCCGTGGGATGATCTCTCACTGTTTCTTACGTAAGGAAGATTGCACAGCTGTACTTGAATCTGGCACGTGCCGACACCACTGGTGTCCGGGCAGAACACAGGTGGAAAGTACGTCCGCAGTGAGGTTAAAATCAAGTTGTTCAAAGTCCCTGCAGCTGCCTTTGGCCAGTCAGTGAGGACCTGCGGGCATCACCTGCTGCCCAGACTCCCAGCGCCTTTGCTGTCGCACGTGTCTGCCCTCAGCTCCCATCTGCCCGACGGGCGGACCCTGGACAGGGCAGCCTGGGCCCGGGAGGCTGGAGAAGCCCTGCTGAGGTCAGCGTGGAACGCTGTCGCCACATGGCTGTACTGTCACACCCAGTCAGTCCCTGGCCGCCACCCCCACCCCTCGCCAGGCCCTACTCTGGGCCCGGCGCCCTGTCTGGAGCCCTTCCCAGGTGGCATGGGACTGCAGGTGGGGCATTTCTTTGTTCCTGTGCTCTTGCTCCCGGTGGGACCCGAAAGCATTCACACGTTCCCGATTCAGACGGAGGCATGAGGTCTTCCAGGGGTCACATTCGTTCCTGCCAATTTTCTGGCTCTCTGAGACTCCAAGGATCCCCAGGCAGGCTGGGGTCCCACCCCCCGAGTCTGACCAATTACTTCATTTTGCTTCAAATGGCCAATTGTGCAGAGGGACAAAGCCACAGCCACACTTTTCAATGGTTACCGAACTGTTTCTGGAAACTCATACCAAGCGCCGGCTGTGACCATCCCACTGTGGGCAGTTGGCACAGCGTGGCCCGGGGCGCTGTGGAATGGGGCCCAGAACTATTCAGACACGTTTTATTCCAGTGTTTCCTTTGTTCAGCAAATAAATGATCAGCACAGCTGCTTCCAAATATGGGAAACCATAAAATAGGACGAAAATCAAGTAAAATGCAAAGATTTCTATAAGTCTTAAATTTTAAATTTCACTCAGATGAAAATGTGAGCATTGTTAACAGATGACTCCACGAGACAGGGACGGCAGCTCTGAAAGGAGTCCAAGGAGGGTGAAAGGGGAGCCCGGAGTCCTCAGCCCGCGTGAATTATTCACGTAAATGTGCCTTAACGGTGAGTGGCCTCCCGAAGCTACAAAGGACGGTCTCGGCAAACGCCCGCCACCGACCAGACGTTTTCTGAGTACAAACAGGGTTTTGCTGTTTGTAAGTCTTTGAACACTCTGCTTCCGTGTGGTCGCTCACTGTTCTGCAACTGGATTTCGCCCCTTGAGGTGCAGTTTTCAATTTGATCAGAAATGTTACCAAAAAACAACTGTCCGTTTTATTAAGACAGGAAAAATTTAAACCTATTTTTATTACTTAAGACTTTATGAAAGAGATTAGACACTGGAGGTTTTTAACAAATGTATATTTATTAATGTTCAGAACACTGGAATTACAACGCAAATGAGAAGAGTCTACAATAAATTAAGATTTTTTGAATTTGTATTTCTGCTGTGCGGGTTTTTCTCCCTCCCTCCACCCCCGCCCTGGCTAAGGCAGCCGTGGATGGGACGGTCACAGGATGCAGAGGAGGGGCGGGTGGAGTCGCCTACCGGAACGTTCTGTCCACTCCCTGCAGGCCTGCCGCAGCTTGATGGCCCCGTTCGGGGGTTCCTGAGACTCTTGAACATGTAAATGAATGTCTCATCAAATTAGAGAAATCTGTAGCTATTATTTCTTCCACTTTGTTTCCTGCACTAACCTCTTCCTCCTGCAGCTCCCGTGAGCACCTTAGACCTTTCCATGTTGTCGTGCAGGTCCCTGAGGCTCTTCATCTTTTCCGTTCGATTTTCTCTCTTATTCTTCAGACTTGATTGTTTCCGCTGATCCAGCCTTAAGTTCACTCATTTTTCCCTTGTCTCCATTTTGCTACTGAGCTCATTCAGTGAATTTCTTATTTCATATGTTGTAATTTTAAGCTTTGAAATTTCCATTTGGTTCCTTCTTATACTTTCTACTGCTCTGCTGGGGACTTAGGCCAAGAGCATTTCCCTTGACCTCATGGAGCAAGGTTAGAACTAAGGCTGCTGAAAATCCTGTTCAAATCCTGAAAATTTGAACATCTGGGCCATCCTGGGGCTGAAATCTGCCTTTTCTCTTGGCATTTTCCTGGTTCGTTGTATGCTGAGTGATTTGAGTTGAAGCCTCCTTGGTCACTTGGAACGCAGTGAGCCTCCGGGCCCATGCTGCAGCCCTCATTTTAGACGTGATTTTGTCTGTTTCCGCAGCGAGCAGCCCAGTTAGGTTCCACCAGCAGCTCCGCCACCTTCTGTGGGTGCGGCCAGGCCCGAGGCTTTGCCGGCTAACCCCAAGCAAGGATGTGGCCGGCCGTGTGGAGACCCAGGCTGGGTCTGCGTCCCCTGCTCCCTCCTCCTGGGCTCTGCCTCACTCTAACCCTGGGGCTCGTTTCCTTGTTCCTCTGTCAGGAAGGTAGGTTTCTCCCCAAGTTCCAGCCACCTGCCCTGTCCCACACTGCCACCCCAGTGTGCCCCCGACCTGGGAAAAGTAGTGAAAGCAGAGGGGAAAACGGGGACCCCCCAGCAGTCCTCAGCCCACAGCGCCCCTTTGGAGTCCTTGCCCGGTGGCTGCACGGTGCCAGAGCTCAGGGCCACCCCGGGGCTAGTCTGAGGGAGGAAAGGGAAAAGCAGCCCACGAACACCCCCAAAGCCAAAGGCATTTTCGAGTGTCGCTTCCTCCTCGACACACCTGCTAACGTCTGCTTTCCTGTGCTCAGTAGTGAATGTGACACAACACACCTCAACCCAAAGCCAGGACTGACGAGGAAGCACTAGGAGTGTTTGAGAAAGCGAACGCAGCCCTGGTGCTGGGAGAGCCTGGGTGTCCCCCGAGGGCTGCAGCCATTTCACGGAGACCAGGAGCAGACGGCCAGGGGCAGGACAGAGCACGCCCCCTCTGTGGCACGGGTGAGCACAGACAACAGCGTGAATATCATGAATGTCGCCCACCCACAGAACATCCAGACTGCCCCAGCCAGGCGTGGCCCTCACCGCTCATGGCTTTAGCCTCGCTCCAGACTCCGCCCCGGACGCAGGTGTGTGAAGACCCCAGGGAGGCAGGAGGTGACCAGGCCTGGGGAGGCTGCCAGGGCACAGGCAGCGCTGGAGCCGGGCTGTGGGCGGACGGCAGGCTGAGCGTGTCTGAAACCCGCTCGGGCCTGGGGAAGGAGCCACCCTGGTGTCAGGTGAGGCAGGGGCGCCGTCCCAGGATCCGTGTCTCACCGGGATCACTCCGGGAACAACGTGGGGAGGAGGGAACAGCGAGGGCGATGCTTTCACTGATGTTGTGAGCAGGGAGAAGGTGTGGACAGCATCCAGCTCTGGGCCCAGACTACGCTGTTTTCATTTCCCTCCCCATCTTTTTTGTTTGTTTGTTTGAGACAGGCTCTCACTCTGTCACTGGGCTAGAGTACAGTGCAGTGGTGTCATCACAGCTCACTGCAACCTTAAACTCCTGGGCTGAAGTGATTCTCCTGCCTCAGCCTCCAGGGTAGCTGGGACTACAGGCACATGCCCCCATGCCTGGCTGGGTTTTCTTTTCTTTTCTTTTCTTTTCGAGACAGAGTCTCACTCTGTTGCCCAGGCTAGAGTGCCGTGGCATCAGCCTCACTCACAGCAACCTCAAACTCCTAGGCTGAAGTGATCCTCCTGCCTCAGCCTCCCGAGTAGCTGGGACTGCAGGTGTGTGCCACTATACCCAGCTAATTTTTTCTATATATACTTTTAGTTGTCCATATAATTTCTTTCTACTTTTAGTAGAGACAGGATCTCGCTCTTGCTCAGGCTGCTCAAACAATCCACCTGCCTCAGTCTACCAGAGTAGCTGGGACTACAGGCACATGCCCCCATGCCTGGCTGGTTTTTTTTTCTATTTTAGTAGAGACAGGGTCTCGCTCCTGCTCAGGGTGGTCTTGAACTCCTGCCTCATGTGATCCTCCCACCTCAGCCTCCCAGAGCACTAGGATTACAGGCCTGAACCACGGTGCCTGGCCCCCCTTCTCTCTTGATCGGTAGTTGTGGCAGGTGGCTAGGGCCTGGCCACTGGGGGTGCCCGTGGAGGGAAGAGGGCTACTTCCCAGCCCTGTCCCTCTGGCCTGCCCAGGTCATCGGAGGGGTACAGCCTGTGGAGTCTGCTGGCCCCCAGATGCCTGGGGAGGGCAGAAGGAGGCCAGAAAGTCCAGCCCATGGACTTGGCCCAGTGGCATGCCCTGGCCAGCAGCTTCTGCTAATCTCTGCGGCATTCCCCCAAGAGCCCTCCAGAGTTGCTGGTGGCCTCGAGGGGACGCCGGCAGCTGTGCCCACTGCAGAGAGGGCAGCCTTGCTGGTTGGGAGGCAGGTGTGTGCCCCCTCTCCTCCTCCACTGGCCAACGTGCAGGCCCTGAGGCTGGCAGCCTGGCAGAGCCAGCAGGGCCCACCCAGGGCAGCCTCACCCTTGGCCTGCCTGGGATCCACGCTGACTTCTGCCCCTTGGGAGGGTCAGCGTAGCGCAGCACAGAGTGGGTACCAAGGGGACTCTCCCGACCTCAGTTCCCAGGCATGGGGTCCAGCCAGCCATGGCAGTAAGTCAGGGGAAACTTGAGCCCAGGGAGTCTCTGTGCTGAGCTTCAAGCTGGTGGAACAAAGATGGGCCTTCAGCCCAGCCACCATGCCCAGCTGGGCCAAGGGTCCCCCGGGGCCTGTCTGGTCCCCCTGGCCAGCACTTGTCTGCCCGGGCGGCACAGCCCTTTCCTGGCTCTTCCTGGTCTCACCAGTGAGGGCTGCTGTCCTCCCGGGACGCTCCCTGCCCGGTGGGGCCTTGGCTACAGGAAGGGGGTGCGGGGACGGTGGGGAGGGCCGAGGCTGGGGGGATGCGAGAGGGCAGGCGGGCGGGGGCCCACCCCCAGGACAGGGAGGAGACGCTAACCAGGGTTTGCAGGCACTCGGGGACAAGCACATCTGTGTACACGAGCCCCAGGGCCTCAGCTCAGCCTGACCACAAGAGAGCGAGGACCGCGGTGGCCCACGCCTCGGCCTGGGCAGTAGGGCCTGGGGCTGCGGGAGCCGCCTTCCTTCCGGACGAGGGTTTTGAGCAGAGGAGCGACGGTACCTGAGGTATGGTTCTAGAGACAGCCCCTCTGGCCCCTGAAGCACAGATGGAAGGGGACAGGAGGGGACCGGGTAGACTGGCAGCCAGAGGTTACGGCAAGGGTCACAGTCTGAGGATGAGGTGCTCCCTCCTTGCCCAGAGGGAGGACAGGGCAGCCCCTGCTCCCGGTATCCATGAACATCCTCGTGTTTCGCTCTGCGGGCAGGGAGGCCACCGCTTTCTAGCTGCTCTGCCTGGTCTTGAGCTCTTGCTCCATGTGTGGCTTTCAGGGGCTGAAGGCAGGGGACAGTGGGATGCAGTAATTCCATCCTGGGGCAGAGGTTAGAGTCCTCCCCGCAGGCTGTGCCCCACCTCCTCCCCAGCTCCACTGGAGCCTGGGTGTCCGCGTGCCAGTTCCATGCTGTGGTTCATGCAGGGGCTTCCCGTCGTGCAATGCCCCACGCCCCACAGCCTCTCGGCCCACCGCAGGCCCAGCCCCTCACCTGTGCCACCACACAAGACCTAAAGTCCGAGTGTGCTGTCCAGCCTTGGTCAGAGGAGACAGGCCCCCATCCCCCTTCCTCCTTCCGTCCCGGGCAGCAGGCAGGACAAGTGCTGGGCTCAGTGGCCGCGCTCCACCCCATGTGCCAGTGGGAGCCAAGGGCGTGTGGGCAGGACATGCGACCATGCCCTGCTGTCCTGGCCATCTCAGCCCTGTGCTGAGGACCATCCCAGTCGTCAGTTCCTCCACCTTTGTCCTCCCTGGACCCAACCCCTCTCCCCAGACAACTTCTGTGGCTGTCTACCTGGTCCCCTCTTGTCCCTTTCCATCTGTCCTTCAGGGGCCAGAGGGGCTGTCTCTAAAACCATACCCCGGGTGCCATCGCTCTGCTGCTCAAAACCCTCGTCGGGAAAGACCAGGCTCTGCTGCCCAGGCCGAGGCGTGGGCACCGGATCCTCGCTCCCTTGTGGTCAGGCTGAGCTGAGGCCCTGCGGCTCATGTACACAGATGTGCTCATCCCCACGTGCCTGCAGCCCCAGCGCAGCACATGAGTGCTCACACCCGACAAGGTAGGTGCTTAGCTGGCAGGGAAGGAGGAGGCAGCTGTGACCCCAGGGTGCTTGACCTGGGATCTGTCCCTGTTGCCACTAGCAGCCCTGTTACTCAGTCCCGGTGGCCTCGGAGCTGAGGGTGAGGACCCAGTGAGGCAGGGAGGGGACACTCCCCATATCCATTCAGCATGGGGGCAGGGCCCTGTCTGACCCACTGACCAGCTGGTGCTCAGTGTGGGCGGAAGGTGCTGCCTCTAGCCTAGAACCTTCTAGTCCCCACAGGAGCCTGTCTTGAAGTACCCACAAAGTACCCAGATAGAGGAAGGAAGCCAAGGACAGGGGTCCAGGCTTCTGGACCCTTAGACCGAGCAGTGGGGACCCTGGTACGGCCAAAGGAGAGGCTGACAGCTCTCCCCACATGGTCCCCCTGCCTTTACACCCCTGAGCCCCGCGGTGTAGAGTCCCCACCTTAGCCTGGCTCTCCTAGGCCCCTCTGGAGGCAACAGTCGGACTCGATGTCTCCAAAAGACTTTTTATTCCAACACTGTCCTGTCCCTGCAGCCCCCTCTGCAGGTCCCCTTGAAGGTGGGAAGGGCTTCCACGGGCAGTGCAAGAGGAGCTCTACAAACAGGGCCCTTGGGACAGACCCACCTGCCCGCAAATGCTTTTGGCCAGGAGACGGGCTCTCCCTGGGGCTCTCCAGGCCCTGCGGAGCCTTGCCCGGCCTGACCTCTCCTAGTCCAGCAGCAGCAAGGCTCTCAGAGACCGGACTGCCCACTGGCCGCCCGGCCCTCAGCTCTGTTCTGCCAGAACTCCTCTCAGCAGCTCAGCCTCTTTCAGCGCGAGGGACACCGGCCTGGGCCATCCCCTGGGCCCTCCGTGGCCACGTTGGCTTTGCTCTGGCCCTTCTGGAGCGTGTAGGCAGATGGCCCCAACCGCAGGATCTTCCCACTGCCCAGGCACTCACCCCCTTTGTAGAACACGGCAAACTGGAGGAGAGAGAGGCCCTGGTGTCGGGGGTGCCACAGGGAACCGGCGCTGGGCCGGCCCCTACTGGCTGAGATGAGACAGGAGCAGGAGCGTGCAGGGCCGTGCTCGACCAGCCCGGGCTCCTGAGGGGTGCTCCCAGCAGCTGCATTAGGGAGGGCAGTTCGGGGTCAACATCTGCTTCCCTGAGTGGGACAGTCGCAGGCCTCTCTGAACCAGCATCTGTGACTACAGGTAAGGGGGTGGGAGGCCGAGGAAGCTTCACGTTCCCCTACATAACCCCCGACCCCAGCCACCTGCCCTAGGAGAGTCCTCAGCCCACACTGCAACCCTCCTGCCGCCGGGGCCCACATCCTCAGAGTCCTGCCCACTCTGCCTGGCAGGGCTCCCGTTCCTCTGCCTCCATGAGCACAAGCCTCTTCCTGTCCTTGTTGCTGGGACAGAAGGAGCCCCAGCTTCAGGGCTGGCTCCGCCCTCAGTGGCTGTGGGACCTGGGCATCCACGTCCCCTTTTGGCCTCAGCACCTGCACACCAGATGCCTGGTGGGCCGACGTGCGATGCCATCCTCCCAGGGCACACAGCACACTGCCACCACGAGCCCTCCCACGCCAGGAGTTCCACCGTGGAGCCAAGCGCCGACGCCCCTCTCCTGAGCGAGGCTGGGCTTGGGGCTCTCACTCTGGCAGACAGCACAGCCCAGGCTGAGGCCTGTCCTGCCTTCCCGCTGGGCGTCCCCTCCACTCCGGAGCACGGTGCAGAGCGAGGCTCGCCCCCCACCCCCCTACTCACCTGTCCCAGGGCGAGGGCCCGCACAGCCTTCACCGCTGTCACCCACACAGTGCCGTCCTGATTGAGGGTCAGCACGCAGGGCACTGGATGGAAGAGAGGGGCCCTTGGAGGGGACAGAGCCTTGGCTCGTCTGGCCAGCCCCAGGGAAGGAGCACCCACCCATGGGGGACAAGGACACCCCTCGGAGGGGGAGGACAGGGCAACAGCCAGGGGCTCCGAGCTACCAGTCTGGCCAGGGACATGGTCGGACACTGCACGGGCAGCACCCCTGGAGCCTCCCGCTGCTCCTGGTCCTGTCCCGGTGGCAGGCACAGGACAAGGGAGTTGCGTATCTTATGTGTGCTCACCAGTGGGGTCCTGCCCAAGGTCTCATCGCCCCGGCCCCAATCTGGCCCCAGGTTCCCTCCTGCCCAGTCACCTAGTGCCATCTGGTGGCGGAATCGGAAGTGGCACTCCATCATCTTGTCCCGGACCAGCGTGGCGGGCGGCTCCTCTGCGATCCAGTGCACACGGCTGGTCCGAAGCAGGTCCCGGTACAGGGCCGGGTGGTCTGTCCAGGGGGCCTGCGGGTGGAACGCAAAGCCCCGTGACGCCCCGTAGCCCTCAGCAGAGGGTCCCCCTCCCCGGGGCCCGTCTCAGTGTAGGCTGTCACTAACCACAGTCCTGCCAGCAAGCAGGCAGTGACAGCTGTGCACAGCACCATTCTACGTTTCACCCAGGGACATTCATTTAATCCCCTCCCGAGACTTTGTACCCCATTTTGTAGATAAGGAAACCAAGGCCTGGGAGGGAAAGTAACTTGTCACGGCCACAGTGGTTGAGAAGCAGGGGTGAGGTCTGAGCCTGCAAACACTCCTCAAAGTTCAAGTCTCACTCTGGGTCCCACCTATGACCACCTGTGGGGTGACTGCTACCCTGGAGGACCCAGTTTTCCATTCCCTGGGGCTGGCCCTGGGGCCCCTGCTCCATGGTCTTCTGGGGTCTGGCCAAGCCTCCCTCTCTGAAGCAGGACCAGGTGCATCGAGCCCAGGGCCTTCGGGGGCACTGAGGCCTGCTGGCCTCTCTGCTGCAGCTCAGAGAACGTCCCCGAGTGTTTGTGACAGAGCATGAGCCGGCAGCTCAGCCTGCTAGGGCCGGGCCATCCTGATCACCACGGCTGTTCCGCAACAGCCCTGGCCTTACCTGCTAGATGCCAGCAGCACCTGTCACCTGTTCCCCCTGAGCATGCCCCGAGCTGTGACAACCACCTCGCAATGTCACCTGGGGGTGAGGCAGGCTCATCCCCTCCAAAAAGCCTGCTCTAGATGCCAGGGTCACCGTGGCCAAGGGCCCTGCTGTGGCAGACGGCCTGGTCTGATCCTGGCTCAGCCGGCTGGTGTCTACCTGACCGTGACACTGGATCCCACACGGGCAGGCACTGTCCTAGGTGACCTCCTCTCCACAGGACCTTCGGTCAATTCCTTTGTCTCTAAGTCTGATTGTCCTCTCTTGTAAAACCAGAGCAGTAGCTACCTATAGCACAGATTAAGAGATGGAGAAGCAGAGTGGCCAGCATGCAGTGGAGCCTAATAAATACCCTAAACAAAACCCTGCCGCTACCCTGGGCCACTCCCAGGAGGATGCACCATCGCGCAACGCTGCCTGAGGGCCCCAAGCCCTGGTCCTGGGAACTGTGCGCTCTGCCACACGCGGACCAGCAGCCAGACTCACCACGAACACGTCGCCCTTGGTGCCATCCTTCTCCACCACGTACCAGGGCTCTCGCAGGCCGCCTATCTTAGCTTTCTGGCCCAAGGTATACAGGAACCAACCTGTGCAAAGACAGTTTCTCTGAGGCTCGGCAGTAAGCTCCACCTGCACATCACACCGCCGTGATGGGGTGGGGGGGACTCCGTGACCACCCAGGGTGGGCCGGGCCACTCAGAAGCTGCGACTCTCCACCCCCCAGAGCCAGCCCTGCCCCTCTACTGTGCAAGCTGCACTGAGGCTGCCCCGAGCGCCCCGTGGCCACGCTCTGCACAGCACCCACCCCGCACCCTCCCTCCTCCGCACAGGCAGAGGAAGCCTGACCGGCTTTACCACACACCCCAGTGCAGCACCCACTTCAGTGGAGCCAGACAACGGACCCGCAGGCAGCAGCCTTAGTCATCTAGCTGCCTCCTGCTGGAGACGGGCTGGGAACAATGCCGGCAGTTCTGTCCTGAGCAACGTCGTGACCTCCTCCAGGCTCAGGCATGCCTGGCCCCACTCAGCTCTCCCTCCCCACGGGTGCTCCCTCGGGGAGCCCTGCTGCCACCACAGGAGGTGGAGGATCTCCAAGCACGGCCCACTGCGAGACGTCCCCCGTCTGATGAGCAGCCCTGTGCTCCCGGCCGGGCGTGCACGGGGTCCAGACTCGCCTGATCACACGCCCGGGAGGCATCCTTACCAACGGCCACCTGTCCCAACACTGGGCTGGGAGTGAGCGAGCAGCCCCCACCATTGCCTCCATCATCCAGGCCACACAGTGCAGCCACCACGCTCTTTTCTTCAGAGTGGGTTTGCTGTAGTTTAACATTTTCTCCATATAGTGAGAAAATCATCCTATTTACAGGGTTTACAGGGACTTACACAGAAGTCACAGAGAGCAGTTCTGCCAAGTCAGACAGTGTGCTTTTAAGGAGACCGTATCTTGAACGGGACAAAGCCCTAGTCAAAGCCACCATGCAGCCCCGTGCCACCCCCACTGGCCCCGCCCAGCCCGCAGAGCCGTCTGCGATTCACTGCTAAGGTGGGAGGGACCACAGGCATCTAAATTTCCCGGGTCTGAAACTCACCCCGTGACTCAAGGAGTTTAAGATGAGAAGTAGCCAGAGGCTGCATCTTACCTTTATGTGTTCCCAGGACTTTATTGTCTTCTATAGAAATAAAGTTGCCAGGGCGAGGCTGCAAATACTGGGAAACAGGCATTCCGTCACCAACGGGCACCCCGGCCCAGTACGCAGGGCCCCGTCCCTCTCCCCCCCAAGGTCACTCACCTGAAGAATGAAATGTTCAAACTTTCTTTTACCAACAAAACAGATGCCCATGCTCTGAAACGAGAGGAAGTCCGGCGGGAGATGAGCGGAGCCGCGGGGCATCCTGCGCCAGAGCAGGCCTGGCCGGGAGGGGAGGGGCTGTGCTGCACCTGACGCCCCAAGGAGCACACGGGCCTCCGGCCTCAGCCTGCACCGCGCTCCAGGGCAGGGGCCTGGCTGTCCTCCACACACTCAGACGCCAGCCCGTCACAGCGCACAGCCAGAGTCTTGTGTCTCACCCCAGCAGGGTCTGACCCTCGCGTGGCAGAACATCACATTAGCTGCCCCAGAAAAGAAAACTAAACCCAGTCAAGCCCTTCAGGCCACTGTGAGTAGCAGGAGAGAGACAGGGACCAGAACTTGTCCTCCCAGCTGGGCTGGAGTAAAACCTCCACCGTGCACTGTCCAGTGGCTTCATCGCTTCCTCTCCGGTTTGTGTCCCTCTAGACCTGCCCTGTCCACCTCTGTGGCGCTCTCAGCTCCCACCACAGACCAGCACTGGGAGAGGGCAGGTAGAGCATGGTGGGTGGGCTTGCTGTCTAGGGACAATGACTCCGTGAAAGATAGTACTGCTCACGCCCAGGAAGACAGACATGAAGGAGCAGCCAGAGTTAAAGCCACGGCAACCCTGAAATGGCCCGATTCGACTGAGCACACCGGAGGTCTGCCAAGCTGGCTAGCTTCCCTAGCACCCCGCCCTTACGCCAGGCTCAGCCAGCGCTCCGGGCTTTTTCTTTTTTTCCCTTGAGATGGGGTCTCACTATGTTGCCCAGGCTAGACTAAAACTCGTAGACTATCACTCCTCAAGTGATCCTCCCACCTCAGCCTCCCTGGTAGCTAGGACTACCGGTGAGCATCAGCACGTCGACTCCCAGGATGTATCTTGCCTTGGGGCCTTTGAACACTCTTCTATCTGGACTGTTCCTCCCAACCTCCTACACGGCACTGAGCCGTACTCACCTTTTAGGTCTCAGGTTACATGCAATTTCTCCAGAGGCCTTTCTTGGCTTCTCTATCCCAAAATCCCAATCAGACCCCACTGGTGCTCCTCTCACAGGTTCCCACCCCCTCCACAGACACTCTAGGTTTACAGTGATGTTTCCTGTCCGTCTCCCCCTGACTGTCAGCCGGTGAAGGCAGGGATGGAGCTGTGTGCTTGTCGCTGTCTCCTCGGGACCCGGCAGCCCAGTGCCTGGCGCAGATGACACTGCACAAGTCTGTGCTGGGCCACACCGCCCTGTGCTCACCTGGCACGCTGCCTCACAGCACCCAACCAGCTGCCACGGCTGCAGGGAAAGCGGCCGGCCACCGAGGGGCAAGCAGAGGAAGGGAGGCTGCTTCCCGAGGGTCAGCGGAGCCTTCTGCCCTACGTCTGAGGATCCCTCCTCCAATCTATTTCCCCAAGTCCCCCTGAAGTCAGGTCCTGGGGAGGGACGGGGTGTCTGAGCACAGAGGTCCCAGCCCTCCCTGCACCCTGGAGCCGGGAACGCAAACATGCACCATCGAGGCAAGCTACGCACTCATACCTCCTTCTTCTGAAGCACGTGATGAAGTCTATTCTCAGCAGCTATTTTCTTTACAAAGTCTTTCGTTAATCCCCCCAGAGGGAAGATGGTTCTTCTCAGGGCATCCTGGGAAACCTGGCTGAGAAAGAAGGTCTGGTCTTTAAAGCTGTCAGCTGCTTGAAGAAGCTTTACCGCTGCCAAGAGTAAAGAACAAAAGACGTGCAGGAATAAAAATAATGACATTTCACCTTGAATAGCGTCTTTCTGTTTACTCACATTACCCTTGTCTGTCAGAAGCCAAAATCAATACTCAATAGCAGACTACTAGGAAAAAACCACCACCAGAGAATGTAAGAAAGATTCTCACCTCTAATTTATTTATATTTTTATTGTTAGTTATTATCAGTACATAACAGTTACATGTATTTCTAGGGTACATGTGATGTTTTGATACAGGCATATGATGTGTATCAAGCAAATCAGGGTAACTGGGGTATCCAGCACACCTCAGGTATGTATCATTTCTTTGTGTTAGGAACAGTCCAGTTCCTCTCTCTTAGTTGTTTTAAAGTATACCCTAACTTATTGTTACTCACAGTCACTTCGTATCACTTTGTTGTGCTATCAAAATCCTGTTTATTCTAAGTATGTTTTTGCACCCATTAACCACCCCACTTTATCCCCCCGTCCCGCTCCCCTTCCCAGCCCCTGGTAACCATCATTCTACTCTCTGTCTCCCTGAGATCAATTGTTTTAACATTTAGCTCCCACATATGAGAAAAGGCGAGATTTGTCTTTCTGTGCTTGGCTTATTTAACTTAACATAATGTTCTCCAGTTCCATCCATATTGTTATAAATGTCAGAGTTTCATTCTTTTTATGGCTATATAATATTCCATTGTGCGTATATACCAAATTTCTTTATCCATCCATCCATTCACTGGTAGACACTTAGGTTGATTCCAAATCTTGGAATCACTATTGCAAATAGTGTTGCGATAAACTCTCACCTCTAATTTATCTTCTATAAAAGAAATACAGGGAGGATAGATTTTATATGATAAAAAAATTTATTCCAGTTCATACTTTAGATGATAATATTTTCAAAGATGGAACATCACATGAAAAAATGTTCTGAAGAGAAGAGAAAAAAACAAGCCTAAAATAAATTCAGCCAGTTTTGGCAAAATTGGGAAAGACAGCAACTTACAGAAACTTCCACTGGAATGGTGTCAGCTATGCTTTTTTCTAACAATGACAGCATGTGTTTGTGCCACGGTTGTTTTCAAGGACTCTCTTCATTCCCCGGGTTCAACTACTGGGGAAAGAATAAAGTCCCTCAGCAGCCCTCTCCTCTTAACTATGCTTTCTTCCTTGGTAGAAATGGTTTTGTTTACAGTCCAAGCTGACATTGGTCAGAGGCCCCACTGCAGTTTCTCCAACATTCTCTATCTGATTGTAAAGAACCATTTTTGGCTTTAAGGCAACAGTGCAGAGGTGTGAATGATCTTGTCCATATGACCTTGGTTCTGAAAAGAAGGCCCGGCTCTACCTCTGGGCACGATCTGCCCTGTCCCCGTGCCACAGGGCTTCCGTAATTAGAACTGTCAGGCTCCTCACTTTCAAGCTCAACGACCAAGAGAAGAAAACTAAGCAGAACATCAGTACTAATGGCTTCTGCTAACCGTTCTCGTGTCTAGGGCTAAAAGACCCCCCCCACAAGCTACCCTCCTCACCCTTCATGGCTGGGCACAGTCCAATGTGTGCGTGCACTCTATGTAACTGATATCTTCCACTGACTCGCACGTTACCCGAGTCAAGTAGAATTATCCCCATTTTAAGTTGAGGAAACTGAGCTCAGATAATTAAAGTGACTCGCCCAAAATGATGCAGGTAGAGTATGGTGGAGCTAGAAATTGAGCCCAATTTCCCAATTTCTATGCCATTACTTTTTGTGTACCAAACAATAAAACCAGTTGAAAAATGAAATTAGAGTTCAGTTAACCAGTTATTATGGAAGCAGACTCATTTTCAAAATTCTACTTTTTGTCTCAAAACTAAATGCAGTCAAACAGTGTACGTGTGTATAAAGGCCTAACACAGAATACTGGGAGCAAACTGCATCTTCTCTTAGTTCTGAGTCATTTTGAAACAAAGCAAAATTCTACAAGTTTGGGGAACAAAAGCTGGTGTCCCTAAGTGAGCTAGCATAGAGGAAAAGGAAGGAAAGGAGCTAACATCTGACCAGGGCCCGTTCGTCCTGGAGCTTTATTTACGCACCCTGGCTGCTTTGGGCCTGTGCTCGCTCCGCCAGGCCAGGGGTCCTGCTGTGGGCAGAGCAGTGAATCTGCCCGGTCACAGGCCAGGCCTAGGAACGCCGGCCTTGGGAGCGGACCAGCCGGAGCCAGTCTTCCTGAAACTGAAGCGTGTCCTAGGGGAGTGGGCCCAGCGCCCTGCAGGCAGGGCTTCCCAGAAAGAAGTGGATGCCGTTCTTGTCTGGGCTGGCTTCAGTGAGGTGACCTGAGCACCCTCTGCTGTGAGAAGGGAAGGAGGAGAGGGAGAGAGAGAACACGGGGCTGCCAGGCAGCTGCGGGTGCACTCGGGGCTCCCCTGACCAAGCGCACGGCCACAGGATCGCTGCTGCCTTCAAGACGGGCTCAGCGACACTGAGAAAAGACCTCCGCGGGGCCTGACACGGCCGAAACAGCAGGGGCTGCGGGTGCTGAGCAGACCTGGACTGAATCCAGCTCTGCTACCTGAGGCACCCACGTCAAATGACTTCACGCAGGCCTCAGCTTCCTCCTCTTTGAGTGGGATGAGAGCACACACCTGTGAGACTGCTGAGAGGAGCAACGAGAAATGTGTGCGTGCAAACTCCTGCCCGACTCCCGGAGACCACCCTCTCCAGATGGGGGTGTGGCGGGAAAAGGCTCCAAGATCTGAGCTCAGCAGCCCCCAGGGGACCGCGAGGCAGGCTGCAGGACCACACGTGGAGCAGTGCTGTGCAGGTCAGGAGTGAGAACCCTTCAGCTGTCCTACAACAATGGAAGTTTCCCTGCAGAAACGTGGCTCTGAGCTCCTCTTGGTTTTTTGCTCCACAGTGATGGGAATTCCTCTCTTCACAAACACACACCAGGACAAGCCAGCGGCTTCCCAGCTCACTGTCTGGCATTTACTTTTTTCTAGAAAGGTGAAGCTCTGCTCTCTCGCATCTATCAACTGATTTCTGTGGATCACCTTTGTAAACACAACTCCGAGGCCTGACCTGCAGGCTCCTGTCGGTCACACCCTAGAGAACCTGATGCCAAACTACAAGGCCTTGGCAAAACTATGGCAACCAGTTATCATCGTCAAATGCTTCCTCAGATATTCTTGGAATGTGCAGATCACCAACACAGTGTCCAGAGCTGGATTACACATCTCTGATTTCACCTTCCACCAGCCCTGCCCTGGCACCAGGCGGCTGGGATCCCTCTTACTGCCCCATTGCAGGCCCTCAGGGGAAACGCCACTCTTGGTCACTGCACCTTTTCAAATGGGAACCCAAGCCAGTGGGAGCACAGAGACAGGGACGGCAGGGGCTCAGACACAACCCACCGTCATTCTTCAAAATATTTTACTTTGTTCCCAAAGAATTAAGCTCTGACTTACCATTTCTAACTTCAAACCGATTTCTGAAAAGCCCTTCTGGTCTCTTAATGTGCTTCTGCTCAAAGACTTCTTCATCTTCCAGTGAAGTTCTTGCATAGTGACCCGTGGCAATGGCATCTGCTCCTGTGAGGTTTTTAAAAACACAAAGATCATATTGTAGACCCACATTTGCTAGCCTGGGTCGGTATGAGCCAAGGGTGCCAGAATCACGTGCAGACCTGAAGTCTTACGCTGACGGTCTCCACGGACAGCCCACCCTACTGTTCACCACCGAGATCCCAGGAATAGGGGAACACATTTAATCTTGTTAAAATGCAGACTTTAACTCTTAATGTAAGCTGATACAATCTTGCTCCAAAACTTTACTGTCCCTTTAAGAGCCTTTCAAAAGTTAGCATCTACTCATTCAATTAATAGCTTACGGAAATAATCAGATATGCATGCAAATATTTAAGTATAAAAAGCTCATTTCAGAGTTTAATGACATGGAAAAATGCCTATGACATTGTTAAGTAGGGAAAAAGTATATAATACCATGATTCTACTACTTTTAATGTACAGAAAAAGAAAAAAATCTCAGAAGGTCCATTCCTTTGATGCTGGGAGTGAAATTCTAGATGACACTTCTCCCCTTCTTTACATTCTTCTATACTTTAAATTTTTTTTTAATAAACAGGTATTATTTTTATCACAGTAAAGGACCATCCAGCATATTCAACTTCTTCTTTTCACATTATGCAAAAAAAGTCAAAGAACCTACCAAGGCATGTAAGTCTATAACCTTTTTATTGTGTGAAAATTTCAGATATGCAGTACTGCACGAGACTTTTCCTGAAAGGTGCAGCAGAATTGATTCAACACTTAACCCACCACACTAGCTCAGTGTAAAACAGAAAAACACTCCAAGAATTAACCGCTGCATATTAACTACCTGAAAAAGTACCTTTAGGAACACATTATCACATCTTGACTAAGTTTTCAATAGAGAAAAAACCCACTTTAAATCTGTTTCCTTAAAGAACAACCACTTATACTACAAACAGCGTAGGATTCGTCTATTAGAAGCCCTCAGATTTCAGACTCTAGCTTCCGTGTATGTTTATTCTGTGCTGCAGAATTAATAAAAGCTATGGTGGCAGAGAGCTTGGCACTCTCCAAAGGCAAACATTCCTCTCCTGAAGAGCTGTTTGTGCAGGAGGTCTTTCTCCTGCAAACCCTAACCTTGTCCTCTGGGTGTCACACAAAGAACGTGATCCTAACTCACACACGTGACCGCTGCTACTATGACCCAAAGTAATCTCAACGGTTCATCAGAGGACATATTTCCAGACACCCTGGAAATCAAAATCAATTCACATTCCAGCAGTCTGTAACTCTTTTCCTGAGTAACAGACTGGGCCTAGCCAGGGCAGGCTCCGGCAGACTCCGTGACCTTTCTCAGACATTCTCTGACCACAAGGTCGCCCAGTCTGCTGCTGGCTTCGGCAATAGACGTCAGAGAACTGGCTCATCAGCTTGGGGGCAACTAAGCCCCCCAGATCTTCTGCACACAAATGGCAACCAAGCCAGGTCCTCTCAATCTTATATTAGGAGAATTAATTATTAAACCTGGTTAGCAAACTTAGCAATTGTCTCTATTACATTTCATGTTTTTGGTGTTAGTACAGCATTCAAATTTAAGACTTTTTTGGTTTTTGTTTTTTAGACTTTTTTTTACTCCTAACTCCATGAACCAATTTTTCATCTTCATTATCTCACCATTAGGTCACTCATACATCAGATCAGCAAGCCTAATCTAAGTCATTGCTGACAGTGCCGACACCACTGGATCCCTGGCATTTAACGACTTACGTCTTGGGACGTGGCCATACATGGCAGAGTGAGCTGCACTGGGGCAGAGCAAACTGACAGGCCAGTACCCAGAACTTCAGAGACTCATTATGCTGACCCCACTGGCAGGGGACAGGAAAAGGACCCTAGAATTCACAAAATATAGCAACAGATACCACGAGGTGGTCTAAGTAAGCAAGTTTTTTTTTTTTTTTTTTTTTTTTAACTCTAATTCCACAACAGATTTCTAAGTAAGCAATTCAACATTAGGAAGGTTCAATAAAAAGACATGGGGTCAGGGGCGGTGGCCCATGCCTGTAGTCCCAGCCACCCAGCAGGCTGAGGTGGGAGGATCACTGGAGCCCAGAAGTTCAAGACCAGCCTGGGCAACATGGTGAGAGCACGTCTACAAAAAATGAAAAAGAAAAATTAGCTAGGTGAGGTAGCACTCGCCTGTAGTCCCAGCCACCCAGGCAGCTGAGGTGGGAGGATCACTGGAGCCCAGAAGTTCAAGGCTGCAGTGCTGTGGTCCCCAACTCCTGGCCCGTGGACTGGTACTGGTCTGTGGCCTGTTAGGAACCAGGCTGCACAACAGGAGGTGAGCGGTGGGCGAGCAAGGGAAGCTTCATCTGTGTTTACAGCCACTGCCCATGGCTCGCATCACCTCCTGAGCTCCCCCTCCCCCCATCCGTCTGTGGAAAAACTGTCTCCCACAAAACTGGTCCCTGGCACCAAAGAGGTTGGGGACTGCTGCTATAGTGCATTAGCACTGTGCCTATGAATAGCCACCGCACTCTAGCCCAGGCAACATAGCGAGACCCCATCTTTAAAAAATAAAAATTAAATTAAAAAAAAAATGAGGACATCTCAATATGCAGAGGGAATCGAGAAAGAAAAGCTTAGCAACAGACAGAATCTGCAAATCTGGTAGGCAGGCAAGTTGCTAGCTGGTGGCAGAGCCTTGACCATAAGGTAGGCTTCTAGAACTGGCCACCAAGACATAGCTTCAAACTTAGAAAAACAAGAGACCCCAGATCTTCAATCAAGTGACCACAGGCTTGTTCTCAGGACAAAGCAGAAACCCGATTTTGGAAGCAAGAGAAAAGGTCTTATCATGACTAGCAAAAAGGATGACTAAACATTGAGTTTCTTGAGCCTCGAATGAGGGCTCCTAAAACTTCCCCTGTACACAATCTCGTCTGGAACCAGAGCTGCTGCAAATAAAGCTGACCCTGCAGGGAGTGGCCCCAGTGGAGGGGCAGGGTGAGCCTGCGACAGAGAACCAGGCAGGATCTGAGGCAGATGACACCCGGGGCCTGTCAGTTCCACAGGCCACCCAGGTCTCAGCTCAGCTGAACCTAGAGGCACACTGATAGAAGAGGCCAGGCACCGCCTCGTAGCCCTGGCTCTAGCTGTGTCCTGTGGGCTGCGGCAATCTCTCTGCATGGCTTTGGCTCCCAGTCTGAGGAGTGTTCTCCTTGCCGGAGCGGTGCGAGGCCACACGGAAACCACAGGTGGGGGAGCTGGCAGCCCAGGGCTCCCCGAGCAGTCAGTCTGCTCCATCTCGGGCTCTTTGGCTCTGAGCAGGCCTTTAAAGCTTTGTTATCTTCGGCATCTTCCCAAAGTTCTGACCCTCCTGGTGCACGTACAGGCTCATCTGCTTTTGTTTTCCACATGCTTTTTTTTTGCTGATGATATCTCATTAAAGTCATTAACAATTTAATATTAGAATATTGTTTTTTAAGCATCTCCTCCTCTTCCTCCTTGTCACCTTTGAACTCTTTGGCTTGTGAGGCAATACATCTTTCCTCGGGACTTCGGAAGCTGGCTGTCTCAGGTCGACTCTGCTTGTCCTCACATTTATCTGGTCCACCGGGAAAGCACCCTCTCCTCCCGAGGACCCAGCACTTGTACTTCACCAGAAGGTTCCTTCTTATTCAGTGAAAGACTAAGTATTGTCATTTTCACTTCTTCCTTTCCTTCTGAAAGATGAAACTATTTACAAGGTTTTGGTTTCTGGCTATCTCTGAAAATTTGAAAATCCGTGATTTTCAAAAACAAATGAAAAAACTCCAAATTACTTACCAAGATTATCCACAGCGTAATGAAAAAAGCAACTGAATTTGATGTGCTTATTGCAGACTATGTCAGGATTAGGAGTCCTTCCTTTTTCATACTCATTTAAAAAATCACTGCAATTAAAGAAAAAGACTTTAAGTGTGAAACATTCCTCAAAAAATTAGTTGAATTACTTGTTTAATGTAGAATTTCTCCCTGTCATATCGAAACTATAGTTTTCTGCAAAACAGGGGAGCTTCAGTATAAAGCCCTTTTCAATATTTTCATCAAGCATTTGTTTACAGCCTGCTGCACTAACGGCCTGGATGAACAGGTGCCACTCCCCGCTGCTGAGGCTCAGCGGCCACGGTGTCTCCCTGGAGGCTCACAGGGTGTGTGGGGTTGGAGGGGGAAGGGGCCGCGAGGGACTCCCGAAACTGCTTCCTGGGACTCCTCTACCACACAGGGCTTAGGTGAGGAAGAGCTATGCCCGAGTCCCAGTGGCAATAAAATCACCTCGTTACAACTCAGGGCTGTACCAGCCATTCCACAATCTCAGCCTGAGAACCCAGGTCACAGGGCAAATGTGTCCAAAAATTTTTCTCATGTGACCCACCACGCTCCTGAGGTCTGGCAAACTCCTGGGTGCTTAAAGCAGCTCGGGCCATCCTAACTCCGTGGAGCTGTGCTCTAACAGAAAGAGCGGACACGGGAGAAAGATGCTACTATGCCAGCAAGACTCAGAAAGAATGTCATAGTCTTAGAGGATTCACTTCCAGAGGGTTATGATGCCTACTTCAAGAGTTTTAAATTGGGTGTATTTTTGGTATATGTGATGATTTTTTCATTTAACCTAAAACTCTTTATTAATCAACAAGGGTTTAAGGTTATATTACAAAACTGATCACAAGCCTGCACAGGATCATAAGTTACTTGTTCCTTCAACCTTATTGGGCAACGCTAAACTGTTCTAAGTTTCCCTAACACCGTTCACTCCCCCTAGAAGTTCATAAAAACCCATGTTGTTCCATATTTGCATCAACACTTGATATTATTACACTCTTTCTATTTTTTTTAATTGTTAAAAAGTTAACAGGTTCATTAAAATGTAAACTACTTAAAGTGAGGTCCATGTCTCCCTCCACATGTCCACAGACCCAACAAACTTTCTACCTAACAGACATTGACTAAATGTTGAAGAGGCCGAACATTTACACCGGCTTATGAAAAGACATACAGTCAAGCCTTTCCGTCTGCTGCACTAGCAGAAACGATGGAGAGAGCAGCCCAGCCCATTCTTTCACGAGGAAGAAGAGAAACCTTTCCTGCGCTTTGTGACGGAGACAGTAATTTTAAAAGAACATCTGGACTTTGGCCCTTGAAGGCCAGTGAGTCTTGAACCAATGAATTCAAAAGACACTTCTGAGCTAGACAGCTGTACCAGAGTAGCCAGTGTGCAGAGCAGAGATCAAGGAAGAGTTGTAACTACGTCCCCCGGCAGCTGGGATTAGGCAAGGACAGAGGGCAGGCTGGCCAGAGCCCCAGGGTGAGCTTGGAGGCAGCCTGCAGAGATGAGAGAGAAGACGGTCTCGGGGCCACGTCCTCCTTTCAGCCCCTAACGAGCAGTGCCAGAAGGCAGGAGTGAAGGCAGGCCTGGAAAGCTGGGTTTTAATCACAGCTCTGCTTCTAACTTGCCACAGTACTTGGGACAAGTCACTCTTCCTGTCTGGCCTTGGAGCTGAGTTAATCTTCAAAAATCACATTCGCTCACATACTTTTGAAATTTTGCACTAGAAGGTGAAGTTGAAACTCACCTGGATTACTTGCTATTACCTCAAATGCTGCAGTTCTCAGGAATCCCTCAGATCAGCTTTCTCTACTCAGCCAGACTTGATCTTGAAACTAGCACCGGCTCTTCTCTCTCCCTGGCCCCCCACACTCACCAGTCACTGAGCCCGTCACACCCTTTCCCAAAGACAGACCGAGGACCCTCCATGAGAACCAGCTGAGGTGCCTGATGAAACACAGATTCCAGGGCCCACCCCAGGCCCAGGCCCAGACAGGTGTTTAACAAGCACCTGCTAATTTTCTAGCTTGGGATCTACTGCCCAGCGGACTTGACCTCTGGGCCCTATCACAGCAGCCGTCACCTTCCACAATGCCCACAGTCCAGAGCTCTAGCAACAGCATTTCCTCGGGTTCTCCGCCTTTGGTCTTCTCCCGTAATCTACCCTATACTTGGCTGCCAGACTTGCCTTTTTCTTTCTTTCTTCTTTTTTTATAAACAGGGTCTCACTATGTTGACCAGGCTGGTCTTGAACTCCTTGGCTCAAGTGATCCTCTTGCCTCGGCCTCCCAAAGTGCTGGCTGGGATTACAGGTGTGAGCCACTGCACCCAGACCCATATTTGTCTTTTTAATAATGAAAATAACAACAGCTATGTTTACTGAATGCTTACCAATATACCAGGCACTGTGCTAGAACTTTATATGTAATCTCATGTAATTCTTACAATAACCCTGTGAGGCATCAGCCATTATCCCTACTTTAAGGATGACAAAACTGAGGCTTAGAAAAGTCAAATAAATTGCCCAAAGTCACATAAGTGGCAGAGTTATGACTGAACCCAAGGCTTTTCTGACCTAAAGCCCATTCAGGCAAGGGCAACCCAGCCTGTGCACATAACCTGCTGTCTCGGACGTCCGCAGTGGCTGCCCTGCATTTAGCGTACTCAGGGCTCATCACAGGCTGCCCCGGGCTCCTCCCACCACAGGAACAAAGGTCCAGCTGAACTTTACAAGGTTTCCTGAAATAGACAATGGGCATTTCTCTTCACCACTGCTCTTGCTACCCTACTCGGAATGTCTTCTCTACTCCTTCAAGGGCAGCTCAAACCGAGCAGTTTGAGCTCTTCCATGAAGCCTTCCTGACCACTCCATGATCCAAACTTCTCCCTCCCCAACCCTGCAGCACTGTAGATTGAATTGCTGGTCCTTCCTACATGCAACCCACCACGAGTGCGTCTTTCAAAGACAATGTCCTCCTCCCAACTAGACTGCAAACTCCCACAGAAAGTGGCCATGGTGTATACATCTTAATGCTCCCAGATGTAGCACAGTGCCTAGTATTCAGCAGCACTTATAATAATTGTTGGGATCATACCAGATTTTATAAAAGTTTTTGTTTGTTTCTTGTTCCCAAAAGGCACAGGCAGTGCATCACACAGCTACTTTGCAGAAGCCGTAATCACTGGCCCACACAGCCCGTGAGCACTGACACTAACCTCGCGCCCCTTCCAGGGAGAGCTCCACCTCCACGCCCCCACCCTGACTGAGCAGCAGACACATCTCAAGGTTCAAGAAGGCGTTAAAGAGCTTTCTGGCGGGTGGCTCACTAACAGGAGTGAGAGCACCAGGGGTGCTGTGGGGTGCTGTGGGGTGCTGCCTCGCCTCTAACGCAGAGGCCCCCAGGGGCGGCTGAGGCCTCCACTGCCAAAGGAGAGTGCCAGGCTGTACGGCGTCAGTGTGGCTGGCTGTGGCAATCCTCCCCTCAGAAAGGGCTCAGTGCATCAGGAAGCCCCTACGTGCTGCGCTCACCTGAACACTTCATTCCAATACTCCTTCACGTAGGACACCTGATGGAAAGGGATGTCTAAGATCTGGCAAACTTTGTAGGCATCTTCGCAGTCTCTGTCAGCAGTGCAAACTCCATGTTCATCCAGTGAGTCCCAGTTCTTCATAAACACCCCTGTCACTTGGTAACCTGGACAGGGAATTAAAGAGAATACACATATCAGCCTTGGGTTAAAAAGGCAGTGATTTCTGAGCTCTGAGCAGTTCCCAGAGTGCCACACTCCTATGCCTCTGTGCCTGGCTAGGCTGGCAGGCCCTGCTCTGCTCGTGGCCTTCAGGGCTCCAGGCTGGCTGCTGGGGCAAGGCACTACAGGTGCTCCTTCCCCTGAATCTCTGCTGTGCTTTGTAAAGGCCTCATCATCACAGCACATTATTGCACTGAAACTGCCTGAGTCCTCAAGATGAACGAGATGGTATTATTTCATCTTTGTCTCTCCACCTATGAATAAGCACAATGCCTAGGAGGGCCTTAGCTAACGTGCTGAATGAAAGAATAGCCAAAACTCAACAAAATTTTTCAAAGCAAACAAAAACCAACATTCACTTATTAGAAGAGGGAACTCATTTCAAGTTATTTCCAGTTATTACCTAAGACTTAAATTTTAAGTCATCAGATATACAGACAATTAAAATTTTGAATATTTTGTAATAAGGGCTATACCACCTGTATATTTTATGACTTATTTTTCCCCTTTAACAATCAAATATGGGAGAGACCAACTTTAACCCTACACCACTTAGCTTGCAAACTACACAGCTGTCCACCCTATATGGGAAATCCGGCTCCTCTCGGCAGGCTGCACGTAATGAAAGAGAGCAACTGACTGTTAAAGGCAACTTAACGCAGTACCCCAAAGAACAGGGATTTGATGACAAAGCTTAGCCAAAACTAAACACCCACACACAAGAGCACCCCCGTCTCAGCTGGTGATCAGCACCCTCCTCAGGAAGCACCTGACTCCACTTCTACTACAGACCTTACCACCCTGGGCTCCAATAGTTCCCACCTGTCTCCCCTGTAACTCACTGAAGCCGGGAGCACCTCCAGGGTAGGAATTGTGTCTAACTCAACCCTGCGTCCCCAGCACCTAGTACAGTGCCCAGCACAGAATGGGAGCTAAAAGGAGCTTGTAGAATGAATAAACAACCCTACACAACACAGCTTGAAAAATCCAGTCTTCCTATAGTCTCACCTGCCTGATAATTTTTCTTACGAAGAGATGTGACCCACTAACATGGACACAGGCTCAGCCACTCTAGGATGAGTGAACATTCCAGGAGGTGCATGACAGAACTTGTGCCTCCAGCAAGACTAGGCAAGCCCTCAATGCCACAAGAGGACAACGCCTTTGCTCTGCTGTGTCCATCAACCTCCTCCAGGGAGCAGGAAAATTCAAGGAGGGCTGGAATATGAGTTGTACAATCAGGAGGGAGTTTACCTTTTTGAAGTAGTAAAATGATATATCTGGTCTCCCCACAACCAGTCTTCTGCATCTCCCAAAACACCTAGTCATGTCTGTCAGAAACCTTCAAGGGCTCTGAACTGTCTACCCAACATAGACTAAAGTCCCTAATATAACATCTTCCATAACCAGGGCTCAACCGTCCCCACCTTCCTCGCCTTCTGCCTGCATCTAGCCAGCCCCAGCCAACACTTTCATGCCTCCGCCTCACCTCACAACTCTAGTTCTTTGCTCAGTGAAATCCCATTCTTCCTCCAAGTCTCAGCTCAAACACCTCCACCTCTAGGACGCTTTCCTTGATTCTCCCTTTCTCACAATGTTACGTGCTTACAGTTTACCTATCCTCCTCTTTGGCACTTATTATACCTCTCATAATAGGTATGGTTATTAATAACATACAATGAGTATATAATGATATCCACTACTGTTTTCTCAGTACCTCATATGTGCTGGGCACTGGGTAAACCCTTCAACATATACGTCATTTAAGCCTTCCAGTCACCCTGTGAAGTAGGTTTTACAGAGCAGGAGGGCTTAATTAACGTGCCCTGCGTCAGGAACCTTGCAGGCATCTCTGCATTCTAAGTGTCTCCAAAGGCGGCTCACAGCAGAGGCTCCACAAGCGTTACTATGTGAATGAAGCCTCCAACGAGGAGGAGCCGCACAGACGGAGAATTTAGATGAGTAGTTCGTCTCCGCTCCAGACCCTAAGAATCCTAAACACCTGTGGGACTAAGAAATGCAAGTGCTTTGAGGGCGAAGTTTGTCATCCAAAGAACGGAGAACACAGGTGTGACTCAGTAAGCAGGCACGCCGCTCGGTATTGCTCAGGCTCATGAGTTGAAGGACAAGCACCCCCCCGAGCGGCCACAGTGTCCGCAGGGGTCAGGCCCCAGGGGCCGATGGATCCAGCTCCCCTCCCCACTGTGCGGCCTCACAGGTCCGTGTGGACGCCGCCAGCACCACCGCGGGCGCAGGGCGCAGACCCGCGAGCAACCCTCCCCTCCAGGCCCTGACAGGCAGGAGGTTCACGATCCACTCTGAGTTCTAACTGGGGAGGGGTCGTGACCACTCCCGACCGCCCGGACGGAGGGCCAGGGGCCGCAGAGAGGAAGGAGAGGACGAGGGACTCCCGGCGCGCCCACGCGCAGACTGAGGCCAGAGAGGGAGGCGACCTGCCCAGGGCCCCGCAGGACGGGGAGGGGCACGCGGAGGAAGAGCCGCTCGGGGCGGGCGGGGGCCTCGGCCGTCTCACCTCTCCGCCTTAGCAGCAGCGCGGCCACGGCGCTGTCCACTCCGCCGGACAAGGCGCACACGACGTGCCGAGCCGCCAGCATCCGCCCGCCTAGCCAGCTCCGTCGTTGTCGTTGTTGTCTTTGCCGCCGCCGCTTCCGCGCCGCGCCGGAAATGAAGGGGCGCCCCCCCCCCCCGCGGCGTCTGCGCCCGCTGCCCGGCCGGAAGCGAGCTCCGCGCGCCCGGGTTCCGCGCGCCCGGGTTCCGCCCCGCCGTCGCCGGCCCCGCCTCCTCGCGCAGCTGTTCCCGGGCGCGCCGGGGCCGGAGACGCTGCGGGGGCCGAGCTCCGCCTGGCCGTGCTCTTGGGAGCCGCTGCGGCTCCTCCGGCCTCCGGCGGCGCCGAGACCCTGCCGGCCTGCGAGGGGCCGGCCTGCCGGGCTGGGCACTCTGGGTCCTCGCTGCGTGCGGGCGGCGCGGGCGGGGCTCCGGCTTTTGTGTGTCGCAGAACCCGGCACCTGGGAGAGGACAGGCCCAGAGCAGGGGCTGCGGGAAGCAGGGACGGAGTCCTGAGATCGTCCCCCAGGGGCAACGGTCGAGCTGAATTCTTCCACGGGACAGTTGGCGTTGTCAGACTACATAACACACAGGGAGACTCTAAAAGAAAAATAATGTTTATTCAGGAATAGGCGCTGCAGTGAGAATACGGGTGCCACAATAAACCGTGTGCTATGCAGGAACCATGTGTGTAAAGGAACACAAAGCTTTTTAAAGGAAAAAAGAGGATTCCGTAATTGTTTGGAGATATTTATCCTTGGCTACAAGGATTAATAACAAGGGCAATGCCAGTCCGAGGCTGGACAGGCAGTCGCTGGGCAGATGTCCTTGCACAAGTTTTTGTTGTTCGTTCGTTTGTTTTTTGTATGTTTGCGATGACTTTTGTGCAAGCTTGCTGTCCTTGCAGCCTTTTGTGATAGTTGTTATCAGGCATTCATACATGAAAACTCTCCCTTCATGGGCTTCCCTGGCTCCACTTGTCAGGGTTTTTAGCGCAAGTGACTCCATTTTGAATCTTGACAATTTTCACAGCGTCAACTAAGGGAAGGAAAGAAAAGCAGGCAGAGGGATGAGCATTCTATAAATGCCCTGGGCCCCTGAGAGGACAGGACCAATGCAGGAGCAGCAGGAAGCTACTGGAGGTATTAAGCAGGGGAGGAAAGTGACGGATTTTAAACCTTTAAGATCTTTCTGGCTGCCCTGTGTAAAATGCATTGGAGGAGGTGCTGGGAGCCTGGTTAAGACGCCATGACAGCACTCTGGGAGAGATGGGGTGACAGAAAGATACCATGTATTTGGACTTAGGGACCTGTAGCCCTTGCTGGTGAATGGACATGAGGGATGAGAAGTAGGGGCGGGGGCTTGATGTTTCTGCCTAGTGGGACATTCACTGAGAAGGAACAGTGGCCTGCCAGATCAGCCCCAACGTGAGGTGCCAACAGGCAGGACATCAAATTGGAGATGTGGCTGTTCCGAATGAATGTGCGAGTGAATGCGTGGGTAAGGCAAGTGACAGGTGGGAGGTCTTGGGATCAGAAACAGCAGGTAAAAGGCTCGTGGATGGACACTGGAAGAACCTAGAAACATTTGCTGGGCCAAATGAGTGTGGGAAGGCAGGAGGGTATAAATGAAAGCAAAAGAAGAGGCCCAAATAGGAGACCCAGACACCGCAGAGCCAGCTGGAGGTCCAGTGTCTGGCCAGGAGAGAGGATGGGAGAGCAAGGAGGGGGCACAGAATGGAGGGCCCAGGCCAGGGAAGACACAGCTCAGAGCAAGAGTGATGCAGGGTGCAGAAGACTGTGAGGTTTGGGTTGACACCAGAAGCTACAGTCACTCGTGCAAATCACAGGCATTCTTTAAATCAGTGACTCTCAGCTTTTTCACCTTGAACCCACAGTATCAGAACACATGGCCATCTATGCAGACACATACAAGTATAAAAAGGGATGCCTCTTGAAACACTTCTTACCCTTTGTGGAATGTACCATGTACTGTCTTGTTTTTTATTTTATGCTTCTTTGTTTTTTTAAAACTGCTGGTGTCATCTACAACATTGATTTCATGTAAGATTTAAACCATAGTCTGAAAAATTCGGGGGAGGAAATGCCGCTACAAATGCAAGTGGCTTTTAAATCAGGCCAATAACACACACCAAAGCTTGGCATTCAAATCATGTTAGTTTCTTAACAGTTTCTCAGAAGGTTAATAATTCATAAATGTTTACATGTGAATAATTACTAAAGCAAATCGTTTTCTTGAGAACAAGAACAGCTTTAAGGGTCTACACTAGAGTAAAACGAGGAAGGCTCTGAAGTCCCCACTTCCAAGAACAGCAGGAGCTGCCAATGGGAGAGTCCCGGCCACTGGTGCCAAGAGGAGGCACAGGGTGAGCTACAAGCAGGAAGAAGTCACAGGACCCCTGTGGGAAAACAAATGGCCACTTTTTCAGAAGAATAAAGGATCGGGAAAATATCCGACAGGGCATCAATTCCATCTTGCATTTCCCAGAGGAGGTGAGGAACTCAGTATCTGGACCCTGACACTGGGCAGATTCAGGAGTCAATGTTTTAGGCTGTGGCCATGCTGGCACCACTATTCCCAGTCTAGAGGACCACGCCCTTCTTGGGTATGGCAATCAGATAGAAGGTTATGGCAGGTCACGTCCCAGTTGCAACCAACCCACAAAGTGGCTTAGACATGACCCACTTGCACGTATTTTCTGCTGCTTTTCAGTGACCTATACGGTTTTTAGCTACTTTGTAGCTCCAGGAACCCTCTGTGTATAATCCTGATCCACCATGGGCCAGCTACAGCAAGGACGACTGCCTGCCAGCGGCAGTGTCAGAGATGTAAAATGGAAGCCATCTGCCCCATGATGTTAATGAAATGTGGTAAAAATCACATGAAGCTGGGCCTCATCAATCTGCAAGGGTGGCCCCTTAGCGGCAGCCAGTGTGCTTGGTGCCATTCTAAAGAGAAAGTGGCCAGCGCCCAACGGCTCCAGGAGCACTTGGTCTCCGACTAGCCATGGGGCTTCTCACAGGGAGCCATCTGAGGGGCAGACGGGGGGGGCCTGGGCGCCAGGAGAGGAAGTGCCCGGGGGAGCTCTGTCAGACAGGCCGCTGCAGCCGGGCGGAGGATGAGGAGACTCGGAGGAAAGGAAGGCGGCTAAAGCCCAGGATAGGACGAGCGGCTCTAGCCAACTCTTGCTCTTTGGATCACTTCTGTCCCAGCTGGGCACACTGCATCTGACGGAACCTTGGCCCCAAGCAGAGCTGGCTGTGCCCAAGGCCAGATGGGGAAGAGAAGGGCCCCGGGCAAAGGCTCAGCTCACCCCCAAGGCTTGAACTGAGCACAGCTGATTATCACAGATCAGCTGGGGGGTAACATCTCTCTCTACCAAGTGTTAAGCCCCTGGAGGGTAGGGATGCCTCAGCTCTGTGAAAACCCGCAGTATCCCTGCCCAGATGCAGCCTCACCCATAGTAGAGTCTCAGTAAGTTTTTGTTGAATGAACTAATCCAATTCCAGATTCCTTTTTTTTTCCCCCTGTGAAATGAGGGGTAGGACCAGAGGCCACCTGAGGACTCTGGAATTCTCTGCAGCCCACTGGACAAGCAGGGCTGCCTGGTTCCTCCAGGCCTGTGCGCTAGCCAGCCAGGGCGCCTCGCTCGGACAACTCCAGCTGCAGAACGCACGACTTCCGCGCACCTGCCTTTGGGGGAAAGCTTTTGTCTACACGTGCAGCAAGGCAGCTCACAAGGCCCACTTCACTTGTCCGCTCCCAATGCCACAGGAACCACAGCCCCAAAGGGCAATTTCACGTGTAATACAGTAACCGCAGAAAGTTAACAGTACAGCCCAACTCTCTCTTTTTCCCTCACCTCTCTGTAGACAGAGGAAGGTCCTGGTGAGATGCAGGAACATTGGAGCCCAGCTAGTCACTCTCCTACTGTCTACGGTGAAGCCACTGGCTGTGAGAAATTTCCTCCTAAGGAGATATGTATACAAATTGGGGTTTCCGGGCCAGCTAGTTTTAAAAGATATTAGAGGCTCCAGGCAGGGAACAGGCTTCCCACTGTCCCGGTTGGGTAGCTTCAACAGGAGCGTCCCTGCTGAGACTGAGGCCGAGGGTGTGTCCCAGCGCAGGGGCCACTGAGGCAGGGCCGGCAGACACAGTCCACTGCCTCAGTGTTCAGATGAGCCCCCGTCTTCTCAGGGTGTGGTCTGCGGCCATCAGTGGGAGTCACCTGGGGGCCATTAACAACGTGGGCTCCTGGGCTTGCCCCAGACCAGGGCTCAGTGCGTCTGGGGCCTGGGCCTGGGATCTGGTTTATACCAATTTTTATTCAAGCTAATTTTTGAAAATCACTTTTATAAAAGCGTTAAAGTCTGGATAGTAGTCTTGCATAAAAATGGCTATGCATGTTTAAAAATCAAGATAAGCTTAAAACTCAAGGTGTTTTAATACACTTCCATTTATTTTACAATTTAATTTAAATCTAGAACATTTAACTTTTCATATACACTTAACTTTAAAAATAGCCACTTACCATTTTACATACAAAAGATTCAAAGCAAAGTTTTTCATTTAGAGTAACTTCAGCCCAGTGACAGGCAGGGAGAGGGGAGCTGCGGGCAGTGGAGACCTCGGGGGTCGGCAATGAGCCCCCACACCGCAGCCCATCCCCTCCAGGCACAGTAAATGTATTTAGGCTTTTTTCCCTTTTCAAATAAGATTTCTACTAGAATATGTTTCTAGGGATTGAAAACAACTTTAACAACGAGGAAAAGGCAAGGGTTTTGTTCCACTCAGAACTTGAGGAGCGGCGAGTCCACGTTTTCCTTGTCAGCCTCAGGACTCAGCTGGATCAGAGGCGAGCCCAGGTCTATGAGCTGCGAGAGAGCAGAGAGGAGACGGTGAGCCCAGGTGCGGCCAGGTGGCCCCTGCCCAGTCACACCTGGCCAACACTGAAGCCAGGGCTACCCGGGAGCCACTGCCACCTGGGGCTTGGTACCATAAAAACAACTCAGTAAACCTGGCTCAGGTGCATTTAAAAGAAATCTCTAAGGCCTGGGAGGGCTGGCTCACACCTGTGATCCCAGCACTTTGGGAGGCCAAGGCAGGAGGATCCTTGAGCCCAGGCGAGTCAACACACACCACCTGCCGCCTCTCACCTGCCCTGCTGCTTGTACAGATTTTGCCGAGACGCTTCTGCCCATGTCTGGAGTGTTCGTCATGAGGTCGATCAGAGGTCTGCTCTCCGGCCCCACAGGCCCACTTGCCTCGGGGGTGCTGCCCAAGTCGATGAGAGGGAGGTCAACCAGGGGTGTGTGCTCGGCGCTGGGAGTGGTGGTCAGCAGGTCCAGTTTGATATCTGTAAGAACCTATACAGGAACACAAGATGGGAAGGAGAGTCTAGCATCTTCTTGCCAACCATCTTGGGAAAACTTCGTAGTGCTTATGTCCCCAAGTGGGCTGACGGTTTGGAAACTCGAGGGAGGAGAGCTAGGCCGGGCACTTGGCAGGAGGAGGCCTCTCCTCTGGCCACCGCCCACCTCCTTGTCCACACCCCACCCACGAGCAGCCAACTCACCCGCTACCTACTTCCCTCTTCCCAACCCTTGATCCTTGTCCCTGTCGAATAGACGGGAAAAGGTGTTGTTGTTTTTCTCTTCCAGAGATCTGGAAGTCCTGGCTGCCTCTCCTTGGGTCAGCTGGCATTGGAGGCCCAGTGCCACAGGACAAAGTACTGTAGGGAACCCCGCCAGCCAGTGTCCTTGAATTAGTGTCCACAGATCACAGGGAACACAAGGAAGCCCGGGTCTGCTTCGGTGTACCTCACTCGGTGCCGGGGCTGCACGTGGCTCTGCTTCGTCGTCCAGAGTTGCTTCTGTGGTGATGCTTTTTGAAAAAGTAAAATCACTTTTTTCTGGAGAAAAGTTAAGTGCCTGAGGGACACTGGATGGAGGAGAAAAACTTCCATCAGGTGACAAGTCTGCCTGCCTGACATCAACCTCTCTGTTGCCGTCCCTTGTTGGGTCAGTTCTGTGGGAGGAAAAAAAATCTTATAAGGAAATTTCTCCAAAATGCTCATTTATTTGGTATGGCTCAGGAAGTAGGTCATTTTTGGAGACATGTCCTGTGATGGAGTCCTGGCCCTGGTGCCAGCCTGTCAGCGAAGCCACCAACCGTGAGGCCTTCACCCTCAGCCCTGAGTCCCCTCGGCATAAAAGGCGGGCTGAGGGGTTTCTACAGCCTCCTGCAAGGGAGCAAAGACCACACGTAGGGCCCCTCTGCAGCCTTGTCAGCTCCAGCCCACCCGGACCCCCGCCCTGGCAGCTTCTTCGAGGCCTGGGCAGGTCTGAAGCCCTGGTGACAGCTGCATGGCGCCGGCCCTGCACTCTGTGGCACACCTCACACCAGCAGACACTGGTCTCCCGCAGGACAGTGACGAGAGCGCGTCCGGGCTTGTCTGCTGCCCTCAAACACCTGTCCACGTGGAACTGATTCCCGGGAGGAAATCAAGGAAAGCAGCAGTGTCCATAAATTAAAACAGAATATCTTCTTTTTGAGTATTTTAAAAGTTTCACAACAATCTGAAAAAGAACTTTTTCTGTATTTATACTTACAAACATGCAAGATACTTAAACACACATTCCTAACTATTACACACTGGGTCTCGTCTGTGTTTTCAGCACGGCCTTCTTTCTCTTCGCCGTTCCGCGCCCGGCCCTCCCCCTCGTGACAGGCACCTGGCTTTCTTTGCCACCAGAGACTTCTCCATTCTCACAGAACTAAATAGGTACATACGTGGTCAGTAACTACTGCTGGTGGATATATAAACATACAAAATGTGTAAGGATATGTAACTTATAAATACTACATATTTTTAACAATACACAGGATTTTGTTTCTCGGCCGCTGTTTCTTTTGTAAAAGTAGGAACACTTGTCACACACTCTCTTTCCCCAGGCTTCCTCGCGGAAATCCATCCAAGTCAGCTGGTACAACAGTAACTCGAGGTTCTCACGGCTGCCCAGTCATTAACGTCCAGGCTTTGTTGCCATGAACATCTCTGTACACTCGAACTGCAGCCTCACACCTCTGCCAGGATCTTGGGGTCAGAGTCATGTGTAATTAATTTTTGACATGTTGACAAATGGCCTTCTAAAACATACAATCACAATGCACATTTCTATTAGCAGTGCCCTAGGCTACCTCTCTCCCACCTCCTCCCCAGTGAGTGAGAACTCGGACGCATCTACAAAGAGCTGTGACCTAGTTATAATTGGCATTTCCCGAACAGCAGTGAGGCTGGAATCTTCTCAGATGCTGTTGACCATCTGAGCTTATTCATATCCTTTGCCTGTTAGGTGGTTTTACAGTCAACCATTTGTTTATTGACTTCGTTCATGGTCACTGTAGCCAAAAACGGACACAGAAGACTTTAATGTCTCCACAGGGGAACATGGCTATCTTTTCTCACCCCAGGGTTTCAGCAGTGATTCGCCATGTCTCCCGCCCTAAGCTTATGCACACAAGTGTCCTACTTTTCCTTGTAATTTTAAGTCTCTAAGTCATCTGGAATTTATTTCTCCATGGTGTAAGCTGGGTCAGATTTAATTTTCCTCCAGATAGATGACAATTTGTGTTTTTTAAAAAAATCTATATTCATAAGGGAAATCAACCTACAGTCTGCTTTTAGATGTTACACTACCTATGGTGTTTGGCTATTAAGATGAACTGAGGGCTGAGAGGGTGGCTCACACCAGCAATCCCAGCACTCAGGAGACTGAGGCAGGAGGATCGCTTGAGCCCAGGAGTTTGAGGCTGCAGTGAGCTCCAGTCACACCACTGCACTCCAGCCCAAGGAACAGAGCAAGACTCTGTCTCAAAAAAAAAAAAAAAAAGAATTGAGGAAATTTCCACCTTTGTTTATCCATAGCCTGAAATAGTTAACTTTAAAAATCGGAATGATCCATCTTAAGGGTTACACACAACTCTGCTGTGACCTCAGCTGAGCCAAGTGCCTTTTTCAATCTTTAATCACCTAAGCTCTAACTATGGCTTAATCCATGTTTCCTGGGATCAATTCAGATAACGTGTAAATTTTAGGAAATCGTTTCATTAGGCTTTCAAATTGATTATCAGAGAATTACAGGCAGTATTTCCTTATAATACCTTTAATTTTTCCTCCCTCTACGTTCAGTCTGTTTTCTCAAGGCAGTTTTGTCAGGTTTTGCTCACCTCTCCCCACTGCCATCTGGGGGCGAGGGGGCCGCACCAGGGAGCTCCTCAGCCTTGGCCCAGGGTGTGGCTGGACTACAACTGACGGGACACACAACGCTGCTGCCCTCCCCGGGGCAGAAGCAGCCCCTGCTGGGTCAGGCCACTAGAACAGCAAAGTCCAACAGAACTTTCTGCAGTGGTGGAAATGTCTGGTATCTGCATTGTCCAGGACGGCAGCCACTGGCCACATGTGGCAATTGGGCATTTGAAATGTGGCGAGTGCAACTTAAGGAGCTGACTCTCAAATTTTATTTAATTTTAATTAATTCAAATTTAAGTAGCCACATGTGGCTGGCAGCCTCCACAGCAGGGCAGGGCATATAGAGGAGTCCCCCGTGAGCTGCTATCCCCAAGGGTAGGGGAGAGGGCACTGCCCACCCACTGAAGTCTTCAGTGGCCCCTTGGGGGCCAGGGACACACGGCCCAGTAGCTTTCAGGGCTCCCACCCTGCCCTCGCTCACCCCCACAGGGCAGCCCCACCCACATTCTCCACAGGCGCCCCAGGGTCCAAGGCCTGGTGGGCCTCAGTGCCTTGAGCCTCAGAGCACCAGATTGGTGGGACTGGAATGACAAGTGGACAGAGTCAGTCCAAGGTCCCCACGTTCCCCAAATGCCTGAGCCTTCCCCAAAGCTCTGCCATGTTGCAGTAAGAGCACGGCAACCCCAGTGGTTTGCCCATGCAATGTCCTGCGGAAGCCAGGGCCCAGCAGCATGTTCTACCTGGGGGACTGTTCACATACACACTTCTTGAGCACCTACTGTGTACCTGGGCCTCGCTCTCAGCTCTAGGTAAGTGATGACAGAAGACCCTGACAGAAGGTCGCAGCTCTCAGGGAGCTCCCACGCTAGCGAGGGGCCCGATGGGTGTCTGCTGCACAAAAGCACACACAATCCACATTCAGGTGGTGAGGGGAGAACTGCTCTGAATCGGCAAAGCCGGGGAAAGGGACGGAGGGCTGGGGTGGGGAGGTGGGGCTACTCTACACAGGGTTTCCCAGAAAGCTCTCTGGGGTTGGCCCCTGGACCATGACTTCAATGACGAGGAAGAGACAGCTCCACCAGGACCGGGGGAGAGCACATGCTGGGTGGAGAGGACAGCAGGGGCAGGCCTGCTGCAACCCAGCAGGGAGGCACATGGCAGTGCTGTGACAGAGAGGGCAGGAGACAAGGTAGGGTGAGCGGGTATTGTCACCCCTGCTGAGAGACTCTAGGACCCAGCAGCAAGAACAGCAATGATCTAAGAACTCCTGAAAGGCTGTTCCCAGAGGCCCTCACCTACCCAGACGGTGTGCCCGGGGCAAGGCCTTCTCCCTCATTTGCCTGGGATGTGAGGTGAGAAAAATGACAAAGGAGCACGCAGGTGCCCTGCCTTCCTTTCCATTGCTGAGAAGGGGAGGCAAGATCAGCCCAGCTGCTCCCCGACAATCGACCGTACAGCCTTCCTAGCACAAAAATACTCTCGAGGTTTTATGCATTTGAGACAAAGTTACTGCAAACTTTATCTCTTACCTCACTGCAGATTTTTTCCGGGGCACAGAGGACAGTCGCCGAGCAGGCACAGGCAGGGGAGAAGCCAAAGCCCTGGGCATGGTTTTAGGGGCCGTCCATGGGAGGATGGAGAGGCGCCGGCCAGCAGGCGTGGGCAGGGCTGACTCCCGTCTCGTACTCAGGGGTGTCCCTGCGCCGCTCAGCAGGCTGCGTGCGGCTGGCTCTGATGAATGTCTAGCAGGAGTGCTGTGGACGATGACCCTGGCAGAGACAAAATCGGAGTCTTAAGGAAAGATGACCTGAGAAAAATAAAATCTAATTATTCAGCCAATGTGCCAATGCAATGTCAAGTCTTTTGGTTTCAACATAAAAGATTCAAGCCAGCGACTCCTGTGCGAGCTCTGTTCTCTGGGGAGGGGCTCCGACGTGGGCAGGACTCAGCGCTGCTGCCCACCGCCCGTGAAGCCCTGCACGGGCTCCAAGAAATGCCTGCGCCCGCTCTTTCCTCGCAGGTGACTAAAAGACAATCGATCAAACGTGACTGCACTTTACAGACGGTACCATTAAAACTCACTTCACGGAGGTTCAGAAGAGACCTGAAGAATCACCTTCTGATGAGACAGTAAATAGTTCCCCCAGGCAGGCCGGACCCAGCAGTATCTCCCCACATGCCCATTTGTTTCCAGGTTTAAGGTCGTCTGAATCCAACGTGAACACAAGTGAGTAAAGCAAGGCCCTCGGTGCTTAGTTCTCACACGTCTCACGTCTCTGGTGGTACCTGTGGCCTTGACTGCCAGCGTGTCTTGCCCGCCTGTTGCTTTCTTTTGTTGGTGATAAAGAAGGAAGCCAAGTTGACTGTTATCTGCTGTCGTCCCAATGCTTGTGCCCCTCAAATTCACATGCTGGCATCTTTACCCCCAGGGTAGTGGTGGTCTTAGGAGGCGGGGCCTTTGGGAGGTGATTAGGTCATGGGGACAGAGCTCCCATGAATGGGACTAGTGCCCTATGACAGAGGCCCAGAGAGCTGCCTTGCCCCTCCCCCACGTGAGGACAGAGAGAAGGCACTGTCTGCAAATCAGGCCCTCCCCAGACACCAAGTCTGCTGGTGACGTGACCTTGGGCTTCCAGCCTCCAGAACTGCAAGAAACAAAGGTTTGCTGTTTAAGGCACCCAGTCTAGGGTACTTTTGCTATAGTAGCCCGAAAGGACTAGGAAACTATTTTAAAATAAAACAAGTCAAAGACACACTGCCGACATGGAACCCACAGAGGTCTGAGGATGACATAGCTATTCGTTCTACTTGGACAACTGTCATGTTCTTTAAAAAGAGTCTGACAACAAACTTTAATCAACATCAACCGGAAAACAGGACCACCCACGGAGCACTGGCAGGGGAGGGGTGCTACCAAATAGAGCTTCTGCTCTCTACAAAATTCTGGAATCACCACCCCACTTCTTTTACTGCTAAGCTCTGGCAGCTCCACCACAAATTCCATTGGAAATAAAAATACCAACAAATGTAATCCTCAAAGTAACCCAGGTAAGGTGGGGAAACTGAGGCACTGAGGTGGGGTATTAACAGTAGGTGACTGTCTGGCTGTGTCCTTTGCTCTTAACCATGTGTGAGAGGGAAGACGGCTTCACGCAGCGACACGCTCAGCACGGGGGGATCATTAGGTCTGACCCCGTGGAGCATGTGCTGAGCTCACATGGGAGGAAATCAAGGCCGAGTGGCCACAGCCTTGTGGATGGCCCCAGGCCAGTCTGAGGTGGAGCTGGTAGCACCCTCTCTGGTGTCCTGCCCCGGCTCATTCTGCCCACCCCACCCTAGCAAGGTCCGGAGCAGTGCCCCGCCTGGCCACATGCGGGTGCCAGGCCCCCAGCCCTGCAGCTGTGAATCCAGGGGGCCTGAGCGACCCTGCTGCCCGCAACCCCGCTCCACGCAGGAGACACGGAGGGGCAGGAGCTCCAGGGCCGAGGAGCGGGAGCAGGAGGTCTCCTCTGCCACGTCGAGGACGCAGAGCTGTGCCGGGCCTGGGCCTCAGCGAGGGGACAGCAAGGACAGCAAAGGAGGGACGGTGGTGGGGCTGGGGAGGGGCTGCTGTCCGAGTGACTCCCGCCCTCGCCTGGGCAGCACGCGCCGTGCATAGCTGGGAACCGCGGTCCTGCACGGTGCGCAGTCTCAGGGTCTCAGGTCTGCGGTGGGTGTACAAGTGGCTCACACACCTCTGCTCAGTCCCTGCCCACGAGCCTGATGCCGAGGCCACATGTAGGCCACCACGCGCTCCAGACGGCACTTGAGGAAGTCAGCAGATATTATACGTGGGTCGTTCCCATGGTAATAAAAAGAAAGGAAGCTGAGCGAGGTCAATTACCTGCCAACCGACGAGCATGACTGTGGCCGTGGAGCCCGCGAGAACTTGGGCGTTGCGCTGTCTGGGGATTCACCTAAGGCGGGAGAGGAAGTGTGCGTGTCAGTCAGAAACAGATGCAGTGGCAGATCTACCCTTTGGGCAACTGTCACCAAATGGGCAACTGTCCTCCGAACGACTCTCCTTCCCTACTTGGCGTGCAGAGGGCACTAGGAAGTGCAAAAGGAAGGTCAGACGAGTCTCTGCAGGGAAACCTGCCAGAGGCAGGCGCGGGAGAGGGGCCCATCCCCCTACCCGGGGACCCCAGCCAGTAGACGCAGAAGAGAGAGCCATTTTCATGCCCCTGCCCGACCCTGGCTGCAAACCCCGCACAGGAGTGAGTGTGACTCCACAGAAGGCTTGTACTGAACAAAGTCTACTTGTCAGACGGCCACCCGCACACGCTAGACACTTGCCCACAGAAATGACACCACAATGCGGTCAGATTCCCAGGCAAGCTCACCAAAGCCCATAAACGCCTTCACTTCCCTGAACCATGCCGTCACTGGGACAATAACAACACGTTGCGTGTGCAGGTGCTGTTTTACAGTTGACAGAGCATTTCTGCTTGTACGACCTCACCTGGTACGCACAAGGGGACAAGGGCTGGCTCAGGGCGCAGGGCTTCACCAGTGTCCTCGGGCCAAGGCCAGCACAGGCCCCCGACGTCCAGCTCACCCCTGTCCCAGCACAACACTGGCTCCACGTGGGCTGGCTCACGAGGAAACACGTCCCAGTGGGAGCCTGAGCATCAGCCACATGTACCTGGGCCCACAGCCCAGGCGCCAGGACCTTTGCAACATCCTGCTGTGTCTCAGAAGCTGCCAGGAAAGAGGCTGTCCCCAGACCCCTCACCCCAGCACAGAAGGGCACGGGCAGGGCCTGGAGCAGAGACTCCTCCTCAGCAGGTGCTCCAAGGAGGCAGGGAAGCCCCAGCTGCTGCTCTGCAGGCGCCCTGCCCTGGCCCTCCAGTCCTGGACAAATCTGCGCCTGCTGCCTGCCGCCTGCCCCCTGCCCCCCGGGCTCCTGTCCCACATCCCTGCCCCTTTTCGAAGCCAAAACTTCTCCAAAGAGCTGCCTGCAGTCGCTAGTCTGTTTCCCCTCTCTTATTCTTTTTAAATTATCTCTCTTAAAGTGATTCATGCACAGGGTTTTTAAAAATGAAGGGTAAAATCTAGGGAGACAAGACAAGACTTCTGCCGCACCCACCCCTGCTTCCAACTTGCCGGTGGTTTCTTGCGGTTTCACCTTCGCATCTGTAAATCACACACACTGCTCCTTCCGCACCCGCCAGACACCCCGCCTGCCGCAGGAGCCGGGAAGCTGCTTCCCCCATCCCCACCCCAGACCAGGCTGCAGCCGCCCCTGCTGAATGTCTCCCATGCTTCCCCCACCTCTTTTTTGTTTTATTTTGGAGGGTGGGGGGTCTGTGAGTACACTGTCCTGTAACTATCACACCTCTCGGGTCACCGGCCCTGTGCCCACAGAGGTCTCCTCTGAGACCCAAGCTCTGCCCACAGTGTTGGTCCCTCTCTCACGGGTCCCACCCTTCCTCCTTAATGTTTTCCCGCTTGTCTGGGTGGAGCATGCTCTCCAGCAGCTCCCAAAGGTGGCAGGTCATGATTGTCATCAAACTTTACATATTCAAGTCTCATTATTACACCTTCACAACTGACCAACAGTGAGTCTGAGCACAGAACACTGGGCCAAAATTTCCTCCTCAAGTGTCAAAGGTGCCACTCTACTGTAGCTTCCAACACTGTGGAGGCAAAGTGCAGAGTCATTCTGAGTCTCAATCCTTTGTGTGACCCCGGGTGGCACAGTCTCACAATAAGTAACACTATCTGTCACTGGACTATTTTACCAATAACGCTGCTTGTCTTGGGAATATTTTAAGCAAGTGCATTTAAGAAAGGCTCCATCACAGGGCACCGTTCACGCTGCCCCCAGACTTCAGCCTCTCCTCCAGTGACAGCCAGCATCACAGACGGTGACAAGGGTGCAGTACACTGCCAGTGCTCTCAGCCACCCAGTGCACATGCCACCATCTCCCAGAGCTTCCTGTTCCAGCAGTGTGGCTGCTCCCTGGGCCCTCTCCTTCAGCCGGTGCTGAGTCTGTGGGGCCAGTGCTGACCCGTGATGAAGAACAGAATGTGTGCAAGAGACAGCCCTGTCCCCGGTGTTGCAAAGAAAGGAGGAGCAGCCTGCTGCAGGGAAAATGCACATTTCAGAGGCACCCGAGGAGCCATGGAGGACAGTCTAGCAGAGGGGACCCCAACAGGGATTCAGATTAGAAGTCCTGTGGCATCAAGCAGCCCGACAAGAGGACCAGCCAACGACTGTGCAAATACAGTCAGAAGAAACGTGGCAGAGGCACGTCCTGGCTTCCGGCATTTGCACAGGAAGGAAGCAAACGCTCGTGCACACACCTCTACGTGGCCTGGGCCAGGAGGTGCCCTGAGGAACCCAGCCTGTTGGAGCTCCCGTCTCTGCAAACAACTCAGCTCTCTGCTGTTGAAACCTAAACTTAAACCTCCAGCCGCGACTCCTCCTCCGAGCTTGGCTGCCTGCTTGACACCCCGGCTGCGGCCCAGGTGGCGACCCGCACTCACCAAGTCCAAAGTGGAGCTGTGGGCTATTCCCTCGACCCCCGTCTCCTACCCCTTCCTTTACCCTGAGCGGCAGCACCGCTGCTCCTGCCAGAACCCCAGGGCAGCTCACATCCTCTCCACGCTGCCACGCGGCGCCCGGCACGGCAGGCAGGCCAGAGCCCCCGCCTTCCCACTCGGGTCAGGCGAGGCTCGTGAGGCCCTCCCTGCTCCCCCCCTGGCTCCGAGTCTGTTCCTCCCTCAGAGGAGGGATCTTTTGAAGGTCATGTCACTCTGCTTAAGACCCTCACAAGCAGATCCTTAAGACCCGCCTGCACTCGGACTACACACCAGGGTCCATCCTATGTCACCAGGTGCTCCGTGAGCTGGCCTCAGGCTGCCTCTTTGTCTTCATCTCCTTTTATTCTTCCCTCAGTCACTAACCAGGCTGAGGGTGCTGGGTTTTGTTCATGCTCCTCTCCTTCCCAGTACGACATTTTAACTGGATGCGGAACAAAGACAACGTGTCCCTGCATCCCCTGAAGGGAAGTGTGGTGATCAACAGGACATGAAGGGAAGTGACAGAGACGACTCGCAATGAGTGTCCCTGAAAAGCAGGGATTAAAGCAGGGATTCACTCTTCTTCGCCTAATCTGTCTTCCTGCCGGCAGGTATGAGGGCTGGAGCTGGCGCAGCCACACTAGACCATGAGGAAGAGAGGCTAAGCCCAGGAAAATCGCTGACCCCAAGGAGCACCTACTGGCTCTGGAATAGCTACCTAGACTTTCACCGAGAGGGAATGAAACATCTAACTGACTAAAGCCAGTGCAACCCAACCACTGTAACCACATTCCTGTCACTCCAGCTCCCTTCTCTCCTAGAACTTGTCCAGCGCCTTTCTGCCTCAGGGCCTCTGCACTCGCCAGAGACGTTTCTCACGGCTGCCCCACTCTCACGGTTCAGGTGTCACCCCCGGCCATCTCAGCCATAGGGTCCACTCCACCCAAACTCCGCCCCGACACCCAGTCACGTGACACCATTCTCTTGCATTTGCTCCATCATACCTGTGATCTGAAAGCATACTTATCTGAGAACATTTCATGTCTTTTCCTATTAAACGTAAATTCCGTGACAGCATGATCTCTCATCATTATTTCCCTTGTCCCTAAGAGGGCCAGCACATGGAAGCCACTCAACAGAACAGCTCATTCTGATATGAAGGGACTCAAAATAAGGTTTTCAGGAGTTCAAGGCCGCCTGTACTGCCAGCGATGCTGATAACGGCAAAACAGCCAAGCCACCTAGAAAGCAGATCTACAGACAGGGAGGCCTGAACGACCCCCTCACTGTGAGTTAACTCTGCACAACCTTGTGCATTGCACAAACTTGTTAGATTATTTTGTTGAACCTTTACCAAACCCCCATCTACTACCTGCCAGATGCCACACAGGGCAGCAGGCAGGACCCAAGCGGGGCACAGCAGTCTCCCTGACTGATGGAGACAGCTCAGGAAGCTGCAGTGGCTGGAATCTGACATCAAGGACCCAAAAGGAAGGAGCTACACCGGGAGGAAGAGCTCTAGAAATCTGGGAGGACTCTCTCCAGTCTGCGGCTGAACACTAAGCAGCGCACAGGCCGAGGGTGAGACTCCCTGAGGTGGAGACAAGAGCAAACACGGGGGAACACTGAGCAGAGCTCACGGGGCTGAGGCCACTCACCGCCGACCAGCCAGAGTGCAGAGACCTCACCGAACACAGGACCTCCGACAGGCCACATGTTCGTCGTAGGGCCAAACTACCCCAAGGGTCTAGGCTAGTCTAGAACTGCCCCTTCAAAGCTTAAAAAGTCTTGAAAAAATAAAATTGGTCTGTAATTTAATTGCCTGTCAAACCAAACTTAACACCTTAAAGAAAGACAACAAAATCCAGATATTCAAAAATGTAAAACTGAGAATATCCAGTAGCCAATAAAGAGTTCCTAAACATGTAAACAAGCAGGAAAATGTGACCAAAACTAAGCAGAAAAAGTAGTTATTAGAAACAGATCTCAAAATGACAGGAAAGATGCAATTAGAAGAATCAGACTTTAAAACAACTATTATAAATATGTTCAAGAATTTAAAGGAAAACATAAGTACCACGAGGAAAAATATGGGCAAGTTATTACGTCAGAAACAAAAAATCAACTGGACGCCTTAACAGCAGAAGAAAAGGAATGTGAACCCCAACGTGTGGCACTAGAAACTGTCCAAACTGACACCCAAGAAAAGGGCTGAAAGAAACCAAACAGAGCCTCAGTGACCCACGACACGTCAGGAGTTCCGACAGGCATGGGATTGGAGCCCCTGGAAATAGATGGAAAACAGGAAAAAAAATATCTGAAGAAATAATGCCCAACTTTTCTCAGATTTGATGAAAAAATATCAATCTACAGATCAAAGAAGTTCAAGAAATCCTAAGCAGGATTAACACAAAGAAAGGCATGTCAAAGTACACAACAATCAAATTGCTGAAAATAACGATAAAGAGAAAACCATAAAGGCGAAGAATGACACGTCACATACAGGGGATGGACACAAAGAACCGCCAGCGACCTTCATCCAAAACCGTGCAAGTGAAAGGACGGTGGGACACACCTTTATGTGCTGCCAGAGAAAAGAAAGCAAAGAAACCACCATCACTGCAACAAATAATTTTTTAAACCTTTAAACAGAATTTCTTCAATATTTTGAAAACACATTAAAATGTATTACTTATTACTTACCAATAGAAAACTTGGGAATTTTAAACTGACTTGTAGGAGTAGGCACAACCTTTGTCTTGGAATTTAGACAGGAATCTCGCCTTCTTATACTTCTAGTTCTATTCAATTGAGAAGATTTTGACAAAATGGAATCAGAGTCCACCCTCGGGCCTTGACCTTCTGGAGTCTGGGGTTGGGTGGGAGAAGCTGCAGGGGGCATCGTGGGCTGCTCTGCTGCCAGCTCAACATCAGCCCGCTTGGCTGGCCTGCAGGGTGCACCTGCAGGGCCCGCCGGCAGCAGGGCAGGCCCCGCTCTGCCTGACTTGCTGTTGTTTGACAGAGGCTGGGAACTGTTTGCAGGCATACTTGCAAATTCACTTGATTTAGCTGGAAGAAGATACATATAAAATCTGGTTATCACTTAAGATCAAGGTATTTTAAAATTATGAAACTATTACACACACACAAGTTATGCTATCTTTGGCAAATCTATCTTAAACACATAACATACGAACAATACCCTGCATGCCCATCAGGCAATACCGTCAAACACAGGACAACCCAGGCCACTAACTGTGTTCTAAGGTACTAATTCTCAACACAATTACCAAACATGCATAAGCATACATTAATTAATTCTTCATTAATTATGCTGGTAACAGAAATCTACCCTCGTTGAGCAGATGGAAGCGGATAGTCTAGTCACATGCCCCACCTGTCTGGTCAGAGAAGTAGGCAGCGAACAGGGTGAGAAGACGAGTGAGACTGTCTCCCCCAACCAAAAAAGAAATAGAATGGCAGATAACCTAGGGTGATGCATACTCAGCTACTAATATACCCAGTATAAAAGGTGATCTGACAAGAGAGTCTTAAAGAAAAACTTTAAGTGAACAGCTAATGCCACAGGTTTATAGCTACACAGTGCACAACAGTTTTACAAGGTTCTTCCTCGTATGAGAGCTTATCTGATCCTAGTGGCTCTACTGTGTACAACAGAGAAATATACATACACTAGGAGACCCACTCAATTTCTGCCTCAACTTTTACCAGAGGTAGAAATGCAAAAACAGTAAAAAAAACAGTGCTGATGTACTGAATGGGTACAGCAAAATACAGCTCGTAACAACTAATTTTAAAGAGCTTCCATGTACTGAACGTGCCAGGCACTCTACGTAGCACTTCTAACACACAGGAACACACAGGAGCTATGTCACCTGTTTGTAGACAGGACACATACTTTTCTTAACCACTGAGTGGCAGAGTCAGGATTCCAAGTCAGATTCAAGAGCTCATACATTACACGTTTTGTGAACACAATCCACACCACACTGCCTGAACTATAGTAAAAGTGTACACAGCAAATACAATTTGAAGAGGATTTAGTTCTAAAGAGCAGGAAAGCGAGGCCTTGCCCTGTAGCCTCCTGGGTTTCTTCCCTTCACCACTAGATGGCAGCGTTGGCCTGGTAACGTACCAATGTAGCCTGAACTTAAACAGGTTTGGGATTTATTAATAAATAGACATCCAGCAGTTACAGGCGTTATATGCCCTAAATTATCTGAGAACAGTCCTATTTTATTTTTATTTTATCTTTTGTAGAGACAGGGTCTTACTCTATTCTATCACCCAGGCCGGAGTGCAATGGTGTGATCATAGCTCACTGCAGCCTCAAATTCTTGGGCTCAAGCCATCCTCCTGCCTCAGCCTCCCAAGTAGCTGGGACTACAGGTGCACACCACTGTGCATGGCTAATTTTTTTATTTTTTGTAGAGATGGAGTCTCACTATGCTGGTCTTGAACTCCTGGCCTCACGCAACCCTCCTTCTCCCTTGGCCTCCTAAAATGCTGAGACTACAGGTGTGAGCCACTGCGCCCGGCCAAGTCCTATTTTAAAAACCTGTGTCTGATGACATTAACATGAGGCTGGGCCAAGTGCCTGTGTTCTCAGGCATTAGGTACACTGTATGTCTGTTTGTATCCCCTAGACTGAAGCCACCTGAGTCCCTTCATGGGAGGGACTCACTCTGAGGGCAGGCAAGATAGTCTCTTCCCTGACTGGTGTCCAGCCCAGTCCACAGGACAGAGCAAGCCCTCCAGGATGTCCTGCTGAGCCTAAGCAATTCTGAAAAAATAGCTTCTGAGGAAGGCACTGGGCAGTGCTCCAGGCCCAGCCTGGCTAGATGTGGGTCTGAGCACAAGACGCTGGCCACTCACCTTTGCCCACTGCTGGCGACACAGACACACTGGACGCCACACTTGAAGCAGACCCTGAGGAAGAAGACTTCCTTACAAGACTGCCAGCACAGCCAGGTGGTTTTAACAGGGTCTTCTTCAGCCCCAGCTGAGACAAAATGTAAAAAAAACCAAATCAGCAAAGATTTCATTATCTACCCACTACTCATTTCTGCAAAAGTAGGAGTTTGAAATAATTTTTAACAATTTAGTAATTATCTTGAATTTAAAGAAAAAAGGCAGGCAGAACTTCTCAAAGTCTTCAAACCCTGCATGAGCACCACGTGGAGGTGCTAGCTGAAATGCAGACTTTAGGCCCCAACCCAGACCCACTGAGTCAGTGGCTGCGGGGCCCAGATTTGGGCAATTTTAACAGAGCACCAGTGACTCTCACACAGAGCTCAGTCCGACTACCTCTGCCAGAAACTAAATGGCAAGGATGTGGACGGTAATCTCTCCATTTTCAAAACATCGACATGGCATGTTACCTGCACAAGGGCCCCTGAGGGAAGGGGGGCATCCCCGTTACAGACAAACTGACGACCAGAGACCTTGCCTGCGCCTTTTCTCAACCCACACGGCTCCCAGCGGCGGGGGCCAGCCCCCAACACGCACTGCCATGCAGGCGTTTCACCACGCTGCCTCTCATGAGCTGTATTTTTAACTGTCCTAACTCGATTTTAATCAAAGACGAATCTCTTGTGTCCAAAGCTGCCACCCTATTCCCATCGATCACAAGTCGCACAGCCCTGGCCAACTCACCTTGTTTGGAACAGGGAGCAACCGCTTGCCTTGGACCAAGTGGCTTCCACCGGCTGGCGGGCCAGCAGCACCCGGAGCAGGCCTGTCAGGGAGCACATCCCTGCGGCATTCCTTTCCATCTGGGATTTTCGTCCCGGAAGGACTAGCTGGTACCGCTTTCTTGGGCTGAAAAATTGTAATCTGGACTGTGAGAACTGTCTAGTCTTTAACAACATACAGAGACACTAAGGCTGCGATGCAGAGCAAGCCAGGCACCATCTATCTTCCCAAACGCCTCACGTGCTCCTCAATTCATCACCTAGATGGAAGGGAACAGGGCAGTCCACTTGCTCCACCAAATCACTGTAGACAAGAATGATGATGGATTTCCCTTCCTCATTAAAAACAGTGTAAAATCACATCAAGACAGATAATTAATCGGAGAGAGAGCCTCTGAAGCTATTCCTCAGTCGGGATCCTTATTTAAGGATGGTAATGAGGAAACTGGCTCTAGTTACGCAAATTTTAAAATGTTGTACAGAAAGGACTCATTCATTAAACGGTCATCCCTCTACCACAGAAGCTGCTCGACTGCAGTAAATCTCCTTGATCTAGTACCAAAAGCCATTTTCTTTGGCCAGCAGAGTCAAACAAAGAATAAATTCCTGACATATTTAGGGACAAGGGCATTCATGGAACTAATCCATGCTTACATAAATCATCCCTTCTAACAGAAGAGTTAATGAGGTCACAGCAATAAGCACTCGCAGTAGCAGAGATGCAGCACTAACTTTTTTCCTTTCTAGCATTTTTAAAATTGATATATACTTTACATAACCATTTTATTTACTTTTTAGAGACAGGATCTTGCTGTGTTCCCCAGGGTAGATTCAAACTCCTGTGCTGAAGCATTCCTCAACCTCCCCAGCCCTAGGCAAACGCTCAGCCACTCCATCTCTGTAATTTGCCTATTACTGCCATTTCATATAAATTCAGTCATATAATACGTGACCTTTTGTGTCTGGCTTCTGTCACTGAGCATAATGTTTTCAAGTGTCATCCGTGTGACTGCGTGTATCAGTACTGCATTTCTTTTTGTTGCCCAAAATATTCCATTGTCTGAATACACCACAGTTTGTTTATCAGGTGAGGGACATCGGGGTTGGTTCTACTTTTTGGCTATTACGAATGACATGGCTTTGCACCTTTGTGCATAGGTTTTTTTGTGGAAATATGTCTTCAGTTCTCTCAGGTATATACCAAGAAGAATTACTACTAGTAACTCTACATCTGACTTTCTGAGGAACTACCAAACAGTTTTCAACACGGGCTGCACCATTTCACATTCCCACTAGCAGTCTATGAGGCCTCCAATTTCTCCACATTCTCACCACCACTTACTATTTCCCGTTTCTGCTTCGTGCACCGGTGCTAGTAGTTGTTTCTAGGTGTTACAATCAAATGGTCCTCGCACGAATGTGCCTGTGAGCCACTCTAGAAGTGATTACCTTTTCCGGAGAAACACGCAGGACATGGTGGGGGTTCCCAAGTGAGCTTGAATGCAGCTCAGCTGTGGGACGGCGCCTCGCTGACCGAAAACCAGCTATCTGGTGCCCAGGACCAGGAATCATGGGAGATACTACGATGGGTCCAGAACAGCCAACATTACACCACAGTCTCTGCCCTGAGTCCACGTGCGCTACGCACAGCAAGACCCAGCCCACTCTCATTCTAGAAACATCTTTAGAGATTTACATCCTAAATGGTCTCCAGAAAAAGGAGTTTATATGACTAGAGGGGTAAGCCCCACCCCGTTATTCAAATCGGTGGGACTCAGCATGCCTATTGGTCAAGGGCTCTGCATGGCCGATGCAGTTTCAACCCGTTTCACTTTGGGGCTCCTCATCATAGGGGGTGGTCATGCAGTTCAAGAGATGGGCTTGTGGAGGGGAAAAAGGAATTTCTAGGCCCTTGCTGGGCATTTTGTATTTACCTAAACCTCCTAACTACCCCCAAAAATGTCATTCTTCTCTAACCGTTGCCCAAGGCAGGGAGCAGAGCTGGGAAAGGCTACAGGGGGCAGGCTCCAACCTGCCCTGCCTCCCTGCAGCCTCCCCTCTCCTGAGCAAGAGCCAGGGAAGACAAACCTGGCAGCAAGCGTGGTCCAACATCGACCCTTCTCCTGCCACCCCCCAAGCTCCAGGACCCTCAGTTTCCCAGAGTTGGCTGACAGCACCCTAAAGGCACATCTGTCAACTGCCCCCTCCTCTTAATGCCCAGGAGAAAAGCAATGTAAGCTAAGTCAAAGTCAAGCAGCCATCCCAGCAGAGGGGAATTTTTGGAAGAGGCTGTTTGTTAAAACAAATGAAATCTCTAACGGGTGGTGCATCCCGTGTTGTAACAAAGCAAAAGGAAGAAATTTCAAACAGAATTTAGGAGGAGGTATTTTTAAGTCATCAAAGGCCTGCTCAAGCCACCCCAAAATCGGCTCCCCTTCTGACTGCCTTTCATGGACTTCGCATTCCTGCGCTCCTGGGTCCTTGGAGCTTCTACACTTCCAGGTCTTTCCCCAGGTGTTTTCCACGGGGGGCGTACACCGAGAGGGCTAAGAGGCAGGGAGTGGCTCGCTCCCCAAGCAAACGTTCTGCTGCCTGGTTGTGTCTACCTTCTCCATGGCCAAGTGGATGTGTCTTCCTCTAACAGACGAAGCTCGGGGCAGCTGCAATTTGCTGGTGACTTTTCTCTGAGTCACTGCCTGACTCGGAGGGTGAGCAGAACTCGATTCCCCTGGCAAAGGCTGAGAAGGGTACGGTGGCCCCTGTGTCTGGGCAAGGCTAGCCTGGGCAGGAGAACTCGGTGGGGCCAGGCATGAGTCCGGCAGCGGGGGCTCACCCGCAGGGGGCCACATGCCTGACAGTGGCGGTCCCATCAAGGGGCTGTCTGACAGGTAATATGTCTCCCTTTTAAGCGATTTGGGGCTTTTCTTCATTTCCTTTTCTTCCTCAAAGAGGCTTACTTTCAATTTTGATTCCTGTATAAATTGTTCCACACCTTGGCTCCACGGGTCTTTGGGCTGGGCAGCTTGGGCTGCCTTGTTTCTGCTGTTGCTTTCTATCCGCAGAGCCAATAAGTGCGCTTCTTTGTACACTTCCACAAACTTCTCCCCCGTGAGAGGGCTCCAAGTAATGCAACTTTCCGATGCTGGCAAGACAGGCTGTTCGGGAATTTGATTATTTAATTCCAGGCTGGCAGCAATACATCTTTCTTTATGTCCAACAGGTCCAAAAAAGACTTCATCATCTTCATTTGCACTATTTTTAAAGAAAAGCATTTTTAATAATTATTACAATGGCATTTAAATGAAAGACTACTGAATGTGGTATGCTCAAGGCGAGGGAAGAAAACTCATTTGTTTACCTTGAAGAAGACAATGAAAGATCAAAGTCAAATTTTTCATCGGCCAAAAGACGAATGTCTGGGGGAAAAAAATCCACTGTTACTTTAGTGCTAAGGTTGATAAAGAGAAAAATATTACCAGTCTCTATAGCCATCAGAGCTACTGTAAAGTTTTCACCTCCAAAAATGTAATCTATCATTATTTTAATTTAGTTATTTTTCATGGAAGAAACTAAATGATCTTATTTTTTCCATTTTCTTTTTAAAAATTGCATCAGCCATTCTGTGTCTGCTAAGCCACCCCAAAAGCATAAGTCCTTACTTTTAAGATATAATCTAAAATGCATTCACTGAATCATTCAACTAGCTTTTCAAGAAGAGACAAGTCATTTTCAGGTATACAACATTTTCAAAAGACCACCTGCCTCGGCTCCCCTAGAATTAAACTCCCCTCTTACAAGCTACAAAACACCTATTCATCTTTCAACAATGAATTCGAATATTATTCAAATGCACAGTAGGGACTCAATAAGTATATGTGTTGACCATCATCACTTCTGGGGAGTCCTTCCTGAACCCCCAGATAAAACTGCACTCTGTGCGCCCCCATCCAAATGTGTACCATGGCCGCCACGGCCCTGTTCATCAGCCCAACTCTCTACAGGCCACAGGCTCTGGGTTAGTGGGTCTCTCCACAGGGGCAACTGCTTCCTCCTCCCCAGGCCAGCCCCCCAGGCTCCCCCAGCACCTGGACCTGACCTCTACCACTCCATTAGCCTCTGGAAACACCTCTTGACCCTTCCACGGCCCCAACCAGACTATAGGTGCCCCCAAGACAACAAATGTCTAACACTCCCCAAATTCTCCAATGTCCAGCTAAGGGCCTAGGCACTTAGCAAATATTTATTGAAATGCACTAAAATAATATTTCTATACTATAAAGTTTATACAGCACTCCCACAAATCATACCTCATTTGATATTAATAAACAATGAGGCATGCTTATCAAAATCATAAAATTTGAAAATACTCTAATATCCTAATTAAGTCCCAATTAATCAATTAAATAGGCCTAATTACCTAATCAAGGAAAAGGCAGAAAGCACAAATGCACAAAAGAAATGAAAGGGAAATACCCACAGAAAGAGGGAATTAACAGATTCATAAGCTGGTTTGCTCAACACCATGCACAGAAACCTAAGAACTTGGCCGAAATGGATCATTTTCTAGGAAGATATAATTTATTTTTGTATTCAAATTATATAAATTTATTTATTTATACAAATGACTCCAAGAGAGAGAAAAAAAATCTTAATAGCTCAATAAATCACAAAATAACTGGAGAAAATTATTAGAGAGCTATCCTCTTCAAAAAAGCAAAGTCCACACTAGTTTCACAGGATAATTCTATCAAACCTTTAAAGAACAAATAATTCCAATACTATTTACAATGCTCCAGAGGATAGAAAAAAATAAACCTTCCAACTCACTTCTATGATGCAAGCATAAAGTTTGCTCGAGAACGAAAGCTACAGACCAGCCTCACTTATATCAACATGAAAATCCTAAACAGGAATATTAGCAGAGAATCCAGCAACATATTGAAAGAATAATAACATACTATGACCAAGCTCACTTCATTTCAGAACTGTTAGATGATTTAATTTTACACAAGCTAGCAATATAATCATTATATTACTAGACATAAAGAGAAAACTGTATGATTGTCTACATATATGTTGAAGCATATGATAAAATGCAACATACATTCTTGATTTTAAAGGCTCTTAATAAAAAGCAATACATTTTATCATATAAGGAAATATGCATTTCAACCCCAAAGCCAAAATTAGGTTCAGGGGGAGAACATCAGAAGTATTCCTTCAAAAGACAGGAATATATATCAGCTAAGATCGGCTAACTTATGCTGAAGTAATAAACAATCCACAAAGCTCAAGTGGTTTAAAACAACAAAGATATATTTCTCACTGGGAACTATACGCCTGCTGAGCAGAGGCTGGGGTCCCGTTCCCTGGCCTTGACACTCCAGAACCCGGGCAGATGGCGCCTCCACCATCAGGAACACAGACTGGTCTCTGTGGCAGGAGGAAGGGGAGAGCAAACTCCACACTGGTTCTTAAAGACTTCGACCCAGAATGACACATATCACAACATTCTAGTTTCATTAGGCCAAGCCTAACCTTCAAGTAGATAGGCTGTACAATTCTATCACACACCCAAAAGGGAAAAAAAACAGAAATACTAATGAATAGCACTACCATTTACATGTAAATTAACCCATAAGCCAGTATCGGAATGGAAACTACACATGCAATCCTACTAAAACCAGGCACACGGCAATGACGTCTCTAAGCACCACCACAATTCTTAACCTTGCTCTGGACATGTTAACCAACACAATTAGACGAGGAAAGAACGTGGAGATAAGATTATCATGGTTCAGAGATGCTATGATTACAGACACAAGGAAAAAGACAACCAAAAACTATCATAAATAATAAAACGACAAAAGAATATGACTAAGGACAAAATGAGTACACAGCAATCAACAGCTTTTATATCTCCAAAGACCAGTTAGAAGATATAATGGGGGCCGGGCGCAGTGGCTCATGCCTGTAATCCTAGCACTCTGGGAGGCCGAGGCGGGTGGATTGCTCGAGGTCAGGAGTTCGAGACCAGCCTGAGCAAGAGCGAGACCCTGTCACTACTAAAAATAGAAAGAAATTACCTGGCCAACTAAAATATATATATAGAAAAAAATTAGCTGAGCATGGTGGCGCATGCCTGTAGTCCCAGCTACTCGGGAGGCTGAGGCAGTAGGATCGCTTAAGCCCAGGAATTTGAGGTTGCTGTGAGCTAGGCTGACGCCACAGCACTCACCCTAGCCCGGGCAACACAGCGAGACTCTGTCTCAAAAAAAAAAAAAAAAAAAAAGAAGATATAATGGAAGAAAAGACTTCATTTACAGTAGCAACAAAAACTACAAAATACCTATGAACACACCTAACAAGAAATATGCAAGATGGATATAAAGAAAACTTAGTATCTCACAAAAGTCACATGTCAAATAAAAAGGGAAGGTGCATTATTCAATAAATGGTATTGAGATAAGCCACAGAGTCCTTTGGGAAAAAATTAAGTTTGCTCCAATCCTCATGCCACACCCGGACAAATTCCAAATAAATCAAAGACTACTTAATTGAAAAAAAATGAAACACTAAAGGAACAAGAAGAAACCATGAGCAAAGTGTTTCATAACCTGGCAGTGTGGCGGTCTAACTAGGACACTGAACTGGAAGCCATAAAATAAAAGATCGATCTTCAAATACATAAAAATGTGAAACATCCCTGCATGGCAAAAATCACCACAAGCAAAGTTAAACATTTCACAAAGGGCTAATTTATGAAGAGGGCCTACAAATTGCTACGAAACAGACAAAGGATATGAACAGATAAAATTCACAGAAAATAAAACAAAACATTCTTAAATATGTGACAAGAAGTTGTTCAGCCTCACACAAAAATAAGAGTAATTAAAAATAAACTTACCCTGCGATTGGCAAAAACCAAAAAGTTTCATAAACTATAGGCAAGGCTGCGGGAAAACAGACAATTCCTGCACCACCAGGAAAGAAATAAATGACTGCAGCTTTAGAGGGTAAGCTGGCAACACCTACCAAAATGAGGAATGCACAACCCTCTGACCCAACAAGTCTATTTCTGTGAGTGTGTCCTTCTGGGAACAAATGTGACAATGATGTACATGACGGCCATTTATTGCAGCATCGTCTACAACAGCAAGAAACTAAGCACAAACTAAGTGTTCACCCACAACTGACGAAATAAATGACAGTACACCCCCATGATGGCACACTACATAGGTACAAAAAAAATAACGTTCTTTATATGCTGATACACAACAATCAAGATAAATTAAGCATAAAACACAAGATGCAGGGCAGGGCTCTGTATGCCGTATGAAAAGGGGGACGCGGTCTACACTGTGCACATACTGGCTTGCACTTGCACAAGGTATGTCTGGAAGTACACCCGAGAGACTGATGACATCCATGGTCCTTGAAGGGAGACACTGGGTGACCAAGGGACAACGATGAGAGGGATACGGTTCACTTTTTACACAGCCGAACCTAGGAAGTCAGTTTTATAAGTCACTTCCAGAAACTTCCAACTGTTTGGTATGGAAAGAAGGATCCTGGACTGGGAGTCAGGACGCAGTCTTCTACTCCAGGCTCTGCAACTGGCTCCAGGTGGCCCTGGACTGGCTGACTTGTTCATTCTGCAAATGCTTGAGCACCTGCAAGGGGCCACATCCTCCCCGTGTCAGGCAGACCTGCGGCACATGGCGCCTGCAGGCAGTGTGGTGAGAGGATAACGTGGAGGTGGGGACATCTCTGAGAAATAATTGTGTGTGTGTGAGGAACTGGTCAAAAGTCAGAGTGGCTGGAAGAGGTGGAAACATAGGTCAAGTCAGATCCCAGAGGGGTCTAAAAGCCAAGGCAAGGAGGTTTTATTGTATCTAAGTGCGATAGGAAGCTATTGAAGGGCTTTAAGTAGAAGAGCATTATAATCTAACTTGTGTTTTTAAAAGGTGACACTGCTGCCGTGTAGAGTTTATCAGCAAGGAAACAGGCAGTATCTACTGAAGTCACAAATGCACATGCTGGCCAAAATGAAGACTATACAAGTAGGAGCAGGTGAGATAACGTGGCTGAGAGCAAGGTGGTAGCATGTGGATGGAGATGGAAAGAGTGTGTAGATGGACCAAAGATATACACCAAAAGTGGAAATGGCAGTAGTTGGTGACTGAGTGAATGCAGGAGGTTCTCAGGCTGGATGGCCGGGTGAATGGAAGGGCCATCTACTCTGATGGGAAAGACAGAAAAGAACAGGTTAAGAATGGAGTCTTGGGAAGGGGCATGTTGAGTTTGAGGTCTGAGGGATTCATGTGAAGAGGCCAAACAGGCAGGGGAATATACCAGTCCAGAACTCAGGCTGCACAAGACAAAACAGGGGCGCATCAGAAAGCAGATGAGGTGAAAAGTCATGGAAATGATGACGGCCCCTAGGGCGAAAATGCAAAGAGATCCCAGACCAGGTCTTGGGAAAGATCAGCTTCAGAAGATGGGAGAGGAGGAGGAGCCTGCAGAGAGACGGAGATAGCCCAGCCAGGGAGGCAGAAGCAAAACCAAGAGTGCCTCAGAAGCCAAGCACGGGAAGTTTCCAAAAGAAAAGAAGGCTGAACGAGACTGATTAAGCAAAGACAGAAAACTGACAAGAGGTTTGGGCAGCATGGCAAGTCCTCAGTGACCGGTGAAAGCAGCCTGAATGGAGTGGTGAGGACAGAAGCTGGAACTGGAGGGGCTAAGGAAGGATGAAAAATAGCAGAACAAACGAGAAAGCTCTGGAAGTTTGGCTCAGAAGGAGGAACACAGCAATGGAGAGGCAGCAGAGATGTGGAGAAAGTGAGATAAGGTAACACACATGCATGTCAATGATGAGTATAATCCAAGGGACAGGCAAAGAGCAAGGAAACAAGGGAGGGTGAGGGAGGATGAGGGAAGGAGGGAAGCCCGCAAAGGAGCAAGGGGGCGCATCGGGACATATCTGAAAGGGAGGGTACACCAGGACAGAGGGAGTGGTACAGAAGCAAATACCTTTCTAGATACAATTAAGAGACAATGGTGGATTTGCAAAGTCTCCAGGACCATTTCTGCAAATGGAGGTGTTAAGGACGCTTGGGTACCCAGCCTACTGCCTCACATGGGTGTTGCGAGGACCAAAGGACAAAACGGTATCAAAATGTTTGAAGCGAAAAAGAGAGTAAGGTATGGCCTTTAACTAATTTTGTGAGGCTGTCCTCTCACCTTGATACCCAAACCAGACAAGGACTGAAACAAGAAGGGAAACTTACAGGCCAGGCTCACTCACTAACATGATCTCAAAGATCCTAAAAACAAGTCTTAGCAAACAGAAACCAGCGACAAACAAAAAAGAAAACAACCAATTCAACAAACATTTGAGTGACCACTAAGTGTCAGTCAGGTACAGTTCTAGGGCACAGGGGACACTGCACTAAACAAACTGACAAGAATCCCAGCTGCGAGAGAACTTAAAAAAGCGGGTGGAGGTGAAAGGAAAAAAAAAAAGGCAAGCACCATCCGTTTCATAGGCACAGAACACAAGATGAGCGACGAAGGAATGAATAAAATAAATTCTCAAGGAAACATTAAATCAATCTCCATCTCTCCTGGGCTCCCTGAACAAGAGCGCTGCAGTAAGGAGGACCCACCTTCCTTCTCAGGAACGTCCGTCTTCGCGTCCCCTGCCTGGCTGGCTGAAGGCCCAGCGCTGCCGCCGCCCCCTTCCATGGGGAGAGCAGTCGGGAAGTCACTGCAGGGACGAAGGGGCCGAAAGGTGAGCAGGACACGGCCAGGGCACCCTGGCCGCTGCGGCACAGCAGGGGCCGAGAGCCAAAAGCCGTGGCCAGGTCAGGGAGAGGAAAAGGCGGCGCGGCGGCCACCGGGAAACGATCGCAGCCCAGGGGTCCCCAGACACCTAGCGGCACCAGGCCGGGGGCTGCGGGGGGCGGCCGGCCCAGTGACACCCAAACGCCGTGGGGCGGAGACAACGGAACTCCCCGCGCGCGGGTCCGAGTGCCCGGGCTCCGCTTGCCCCGCGCAGCCCCAACCTCCCTTCCTCTCCGAGGGAGGCGCGAGGGTCCCTACGGCCCCCGGCGGCCCAGCGCGAGCCCAGGCCCGCCTCAGAGCAGCGCGCGGCCCCTGCCCGCCCGAGAACGGCGGCACCCCGCGGCGCTCGGCCCACGGACCCGCCCGGGACCCTCGACCGGACCCTCCTACCCCGAGCGGCCGGTAGATGATTTGAGACGCGCCTCCGCCAAGGATTTAAACGCGGCACGGGGTGCGCGGGGCGCCCATTGGTCCGTTTGAAAAGAGCTCCGCCGGGCTGCCGGGCGCGGTGCATCTTGGGGGTTGTAGTCTGAGCGCCCAGAAGAGGAGCCCAACGCGCACGCGCACTGCCTCCGCGCAGCCGATTGGCTCCGGACGGACTTCGAGGAGCGCCCACCGGAAGTCCATCCGCTGCCCTGAGGGGCGCGCTGGGCGGGACCTGTGTCCCCTTGCTTCAGGGGCAGGCCAGGAACGACGGATGGCCAGTTTATCTGTATGATTAAAACTGCCACCTAAGGGTGATGATGTGAAGACTAAACGTAATAGGTTCACCCGCCTGCTCTGTAAAACTGCGTGCCAGTTGCTATTAATACAGCAGTAAAAGGCGCAGCCAGCACTAGGTGACCCGGAGACCAAGAGAAAGAAGCATGGCCAGAGCTGCGCAGCCTGTCCAGCCGGAGCGGGACCGTCGCCCTAGGCGGGCTTCCCCAAAGAAGAAGGGGTGAAGATGGCCAGAGGGTGTGGCAGGCATCCGTCCTGGGCTTTCTAGGATCGGAGAGGAGAACCTAGAGGCAGGGGCCAGGTGATGAAGCCTGCGTTGGGGAGTACACGTTTGGGAAGCAGATAGGACGCCCCTGACATGGAGAGGCGAGCACAGGACTGGTAGACAAGTCAGCTGGTGGCAGTTTGAGACTGACCTCACTTGAGCCTTTGCCTGTGAGCCAGTTATCAATAATACCCACCTCAGGGGCTTGAGGGTCGAATCAGGGGCTCCACCAGGGCAAAGTATCACTAAGTGGCAGCTCCTTATCCTGGACAGATGGAGAAGGATGCAGGTAGGCGCCTTGGGATGACTCATAGGGTGTGCCCTAGGAAGGATGGAACTTTGGGAAGAGAGCACCATTTTCAGGGTGAGCTATTTATTTGGGGCAGGTTGAAGGGAAAGCAGATACCCTGGGACCAGGGCAGAAGCCTTCCAGGCTGGCTGGGGCCACTTCCGCTTCCGGGCTCCCATGTCCCTGATTTTGCACCATCCACACCAATCACCCCATGTTGCTGTGGTCCTTCACTTCTGACCCCAAGTCTAGTTCCCCATGAGACCGAGCTCCTGAAGGGCATAGCAGGTCTCACTCACCACTCTCCCCAGTCTCACCCAACCCAGCACTGGGCACCAGGCAGGGCTAAGAGAGCGAGAGCTGGGTAAGGTGGGGTGGTCAAGTAGCTTGGGGGGAGTTTGGCTGCCCACTGCCTCCCCCTCCTTTGGCTTGCCCTGGGGATGCCTGCTGGGGAGCGGTCCCCAATACCCACTCCTGATGCTCTTCTCCCTATGTTGTGCGAGCACATAGTAGGTGTTCATAAATAGTACCAATGATTAATAAATTGTTGCTGTTACTCTGCATCTTCACTCCATCACTCTCTTCTCTTGACTTCCTCCTCTTTTATCACTGGCCATTCTATTGTGGATTCATTTCTTCCTTCCCCCAGTCAAGTTCTACTTCATTTATGTACGCATTCATTTACCAACTTTCACTGACAGCTACTCAGTGTAGGCCACATGCTGGGTGATACTGGGTACACTGATGCTGTCCCTGACCTGAGGAGGTAACAGCAGGGGAGAATGGTGCTATAGCAAGGGCAGGTGCCGAGGGCTGTGGGCACAGGGGAGGCACCCTCTCCAGCCTACAGTGGGAGTTGGGTCAGGGGTAGAAGGCTTCCTGGAGGGACCAGGGTTCCCTCTTCTGTGGCCAAGTCATGTCTGGGTTGGAACCAGGAGGGGAGAGAGAGGTCCCCCTTGGGATGAGTCCCTAGAACCTGGGTATAGATGGTGTAGAGTAGGACTAAAACAATATTTTAGTTTGTTTGATGGTGATTTGTTTTTGCTCTTAGCTAACAGCCAAATTCCGCTTCTGTACACAAAGCTTGTTTGCTTATTGCTTGGTTACGATAAAGAGGCCAGCTGTGCAGGGCGAGTGTCCTTGGGGAAGAAATCTCCTGGGAAGGAATCTCTTGGGAAAGAATTTCTTATCAGAAATAACTAGCAACAGACTCCAGCAAAAAAAAAAGTATAAAAGCTTTGTTTTTACCCCAGGGCGGGGTCCTGGTTCATAAAGAGACCACTGCGTTGGTGCTCTGGGACTTGGACCCTAGCTCGAGCTAGTCAATAAAATAAAACTCCTTTGCCTTTGCAGCCTCAATGACTCTGTCTTTCTGTTCCCGGGGCCGAGGCGAACCGACTCTAACAATGGCACCTCACCTGAAAGCCTATTGTAAGTACCCATTTTCTTGACGTGTTGCCCACCCACCCCAAGTTCATGGAGATGTCCATCTCCCGGCCTGGCACATAGATGCTCACAGGTGCCCACAAGAGCTAGTCAAAGAAACCGAGTATTTTAATCCCAGGAATTTGCCTGGGCTTGAGCAAACTTGGGGACCCAACAGATTTGGAGGGTTCCTCTCCCTCCCAGGAGACCTGCCCTCTCCCTGCCCCAGTGAATGCTTACCTAATTTCTGAAGGAAGGGAACCTGAAAAACATCTTCAACTGGGACACCCCCCACCCCGACGGGAAGGCTGACAGCAGAGTCAGCACGTCCTGAAGGGACCTCAGGCGCGTTAACCACAGGAAGCAGGAGACAGAGACAGCATTCATAAGACCAGCTCAAATCCTGTTACAGCCACATGTCACAGTACTTTGGTTTTTGCCACAGCAGAGCAGCCCTGAGCTCAATCCTCACACCCCAGAAATGTACATACATTCATGTGATTAAAATCAAAGTTGACCAAAGCGTATACCTGAGGCTTCGTTATGGTGTGCAGTTTAAAAAGAGAAACAAGTCCAAGCCAGCACCACCAAAGCCCCCCGGGAGGCTCGAAGACTTCCCTCAGAGACAGCAGAAGGGGCAGCCCCAAGTGCCTGTTCATCTGTAAGGAGGGCAGTGGGGGCAGCAAGGCGGGGCCTCCACCAGCCGTGACCCTGGACAAGTCACTCCCCCAACATTGGTACCCTCAGCTGAAAGATGGGACGACAGAACCTGTCTAGAATATAAAGAAACTAAATGAAAGGGCTTATCTCAAGGGCAGCCTGGTGGGGGAGGGGACATCCTGGTGGGGGAGGCCGCCTCGACCTTGTCTGGAAGATCCTCCTCCAGCTGGGTCTGCCCCAGCCCTGCCCTGCCCTCCAACCCCCGAAAAACAGGAAGTAGAAGTGTCCCTGGGAAAAGAGTTTGCAAGCTAAGTGGAAAGACAACACCTCCACTGGCTCTGACTGCTTAAAAATGCACATTGGCCCCCAACAAGGACTGGAAGATCCTGAATCATATTTAAAATGAATTTGTGCCCCCTGCCCCCATAAAACTGCTGGTTTTCAGGGCTTTCTGCTTAAGGCTGAAGACCTCCCTCTAAAAGCCTCACCAACAGGCTCTGGCTGTTTCCTGCCCCTAGCCCGGTGCAGCAGCCAGACTGGGGAGGCCACAGCCGGGCCGGCTCATTGCATGAGGTGGACGGTGGCCGCCTTGCGGATGAGCCGCTCAGTCAGGGGTGAGTTAGGCTTCAAGGCGTCCCGCTCCATCAGCAGGCTCCTGAGGAAACAGACATGAGGTTCTGTTGTAGAACTTTCTAAAAGAATTTGGGGCCTGGTGGTCTCTTGGCCCCAAGACACGGGCAGCCTGGGCTGCAGCACAGAGGGAACAGGATGGGTCTAGGCCCAGAGGCAGGAGGCCTGGGCTGGGGCAGGGGGAAGGGGAGAAAGCTCAGACCTCCAGGGCCACGTCCAAGCACAGCTGGCAGGAGCAGGGCCGGGACACCCAGGTTGGAGAGCACTTTGACTCTGTCTTAAAGATAAAAACTAGAAACCAAAAGGGACAAGAATTCTAGGGTGTGGATGTCACCGTGGCCTTGTCTGCCTCGGGGAAAGCCACAGCTCAAGTACTTAGAGCTCGCCCTCCTGTCCCAGTGCAATGCTGGGGACAGGAGGGATGGGGCAGGAGGGTGGGGTGGAGGGTGGGCAGGAAGCCACACCTGGGACTGGCCCAGGAAAAGCAAGTGGCAGAGCAGAAGGTGTGGGAAGAAACCCAGTTTGAAGAAAGCAGTACAGGCAGTGTGAGAGAGTCCCTGCTGTGCACTGAATGTCTGTGTCCCCGCTTATGTGGAAGCCCAAATCCCAAGGTGACGGTCTTAGGAGGTGGGGCCTTTGAGAGGTCATTAGGTCATGAGGGTGGGCCCTTGCGAATGGGATTAGTGCCCTTGCAAGAAGAAACATGAGAGAACTAGCTCTCAGAGGAAAGGTCGTGTGAGGGCACAGCAAGAAGGTGGCTGTCCACGAGCCAGGCAAAGAGGCCTCACCAGAAACTCAACCCTGCTGGTTGGGCCTGGGGGTGGAGCCAGCTGGGTCCCTTTGGTCAAGTTGACAGTGACACAGTGACAAAGGAGAACAAATTCCCCTGCAGCCTCCCATCTTCACAACCTCAAAGCAGGAACCACCTCAGCCGAGGGAGCTGGGAGCCCCCAGGTCCTGTGCTGGGAAGGGGGCGAAGAGCTCACCGGGCCACGTTCTTATGGACGCTGGAGGTGCAGTTTAAGGCCGCGTGAATCAGCAACTGGTTGAAGACATCTCTCTGAAATGTCAGTTGGGCAAGTTAGGCCCCTGGACGGCGGGAGAGGGATGGGAGCCCCCACCCACAGTGGCCAGCCTGCCCTTCTCCCGGGGAGGGGCTGTGAGAGATAAGGACACTCCCACATCGCGGGCACCAACACCCTGGGAGAGGCTTGGGGGCTGCTGGGCACACAGGCCCCCTGACCCAGGCCCCTTGGGCTCCGGCTGGTGGCTGTGCTGGGGGCGGCTGCCTCACCTGGGCGTTGCTACCTCCAATCTGGACGATCCGGTAGCGGATGGGCAGGAGCAGTTCCACGACGCGGTCGGGGTTCCCGTCCTCAGCCTCCACCAGGGCCTGGCACAGGGGCAGCCCCACGTCTCGGGCCAGGAGGTGCTGACAGTTCTCCCCTGGGGATCTGCCAACCCAAGAGCACCCTCAGCAGCCCGCCCTGCCACACTGCAGCTGTGGGGGAGGGGCGTTTCCTACTCAGCAGGTGTCCCTGGGCTGGTACCCCACAGCCACCCTAAGGGGTGACATGACTGAGGAAAGGCCGCCCAGTGAGAGGGGAGAACAGGGCTCTGACCTCAGATCCAGGTGAGAGTTGGCCCATTACCAGTCACCTGGCCCTGGGAAGGTCCCCCACCTTCTGGCCTCAGTTGGCTCAACTGTAAAGTGGGTGTAAGGGTACGACCTCCCACAACTGTCAGGACTGCAGGTAATGGTCTGGCCCTGAAAGCCAAGGACAGCAATGCCACCAGGAGGGAATGGCTGTGGCAGCCCAGGTCTCCCAGGCCAGCCCTCACCAGTCCTTGGCAGGCACCATTCCTGATTTACAGATGAGGAAACTGAGGCTGAGAGCAGAGAACTTCCTTGTCCAGGATCTGTACACAGCAGGTACCTCTGGTTCCAGGGCCCCCGCCATGGGAAACTGTGTCCCCTGCCACGGGAAGCTGCCCTGTGACACTGAGGCTCTTGTACCCACCCCAGGGACGGAGAGGCAGCTCTGTGTCCTGGAGGAACCAACTATACCCCTGTGGGTCACACTCCTGTGGGCCACACACCTGTGGGGCCCACACCTGCAGCGGCACACCGGGGGGCACACACGGGGAAACAGCCCTCCACGGGCACCCCCAAAGCTGCTCTCAGGTGGGGCCTCCACCCCCAGCCTCCCTGCAGGCAGGGGCGGGCACTGAACAGGCCTCCGCCCGGCCTGGCACCCTCGCCCTCAGCCTGACAAGGGCTCCCCCGCGTACTCGCTGGCGTCTCGCAGGGTGGTCAGCAGCTCCTGCGTGGTCTGCGGATCCCGTGCACCCAGGGACGCCATCAGGAAGTGGGCGTCGTTGAACAGCAGGACGTGGTCTCGGCTGTGCTTCCGGGTCACGGGCAGGACCTCTTGCCACCGCTGGCCCACAGACACCCCTGAGGACACAAGGAGGGGACCCGGCCCGGCGTGAGGCTGCAGGGCGTGTCCTGCCCATGGGCCTCCTGCCCCACACAGCCCTTGGGGGCCCCACGACCTGCTGAGGCCTGTGGACTCCCAGCTTGTATTAATTTCGTTTAATTATAAAAGCAATAGATGCATAAGGTAGAAAGCAAATTAAAAAAAAAAAACTATTGAAGGTTATTAAATGAAGTCTTCGACCTCTTTGACAAACCCAAAAAACTTTTCAAATGTCCCTGTGGTTACCTCGAATCTCGCACCTGATACGTCACAGGTACTCGGCTAATTTGTCGAGTTAGCAGCGAGCGACCGTCTCCCTCTGTGTCGGGACTGTCCCTGCGTCTGCGCCAGTCTCCAGCCAGCGCCACCTCCCCCGCCGCCCCCGGCTCCTCCATGACCGCCACCATCGCCGCAACCTCACTTCTCACCCGCCACACTAGACAGCGGCTCGTGTGCCGCTCTGCACAGCAAGGAAACCAGCGGCTTCTCCTTCCCCCACCCGCCCTCGGCGGCCCCCTCACCTCTCGCCCTTCCTCACCTCTGCTCACACCCGCCCTGCGGCAGCCCAGAGCGCGCCAGGCGGATTTCCAGCTCTCTGCCTCCGCCGGCAAAGGGCTAACGGGGTCTCGGGGTCAACCTGCCCTCAGGGGCTCCCTCTTCACACAGCTCTGGACAGTGTTTGGCAGGACAAGAGACACAGGCCTCTCTTCAGCCCCGGGCTTCACTTCCAGGGCTAGAAAATGGAGCAGCGGCCTCCTCCAGGGTCCCCCGCCTCCCCGCGGGCTCCTCACAGATCCCCCCGCCTCTTCGCCAACTTCACGGCCTCCTCGCTGCTCGCCGGGGCTCCGGCTCACCTGCCCTGCGCACGGGTGGGCTTCCTGGCTCCCGCCTCTCAGCCTCCCCCTGCCCCAGCCAAGCACATGGAGCTGCCCTCCAGTCACTCCTCCGGTAACAGGCTGCTGGCGTGTGTCCTAGTGGCTTTGGACAGGCTGTTCCCTCCATGTGTAAAATCCCTTCCTCTGCCTGGCAAACCCTACATGTCCTTCTATGGTTCACATTTCACCTCCACTAGGAAGCATTCCTGAAACCTTCCAGAAGCAGCTTGCCGTGCCCTCCCTCAGGTCCCCGAACTGTCCTGCCTGGTCTTGCATCCCACATTGCAGTTCTGAGCCAGGGCCTGGGCCAGGCCCTTGTGGGTACAGGTTTGGCTCCGCTGAGCCTGGGGACAGGGGGAGAAGCACCTGGCACCCCCGCAGTGGGCCGGAGCCCTCCACTGCCCCAGAGCTGTGGCCGCCCCATCCAGCCTCCCCGCAGAGCATGGCGAGGTTGGGAAACCACCTGCAAAGCCGGGGAGTTGAGAAACGCCCAGCTCCCATGCTCTAGGAAAGGAGGCAGCATCAAGACAGGTGGCCAGGTGCCATCTGTGCCCCAAAGGCCTGGCAGGCAAACCGTGGGAATGGCAAGTGCCATCCTGGGCACAAAGCCGGAGACCTTCACACCAAGGAGTGGTGGGAACTGGCAGAAAGGGCAGCGGGGCCGGCTGGGAGCACTGCGGCACCCAAGACAGCAGCCAGACAGCCCGTCCAAGGCCTGCGGAGGGCCCTGGAGCAGCTCTCCCATGAGCTCTTGCCCAGCCCTGGGCCTGGGCCATGGCACCTCCCTCACAGCGTGGGAGGAAGAAGGCAGGGGCCGGGGGAGAGCGGAGACGGGGCTACCTTCCATCTGGAGGCGGTAGAGCATGGAGCAGCTGTCCACCACATCCAGCATCGCACCGCTGGCCCGCAAGCTGGGCAGGATCTGGAAGACAAGGGCCACCCAAGGCCAGGCTGAGCAGTGACCTGCACAGAGCAAGCCCTCAGCAAATGGGGGCCACCACCACCCCCCTCCCCCAACAGTCAGGACTGTCACCTTCACCCAGGGCTCAGGCTGCAACAGACACCAGAAGGGGCACTGGGCAGACCTAAGAAAGAGCCCAGAGCACTGCACACCCGGGCATGTGCCGGGACCAGGCCTCTGTCACCTCCCACTCCCAGACCACGCTGGCAGGAGACTCGCCTGGCCCGTTCTTGCTTCTAGATTCAGCTTTGTTTAGCAGGTTACTCTGAGCACACGGTGCACGAAACCCTTCATTTCTTACTACAACGTCCTGACGATGCTGAAAGGGTTACTTTACTGGAACTTTACTATGTGCTTTTCTCTGATGTTTAGATCCCAAATCACAAGCATTTCTGTGGTCCCAGGTTTTATTATTAAGCCCTCACTGGGGCACCTGGGAGCTGTGAGTCAGGCTTTTTTCCTCTCAAAAGAATACCCAGGGGCCAGGCGCAGTGGCTCACACCTGTAATCCTAGCACTTTGAGAGGCTGAGGCAGAAGGATCGCTTGAGGTTAGGAGTTCAAGACCAGCCTGGGCAATGGCAAAACCCTTGTCTCTACAAAAAACTGAAAAATTAGCTGGGCATGGTGGCATGCACCTATAGTCCCAGCTGCCTGGGAGGCTGAGGCAGGAGGACCACTAAGCCAAGGAGTTGGAGGCTGCAGTGAGCTATGATGACACCACTGCACTCCAGCCTGGGAGACACAGTGAGACCCTGTCTCAAAAAAAAAAATAATAAATAAAAAGAATACCTAGGGGCCGGGGAGTTAGTGTGTAGTGGGGGTGGGGAGCTTCAGTTTGGGAGCATGAAAAAGTTCTGCAGATGGAGGTGGTGATGGTCGCACAACAATGCGAATGAGCTCAATGCTGCAGAGACCACTTAGTCTTGTTATGTATATTTTACCAAAATAAAAAAAATTCCTTTGGGTAGATCAATTATCTTACCAAAAAAAGGTGATCTAAAAGGACTGGAGAAAAGTGTGCAATTGTTGAGATGGTCCACTTAGATGTGTAAATCTATCAGTACCTGTCACCAGAATGTCCCCATCACATGCCGGGTTACAACAGTGCTTTTGGCAAAAGCCAAGCCCAGGAGGTCTTACACAAGCAAGAAATATGTTCCTGCTGCAGCTGTCTGTTCTGGCTGGGACAATCCTGACGAGCTCAACAATCTATTCGAGACTGTGAGGCAAAGTGCTGCGGCAGAGCACGCAGGGTCAACACAGACTTACATGATTGTCGTAAACAGTCAGCGCAGCCTCGTATTCGCCCTGGAAATAAAGTCCCCGTGATTACCACCTGGAGAAGCAGATGTAACACTGAGAAACGAACTGGGAATGGCCGGGCAAAGCCCCCTGAGCACATGACCCTGACCTCCTACAGAGGGGCACGGGCAGTGCCGGGCCGTGGGTCTCAGGATAGGGGCAGGTGACCCGCTTCCGCCAGGCTCTGCACTCCCCAGCGGAGACACGGCAGAGGCCTGGCGCTGTCTGCCAAGGGGACGGTTCCTGAGAAAGCATTATTTTTCCTATTAGAAACGTTAATGTAAGTATTATTATATTAACTGCTGTGAGCCTTTTACTTATTTCCTTCTAGCATTTTGTTTTTCTACATATATTTTCCCTATTCTACATTCAGCTGGGTCCACTGCTTTCTTCTAGACATTGTATAGTCACATTCTGATGCCACGACAGGGTCCTCGTGTTCCAAGCATCTCTCTCTCCCTCTTTCTTTGGACACTTAGGGAGCTTCCGGTTTTTCTCTATGATGCAAGAGACACCCTCACAGATGGAATCACGGGGGCCAGGCTGTCCCCAGCAGCTGCCCTGGCTCCCGTGGGAGGCTCTCACGGCTCATGCAAGCCCGTGGATGCGGGCTTAGCTGTCTACTCCAGCAGCGGAGGGGCACTCAGGCCAAAAGATGTCTACAGACCATACACAGTAGATGTGATTTCCAAGTCTGGACGGTGACAAAATCCCCAAAGCAGTTCCAGCCTGCACAGCCCTTTGAAAATGTACACACTGCATTGCACGGGGCTCCCTTCAAATGCACAAGCACAAGATACTAACTCCAGGGATGTGAACAAAGAGCAAAAGCTAGAAAAATATTCTTCCTCTGGACATCTCTGCAGGGAAGACAGCGCAGACGGTCACCTTACCTTTTCAATCAGATATAAAGCCCAGTGCCAATAATTGTGACAAGCAAGCATGTCAGAGTCCTGGGGAAAGAACAAGAGAATTAAAGAAAAATCGGACGGCCTGTGGGAAAAAACACAAGTGTTCTTTTGTACTAATGTGGGATCCATGGAGAGTCCTGAGGCCCACGGCATGCCCCAGTGGCTCGGGGCACTTGGGTAAAACTGTGAGGGTCAACTCCAGCAGGCAGCGGCAGCGCCGGCAGAGTATGGGCGCGGAGCTGATGTGCAGAGGGTTACCTAGGCCGCCTCTCAACATGCAGCAGTTTTACGGTAAGACCTGTGCTTGGCTCAGAGCTGCTGCTAGGACAGTCCAAGTTTGGGAAACTGGACTCCTGGCCCCGGCAGGTGACAGTACTCAGCCCCCAGAAACCAAAAACAAACCCCACTGGCCGAAAAGAGGGGAGCTACCCCCCCTACACACACACAGAGGTGAATCTAGAGGCCCGAGAGTTCCTCCCTCTTGCCCCCGGGCCAAGTACACACCCTCCCCGGCACTCAAGGCTTCATTGCTCGCTGACGCCACGCACATAGCAGGTATTCAGTAAGCGCTGAGCAAGTGACCTGGCGTCCTCACCCTGTGTCCCTGTCCCAGGGGAGGCCCCCTCTCCCTTGAGACCACGGAGCTCACCTGCCCCAGCCCACCTGGGGGGCCAGCCCCCACCAGAACACCAGCCTTTCCTCCTGAGGCCTGGGCAGTCAGTCCCTCCACTGCCTGGACACCTCCTGCTGCCCCTGGAAAGAGCAACTGACAACGCCTCCAGCACAGCCCAGGTCCACCCTGCACCTGGGCTCGAGGACACCAAACTGCCCGGCTCCCCTCTGCCTCACAGGCCACCACAGGCCTTCGCGTCTTTGCTTGAGCTGGTCCTGGGCCGGGATACCCTCCATCTCCCCATCCTGTGCGTAGCAAACACCTACTCATCCTTCAGTACCAGCTCAGAGGTCACCTCCTCCAGGAAGCCTTTCCTGACCACTGCCCCCCAAAGCCTGCTTGGGTTTGATGCCTCCCCTGGGTTTCCACATCCCCGAGAGAGTCCCTGTCATGGTGTAGCTCATGCGCTGCCAGGAGGCTGCTCTTTCCACTTCACCAGCCCTGCGAGGACAGAGAATTCTGGGCTGGATCCTCGAGGGGTCGCTGGGGCGGGACACAGGCCTGGGCAGGGACTAGAGTCTGACTGAGCTCTGAGCTAGGCAGCCAAACACCTGAGGTGTGCACAGGAGGTGGACAGGGAGCCTCAGGCTGTGTTGTCCACACCCAGGGCCGTCCAGCCAGGCCAGAGGCCACCAGGAGCCATGCGGGCGACAGATGAAGGCATCAGAGGATGACGGCCCGTTCTGAGATGACCCCAGCCTCAGCTGCCCACAATGGGCACTCATTTGGGGCCAAGAGCTCCACAGATATGGCAGTAGATGAGGAAACCGAGGCTCAGAGTGATCAAGTTCTACCCAGGGTAGAGCCAGGCCTCAAGCGCAGGCATCTCAGGCCACACAGAATCAGAGTTCCGGGAAAGAGAGTGATGCCCGCCAGTGCTGCATCCTGCCAGGCCTCCCGGTCCCCGGTCCTGCCTGGGCAAGCCCTTGCCCCTCGGCAGGAGGGCACGGCTGCACCAGCTGGCCCCCAGCCCAGACCACGCGCTCTCTCCGGCAAGAACTAACAGTGTCTGCCCAGGGGCCCGAGGCTACCGATGCCCCCAGGGCCTCTCCAGTCCCAGAGCCTGGAGATCCTTAGACAGAAGTTCACGGGAACCTCACGCTCTCAAACACCTGCTTTACCTAGGGCCACTCCCGGAGAGCCAGTAATCTGCCTCCGTGTAAATTCATCTCCCTGGGAGTGCCCTGGGCAGGGAGCTGCTCAGATGGCCGGTGACGCTGGCTCCTCCGCTCCCGGTCTCTCCTTGGTTTGCACACTCACATCACTGAGCTGGTGCCGGGCCCTGGGAGGGACCCACCACCTCAGCCCTCGGTGCCCTCGGGAGCCCACCATGGCACGGAGAAGGGCAGGGCAGCGACCCCACCTGGACAGGTGCCAGGCTGTGCGCCAGAGGCCAGCCCTGGGACAACCGGCCCACACGGAGGAGCAAGCGCCTCCACCGCGACGGGGGAGGGAGGGACAGGCCCTCAGAGGGCATCGAGCGGCAGCTGGGCTGGGCGAAGTCGGGCAGCAGGAGTGGGAACAGTGAGGCCACGGCGTGGTCAGGCCCCGGGAAGGAACCCCTCCCCCACAAGGCCCTGGCCCCGCATGCCAGCGCTGCAGGCTGTCACTGCGCCAGTGCCCCCACGGACCTCCCTTCCCGCTGCACTGTGCCACCCTGAGGCGCCGGCAGGAGCGGCAGCTCGGGGGCTCCCAGGCCTCATCCCCGCCAGGCTCCGTCCCCCGCAATTTCCTGACCTTTCACAGCCAGATGCCTCGGGCCAAGACCAATCCTAGAACTGCCTGCAAAATGCCGGTAGGTTGGGGAGCAGTGGGGCTCTCGGGGGACCCTACGGCGCGACAGAAACCCCTCCAAGCTGAACGCAAGTTCCCCGAGAACCAAACCGCACCTGTAACTCCTGCCCAGAAAGCCGCAGCCTGACTCAAGGTGACGCACTGAACCTTCCAGGGAGGGGACCCGGGGGCAAGAATCGTACCTTCCAGTGGTTCTCTGAGCGCTGCATGAACTCCAGCCCCTCCTTGAGCTCTGCCTTCATCTCGTGGATGTGGGCGACGGTGTGCACCGACCACGCGTCTGTCGGGGTAATGGCCAAGGCCTACGCGGGGCGGGGCGGGGGGGTGTTAGTCAGACTGCCCGGGCCGGGCCACGCGTGTCTGAGGGGCAAGAGGAGCCCAAGCGGGAGGAGGCAAGAGCATGGGGACAGGGCTCCGACTCCAACCCATCACCACCCAACCACCAGCACCGTGTCCCGCGGGCCCAGGGCTCACCAGCTTGGGACACCAACCACAGGACGCTGCCATGGAGGGTCTCATTGCACATTTTACAGATGAGGAAACGGAGGCTCAGGGAGGCTAAGCAACTTGCCCAGGGTCACACAGCTCAATGGCAACATGGTCTTTCCAAAGCCAGGGCTCGCTCCCTGACCCCACAGCCTCCTGTATACAGCTGAGTCACATGAGACATGCTGCCCAACCTCTCTAGGCCTCAGTTTCCCTCTGGCGGAGGGGCCACTGTCCACAGGAGCACAGCGTGGACTGTTAAGTGCTCCGTGGGCTGTGGCTGCTGCCTTGTCCCACCACCGCACATGCAGTGACTACACACACGGCTTTCCGGGCTCAGAAACAGCTGGCTCTGACATCACAGCTATGAATGACAATTGCCATTCACTGACCCTTGAGTTTGACAGTGACCAGAGACACAGGCAGGACACATGGAATGCTTCTCACTTCCTAGCAGTTTCATTCAGCTCATGTTTGCTGAGTGCCTAATGAGTGTCAGGTGCAGAGCAGTAAACTGAGACTCACAGAGGTCCCCTAGACTGGCCCCTGCCCAGGTCCCCCACACCAAATCATGGGCTGCTCTCAGCCCCGCTGCCTCAGTCTCCCACACCCTTCACAGGTGTCCAGCAGCCCCGAGCCCCTCTGCCCTGGCCTGGTACCTGCTGCAGGGTTGTGGCAGTAGGTTGTCCCCAGCAAGCCCTGCACCCTGCTCCCACACTCAGCTTCTGTGGGCCCTGCCCGCTCCACAAGGGAACACAGAGAGAAAGAAGGCTCGTCTGTAGGAGTCGTGGGCACCCCCAGGCAGTGAGCACAGGACATCTGGAGAGACTGCGGGGCAGTCTGAGCAGGCTGGGCACGGGGACCCGAAGCAGACACGAAGGACTGTGGCTACCGCATCTGTGAGGGGCTGACCAACTTCCTCCCTCTCTTGGAGGCCTCCCAAGCTTCCCTGGGAAAGTCCAAACTGGCTTCCTGGGGCACCAGGCCCAGCCCAATTGGCCCCTGCCTGTCCACCTCCAGCCCTGGCTCCTGGCACCCTGACACCCCCTACACCCTAAGGTCTCAGCCCACGAAGCCACTCGGAGCTCCAGGTCCCTGAGCTCTGTGGCTGTGCCTTTGCCCGCTGCTGCCCGGCTAGCAGTCCATGGCTTCTCCTGCCCCTCGCTGGCCTGGGGCCACAGGCACACGGCCCACGAGTTGCCACCCTGATACCATGATAGCCTGGTCTTGCTCTTGTCTGTGGGGTGCTGGTGTTGGCTCAGAGAGTGGGCACCGGCAGGAGGGAGCAGGGAGGGAGCCTCCAACACTTGTCACTCCTTGTGAGGCATGACCTGCATCTTCCAGCCTCCCTCTGGGGGCACCTGCCACAGGTGGCTCGCCACAGCTACCCATGTCCAAAGCTTCGCCAGCCGTCCCGACAGCCTTCAGGGTGTAGATGGATGCCCCCTAACAGCGGGGTCCAGCTGCGATGGTCTCCGAGGGACCTTCCTGTGGCTGACCCCTGGACATTGGTGCCTGGTCACCCAGGTCATGGAGCCAAGATCACCAGGAAGCCACCCAGGTCTCCCCCAGCCCTGACTCGGAGCTAAAGCAGAGAAGCACCCACCCTGAGCCTCGAGTCTGGGCTCCGATTCCGTAATCAGAGCAGTGTTCAGAGACCCCCCTGAGCCCCATGGGCTTTCTCCTGGGGGGGTGCTGCAGGCTAACGAGGGCACCTTCCGGGGGAAAGAGCCCTGGCTGGGATACTGGGAAGCCAGGGTCTAGCCCAGGCAGCTTAAAGGACAGCCATCAATCAAGTGGCCTGGGTGACAATCTGGCTCTGCCATCTCTGAGCTATGTGGTGTTAGGCACATTTTGGCCTCTCTCTGAGTCCCTTATCCAGGCAACAAGGAGGCTAACATTACGTGGGCAGAGACGTGTGGACACAGGCAGGCGTATATAAAGTGCCAGCACCAAGCCCGGCACAGGAGTGTTTGTCACTCCTGTATGCATGACGGCCCCTCCCTGGGTCTCAGTTTCCACTCCTGCAAGAAGAGGAGAGGAGGGGAGGGACTCCCAGAGCTGTGACAGCTCACACACTGACAGCCACAGCCTGCCACTTGTCCTGGGCCCAGCGTGCCCACCAGTCACCATGATTGGCAATCATTGCTCCAATCACTGAACCTTGGGTGCCGCGGGTGATGCTAGAAACGTGAAGTTCGAGGAAGAAAAGCCAGTGTGTACGTACGCTTCCCACCAACATTCCTGTCCCACCACACAGGGCCACCACTCTCCGCAGCCCAGAGTGAGTGAGGTGACCGCAGCCTCCCTGAGCCTCACTGTCCTTGTCTACAGATGCAGAACCATCGTTGCCCAAGGCACATGGCTCTGAGGACCTTGGGAGGCACACGAGTGACAGACACTCGGTGAGCCCCAGGCAGGCAGCAGCTGCCCACACTAACAGGGGCTCTCCCCAGCGTCTCCGAGGAAACGAGGCCCAGAAGTGGGGTGACTCACGGGGGCCCTGAAGGGTCGGGCACCTCAGGAAGGGCCCTCTTACCTCTTTGGCGAGTTTTTCTGCCTGATCGTAGAAGTTGGTTTCCATCAATCCAAAAGAATAGATGCCTTTCACATAGCTAAAAATGAGAAAAAATATCTCAAAACACAAAGAGGGACTGGTAGCTGGTGGGACTGTGTCCCCCCAAAGAGATGTGCTGAAGTCCTAACTCTCAGCGGCTGTGAATGTGACCTTTTTTGGAAGTAGGGTCTTCACAGGTGTAATCAAGTTTAGATACGTTCACACTGGATCAGGGTGGCCCTAATCCAATAGCCAGTGTCCCCAGAAGAGGCCGTGGGAAGACACAGAGACAGGGAGGGAAGACAGCAGGTGGAGACTACATCAGTGAGGCAGCTGCAGGCCAAGGAACGCCACGGAGTCCAGCCACCGCCAGGTGCTGGACGAGGCAAGAGTGGATCCTCCCCGAGAGCAACCGGAGGGAGCCACTGCTGAGACCTCGATTCGAAGTTCTGGCCTCCAAAACCACAAGTGAATCAATGTCTGCTGCCCAAAGCCACCCAGACGGCCGCACTTTGTAACAAGCAGCCACAGGAGACCGATACACACCCTAACCCCATGCCAAGCTCTGCGCCTCTCAGCATCTCAAGGCTTCCGATTGGTGAGGGGCAAAGTGAACTGTGTCATCCACACGGTCGTCCCGAAACCCGGCACTGACAGCGTCCCCCCGCCTAAGAATCAACACAGGGTCTTTGCTGAGGATGACGAGGGTCCTCTCCCGCCTGTCTGCCTGGTGACACCCACCCAGAGGCCTGGCCCAGGATCACCTCCCTGGGAAGCCTTTGTGACCCAAGGGCTGGCAGTGGCTCCTCCTCTGCGCCCGCAGCACCCTGCACGGCCCCCTGCCCAGCCTGGACTGCACTCGGGGGATGGCCAGGCCCCTCCCCAGCCCCAGACTCCTGCAGGCTGGGCCCTGTCTGGCAGCTCACTCTCTAGCCCAGATGAACATGCTGTGCTGAATAAACGCGTACTTCCTTTTCTCACCTGTACCCACTGGCACCTGAGCATCCCGGGCAGCCACACATGAAAGGGGTGCTCTCCCCTGTGGTTTTGGGGTTAAGTGAAAACAAGATAGAGCCATGGTGTTTCTACGGAGATTCGGAGGTTATCTTTATTACTGTAGCTCCTGTTACTCACTGAAGCAGTGTTCCAGAGCACCGGCTTCCAGAATTATCTTTTTTCTTTTTTTTCAGCATTTATTGAGTGCTTACTGGGGTCATTTAACCCTCAGCATCTAAACATTTATTCAGCGCTTACCGTGTGTCAGGTACTATTAGGCTCTTGGGATGGTACGTTTTACCTGTCAACTTGGCTGGGCCATCGTACCCAGCTGTTCGGTCAAACGCCAGTCCAGGTGTTGCTATGAAGGCATTTTTTAGGGTGATTCACATTTAAATCAGTAGACTTTGAGTAAAGCAGATTCCCCTCCATGTGTGGTGGGCCTCGTCCAATCAGTTGAAGGCCTTAGAGGAAAGGCCAAGGCCCCCAGAAGGAGCTCTGCCTGCAGCTGCCCTCGGACGCAAGACTGTGCTGCCGACGGCCACAGGCGTCTCCAGCCTGCTGCCCTGCCCTGCAGACTTTGAACTTGCCAGCCCCACAATCACATGAGCCAACTCCTTAAAATAAATCTCTCCATTTCTCTCTCTCTCTCTCTCTCTCTCTCTGAGAGACACACGTTATTTATTGGATCAGTTTCTCTGGAGAGCCCTAACAGACAGCTCTTCAATCTATTAGCCTGTTTGAACTCACAACCATCCTGTGATTAAGACATGGCGGAGTCCGTCACGTGTGGTGGTCACCGGGGCTGTCAAGAGACACCCAGGCCTCCCCTCTTCCCAAGCTCAAGGTACAGCTGTACTTCCTGGTCTCCTGTGGGTGGGTCAGGTCATGTGGTCAGTTCTGGCCAATGACTTGGGGGTGGCAGGTTATTCCTGTCATTCTGAGCCCTTAAACGCCATTGTGAGCCCCCAGGAGAGCTCGCTTTTCCCTCTGAGCGACGGTGCATCCGAGGGCAGTTGCTGCATCAGCCAGGACCCTGGAGGGGGACGGGACATGGTCGCAGGTCCCTTGGCCCTCCTGAGATGGACATGTCATATGGGTGAGAAATCAACCTTTGCTGTAATAGCTTTCAGGAAGAAAATCCAGGGAAGGTTTGTTACTGCAACAAAACAGCCCACCCCGACTGACACACAATGGTACTGCGTCATTCGCAGCGGGACGAAGATGAAGTGAAGAAAGTGCAGCCTTTGAACGTTAAAGAACGAGGAGAACAGCCACAGTAGTCTCATTGTTTTTAGGACAGTGCCGAAAGAATTGCCGTATTTTTAGGGCAGGAGAGAGAGAGATTAAGAAATAGAAATGATGTGACTTCCGACCAACACCTACCTGCTAAGGGGGACGTCAGGTGTCCAGAAGGGGTAGATTCGAGCAACAGAATCGCGCATCTGCTCCTGGTAGCCCAGGTAAAAGTAGGCATCGTGGGAGAATTTCAGGGCCAACATGTCTGTCGGGTGGTCCCGGAGAATCTGTTCCCACAGTTCACAGGCTTTCGGAAAGTTCCTGGAAGCCAAGAGAGATTTCTCAGCAACACTGAGCACACAGTCCACCTACACGGGGAGCGTAAAAGGCGTTGCCTCTCACGAATGTCACGGTCTGCACTGAACTGGTTTCTATGTTAGGTTATAGCTCAGAATATTGAAAAAACAGTGGGAAACTTTACTCTCTAGTTCACGTTACAAAAACACTGGGTTAACAAATGGCCAAAGGCACTTCCACTGGAGACCCTGCGCCAGCTGCAGGAAGTCTCCGAGGTGGGATTCCACACCTGGCTGACTCTCCAGAAGGAGCAGGGCAGGACTTTCTCAACGCCTGCACAGTAAGCTCAGGTCACCCAGCTCTGCGGGGCATCTCGCCTGCCCGGGCCGACACGAGGCTGTTCCGGAGAGCCCGGGGACCACCGTGGGAACAGAGTAGCGGGTGACCTGGAGGCAGTGTGAGGACAAGTAGCATATGCGGGAACGTTTTCTTCTCTCTTCTAGTTATTTCGGTAATGTGGCCCTATTATTATTATTATTTATTTTTTTTTTTTTTGAGACAGAGTCTTGCCCTATTATTATTATTACTATTTTTTTTTTTTTTTTTTTGAGACAGAGTCTTGCTCTGTTGCCCAGGCTAGCGTGAGTGCCCTGGTGTCAGCCTAGCTCACAGCAACCTTAAACTCCTGGGCTTAAGCGATCCTCTTGCCTCAGCCTCCCGAGTAGCTGGGACTACAGGCCAGCGCCACCATGCCCAGCTAATTTTTTCTCTATATATGTTTTTAGTTGGCCAGATAATTTCTTTCTATTTTTAGTAGAAAATACTAAGAGCGGGGTCTCGCTCTTGCTCAGGCTGGTCTCGAACTCCTGACCTCGAGCAATCCACCCGTCTCGGCCTCCCAGAGTGCTGGGATTACAGGCGTGAGCCACCGCGCCCGGCCTACCCTATTATTTTTGTAATGAGAATAATACACAATGTATTTAACAAAACCAAATAGTTATTCTGAACACCAAGATGGGAATCCTGCCAGCTGCTTCCTCATCCAGCACTCAGCTGAGGACGGAGCAGCAGGCTGCAACCTCCCATTGGAGGATCTCAGGAGGTGGGGCAGGACCGCGCCCAGGCCACCCCCTGCCCAAGGGCACCGGGAAAGGGAGACCCTGTCAGGCCAAGCGCAGCCTCGGAGGGTCAGCCGCTGGCCGGGCTGGGGCCTCACCCCTCGGCAAAGGTCTCTACCGCAGACACGTGCAGCTGCTCCCGCCGCGTCAGTGGCTGCGTTTTCGAAATCTTCACCATCGTCTTCACAGCCAGGTCCAGCTCTTTGTCCAGCCTCACGGAGCTTCCAGTGCCAATCAGCACCAGGCCGTTGGAGATGGCGTGGCCCATCGCTGGCGAAGGGTTGGAAAGCGGCTGGTGATTCAGATGGAGGGAGTGGCAAGTCTCAAAGCGCCCACAAACACGTGTCTAACGGGGGCATTCTGCTCAGTGCCAGGCACTCGATGGTGCAGTTAGGGGCTGTCTGCAGACTCATCGATTGACTTGTCACCACAACCGGCACATGGCCTCCCAGGGGCACTCATGGACGCTGCTCAGGGGGCTGGTCTAAGGAGGCCCCGGAGCACAGAAGCCACGATCCTGTCTGCGTGGCTCTCGCAGCAGAGTTAGCAGGGAGGGTGCCTTGTGGCCCTTGCAGCAGCCTTGCTGGCAGGTGTGCTGGCCCCCAGGCCCCACCAGGACTTCCCAGCCCCCACCTCGAGAGAGGCAGGGTGTCCACCAGTGTTTGCAATCCAGTCACAGCCCAGGCCTGGGACCCACCTAGGATCCAATCATAGAGGTGGGACCACCTAGTGGGCCCTGCTTCTGACTGGGGGCTTGAGGTCTGCTCAGAGAGCCTGACCCATCCCTGGCTACTGCTCCCTGCTCGGCTGTGCTCAGCTTCCCCAGTTCTTCCCAGTTCTTTCCCTGTCTTGTCCCTGCCAGGGTAGAGAGCTCCCTGCCTTCAGTGTGACCAGGCTGCAGCGGGGGGAACAGCTGCCCTGACGAGAGGACTGTCCTTCTCCCAGACCCAGAACCTTGCCCCATACTAAGGCCACCCACCTGGAGTTCTGGAATGCACTGTGCTAACCTTCCCATGCCGGCCACACACATAGCTCGCCTAGATGCCAGCCCCTGCCACCCGCTGGTCCTCATCCCATCCCAGCCACTCTGGGTGAGGCCTCACCTGTCCCCTGACCAAGGCTGCAGTGGCCACCTCTTGTGATCCAGAGGTCTGGGCTAATCCCAGCCCCTCAACTACCGGCTAGGTGGCTTTGGGTACATGTCTTACTCTCACTGAACCATGGTTTCCTCATCTCAAAAGTGGGATCAGCGTTTTCCTTGCGGAATTGATGGCAATTAGAGAAAAAATTGAAAACCGCCTTTGATTAGCATCTTTATGGTAACGGGTGTTATTCCAAACCCGATGGAAGCTGTCCATTCCCTCCCTCTGTCCAAATGCCAGACTGGATGCTGCCACCCCACATGCCTTCCCCAAACCAACTAAGTCCCTGTGGTCAGGGAATGGGACAGAGGCTGGATCCCTGAAACTGGGCTCCTCACTCAGGGAAGATGTTACTCACCGAAGGTCGGATCTGCTGCTTTGAGCTTTGACAGGCAGCCCTCAATGCCCCCGAGACTCTTGTCATTGGTCCACTTCACATACTGAAAAAGGTCAAACAAAGGTGTCCTCATGGAGTCCTTGGATCATATTGATGATGATGTGTTTCTTTTTTCCTTTCTAGAACATTGAGTGTTTTCTGGACTCTAACCCAAAGAAAATACAACTTAGTTGATCTTATATGAAGAGATTAAATACATATAACTCAAGGCACACTTTCTAGGGCTGGTGATGCCACCATTTCCAAAAAAAGAAACATCAAAAGGAAGGTTCTTCCTGGCAGGTGATCTGCCACCCATTGGCTTCTTCAGCCCTAAGAGGGGCCTTGAAATTGGTCACGATAGGGACATTTCTGCTTCTTACTCATACCTTTTAAAAATAGCCACAGTAAAAATTCATTACAGAGAGTTAGAAAAGGACACAAAAGCTGGAAGCTGAAACTTAATCTAATCTCTTCTCATTACCATTTTTGACAATTCGATATATTTGTTTCTAGTCCTTTTTTTAAATGCCTGTTTTCAAAAAATCCTAAAACTATAACAACGCACTGGATTTTAAAATGTGCCTTTTCAGTTGTCAAACCTACATCTACACACAATTAGCATACGCATTGTAACAAGAGTCAGGGGAGCCGGCACGGAGACTCAGAGAACCTGGGTTCTAATGCAGGATGGCTCAGAGACACCAATGTGCGCACGCAGCACAGAACACGCACAGGCTGAGAGGATAAGCTGCCACTGAATCGGGGAAACGTGGCCTGTGACAAACTGAGAGCTCTACAGAGGCCAGTAGAGTACTGGAGAGGCAAGTGGACCAACGTTGAACACAAAATAGATGAAGGGCTCAAGGGCACGCGGTGGAGTCCCTGGCAAGGACAGGCTGGGAGCAGACGCGCCCGTGGCATAGCTAACTTCATTAGTCTTCCTGTTCAGCTTGTATGCTTCTAGGAGCTTCCCTGGTCCTCGTGTCTTACAGACAGAGGCAGTACGCAGCAGTCTCGCAGCTCTGGATAAAGCCAAGCTTTAGTTTTCCATCGGTGTATTTAGACCTAGGTGCATCCTGGTTCTATCTCTAACTCACTAGAAGACCTTAAACTCAAGTTGGTTCAACTCTCTGGGGCTCTGCTTCCCCACCTGTTAAACAAACTAGTTGGCCCTTACTTCTGAGACCCCTCCTAGTTCTAAAACTATAGACTCATCATTGTAGAAATAACTGTTAAAGTGCCAGAAGGTCTTGGCACAGCCCCAGGTGAGAGTAGTATGTTCACAGATTAGCCCAGGACAGGATGCCACGCCCTACGGGGCAGAGCCCCACATGGAACCCTCAGCAGGCCACGGAGGGACACCTGTGGAGGCTCAGCACAGAACCATCCCTCATGGTGAGCCCCCAGCTCTGTGCCCCCCACTTAGGGACCTGGGGAAAGAGGGCAGTGCAGAGGCCCTCTCAGCCGTGCTGTGGGCCCACAGAGACGGCGCCACACGTTCCCACCTCCTCAGTACAGAGTACACAGATTTACTGCACCTATCGCACCTTAGGGTCACAGTGCAATTTAAAAAGCATTCACCAATTAAAAACCCTGCCCACAGACCTTCACAGAAGGGGCCACCGCTTCTCTCGGCAGGCATACCTGGGTCAGGGTGGCGTCAAACAGCTTGCAGGCTTCGTTGCTTGGGGTGGAGAGTGGGAGCCCAGCGTCCTTCCACGCCTGCACACGACAAGGAAGGAACACCAGGGCCTTATTCCAAGGAGTCCTTCAAACCTAAACACACACAAACCCCAACGCCCAACACACTCACAGATCTCCAAATGCCGAGCAATCGTAAGATGAGGCCTTGTGGGGCACTCTCAGACTTCACAGTGTAGAGCAGAGAGAGAGAGCTGAGCCCCCGTCCCCATGCAAACCCCAGCAAGCTCTGAACAGCTGTGTACCCTCAGGTGAGATCCTCCCTCTCAGACCCTTGGCTGCCCCTCTGTAAAATGGGCTGGGGAGGCCCGAACGAGGTGACTATGAGCAGACACTGGGTAAACAGGACCCCTCAGCACAACAAGGGGTCTGGCAGGCAAGACAGAGGCCGGGGTGGTCTTTCCATCTGGCGGGCAGAGTCACACTACCTGCCAGCCACCAGAGCACTCCTCCCATCTCCCCGCTGCCTCAGACATCTGACCTCCAAGTGTGGCAGTGCAAACATCTCCCAGGACAGGTTTGTTCACTGTAATGACTACCCTCGGTGTCCTGCCAGGGCACTGTCTGGTGGCTCCTCTGGGCACAGGAAATGCCCTTTACTCCCGGCCAGCTCAGAGGGCCACCTTCTCAGGTTTGGTATTGGGTAGCTGTGGACAAGCCTTCTGGCCCCTGTGACCTTCATCTTCCTCATCTGCAAAATGGGCTCAGGCTCCCTGCCCTGGGTGGGGTCAAGGGAGACCCTCACTATAGCCAGGCGTCCCTGCGAACCACGCCATGCCCAGTGAGCCAAGTTTTTAGGAGGTCTCGGGGTTACCAGGACCTCAAGGGGCACCGCTTGTGTCCCTTAATGGGGACACCCACAAGAGAGTCCCCTGGTCCCTTCTATCCCGCTGACCCCTGAAGTGCCCGCGTCCCGCGCCCCAGCCAGGTCCACCGCCCCTCCGCCGCGCCGCTGCCGGCCGGCGTCCCCCGCCTGACCCCGGGTTGCCCGCAGGCCCGATGCCGCCCGCCCGGCGCGGGGCCACCCCCCGGGTCCCGGCGCCCGAGGGGGACCCGGCCGGGGGCGGCCTCCGCGTACCTGGCAGTCGCGCAGCGGCGCGGGCGCGGCCATGGTGCGCTGCTCCGGGTCCCGCGGGTCGCGGCTCCCGGCGCCGCCCGGCCTTCCGGGGAGCGGCGGGGCGGGGCGGGGCGGGCGCGCTCTCCCGCTCGCTTACTGGTGGGTTTCGGACAGACCCGCCCTGGCCCAGGGGACCCGGGCCGGCTCCGGAGGCCCCGCCGAGCGACTCCGTGCCGGGGCTGGGCCGCCCAGTCGGGTGGTCCGAGGGGCGTCCGCGGGCTCCCCTGCTCCCGGGCTGGGGGGCACTTTGCTGGGAGCCTCCGTGTTCGCGCCTGCCTCCCCCATCAGACCGGGGGCCTGGGGCAGGAAGGCCAGGGCGCCGGCCTCGGGATGCGCGCCGGGTGGTCCAGCCCGGTCTTGCCTGTCTTCCCCTCCCCCCGCCGGGGACCCTACTGGGGAGGCTGCTGCAGTCAGGGTCCCTTGGGAGGCAGGGGAGCCCTGGGACAGCGGTTACTTTCAAGTTCTATGCAGTCCCACTGGGAAGGCATCCGCACGCGCACACCACATATTCAGATGTCATTTTGGGCCGACATGTCCTGGACCAGCTTTACTGAGTCCCACTGCTGCCCTGGGGCTCCTGCCCCTCCCTTCTCAAGGAAGTGCAGCGCAAGGACAGCTCCCCCGTCCTGCAGAGTCAGACCGCGCCGAGCTCTGCCATCGGCCACAAGCCTGGAGTCAACTGAGTAGTGCAGGGGCAGATCCTGTTTTTATTAAAATTGTTGATATTTTGTGCATCAAAATATTTTTTGCATTAATTTTGATTTTGAAAAATATTGCATTAAAATATTACTTGTTTTATGTGAGAGCTGAAACTATAAAACGCTTAGAAGAAAACACAGGTGTTAAATCTTCATAACCTTGGATTTGGCAAAGGATTCTTAGATATAACATCAAAAGGACAAGCAACGACAACAACAAAATAGATAAATTGGACTTCATTAAAATTAAAAGCTTTTCTGCATCAAAGGACACTACCAGGAAAGTGAAAGGACAAACTCCAGAACTGGAGTAAATATTTGCAAATTGTGTATTGGGTAAGAGTCTAGAATCCAGAATATATGAGGAATTTTAGGCTGGTGGCCCATAACTGCAATCCCAGCACTTTAGGAGGCCAAGGCAGGAGGATTGCTTGAGGCCATATGCAACCATATTGGAATTATTTCTTTAGCTGAGGCGTGGGCGCATGCCAGGGTTATTATTTTGTAAATCTTTTTGTATGTCTTAGCTATTTTATAATCAAGAAAAATACCCTTCTCTCTGCGCCCCCTTCCCCTCTGTCTCCTGCCCACTTCTCTGTCCCACCACATAGGCAAAACTTACCCAAAGAATTGTATGTGGTCTTCTCCACTCCTCATCTCCCTCCTATTCCCCCTGCTCCACCCCACTCAAACTTTTGTCCCACCACTCTACTGACACTGCTCCTGTCCAGGACACCAGAAACCTCCCTGTTCCCAAATCCAGGGGCCACTTTCCCCACTTCACCTCCCTGACCTTGGCCACATCTGACACAGCTGTCCTCATACTCTTGAAACCCTCTTGTAGTGACTTCACCTCCTCATCAGTCTTCTCCTGCCTCACTGCCCCTCCTTCTGTGTCTCCGCCTTGGCTTGACCTTTAGATATTGGGGGGCTCCACAGTCTGTCCACTCTTCCATGGTGCCTCCTCCCTATGCAATCTCTGATCCCAACCTGAGTCTCCAGCCCTGATGTTTCCTGTCCTAGTCAGCTGTGGTGGCCATCCAAATCCCACAGACTGGGTGGCTTAAACAACAATTTATTTCTCACATTCTGGAGGCTGGACATCCAAGATCAGGGTAACGGCATGATCGAGTTCTTGGTGACGGCCTTCCTCCTGATTTGCAGATCTTTCCTTGGTACATGCACATGCAGAGAGAGATTTCTCCTTTTAAAAGGCCACTAATCCCATCATGAGGGCACCACCCTCATGACCTAACTAACCCTAATTACCTCCCAAAGGCCCCACCTCCAAATACCATCATGTTGGCAATTAGGGCTTCAATTGGGGAGGGGGGACACAAATATTCATTCCGTGGCACCACTAAATACCAGACTTAGATCAGGGTGACCCACAGGAAACTGCTGACATGTGACTATGTTTGATCCATCAAAGCAGCAATTTCCTAAGGTCCAACGGAATACAGACCACTTCCTGAACAGATCTAACAGACATGACATGACATGACCAGAACAGAAGTGGAGTCATCCTTGTTTGCTCTTTTTCACTTACATCTGACATCTAAGGCTGGTTTCATGGGTGTGCACCTGGGCAGTCACACAGGGCCCCACACCTAGAAGGGCTCATGCTTGGGTTAATGCTCTGCCTTAGCTGTCTTGAAATTCTTAGTAATTTTGGAACAAGGAACCCTGCATTTTCAGTTTGCATAGGGCTCTGAAAATTACATAGCCGGTCCTGCTAACATCCAATCCATTAACAAGTGCTGTCTTTTCTGAATCCTTTGCTGTTCACCACCTCTACCTATCACAAACCCAAACCAAGTCAAGATCAGCTTACCTGCATACCTGGTGTTCTTCCAGCAGTCAGGCCTGCCCCTTCATCTCACTGGACCCCTCCTCACTGGACTCCCTTCTCTCACTCCTGCTACCTACAACCTAGTTCGCACACAGCAGGATGCTGCCTGCAAAATGGAAATCAGATCAGGCCCCTTTGCTGCCCAAAATCCCCTGAAGGCTTCCCAATCCACTTGAGATAAGATCCAAGTGTGTTAGTTACCTGACCCTAGAAGCCCTGCCTGCTCTACCTTGGCCATCTCTCCAATTACATCTCCCACCACTTCCTCTCCCCCCTGCTCACCCCAGCCACACCACTAACCTTCTGTCTCCTTCCTGCCTCCATGCTTTTGTACTTACAGTTCCCTCTCCTAGGAATGCTATTCCCTAGCTCTTTTTGGAGCTTGCTCCCTCATTTCACGCAGATCTGCAGGCTCAGATGGCATCTCCTCGGAGAGAACTTTCCTGACTGCCCTCTCCGATCCCTACTCCTGACCACTCACCATGCCTTACTTTTCTTCACACCACTTATCACACCCGAAATCATACACATTAAATCCAGGCCTGATTACTTTTTTTTTTTTTTTTTTTGAGACAGAGTCTCACTCTGTTGCCTGGGCTAGAGTGCTGTGGCATCAGCTTAGCTCACAGCAACCTCAAACTCCTGAGCTCAAATGATCCTTCTGCCTCAGCCTCCCGAGTAGCTGGGCCTACAGGCATGTGCCACCATGCCCGGCTAATTTTTTCTATATATTTTTTAGTTGTCCAGCTAATTTTCTTTCTATTTTTAGTAGAGACCGGGTCTCGCTCTTGCTCAGGCTGGTCTCGAACCCCTGAGCTCAAGCAATCCTCCTGCCTTGGCCTCCCAGAGTGCTAGGATTACAGGCATGAGCCACCGCGCCCAGCCCTGATTACTTTTGATCACCCCCATTATAATGGAAGTTCTATGAGAATTGGGACTAGGGTTAGTGCCTAGAAAAATGCCTGGCACATGCTAGGTGCTCGAAAAATGTGTGGAATGGCTAATGCTAAATGGGAGAATGAAAGAAAAAAAATCAGAAAGGATAACAGGAAAACAAATAATAATGTATAGACCTAAATCCAACCATGTCAATAATTATATTAAATGGTGATGGTATAAATACTTCAACTAAAAGGCAGAGATTGAATGGATTAAAAAAACTCTATTACATGTTGCCTACAAAAGACCACTTTAAATATAAAGACATAAATAAGTTGAAAGTAAATGAATGAAAAAAAGATGCCACATACATGATAAGCACAGAGGGCTAGTGTGGGTATTTTAATATTAGGTAAATTAGACTTTGAAACAAAGATTATTACCAGAAATAGACATTTCCTGGTGATAAAAGGGCCAACTCATCAGAAAGAAAAAAACCACAAATGTGTATACATTAATAAATAGAGCCCCTAAATATACAGCAAAAATTGACAGAATTAAAAAATGAAAGAGACAATTCCACAGCCACAGTGGGAGAGATTTTTCTCAGCAACTAATAGACAAAAATTCGGAAAAGACAGAAGATCTGAGCAACACTACCAACCACCTTGATCTAACTGAACACTCCAATTTATAACATCACACATATAATTTACAGAACACTCAACAACAATAGAATATACATTCTTTTTGAGTGCACACGGAACATACACCAAGACAGGCCACATGATGGGCTTTAAAATAAACCTTAATAAATTTAAAAGAATGAAAATCATACAGAATGTATTCTCTGACCACATGCAACACAATTGAATTAGAAATTAATAACCATAACATTTCATCTCATGTTATTCTTTTTTTTATTTTTTATAATTTTTTTATTTGCCAATTTCTTTCTTTTTTTTTTTTTTAGTAGAGATGGGGTCTTGTTCTTGCTCAGGTTGGTTTCGAACTCCTGAGCTCAAGTGATCTTCCCACCTCAGCCTCCCAGAGTGCTGAGATTACAGGCGTGAGCCACTGTGCCCGGCCGATAACCATAACATTTCGATGGAAACTCCAAAAATCTGGAAATTAAATAGCACATTTTTAAATAGTTTAGAATAATTCATGGGTCAAAAAGGGAAATTAGAAATACTTTTAATTGAATGATAACAATAATACAACAAATAACATGGGATGCAGTTAAGCAGTGTGTATCAAGAAATTTACAGCTTTAAATGCACTAGAAAAGAAAGACCTAAAACCAATGACCTAAGGTTTCAGCTGAAGAAACTAGAAAAACAGCACAGTAGAGCCAAAGTAAGAAACCCAAAGTGAGACCTCCCTGGGCCGGGAGGGGGTGGTGGGTGGGGATCTCACAGTTCCCACTTGGTTTCCAGTGTCCTGTAACTGGGTTTCCCAAGGGAGTGGGATTCCTGCTAAAAAGCCTGCTCTGCGGGTCTGTAAACGGAGCTGAATTAACCTGAATTAACCGCACTCAGCGACCCCCCAGATCTGGGGCCCACACCCCGTGCGAACCGAGAAGTGGGGGCGCAGCCCTGAATGCCCCCCACCGCGCTGTCCCTGCTGCACCCTGGACCTCGCCGTCGCTGAGACCCTCCGCCCCGTGACCCTCGATGCCCGATGCCCCACTGTCCCCGTGAGCCCCGCCGTCCCTGCTGCTCTCGCGCCCCCGCGGCCGTTGGGCCCGCCCGGCGCCCGACCAGCTCCTCCTCCCTGGCGGGCACCATGCGGCCCGGGCCCGCGCTCCTCCTCCTGGCCCTGGGCCTGGGCCTGGGCCCGCTCCCGCCGGGCCCGGTTCCTGGCGGGGCCCGGGCCGCCGTCCCCGGGGCGCCGGCCTCGCCGTCGGGCGGCCTCCTCAGGGGCGCGCCGGGCTGGGGGGAGCGCGGCGGCAGCACCCGCCTCAGCCTGCGGCGCCGCGCGGCCCGGGACGGCGGCGTCCTCCTGAGCGGCAGCCGCGACCTCTGCTTTCCCCGCGGCGGGCGGCGCGCGGCCCCGCGGCCCCCGGGCTGGTACTGCCTGGGCGTGCGCGTCCTGCTCCGCGGCCGGCCGGGCCCCGCGGCGCCCGCGCACGTGCACCTGCGCGTCTCGGCGCCCGACGGCCGCCTCTCGCTGGCCTGGTCCGCCCGCCTGCCGCGCCCGCTCGGGGCCCTGGCCTGGGCCTTCCGCCTGCGGCTGCTCGGGCCCGGGGACGCCCGGCCGGCCCGCGCCCGCCGCGCCGCGCGCCGCGTCCTGCCCGGCGGCCCCCGCCCCTACTCCGGCTTCGCGGGCCAGACCCCGTGCCCCACAGACGGCCCCGCGCCCGTCGTTCTGGAAGCCGTCGACGCGTCCAAACGCACAGCCACGGCGCCTTCCGTGTCCTGTCAGATAAGATCCTGCGTTATCAAGCAGGTGAAGATCAACACGAACAATGACAGCGCTCCCGTGTTCCTGTCGAGGAAGGAGGAAGCCACCTTCAACGCCACCGCCCAGTATGACTGCCCGTTTGCCCTGGCCACCGAGGTGTACTGGCAGGTCTTCTCTGTGCCCTCCGTGAACCAGGTGCCCGACTGGACGCGACCTATGGAAATACCACAACTCGAGATACAGAAGGACCCGTTATTTATACGCATCCCCCGCTCTTCCCTACCTTGGGGGGTGTATGTGTTTAACCTCACAGTGGCCATCACCACATCCGACCCGAGAATGCCTCGAGTGCGAGACTCAGACTCGGTCTACGTCTGCGTCGTCAGACGTCCCCTGCAGGCCGTTATTCTTGGGAATGCCAGCATGACAGTGAACTTCAAAGACCAGCTGATTCTGAACGGAGCAACGTCCTCTGACCCAGAGGCCGACGACCCCTTAGAGGGACTGCAGTTTTTCTGGCACTGTACCACAAATCCACAGAACTACCATGAAGACCAGATAATGGTGAAGAGCAAGGAAGTCTGCCACCCAGAGCAGACTACTCTCCGGTGGCCGTGGGCCTCTGGCCCTGTGCTAACACTTTTGCCAGAAACACTTAAAGGTGCCCAGGTGTATTTTTTCAGAATGGTGATACAGAAGGGTTTCAGAGCAGCATTTTCTGATAAAAGAGTGCATGTGCTCCAAGGACCAAGAGCTATCGCACACATTTCATGTACTGAAAATTGTGATCGAACTTTAATTATATCAGATAGATTTTCTTTGTTTTTAAATTGCACAAATTGTGCAAGGCATGATTTCTATAAATGGTCAATTTTGTCTTCTTTGGGCAGTGAAGTGCTATTTGATTGGATGGGGCAAACAGTAACAGGAAGGAATAGTGCTTATTTGTCTATAAAGGCTTTTGCTTTTAGTCATTTTTTGGAAGCTGAGTTTTCGGCTTCTCTGTATGTAGCAAGTTGGAGTGGAGATATCTCAGTCTTCAGGCATTTCTTTATTACTAACCATGGCCCTCAAATTGGAGAATGCAAAATTAATCCAGCTAAAGGAATTGCACTTTTTACTAAATTTGTTGTCCAGTGTAGTAATTTTAAGGACAAGCACATCCCTCTTACATATAAAATAATTGTTTCTGATTTGCACGGTACTGGTGAAATCAGTTCAGTAAAAGAGAACACCTTGGGGACCATCCTGTATTTGGGTACTGAGCCCGCAGCACCCCCGTCCTTTCTTCCTGTTGGTGTGTTGGCTAATCATTATGCCACGAAAATATATGCTCAGGTTTATGACTCTCTAGGAGCTTTTGCTCAGGTGACTTTGTATGCCACCGTACAGGCTCCTACTGACAAAAACTCATCAAAGACTGTGTTGCGTCGGTTACTCGATCTCACCAAGGGGCCAAGTTCATTGCTATCTACTTTGCTTCAAAAGCAGGATTTTTTACCTGCAGGTTACTTAATGTATATAGTAGCTTCCGTCTTGAATAACATGAAAGCTGAATTACCTCTCCAAGGTGAAAAAGTCAGTCTCCGAGAACACCTTGTCAATCAGTCTTTCCTTCTTCCTGCAAGCACTTTGGTGGAAATTGGCCAGGTAGTAACGACTATTGCCAAATTAACCCAGAAACCTTTTGAACTCACTGGAGTTGCTCAGAAACATGCCACAGTGAGGATATGGCAAGCAAGTCAAGCCCTGCAAGAGTATCGACAAAAAGATAAACACTTTAGTTCTGAACAAATAGAAATTGTGAGCACTGGAATATTAACAAGTTTGTCCAATATCCTTAAACTGACTGTTCCTCACAAAGTGGTTAAAGATCCTTTCTATGTAATAGAATCTCTATCAGACACAATATTGGCTAATAAAGTGCCAGGGACTGAAACCACTGTCATGAGAACCCCCAACTTTAACATGTATGTCAAGAAAGTTGAAAAGTGGAAGGTTACCCAGTTCTTCAGAAACGAGGAACGCTGCCGAAATTGTTTTTATCCAGCACTCAATGTGAGCAGTGTTCCCGCCCTGCCTGCAAATGCTCCAGTTTCTACGATGTTTTGTGAGTTTGCAGAGGACCCTTTTCCTTGGTTAAATGCTGAAGAAAGCACTGCAGTGGAGGTGCTTGGATTCAGAATGACAGGAGCCGCAGATAACGGTACTGTGATAGAGATCACGCCCGATGTAGTGGAAGTGCACCTGGTCAGAAAAAACTTGACCTTTGCAGCTTTTAATCTCACAGTGGGACCCAGCAATGAGCTTGACGGGGCCTTGAAGAAGACAACAGGGGCGTTTGGCTTTGAAGTGGACAGCAGAGTACTCAGGGAGGTGCTGGTCCACATTGTGACTGAAGTGACCGTGTTGTTCGAGGTATTGGTGTACGCCGGCAGTCAGGTCACCCCGACGGCTCTGGTCGCCACCTTCCTTGTGCCTCACGACATCCCTCCAGTTGCCAGCCAGAATGCCCTGTTTGACCCCGCCTGCACGGTGAAGGCAGCCCGCGTGGTTTGCCTCTCACTGTCTCTGCTGCAGGTCATAGCTCAACGCAGCCACTCGTCCCAGTGTGCCGTATCCGTGGTTCTGCAGGCACCTCGTTTTGTCATAAAGCCCAGTGACAGGCTAGTGAGGATTTCTCTTTTCAGCGTTCAGTGCTTGGACATGTATGGGATCCAGAGCGAGTGGAGGGAAGACAGCTGCGTGCTCGGTGAGAAGACCACCTGGCACAAGGTGCACTGTGTCTGCAGGCACGTGGTGCGGGCCAGGCGGCAGCTGGGCACACTCAGGCTAACCAGCCTTCACCTGCACACCCGCTACGTGATGGCCAGGGTGATTGTGGTCCCGAACCCCGTGGATCTGCAGTTACAGGTCATCAGGAATGTTTACCAAAACCCTGTGACCCTCTTCACTGTGCTTTTTATCATGTTCCTGTACATGGTCCTAGCTTTCTGGGCCTTGCACAGGGATGAAATGGACCAGTTTCTTCGGGACCATGTGATAGTTCTACCTGATAATGATCCTTATGATAACATGTGCTACTTGGTCACTGTTTTTACAGGAAGTCGTTGTGGGGCTGGGACCAGAGCTGACGTCTTTGTGCAGCTTAGGGGCACAGCGAGTACCAGTGACGTGCACTGTTTAAGCCATCCACATTTTAAAACTCTCTACCGAGGAAGCATCAGCACTTTCCTCCTAACAACAAAAAGTGACTTGGGGGACATCCATTCCATCCGTGTGTGGCACAACAACGAGGGCAAAGCACCTAGTTGGTATTTAAGTCGAATCAAAGTGGAAAATCTGTTTAGCAGACACATTTGGCTGTTCATATGCCGGAAATGGCTTTCTATTGACACCACTTTGGACAGAACATTTCACGTTACCCACCCAGATCAGCCTCTGAACAGAAAAGACTTTTTCTTTATAGACGTGAACAATAAGCTGGGGAAAAACCACATGTGGTTCTCCATTTTCGCTAATGTCGTTCCTAAACCATTCAACAGGCTCCAAAGATTGTCTTGTTGTTTAGCAATGTTGCTAAGCTCTCTTGTTTGTAACATTATGTTCTTTAATCTAAATAGGAAAGAACAAACTGAGTCAAGAGAGAGGCGCTACATCAGATCAATGATGATAGGAATTGAAAGTGTCTTAATTACAATCCCTGTGCAATTATTAATAACCTTTTTGTTCGCCTATTCCCAGAAGAAACCTCGAGTGAAGCTAGAGGAGGTGTCTCCTCAGAAGCATCCACTGATGTCAGAAGACGGTGCACACTGGCAAGAGCGTCTGGGAAAGTGGCATGCTTATCAAACTGCCGCGACACACACCAGCCAGACGGCGAGGCCTGCGTCTAGGCGAAAGCCTGGGCTTCCTAAGCCTTCTGTCAAAGCCACCTTGAGATCAAAGCGCCAGCACGAGAAAGCAGAAACCAAGGCCCCAGAGACCCGCAGACCAAACGCAAATTCCAACAAGAACAGCAACAGAGAGGACAATAAAGATGTTCATTCCGAGGAGCACTCTTCCCAGCAGGATCTTCCCCGACCTAACAAAAAGCCCCGGATCGTCCTGCCTTGGTGGTGTGTTTACCTGGCATGGTTCTTGGTTTTTGCCACTTCCAGCATATCCTCCTTCTTCATTGTATTTTATGGGCTGACTTACGGCTACGAGAAGTCAGCAGAATGGCTCTTTGCATGTTTCTGTTCATTCTGTCAGTCAATCTTTCTGGTGCAGCCGTTCAAAATCATACTCTGGTCAGGCCTCAGGACAAATAAGCCCAAGTACTGTAAAAACCTTTCGTGGTCAACCGGGTATCACTATTCGGAGATCAGGCTGTGGAGAATGAACACGCACTCAGAGGGGATGAGGAGGCTACACGACCACATCAGGCAAATCCGGGACACGAGGATGTACCAGCCCCTCACAGAAGACGAAGTTAGAATATTCAAAAGAAAGAAGAGGATCAAGAGAAGAGCGCTCCTGTTCCTGAGCTACCTCGCGACTCACTTCATCTTCCTGGCCCTTCTGTTGGTCCTCATCGGCCTGCTGCGCCACACTGACAGCTTCTACTACAACCAGTTTCTCCGCGATCAGTTCTCCGTGGCCCTTGCTGCGGTGACTAAGCTGGAAGACATCTACCGATGGCTGAACAGCGTGCTGCTGCCTCTGTTACACAACGACCTGAATCCGGCGTTCCTTCTCGACAGCTCGTCCACCATCCTTGGCCTTCCACTGATGAGGCAAGTGAGAGCAAAGTCTAGTGAAAAAACCTGTCTACCTGCTGAAAACTTTGTGCAGAACACCATCAAAGGAGAAATTCGTTGTCATCCGCAATATGGCATCGACCCAGAAGACACAAAAGACTATTCTAGCTTTTGGAGTGAAATTGATAAACAGCGCACACACAAGAATACCAATGGTTTTGCTTATAAGCGTGAAGGAAAGCAATGGCTGTATTATTCTTATGGGTCGTTATATACCTACGGATCAGGAGGATATGCGTTCTACTTTTTTCCAAAGCAGCAGAAGTTTAATTCCACACTGAGGCTCAAAGAACTTCAAGAAAGCAATTGGCTCGATGAGAAGACATGGGCTGTGATCTTGGAATTAACAACTTTCAATCCAGATGTAAATCTGTTCTGTAGCATTTCAGTCATATTTGAGGTCTCGCAGTTAGGAGTTGTCAACACCAGCATATCTCTATACTCCTTCTCACTTGCTGAATTCAGCAGAAAAACTTCAGCAGAAATCTACTTGTATGTGGCCATTCTCATATTTTTCTTGGCCTACATTGTCGATGAGGGCTATATCATCATGCAAGAAAGAGCCTCCTACGTGAGAAGTGTGTATAATCTGCTCAACTTTGCTTTAAAATGCATATTTACTGTGTTGATTGTGCTCTTTCTCAGGAAGCATTTCTTGGCCACCAGTATGATTCAGTTCTACTTGTTGAACCCCGAAAACTTCATTCCCTTTCATGCAGTTTCTCAAGTAGATCACACCATGAGGATAATTTTGGGTTTCCTGTTATTTCTGACAATTTTGAAGACCCTCAGGTATTCCAGATTCTTCTATGATGTGCGCCTGGCTCAGAGGGCCATCCAGGCGGCCCTTCCCGGCATCTGCCACATGGCGTTTGTGGTGTCCGTGTACTTCTTTGTATACATGGCTTTCGGTTACCTGGTGTTCGGGCAGCACGAGTGGAACTACAGTAATCTGATTCATGCCACTCAGACCATATTTTCCTATTGTGTTTCAGCTTTCCAGAACACTGAATTTTCCCACAACAGGATTCTCGGGGTCCTGTTCCTCTCATCTTTCATGCTGGTGATGATCTGCATCTTGATCAACTTATTTCAGGCAGTGATTTTGTCTGCCTACGAGGAGATGAAGCAGCCCGTGTACGAGGAACCATCAGATGAAGTGGAAGCAATGACCTACCTGTGTCGCAAGCTAAGAACTATGTTTAGCTTTCACACCTCCGAGTCGAGGGCCAAAGATGAGCCCGAGTTCTTTGTCGACATGCTGTACGGGCAGCCAGAGAAGAATAACCGCCGGTATCTGGGGCTGAAGACCAGAAACATCAATGGGAAGAAAATGGTTTACCTCGTCGTTTGATGAATGATGGTTTCAAGCACCATAAGCAAGTGTCTCCCCAAATGCTGGGCTTGTGGGACTCAGGGGACTAAGGGATGTTAGTGGCTCGGCCATGCTTTCCACCCATATCCTTCATAGTGCACACTCGTGCCTTTGGAAATATCCCCATTCTTGGCCTCTGCTCTTGGGAACATGAAAGTAGGAGCATAGCGTAGCATTTGGGGAGAGAGGCGATCACAATGTAGGATTCCTAGATTGATTTCCCTTTATAGGGGAATTATGTGACTCCTGGTACAGCAGCAAACCCTGCAACAGTTCAGAGGAGTTAGAGCCACTGGGTGTGACAACCAGATTTGAGGGAGGAGCTGAAAGGGCCCCACCCTGGACCTGGCCAAGGCAAGGATGCTCCAGATGCTCCTGTCTTTGACCCAAGCTGGAAGCCAATGGCCTGCTGTTCCAACCAGAGCTCCAGACTCCTCTGCCTCACTGTGAGTCTTCTTTGCAGACCAGCGCTGCAGGCCCCCTGCCCCCAGTCCTGTTGGGCCATGGCCTCGTGGGGAGTTCCAGGATTTGCTCTGTGCTTGGGAATGCAGGGGTCAGAAGTCAGGAGCTTCCCATTTATGCCTTAAGTCTGCAGCAAGTTAAAGTAAAATTTAATAACATTTTCTGACCAAGAGGAATGGCTTTTGTTAAACAACAAAAAGGTGCATATGGGTTAACATTGGAATATAGTAAGTGTTCTGTGTATCGAATATAGCAATGTATATACATCCAGGATTAGGCATTTGGTTATTTGTCGTATGGTGTGTTATTTAGGAACAAGGAAAATGTGGTTAATTACTTAAGAGAAACAAGGGCCAGCAGCTGTAACATTTCACTCAGAAGCATGTTTGTTTACGTAGATGCCACTTTAAACTTCATTGGAATTAAATGTGAGATTACTTCTGTGAGACTTGCAGTGATTTCTGCGTGAGGGGCATATACACACATGGCTCCTGCCCTCCAAGTGGAGAGCCAGAAAGGGGGACAGCCCAGTCAGGTGGGTGGCTTGCTTTGTACCCACATTGGTGTTTCTGTCATCCTGAGCTGCACTAAAATGGCCACAGCACGTCCATCGCTTCCTCCAGAGAGGACACCTGTGAACCTGGGCAGGCTGCAGTCTTCTCTGCCAGCTGAGAAAACGAAGAGGTCTAGACTAGCCCAAGGCTGTGGGTATCAAGGGTCAGAAGGTCAGATTTGGATTTTCTAATTCCCCTGGTGGGGAGGTCATGGGAATGGCCCACTGGTTTGGACTGGAACACATGCTCATTAGACAGCACCTCTCTTAACCACCTGACTTCTAGACAGATTGAGAAAAAGAGTCTACAAGGGGCCAAATGATGACTGTTTGCTGATAGAGGCCAGATACAGCTTAGTCAAATGCACTTGGAGACTGAGCTGCAGAACGAGGGAGTTCAAGCCCCAGTTGCCGGCCCGGCTGGGCAGCCGGCCCTTGGAGGCCGCGGAGACTGCTGGCGGGATGGGCAGACTCATGCTCTGTGTGGCTGGGTGTGCCCAGGCATTCTCCCCCAGTTAAGCAATCAGCTAAAGCCTCTGCCCCTCTCCAGGGGCTGAGGGGGGCACAGGGTTATGTAAGTTGGCCTCCCTTCCCAGGAAGGAAGCACAGGGAAGGGGGCAGTTTTCCCCCAACACAGCCAGAGCTGTGCAGCAGGAGAGTCACTAAAGAGTCAGCCCGAGAGGCAGCAGGCAGTCACTGGGGGCCCAGGAATGAGCACTGGCGGTGGTCTGAGTGAGGACTGGGGACAGCTGCTGTGGGTCCTGCTGAATGGGACAAGATTCTCAACTTCTTGGTGAAAATGAGAAATCTGGCAGTGATAAGAGTTTTCCCACGCATGATGGGAAAGGGGTGAGTATCAGGGGTTTTCTTCTAACCTGACAAAGCAATGACAAGAATTTATACAGTTTAGAGACAGAGATGCCAATTATAACATTATCAGGAAGACAAAGTATCAAGTAAGACAAGTCATAATTCAGGTTTCTTTTGAAGGCCATTTCACAGGACACAGCAACAATTTCTAAAGGAGTCTTTTAAGACTCCTTTGTTCTCATTATACTACCACAGACAGGCATTTTTAAGGCCTGCTTCTGGCATTTCGTTAATTAGCACTCAAAGCAAAATGCAAACTTTTAGACCCGAATATTATTGGCAGAAATGAGGGATGGGATGATAGGATGGTATTCACCCCTAGTGAAATGGGGTGCAAAGGAGTTACTCTTCCACAGAACCCCCTTTGCTGCTGTTAGCAACACTTAGCTCTAGATTTTAATCCTAATTCAATTCCTTCTATTTTCAGATTTCTATTCTCAGTCTTCACCTAAATACATGATGTACAATATTTGTTCAATACTATAATTATCTTTTAAGACCACATTTATACATTTTATAAGTATTACCATAACATATAGGCAATTATTTTTCCCTGCAAATCCATCTCTAACATTTGTGAAGCCCAGGGCAGGATTACAAATCTCCATGTCTAAATATTTAAAAACTTACAAACTGTTACATAAAATATTTATATCCATCTACCTTGATAAATATACCTTCATAAGGACAAAATAAAAAATCATGCATAAAGCTATGGCTTTCATGTAACTGAAAATTGGCAAACTATTAAAAATAATTTAATTTTTTTTGTCCACCCCTGGGTGTTCTGTGATGGGCCACTGATGTTTTAATGAGTAATAAAGACATAGTCCATAAATTATTTATTCTATAAATTTTATTTTTCTTGCCTTTGTTTCAGAAAAATCATTGTGTTGATATAATAAAGATTTTTACACAATTGTGTTCTATTCAAAATAGCATCATATTAGACAACCTTTCCTACTTTGTAGGTTTTAATTATTTCAATAGGGAGAAACTTCACTCTGCTGAGTGCAACTGGACTTATGAATAAGATTTTTAAGGCTTTATATTCAGAATTGAACCATGAATATCGATATCATGTTTAAACATTGTAAGGAGGGTGCACAGAAAAAATTATGATTGCAGAAAACATTACAAAATGCTTTCATTATATAAGTTGTTATCTCACTGTTATTACTGTTTCTTACAACATATCTAGATTCATATGGGATTTCTTAAGTTTTTCTTTACATTTTTCAGTGCTGAGATATTATAAAGAAAATTGAAAATTGCAGTGGGTTGCTCACCTTGTTCAAATCTCTCTTTATCAATAGAGACTACAGTTTGATCTACAGTGACCAGAAAATAGTCTCTATAGAAATTGGTTTCAGGATTATTTGTACATGAATGTTTTTCTTTAGATTCCAGCAAATGTTTCTGTTTCCTAGTTTTAATTTGCTTACATAGTACTTGAATGTTATTTTAGTGCTTATTTCTTATGCAGTTTCTTTTCGAAAACCATTTTTCCCCTAAAACTTTATGCAATATAATTTAATCATTTTGGATTTTTTAAAGCTTTTTCTAACATTAATAACTGTGGGCACATCAAATTCAAAATTAACTTTCTTTTCTGCCAAAGACCATGGTTTGTTCTTTGAATATTATCTATTATTTCTCTTAATTCTTCTAATGCATCTCAACCATAACTTGTCCAAAATAAGTCTAATTGCTTGAACAGCACTCATGGGATTGCCATCACGTATCTGAGAGTACTTACAGGTTAAACCTGAAATGCCTGATCAAGATGTTCCATCTTTGGGCAGATTCAGGAAAAAAAAATAAACAACAACCCAGTATATAACTTTGAATTGATTCAAAGAATGCTGCTGCCGTGAGCACAGTTGGTTATATCTGCTAGAAACATAATAAAATTGCCTGCTAATTCCTGGGGCCCCTCTAGCTCAGGTCTAAGAGTGGTTCTGGTTTCCGTGGTACTAAAATGCCGTGTAAAATCCTTCACAGTTCCCCGAAGCAGAAAGTCTGAGATCTGTCTGCTGCAAGTTGCAACATTCCTTTAAATGTGGCTTGACAAATCAAGAATACGTTCTGGTCTGTCAGGAAAAGCCCACGTTGGCAATGACAGCGCGCACATCTCATCTGGCTTAGGGAATGGTTACAGGGAACCCCACTAACACAGCAGTATATGGAAGATTGGGCTGGATGGGAGAAGAATGAGGGCTGGTAGTACAGGCAGGCAGAGAACCCTTGCTGCAGTTCGGGGGGCAGGCCTTCTCTTCCGCGGAAAACCCTTAAATTATTGGGGCAAGGAGGGCAGCAAAATCCGTGCTCCCCAACGCTCAGGTGAAGACTGCGATTGGGGCGAGGGTTTCCGACTGGGCAAGAGTGGAGGCCACAGGCAAAGCCAGGCCTGCTGGCTGCAGGACTGGTGCCTTAACACTCCTCACACTCGAGGGCCCGGGAATGGGGCTGGCATTTCAGGTCTAGGAGCAGCGTGTCGTGCCCCGGCGGCAGGGGGGGCAAGGGAGCCGTTCGGCTAGTGTCGGGGCAAGAGGCGAGCGGAGATACCCAGGAGGCCGAAAGGCGCGCAGACCATGAGGGGCGTCGCGGGCCACTCTAAGGCTTACGAGCCCAGTGGCACATGTGGAGACCACGCGGCTTTATAAAGGTCGCAGGAACCACGGGGCTCGCTTTGAACTCGTCTTGTCCCCTGCAGCGTGCGGGGGCTGGGGGGCACCGACAGCGCGCGAGCAACCGAGGCCCGGGCATTTCGGCCCCGGAGGCGCGGGGCGGGAGGAGGCGTCAGTCTCCGCGGGGCCACGCGTCGGAGATCTCCACTTTGCTGAACCCGACCCAAAACCCAGACGGAAGCTGCGACCCTCGCAGCGGCCAGACAGCACCCCAGTCCGCGTGGTCCGGCCACAGCGCGACCACACGCGACGCCCACCAGCCCTATGGCAGCGCCTAAGCGCTCTCGGTGCAACGCGGCGCCCGCGGCAACCGGAAGAACACGGGGGAGCCGGAAGAAGACTGTCAGGTCCCGCCCCTCTGCCCGCGCCTGCGCCGTGGCTAGCTGGGCCGCCGGGGGCGGAGCCGCGCACGCGCCCTGGGACGCAGAGCCGTGCGGCGCGGGCGGCGGTGAGTGCGCGCGGAGGCGGTGGCCCGGCGGGGCCGAGCGCGCCGTGGGCCGGGACCGCAGTGTTCCGAGCGCCTGCCTGATTCCGGGTTCGCCTTCGGCGCTGGTGTGGGGGCCTGGGCAGTTCCGATCGTCTGGGGTCGGCGCGGCCGCCCGCGGCGTTGGGGACCGGACGGAGGACGCGGGAGAGGCCTCCCGCTGTCGGCCTCCGGTGCGGAGCCCTCCTGACCTCGGGGGGCGGCCAGGTCCCCCGCGCGAGCGGTGCGGGGCAGCGGCGCCAGCGAGGGAAGGGCGAGTGCGGGGCTTGCAGGTGCGGGGCCGCCCGCTGTGCCCGGGGCCTGTGACCTGCTGAGCAGGCGGCGCTCTGGTCGCTCCGCTGGGGCCTTGGTAACTCCAGTGTACGGCTGCGAACCGAGACTGGGTTCACGCACGCCTGCAATGGGTTTTAATTTTTTAAGAGTCCTTTTTGACCCGTGCTTCCAAGATTTACATCTGGGGTTGTTCAACTCAAAACTCATATTGCTTGACATACGTGCACCACATTCTCAGGTTTAGAAGAGGGGAGATCACAGCTGTCCTCAGACTGTATCATTAGCGGTCTACTATACCTGGGGACGGGGCGGGATTCCTAAGAAAGCCTGAGACTGCTGCTGGATCAGGACAACAGGGAAGGCAATATAACTAGCAATATAACTAGCCGTTGCAACCTATGGGAGGGGGAAGATGACAGAGAAAAACCGTCTCTAGGCAAATGCATCCTCACCCTAAGCATAGGTAGTGCTAGAAAAATTTGAAGCCAGTGTGATATCCTAAGACCATCTCAACTGTGACTGATTTAATACCCCACACAAAGGCCCAGCATAAACAGATACGACATGTTTTATAAATACCATTAATACTTAAACTCCACTCTCTTACCAAATGTCCAGCTTTCAACCAAAATTGTGACATACAGAGAAGCAAATAAAAAAGAATACTCCCTGCTGTCAAGAATCAAAACAATCCACAGAATCAGATATGCCCCAGATGTTAGAACTATCAGACAGGGAGTTTAAAATAAGTGTGATTAATATGTTAAAGCATGAAAAAGATGTACAACATGCATAGGGGATTTCAGCAGAGAAGGAAACTGAGAATGGCAATACTAGTAATAAAAAATAGAGACGATGTGCCTTCAAAAGGCACATCAGTTGATTTGACATAGCCAATGAAAAAAAGTCAATGAATTTGAAGATAAGTCAATAGAAATTACCAAAACTGCAACACAAAGAGAAAAGAGAGTGAAAAAAAACAAACCTACAGCAGAGCATCCAAGAAGTATAGGCAACAATATCAAATGGTGTAACATATTTACAGTTAGCATCTCAGCAGAAGAAATACTTAGATTTTCCAAAAATAATAAAAGATATCAAACCACAGATCAAAGAATTTGCTTAAAGAAGCATCAGAAGGATAACCAACTTTAAAAGAAAAAAAGATATTTATTTAACCCGCTGAAAGCCAAAGATAAAATTTTCAAGGCAGCCAGAGGGGACTGCATAGAGAGAGGTGTGGGGGGAGCCTTTTAGGTGGAAGGAACAGCAGGAGCCAAGGCAAGGAGGTGAGAAAGTGCAGGGAATATTTGGAGGAAAGGACATGAGCCACTTGAATACAGTGGAAAAAGGTGGCACCCGAATTAAAGAGTCCTTGAATGCCAACGAAGGGAGTTCATTCTACAGTCAGTTGGGGAGCCACTTAGGTTTGAATTGGGAGCTGGGCTCTTCCTCCCAGCACCACCCAGAGCCTTGAATTTTGTCCTGCGTTTTCTATATCTACTGAAATGAATATATAATTTTCTTCCTTTATTCTGTTATTACTGTGAATTGCATTCATTGGTTTTCTTTTTTTTGAGACAGAGTCTCACTCTGTTGCTGGGCTAGATGGTTCTTGGTTCTGAAGGTGATGCATCTCATCTCTTGATCTTGCAGATGGTGTCCGAGGCAGAGCACCGCCCCCTGGGTATGTTTGAGTGTGAGCTCTGTGCCTTGACAGCTCCGTACAGCTACGTGGGGCAGAAGCCCCCCAACACCCAGTCGGTGGTGTGAGTACATACTTTTTTAGGCCAGTGCCAGGGAAGCCCATGCACAGAGCTGGTTGGCAGGTGCCGTGCCTGAGTCTGACACATGGCTTGGGTGTTGTGCTTTAGGCCCATTCCTGCCCAGGCTCTGGATGCTCCAGGTGTGACTTGGGGAGGCCCTGGACAAGGCTTGAGTACCATCTGACTCTTCCAGAAACCCCCAAGCCCCTTCCTCCACTCCCTGCCCAGAGTTCAACACCTGCTCTGGCTATGGGGTAGAGGCACTGTGGGCCAGGCTGAAGCAGCTTAGCAGCTGGAAACACAAGGGACCATGGTGGCCTCCCCATTTGGGCTGCACCCTGTTGACATTCTTGCTGTGACACTTTCTTAGTGGGAAGCTCATTCTCCTTGCAGCTCTTGCACTGGTGGGAGTGAGTCCTGAGGACCAGCTTCCCAGGGACTTGCCAGAGCAGGCCTGGACTACAGCCAGGGGGTTCCAGGGATCATTTCTGTACCTCCAACTTCTGGCTGCGGTTCCTCTGCTGACCAGGGACCTGGGAGTCATCATGTTACACTGTGGTCTCATTCTGATGTGTAGCATGAGGCTAGCCTGCCTCCTGGGGCTGTGAGGATGAAAAAGGTTCCAGGCAGCTTGGGAGAGAGGGGAGGGCTTGGGGTGCTCAGATGGAGGCCTTATGCCCCAGTGAGCTGAGAGTAGGTCCAATTTCAGTTCCAGCGTGGCCCCCACTTGCTGGGCCTTTCCGTCACTACCTTTCGGCACAGGTGGATGAGTCCTCTGCCCCAGTGAGCCCACACAGGTGTGCAGAAGTGTGCAGGCCCTGGGGAGGTGCATGCTGCCACATGCCGTCGCTCACCTGCTCTGACCGCGGGCATTGCTCTCCTGCAGCCTCCTGGAGGACAGCTACGTCATGAAGGATCCCTTCACCTCGGACAAGGACAGATTCCTGGTCCTCGGCTCGAGCTGCAGTTTATGCAGCAGGCTGGTGTGCGTGGGCCCGGTGGGTAAGCAGCCTGAGGCTGCCTGTCCTTGCCATGTTGATCCCTGAGAGCCTCCAGGAGACCCCCAAAATAGTCCCTAGGTAGGGAGGCTGTGAGCGTCCTTAGAGGCCAGCTGGTCCACCCTATAGCCCACAAAGGGGACAGGTGAGGGGGCAAGCTAGGGTCAGTTAGAGGGTCTCAGCCTGGGGTGAGGAATAGAAGGAGATCCTTGGAGACTCTGTCCCACCCCCAGTGGCCGCACACGGTTCCTCACCCTCCCACGGACAGCACAGACAGCCCTGGGCTCCCTGTCTCCATGTATGATGATCTTCGTTCTACATGTTCTTGGAGGGACCTCCCAGAAGAAGGGACTGTCCTTTCTTGAGCAACTGTTGTGTGCCAGGCCCTGTGCTTGGGACCTATTTTGCAGGTGAGGCTTTTTTCATTCCTGCCCCAAGCTTAGTCAGGTAAAGCAGTGTTAAACCCATTTTGTAGGTGAGGAAACTGAGGTTCAGAGAGGCCAAGTGGGCCGGGTTCATCTGGACAGCTGAAAACCCAAGGATGGGTGGAGGTGTAGCACTGTGGCTTTCAGAGCATGGCCAGTGTGACCAGAGTGGTCCTGGCCTGAGAAGTCCCTGAGCATCTGCCGCAGGGTTCGTGTGTAAAGGATGCATCTTAGGAGTTCTGGTGTTTCAGGTCGTGGGGAGAGCAGGTGCGGCCGGACAGTTCTGGCCTCCTGCCCAGACCAGTCGCCTGTCCACAGCCTCTTTGGTTTGTGGGGACAAAAGGGGACAGCCCTTTTGTCCCTGGCTGCTCCCAGCACCAGGTTATCACCAAGCCTTTGTTCCTGCTGTGATGACTAGGAGAGGGAGGACTCCAGGATTCCCCAATTTTTGGGTGTGGCCGGTGCTACAGTTTCCAGTTGTTGTCACTTCACTGGGAAGGAGCAGGGTGGCCCTCCCCCGAGTCTTTCTATCCCTTCCCAGCTGTTCCCAGGGTGGCCCAGGCCTTGACTGCCTCTCTCGGACACCCTGCCAGGCCCTGGGCCCCTCCTTCCCTCTTGCTGGTCTGGCTCTGGCTGTGTCCCTGTCCCATGCATCCTGGGGGGCTCTGCCCAGCCCTCTGCGTGTGGTGAAGGGTCGGCCTCTGAGAGAGGCTGCACTATGTCCCCAGGGTGCCAGCCTCCTTCCTTTCCTCTTCCTTTCAGGAGTGCAGCTTGTTCTACTCCAAGAGATTTTGCCTCCCTTGTGTCCAGAAGAACATCAGTGCTTTTCCTCAGGAAATTCGGCAAGACGTGGAGAAAAGGAAAGCTCCGTCAAAGAGGCCTTCCAGCCAGCCCAGTTCTCAGACATGAGCAGGCCGGTGCCAGGGCAGCGGGCAGCAGCCTGCACAGAGCCCCTGCGCCAGCCTGGGCCGGGGGTGCTGCTGCGCTGGGAGCCTTGCTTCTGGGCCGTCGGGAGCAGCATCTGTGGCCCAAGGGAGCCGGGGTACCGCTTGCAGCGGCAACAGGGCCACAGGAGCTGTGCCCAGAGGGCAGCCCTGACACCCAGCCCAGGCACTCCCGGGCTCCCCCCCGGGGCTGCTCAGAGGTGACTGAGTGAGAGGGGAGTCCTCTCTCAGCAGGACAGCTCACCAAGAGGCTGCCCGCAGGCGCCTGCGGGGGAAGCTGCCAGGGCATGCTGGGGCCACGGGGCGTGCCAGGTGGCAACAGTGGTCTCTGTGTAAGGAAAACCATTGATGTTGGCTGCCTTCGAGACCAGATAGCAGGTCTAGGGGGAATAGAATTTTTATTTCACATCTTTGTGCAATGCTTAGAAAATGTTGTTTTTAATCTTGACCAGTATTATGTTTGTAATTAAAATCCCAAAGAACCAGCTAATGTTTTGAAAAGTAATCCTTCCACTGAAACATTTGGAGACCCGACATCTGCCCGGGCACTCTGGGCGTCAGTGGGTGGGGTCTCCCGGCAGTGGAGTGCTGGCTTCCAGCCCTTCCAGTCCCCTCAGGCTCTGGCTCCAGCTCGGGCCCAGTTCTGCTCTCTGTCTCCTGCCCAAGTCAGGAATGCCGTGGGCGTCCTGCGCTCACCCCGCACCGTGGGGCCATCATGCTGCCTGCCTGCCCCGCGCCACCTGGGACTGGGTCCCTGGTGCCTGTGAAGCTGGACCCCGCAGCCTGCCAGAGGTCCCACAGCGCCCCTTGCCCCGAGGTACCCCTGTCCCCGTACCTTCCACAGCAGCAGCGTGTGGTGCAGCTCCGTGAGCTCGCGACGGTCTGCGCGGAGTTCTCGGAGGCGGGCGCTGCCCTGGCTCTGTAACGCCTGCAAGGCCAGCTGGCCGCGATAAAGCAGCGAGTAAAGAGCTTCCGCCGCCCGCCGTGTGCTGTGATTTATTTTAAGGTGCCCACACTTTTAAAAGCTTCCTGTTTCATGTTACTTTAGATGCAAGGATGTCGCGTTCTGGGGCCACACTGTCCCAGATCCATTCTGTACACTGAAGGACAACAGGGCCTCCACGGGTGAAGACAGCCTCAGGCGAGGGGCGCGGGGACTGTTCCGGCAGAGCAGACGCAACCGCGGGGATTTAGCTTATTCAAACCAAACAGTTCATGTCACAGCACCACCCAAAACTCGCCAAAACATTTTTAAAAATAGTTTATTTTTTTAAACCATTAAGGCAAAACTGTACCCTGAAATTAACTCTTCACATTCATCCGTCTTACAGTAGGACATTGCAGGCACACAGGTTCCCCTAATTCAGGATAGAAATCAACACACGTGGTCAGTTCAATCTCCTGGCAGGAAAATGAAGAAGACCCAAGATTTTATAAAAATTAAGGTTATTTCATAGCCATTTTCTAATTGCCTGGAAACAATCAGCTAATGTGACTAGAGAAATTCCATTTGCCCTTCTCTGCACACCCTTAATTCCTGAGGTCCCCGGTACCCTCCCCACCTGGGGAGAAGAATGAAGTTGGAGAGAGGACGCCAGGGCTTGCTCAACAATTCCTACTTTGGAGCTGCTCCTGTTTGGTATAGAAAACAAAGGGTCTGAAGCCCCTAAATGCTTTCAGAGCAGAAGCCACCCAAGGACAGGAGCCCGCTTCCGTCCCTTCTCACTGCCTGCCTCCCCTTCCCCAGGGGCGTCAGCATAACACCATTGTGGATCCCAGAGGGTGTTACCGAACACACACCGAAAAGAAATTTTGCCAAGATACTGAAAACAACCTATGAGAAACTCACGGGGTCTGTGGGTTCTGCTTTATGCTTCAGGTTGGACCATCTGGAGGATGCCAGAGAACCAGCGTGTGCAAATAATTTCCATCAGAATGTTTCAAATTGCCGAAGTTCTTTGGTAATACCCATAGGTAACAATTCCCTGAAGAGCAGACAGCTGTTTGCTAAATGAGAGTGGTTAAGGGTCTTCAGCAAAACACTGTCGTATGAAATCAGTGGCCCCGAACCTGGGCCTGAGAAGGCCTTGCTGGCGGGAGGGAAGGAAGGCAGAGTCCCTGGCGCTCCTTGCGTGCAAAGTGTGGCGGAGGGAACGGTCTACACAGGAGGGGGCTGTCTGGAAAGCTGTGTCTGCATGTGCGTGTGCAGTTGTCCTTCCCTTGTTTCATTTCGGCGTTGTGTTTCCAATATGTTCAGGAGCCAGGCTTTTTAGAGTATATATCAATTAACACTGATTTCAAAAGAATCCTAATGTCTGTTATTAGATGAATGATTGTAAGTTAGTAAAATATTCATATTAGAACGTTTGTAAAAAACAAATCACAATATTTAAGATACAGCTATTAACACGGTTCTTTCTACCACACAGTGTAGACAAAATAGTGATACTCAACACAAACACTGAAACCTTACCCAAAGGGAACTAAGTGGCATCCGTGTTTTGTGAGGTACATTTCTTTTTAGGCCTGAAAAAGGAACTGACTGTGCCTTTAAAAAAGTGAATTTTCCAAAAATGAGTGATTTTACTGTGAAAAGATCAGCCACTCACTTGTCTTCAGGGCTTGAAGCCAGACTGTCTCTGACCTGAGGCAGAGTTGCGGCCTGGGGCCGGGAAAGGTGACAGGTGCCTGTCCCCTGCCCGGCCCTGCTCAGCACCGTCCCCAGGGCAGGGCTCCTGCAAGACTGCGTCAGTGCATCAGATGAACGGATTTTTGATGCTGGGTTGGGAGGGAAGAAGGGTTAAGAGAGGAGGAGGCTGGCATGATCCTGTCTCTGGAGAACAACATGGAAGTTTTTCACATTTTCTACGCTATAAACACCAGTATTTCTTTTTTTTTTTTTTTTTTTGCAAATAATGCATCTAACAGCCATAGGGCCACTGAAGCACTTGCTACTGCTTCGGCCAGGCTGTGACATTGCACATGGACACAGTTTGGTCTGTCCTTGGCCCAGGACTCCAGGAGATGTGGCTGTGCGTGTCCCAGCCGAACCACGTCCCACGGCCCCCCTCCCTCACAAAAGGGCTCCTCTGAGGTGAAAGTAACCGACTGTGCTTTTCACGTCTCTCTCAAACTGAAGTTCCGAGAAGCAAATTGACTGCCCTGTTCCAGATTTGCACGGTGTCCTCAGGTGCCCGGGGCTGGTGAAAGGGCAGCGGCCCTGGGCACCAGCCTGTTGCTCTCTGCCCCCCTAATGTGGGGCCTCACGTGTGGCTTTTGTGATGAGCATGCAGCCCATGACACTGAAATAGTGTCTAAGAAGCTGCTGCCTTCCACAAACATAGCCTGGGAAGCAGTGAGACATTACTTAACTAAAGCATGAAGCTCGCTGTCTTTAAAAAAAAACAAAAAACTTCCAGTTTCACATTTTAGTGTGTATTGTGGTTTCCGGAGAAACACAATAGATCTCCTATGCTGAGTCCGACCAAATTTCCTGCCTTTATCCTTACCCTGATCTATGGAGTCAATGACCATTTTCTTGAATTCATCAAATGGCACCTAAAAACATATAAATCCCAGCAAGAACCTAGAGCTCAATGTTTGGAGCCTAATCTTGGATCTTTCTAGGCAGAAGGACTCTCAGAGGAGGAGGGGGACCACTTCGTGGTTTAGTGGCTTCAGTGTATCTGATGGCGAGGTGTCCCTTCGCTGCCTCCCACGCGGCTGGGGCAAGTCAGCCAGCGTTTGTCTGTCACAACCCTCCCTTTGCTTCTCACCGCGGAGCAGGCTGAGTGCCTTTCCACGGCAGAGCTCATGGACGTTTCACTTCTAGACTGGGACGTTTGAAGATGGGCTTCGGTGACAGCTTCATCACCACTGCCATTAGGACGGCACACAGTCCCCCAGACTGACCAACCCTGCAAAGATTGGCTTGGAAAGAAATTCCCATGCAGCCGAACAAATCAGCTTGGAGAAGTTAAGAGAAGCTGGACCACTTTAAATACTTCCCCATGCTCAACAATGCCAATGATGTCAACACTGGATGCATTGAAACAGGTCTTCTGTGAACACTTTTCAATAATCGGTAAGCCCTCAGTGGGTGGCATCGATCTTGATTTGTGACTTCTATGGACAGTAGAGTTTCCCTGCCTCTCCTGAATCTACGCCACTGTTCTGAACTTAGTCTTTCAAAGAGTAACCCCTCAGGAACACCGCATCAGGCAGACTGTGCTAACCGCAGAGGACTGGCTGGCTGTCCTCAGAGCGGGAGCTGGGCAGAGGTGCCACCTCTCGGCCGGTCATCTGGCCTCACCTGCCAGCTGTAAGTGCCAGGGAAGAGCAGGGCGCTGCCGGAGGTGCAGAAAGTGCTCTGTTCCCGGGGCCCAAAGACTTGGTCCTGCATCCTGAGGCTGGTGTTTCCATTGTAAAATGGGGGCTAATTCCCATTCTGGACCCCTCAAGGGGTTGAAGCATGGAGGAGACCACAGGAGCCGGCTTCGAAAGCCATCAGGAACCACAGCGTGTGTAGGTGGTGAGCTGGTGGCACCTGACCCGTTCTTCTAGTGGGATCTGCATTTTGAAAGGCCTCACAGGTTGAAGAGGTACTTTGGAGGTGGCTGGCTTTCCCCGGGCCCTGGAAGCTCTCGACAAAAGGCCACACTGGTGGTCTCATGGGTCTCAGCTGGGAACGCTGGGCCCACTGGGTTGAAACGATGAATCCAGGCCTATCTGGAGTTCAGTGAGACATTCCAAAGACAGGTAGAGTGTCTGCTGGGTCAGCATCCAAGTCTCCCTCTGTCATGCATCGGGCTGGTAAGTATCAAATGTGCTGGCTGTTGTCACCATGGTTTGACACACAGTGGTTTTGTCACAGTGGCAGCTGGAGGCAGGAAGTGCTTGGAATCACAGAGGGGTGCAGGTGGGTGCTAAGAGGAGACAGACCTTAGAAAGTCATGGTTGTGTTAAGGCTTGCTTTGAGGCATCTGTCTCCAGCCTCACCTGGCAGGATCACTCCCAGGAAGGGACCCTCCCCAGGCTACCGGGAGTAGGTAAGAGGGGGAAGCTCCTGGTGGGGGTGCTGACTGTAGACCAGGACCATCCTAAACCCGGGTCACACCTAATCTCAGTTGCACCAAACTGGGGCAGCAACTTGTGCATGTGTGTATCTTTAAACAACCCAGATTTCTTAGAAAGTCACAAAAGCCATTATTTCTCTGTGTGCAGGCAACCACAGGCATGCGTGTGCTTAAGGAGCCCTAGTCACAAATGGTCTGATTACAGAGACATCAGTGAGGCCCCAGTGTGTGTGCACCTTAAAGTTAGCAGTGCCGTTTGCAGCGCCCATCGAGGTAGCTGGTACACAGCACGTTAGGGGGAAAGTGGCTGCTAAATTAATGGTGTACGTAGCATCACACGCCAACTATTCCCTTGAGCTTCTGCTGAGCTCTGGGATGCTGTGCTGTCCCTGGAACCTCCAGACAACGCTCGAGGCAGTTCGTGTCCCTTGGGGTCTCAAATGGCCAGTGTAGGAAATGTGTCAGAACAGGCATAAAGGTACCTTCTATGCTCTTAAATGAAAAAACCCTTTAGAATAGGGACAGCTCCCCCAGGTGTGCTTAAGTGCCCCGAGTACTGGGTTTCTCTCTCCCCCTCTGCACGTTCATTAGCTATGCACGGGGGACACTCTGCACTCATCAGAGCTGGAGGAAGGTCAAGGGGAAACCCGCGAGTGAGGTGGGGAGCAGGAATGGTCACTAGCTGCTGTAGTTGGAAGCATCTTGCACTTCATCCAAGCAGTCTCATGCCTGCGTGGCCCTCCGGCCCTCCAGGTGTGGTGGTGCAGAATTCAGCATGGGGCCACCCAGCTGGCAACGCCCACATGCAGAAGGGGCGGGGCGCTGCCAGGCTCCCAGCGGATTTCGGAGCGGCCCGCTGTCCGGTGCGGGGCCCTGCTGCTGGCTGGCACGCCACATTCTGCTCAGCACGTGAGACCGGGGCTGTCTGTTTCTGTGGTCTCTGAGGAGTCTGGCACTTTTTGCTATTAAAAGTTGAGAAAATGAAGAACCAGGTTTAAACAATGACTTGTTGAAGAGTGGGTTAAGTTGATTTCCTGCGTTCGCTGCCAGAGGAAGAGGACCCCACACAGGGGTCTGAAACTCCTCGAACCTGTTACGACATCTCTATTGTACATTTTGCTGAAGTCTGGGGAAACCGAGCAAGCAATACATGCACTCTTTGAACGGTTCCTATTTGAAGTGCAACAGTATTTTGAACTGGTGCATAGTCAGCCTATATTTACTACTGAAACCCTTAGAAATCTTTGATTAGGTGACCCAAAACATTCTGGCACTGAGTGGCAATTAGTGACTTTGTTATTTAAAGAAATGGGAACATGTGCCTTTCCTTCCTATGGATACAAGTGGACAGTGGCGGGTGACTTTCAGGCTGAGTCACTTGTGGGCTCCCTTCTGGCTTCGTGGGGACACCCCCGGAGTCTTGCTAGGCACCAAGAGAACGGCGCTCACCAACCCTGCAGAGCATCAGGAAAGCTCACGCAGGGCGGTCAGCTCGCCTGTTACGGCCGAGAGCCGGAACTAGGGAGTGGTTTTACATGGGTTTTATGAAAATTTAAGCAGAATGAATGGCTTTTCTAAAAACCTTGAGGCTTGTGCTCCTGGGCCATGCCGGTGGGAGCAGCGTTTGTCTGGAGCGAGAGGCCGCGTGGTCAGCGGGGGCAGCGCACACTTGGCATCGGACTCCAGCCGCTGATGCTGACGTGTGTCTCGTCGGTACGGGGAGTTCTCACTCTAGGAAGGGACACGGAACGGATGTGCCATTGGTCCAAGGGCTAGCTTCCTTCCGAGGCAGGATCACCGCTTGATTGCTGTCATGTGTGGAAATACTTTCCTTTGCTCTGACCCCTAAGACACTTGGGCAGGCCGCCTGCTGCTTGCTGGCCAGCAGATCCTTTGACTGAACTTAAAAAAAAGAAAAACAAAACCAAAACACCACTAAATGTGTAATTTTTTAAAAAAGGATGTCCTACTCCTAACTTTCACTTTTTTCCTGGTGGAAGTCTCACAGTTGCATCGTCCTTTCTACTGCCATATTTTCATCGTGTGGATCTGGGGAATTTGATCCCTGTCAATCCCGATCACTCTTTAGATAACAACCTCAGAAGCACCAAATTTTCTAAAGATAGGGGAGGGGCCTCAAGGACACGGTGAAGGAGGTGCACGGTGGCGCCATGGAGGTCACAATCGGCACTGGCAGGTCCAGTCTGGTTCTGGCTGGAGGGACGATTAATCCACGAGACAAACAGGAGGAGGAAGTACTCCCAGGTCCCATGTGTTCTGGACCGACTACCCTATCAACATTGCTTTCCCAGCTGCACTGAGGTGAAGTTGATCTTTAAGGCTAAAACAAACATTTCAGATGTCAGAAAAACTACGTTACATATGCAGTGGCGGACAAAGAGACTTGACTATCAAATTCTTTGTAAAAAAAAGAACCAACTGCTGTGAAATCTCAGAATAAGTAAAACTGCCACTCAAAGGACGCGGTACCCCTCCCTCAATCCCCAGGGTGAGCAGCCCCTCCCAGCCGAGGCTGTAAAGTCACATGTGCTCGTGTGCTCCAGGCAGCATGTGCTACCACCAAGAGTTAAAAAAATAAAGCATCATATTTCAAAAAGCAACACAGGAAAAGACATAGGAGCTGTCAAATGGGGCCCAGAACATTTACAAATAATTTGTCAATTTGTCCCTAAAAATACTATCATGCCCGCAAACGGCCTGATTGAGTTGGTTGAGATTTCACAGGAACAGAGGGCAAGGAGCGGGAAGCTGGCCCACTCGCAGAGTTTGTCGTGTCCCTGCTCACCACACATGTTAGCTTAAAACAGTCCAGGGGGTCTCGTGACGTCGTTTTCTGGGCTCTTCTACACAAACCTGGAAATAGGCTTTTCCACATATTAGTTATGACCATGAGAACAGAGAACTGAAAACAACAGCTGCATTTTGATAGCTTATCAAATAGTTCTATAAAACTCTCAATCCTATGATTAAAAAATAGCATGTTGTCTTTCTTCAGATTTAGGAAACAGAATGGAGTCTTCCAAATAAATATTTTGCTGCTTTTAAAATACCTAACCTTTGGATACATCTAGATTTACACAATTATAAATGTTAAAAAGTGCTGATTAGTTTTCAAAATTATAAAGGAGCACAACAGTCAAAAGGGTAGTAAAAAGGGAAGACAGACCACGTATTTCGAGGTTACCAGTTAATTAAATGGTCAATTATGCATGTGATATAAAGAAATGTGCACCGATTAACAGTGGGTGAGTTAAAATCTGATCACTGAACATAATTCCCCTTAATTTTCCAAGTCCTGGTATTAGCCACCTATCACCAGCATTTGAGTGCTATGCACGCTCTTAGAAGTACTGGTTAAAACAAAGACAGACATGGAATAATATTCCAGTTACCTAGAGCTTAGACTTTCCAATCTCTAAGGCTAAAGTGGTGGATATTTGTGCAAAATCATGCTGCTCCCGTTTCTCCTCTGTAGTGCTGTCAGCTTTAAAACTCCTTGAAAAGTTGTTGTTGTCGTCGATTTAAGAAAAATCAGTACATGTCCCTGTAGATCTCTTGCAGCAGCGGGTGCAGCGCCGCGTCCGACTCCGTCTTTTTGATGACCTGCACCAGCTGCGCATGCTCCGTGACGAGCTGCCGCAGGTCGGCCATCTTTTGAAGAAGTTTTGGGAAGAGAAAGATATCGTCCGGATGGTTGTTCTGCAAGTGAAGTTTGAGCACATGCACAATACCCTCCTGCATTTTTTCAATGTGTCCTACGTTTAGAAGGCCAGGGCGATCTATTCTCAAAAGAAGAAAGAGATGTTTGAGTGTGACAATCACCTAATAGCTGGTTATCAGCTCGAGGAACCAAACATTCCTATTTTATGTGTCCTGTCTTAGAAAAAGCCAAGCTGCTTTTAGATACCGTCCACTGGACTGGAAGATAGAAATTGACTTTTCCAAAGTCACTAAGCAAGATAGGGACAGACAGGACAACGCTCGTTCCCAAACATTCATACTCTTAGACCACAGTAACGCCCGAATTCCACCTTACCACGTGGCCCTGTCGTCGTGGATTTACCTGAGTACAGCCCGTCAGGGACAGAACCAAAAACGTTGGGAGTTATGGTACATTCTGACGGTGACGACAACAACCAATTTTGCATAATATGGAAAATGAAGTTCTTGTTCCTGAGTCAAAATTAGATATTCGGCTTCAATTTTTCCACCAATATTTAAGGAGATTATGGTAGACTTAGGTTTTGTGGCGTATAGCTCTGTTACAGGTACCTTCTCATATGACTCAGGTGACAAGAAAGCAGGGTGAGAAATGAATGGGTGCTGGGGTGGGGAAGGGATCCCAGCTGGAAAGGATGCTGAGGATGCCCTGCAGTGGGGAGGGGATGGGTGCCCTCCCTGGGGCAGCTGGCACCAGCCTACCTGGGACAGTCTCAGACTCTCGGTCCAGAAATACTGCCCCAGGCCATACCCAGTCGGCAGCGCTCCCTTTAAAGCCCCATTCCTTGCTATGATTTTCACATGTTGCTAATGATGTGGACTGTTTATCTTCATTGTTTTTTGGGTGTAAAATAAATATAATTATTAAATTTTTAAACAGAGAAAATTTTAAAAAGACAGAAAGAATCCCCCCTCATAATTTTAACCCTACCATAACAGGTTTAACATTTATGTTACTGGATATATATATATATATATACACACACATATATATATAGGACTGATGTAGGATTATAATTTCTTTTATAGAACTGTGATCATGCTACATATACGCAGTTCTGAAATTGCCTTTTATCCACATGCTACATCTTGATCATATGAAAGGACGAGTCCTGGGTAACTGCTCTGCCCTTTAATATTACACTTTATGCCAGAGGGTAAGGACTTCCTCCTCTGACTGTGCCCGGCCAGATGGTCACGGGGACCTGCCCGCTAGGGCTGAGTCTAGGCAGGGCAGCCAGCCTCAGTTCTGACAGTGGGTAGGCCACGGGGACAGCATGGCTTTGCCATGCTGGGTAAAGTCGGCAGAGTTTACAGTGGGAGGAGGATGACCTTCCTAGACCCGAGACAGGGCGCTTTAAAGGCACGTGACACTGAGCCAGAAGTCTGGGGGCTGCAGAGCCAGCGTGCAGAGAGGCCCAGGCTTCTCTCCACTGGGGTCTGTGTCCCCTGGCAAAGTGCACCTTGCGATCGCTGCCAGTCAGGAACCGAGATTTCCCATTAGGAAACAGCATAAATATTACCAATAGTGACAGCAATTATACTAACGTCTGCATGGCACTTTAGAGACTATCGTCCGTAACATGGATATAATATAATAATACAATTAATTATATAGTAATATTATAAGAATATAATAATTATAATATCTAGGCCATATATATTATATATCATAATACAATTGTAATTATATCTAATGTTTATATTATATCTAACGTATTAGCTGTAAACATCTTATATCTGTTTATAATATTAGATATAACTATAAAAGTAGTATATTTATATATTACAATTAAAGTATAATTTACACACTATACAAATATTTATTTATATATAATAATACTATATGCTACGGTATCACACAGCATTGACGTAATCCCACCTAAGTCTACTTAGCAGCAACTCGGGGCTCAGACGTCCCCCTACTCTGCTAGTGTCCACTCCACCTCAACAGCTCAAGCTGGTACTGGGTTTACCACTGTCAAATCCTTCAAGATAGGAGCCTGTAAGAGACTCGGCTCTAGCAGATTAAATCAGCCACTCACCTCCACAGCAAATTATAGCAGCCACAAAAAGGGAAATGTCACTGTCATCCAGTTCCAGTGCATTGAACTTCATGGCGAAATCGAACTTCGGTTCCATGATGTCACAAAATGGTTTTCTTAGGCTTTTTAGGAATTCACGAGTTATAAAACCATTTCCGTATGCTACCAGCATCCCGTCTTTGTTCATCACAGAAGACAGCATTGCAAATATGGCCTCGTAAACCCCATATTTTAGCAAAGTCACCTGGTCATTCAGGTCCAAGTTCGCGAAGCCTGGGATGGCCTTGGCAAACTCCGTGAGCTCCGTGACGGTCTCCACTGACGTGCACTGGCAGCAGTGGAAGATTCGCACCTCTGCCTCCTTGTTCTGGATGCCGTTGGCCACCAGCTTGGCCACCAGCGTCTTCTCGGCCATACACAATGTCTCCATATCATGTATAACGAAAGGCTGCAAAGAAGGACACACTGAACTAAGTCGGGTAATTTGTGACAAGCTATACTTTCAATTACCAATAAACTAACAAGTAGCTGCTGTAACCAAACCACCACACTTGGTGCTACGGAGAATCCAAAATATGCATGAGACACAGTCCTCCTCCTTAGACAACTTCAGAATTAGTTGGGGAAAATAAGACATTAACAGCGAACTAACAATATAAATCAGTAAGATAATAAAGGTTATTGCCTGATATTGGGTTGTGATTTCATTGCTAAGAAACTGATGTATTGATTTTGGCAATAAAGCTAACAAGAGAATATTAGCAAAGCACCTTTAATATTTATAATATTCTCTGAACTCCTAAATACCATTGCAAGATGCTTAATTACAATAATTCTTAATTTTACGAATTTATAAACCTTAGAGGTAAGCATCATTACTTAACACTGACCACTGAACGAGTAAATCTGGCATGTAAATATATACAAGTCAGAAAGTCGGATATGAAATACATTATTTGTAGAAATAAGCAAACAAGCATTTAAACTCTTTAGGGATAAAGTGGAATGGCCTTGGCATGCCCCGTTTCTCTCTGAGCACAAGACCGCAGTCTCCACCCAGCGCTTCGTGTTCTGGAATAAGTGCCAAACCCCACAGCAGCTCCCCACGTGCTGCTGTGCTATTTGCATCTGGACCCGCAGGCCCCCCATTTCCTAAAGAGGTCGTGGTGGAAGAAGAGATGGTTGCCCATATTAGTTGAAGCCAACATGTTTACAAGGGATTATATTTCTGGTGGGGCTGAGGAGAATGGGCACAAACACCACCATTGGCTGAACCTGACATCTGTGTGCAGAGCAGAAAATGACCACATCCGAGGGATCTCTGATTTACCACGTGGTCTACAGCACACAGAGGCTATAACGCAGCGGGTAGAGGCATCATTTCTAATCCCTCCTGGAATACCTAAGCCCAGAGTGCAGAGGCATCTGCCCATGGGCAGAACTCGCCGCTGACGCTGCTGCTGGACCCGTGGCAGGAAGTGTTCCCTGTTCCTGGGCTCACAGGAGCACCTCAAGGAATCCCAGTGCAGACCCTTCTTCAGGGCACCTGTGGGATCGGCCCCAAGGGGTGAGGCAGATGTGTTGCTAACAGCCAGACAGATTGTCTTTGAAGTACTTAAATACAACTAGAATTTGCAACATAGTACTGGACAAAAAAAGCCTCACTCTGCAACGGACAAAAGAGGATTTTTTTTAAATATTATTTATTAGAGATAGAGTCTCACTCTGTCACCCAGGTTGGAGTGCAGTGGCATGATGACAGCTCACTGCAGCTTCAAACTCCTGGGCTCAAGCGATCCTCCCACCTCAGCTTCCTGAGTAGCTAGGACTACAGGTACACACCACCATGCCTGGCTAATTTTTTTTTTTTTTTAATTTTTTGTAGAGATGGGATCTTGCTACATTGCCCAGGCTGGTCTTGAACTACTTACTGGCCTCAAGTGATCCTCCCATGTTGGCCTCCTAAAATGCTGAGACTATAGGCATGAGCCACGCCCAGCCCAAGATATTTTAAAAATTACTCATAAATGAGTGAAAGCATTTTCAATACAAAATTCAAAGCCAAATTTCTAAATATCTTATCTAATTAAGGAAGACTAAAATGGTCTCTCTCCAAAGGTCTTAAGAACAGACCAGATTACCATTATTCTGGAAAGGTTTAGGGATAGTTCCTCTTCACAGAAAGTTTAAGTTCAGATTTAAGGAATTAACATTTATCAGACGGACTCGATAAATATGTCTACAGGGTAGATGGCAGTATTCCCTCAGCTCCAGAAAATATGCTACTAAGCTACCTTCACCTTATTCAAATTACTGGATTTTTCTAAAGTATAATACATTCAGCAGAAATAAAGGTGTTAAATTAAAAAAAAAAAAAGACTTCTGTGGTAAAAAAAATTTTGGAGAAATAGGTAAGTGAAGCTGGGTTCTCCCAGAGTCTTTAACATAACAACGTGTACTGGGAATCTTCTGGAAGGAGGCGAGGTCACACAGTGGTTCCCGCAGCGTTTGGCTACGGAGGGATTTGGAGCATCACACAGGACTAGTGAGTGTAGGCCTGGCTACGTAATTTGCGGAGCCAGAGCAAAATGAAAATGTGGGGTCCCTTGTTAAAAGAAAACTATTAGGAATGTCGGACAGCCACAGCAGAGCATTAACCCCAGTGCGGGCCCTTCTGAGCACAGGGCGCTGCAGAGCTGCTTAGCTTGTGGGGAATGTGCTCTCATAAGTGAGGACTTGCACGGCAACAAACATTCCATTTCATTTTGTAAGATTATCACTTGGATTTTAGAAAGTGGACCTCATTTAATAGGCAAAATGAAAAAACCATTTGAACTCAAAACAAGTGTTAACATTAAGAAACATATTAATTAAAGCTAAAGAGAAACTGTGTCATAAAATACCCTTGCAAATTTGCCAAACTTGATTGATAAGCATTCTTGGTAAGACTATTTTTAAAAAATCCATGCAGCTTGTATGTAACTTTGGAATGTGCCTTTTACACTGAAGTCTGAATATGAATATATCTGACATTAGAGGCAGTCATTTCAAACAAATTAAATAAAGCATGCCATAAAGATCTTAAACAGCACAAGGCCGAAAGCTGCCCAGTGTTCCCCAAATCACTCCAGGCCAAGCCCTGAAGGCGCCCCTGGCCGGCGCTGCTGGCCTTGCCAGAGCTCGCCACGTTCCACGGTGTTAACTGATGCTAATACTGCTCACGAGAACTCCTCTACATTGGCAGCTGTCATCTCTTAGGAAAAATTAAATGTGAATCACTGGTAGAATTGCTCTGGATAAAATTATTTAATAAGCTCTTGGTTATGTTTTACTGCTATTTCTAGAAGCAGCATAAAATATTAGGCATGTGTTTTAATCTAAAGACAACTTGAGTCATAGGTATAATATCTGACCATACACAGTCAGCAAAACTCCAAGATACGCTGCAAGGTACCATCTGTCAAAAGGAGCAATTCTATTCCAGCATGCTGCCTGGGAGGACAGCCTATTCCAAAGATTCAGAAATGTTGAGAACAATGCTGGATTCCTCTCTCAGAACTGATCTTAAAACCTGCGCTCAGCTGCATGTCAAAAATTAGTGTCCTTGCTTCATAATTTTTTTTCCAAACAAGACATTTTACTCTGTTTAATCTCAACTTGCATACTAGAGTAGCTACAAGGGACTCATGGTTTTGTCTAAAATTCAATTATATTCTCAGAGGGTAAAGATTTTCCATAACCGAAGACAAAGACTGTAAAGACTTTCTAAGAAGGTGCAGGTAGCTTCTAAAGCCAAAAGCAGCTAAGCCTGAGCAAAAGCGAGTGTGTGTGCATGCATGTGTATGCACATGTGTGTACACACGTGTGTGTACACACATGCATGTTGGGGGCCGAGCCCTTGGCTGTGGGCAAGCAAACGTCACAAGAAAGGCACTGCCTTCATCACAGCCCCTCAGTCTGTTTCCACGTTGCTTCTTCCAAAGTCTTTCCACGACATTCTTAACCTGACAGGTCAACATAATAACTTTTTAAGATGCTGTTGAAAAGCATCTCTTTTGGAAGCCATGCTCCGGGGGGAACTACTGTCCCCCCTTCCTCTCTGCTCTGCTTCCGTCCCTGTCCAATCAAGAGGCAGCGAGTTCCCCAGAGGAGCTCCGGCCCCATCGCTAAGGGCCCGACCATTTGCTGCCCCCCAGTCCTGAAATTTCAGGGGCTCAAACCAGTCCCAGTGTCCAGATGGAAACAGACTTTCCCCAGCCACCCCTCACCCCTTCCCTCGGCTAAAACCCACCGTTCCCCAGCGCAAGGTGCCCACCGGCCCCCTGCAGCGCCCTCCCCAGCTGCAGTGTCCTCCCTCCAGGTCCCGCTGGCCGGGGGCTTTGCTTTATCTGATCAGAAGGCCATGAGGTGGTCTTCGCAGAACAAAGGACTAGACGACCACAGAGATAAGTGCAACCCCCACTTCTAGCAAACCAGAGAGACTACTTTAAAATTAAAATCTGCCCAGCCTCTGTCTTTCCGCATCAAGGCTTTGCACACTTGAGGGCTGAGTTTTGGACGGAGCTGTGGGGCTGGCACCTGCGCTCCCCGGCAGCCTGTCCTCCCGGGACGATGGCGTGATGGCGTCTGTTTACTGGCAAATTCCTCATCCCTCCTCCCACCCCCGAACAGAAATGAAGGCAGCTGCAGGCCCCGGGGTCGGCTGCCTTCCTGAAGCTCTGCGGGGCCACGGTGAGGGCTGAGGTCGAGGTGAGCGTGTCTGGGCCGATGCTTGGTCCCCTAACGGATCTCCCACCTACCGACAGATGGGCTTGCTCTCAAAAACGTGGACGGGATACACACGGGCTATGGTCTTCTAACAGCCACAAAACCAGAGCTCTGCAAAGGGATTCGGGCAGTGTGGCCTGGTGGTGGGCATCTAGCCGGCTCGGCCCTTTCCCAGACTGAGCGGAGGGGGCGCCTGCACCGCGTGCTACGTGCTCCAGAGAGCCAGCGGCCCAGGCGGGGAGAAAGAGGAGGCTGCGCCTTCAACATCCTGCGTGCAGGACACGGGTGGGACACGACCTTGGCTTGGCGCAAACGGTCTCAAGTGACCAGTGATGCAATAGCTGGACATGCCCTGCAGCTGGAGCCTGCAGTGCCCTGGCCTGGAGGCGTGTGGACAGGAGCGGACACCTGACTCTCAGCAGAGCACCAAGTTCTGTCTTTCTCCCGAAAACAGAATTGTGAACCACATCCTAGACTATTAATCTGTTATTTGTTTCCTTAAGACCAAAATGCAGATTCCTGTCTGAGAGTAACCGTGTGTGAAGAGTCCTCAGCTGTCCTGACCTCCTCGCTCTGGCGGAGGGGGACGGGCTCATTCTAAGAGCCCTGGGGGTCTCCGTGGGGGGACATAGAAGGACACTCTGTGGAGTCACATTCACACTAAACAGGGGTATTTTGTTAAGAGCAAAGATGACTTTTAAGTTTGCTTTAAAGTCTTAACATCCAAGGAGAACTGTAAGATCGGGAACAACAGTTGTGGTTACCCTAAGTTTGAACTACGCTAACCATCTCCAAGACGGAAATGCAAAGTGAAAAGATGACCCGTGCTCTCACCCTCGTCATCCACAAAGAGTCTAATCGGTATGAGCTGGGCTGCCCAGCGTGGGTGTTTGCTGGAACCTTCTAAAATGTCTCAGCCTATTTAATTGGAGAATTCACTGAAGAATTAAAAGACTCAGTAAAAAAGAGGTTTGGTTTGTTCATGAAAGTAAGTAGCTTGTGAAACCCTTTATTTTCCAATGACTAAAAATCCCAGCTAGTAATTCCCAATAAGGACTGCTCCAAGCCATTCGTCAGTACAAATTAAACCTGTTTCAACACACTCATAGGAAACCGGCAAAGCATCTGCACCAGCCTAGGGCTGTTCCCCTCTTTGAAGGTAGCTCGGAGATTCGTTCTGTAATAGAGACAAAGACTTATTTCACTGTGGGGGTGGGGGCAGGATGACGCTGGGCCAGGCAGGTGACCACAAGGGGCAACCTCAGTTGCCCCTGAAAAGGTCCAGAACTTTCCAAAAAGACAATAAAGTTTCTGTGAACAGATGACCCTTTCCAAGCCCTGACATGTCCCTGCCTTCTCACTGAAGAAACAGGAGGCAGGTGTGTGGGCTGCGGGGGTGGGAGGGGAGGGGACGGGGAGGTCCAAGTGCAAGGACCAGTTTAGGATGCAGAGCACATTTTGAATGTGCCGTGAGTGGTTTTGTTTTATGGCCTTAAAATAGGGTTTCAAAAAAATGCACTTAGGAAACAACCCTAGTACTTGGTAAACTATTAACCAGTGGCTTTTCTTCTCACGGGGTATTAATAACACAGCCATTAGAATGACTTGGTCGCTAAGACCTTTGCGGCAGGGCCTAGCAAGAGGATAGGAATTGCCGTTAAGCTAAGTTTTGGTCTCAGAATGAACCGTTTCCATTTCCACTGTCTTTTGTTTGACCTCGGAATAAATACTATTTTCTCAACATTGAACACGTTTCCTCAATCATGCCCTAGACTCCAGCTGACGCGCTGCCAACGGAGCCCTTCGACCGGCGGAAAGACACCTACTGGGTTGTTGCTGGCCTTCCCCGCGAGGATGACGCGGGCCTTGACCTTGTTCATGTTAAAGTTCTTCAAGTAGGCCTCGTGAATCCTCTTGGCAAGGGACTTGAGATCGGCGGTCTCAGAGTCGTCCACGTCATGTTCACACGTGAGAATTTCTGCTTTCAGTTTTGCTTTCTCGGATCTTGGCATCCGTCCAAAGCGGATTGCTGGGTCGGGGGAAACACAACAGGAAGCAAACAGAATGAGCCGGGGGTCAGGCACCGCGGGCGGTGACCGCGTCAGGGGGTGGGTGGGAAGTCCCCACCCGGAGTTAAACCAGGAATAACTGTACGGCAAGCTAAAAATCCGTTTCTCATCACTATTCAACTTTCTAATGCGGAGAGATGAAAATAAAACTCAAACTCCGTAAGTTCTAGACTTCTCAAAAAGACTAAAGTCAAAGGTAACAGCACCACTTGTCCCACGAGACGGAGCGCTCGCTGCCACTCGCCGTGTCATCACCCGCGAAGGGTGAGGACAGGAAAGTGAGCTTTGGCATGAGCTTGTGTGTAATACCTTGTCCTTTCTCCAGGAGGTAGAGATGCAACCCTTATGAACTACTTATTTTAAATATACCTTCATGTCACAATTAGCACATTCTAAAATAGAGTATGATCGCATAAAAGGAAGTTCATAATACGGTAAAGTGTTGGAAATGCCACACGCTTCACATGGAGGAGATGAACATTCTGTCATCTCAGTGACTTCCATTGGTTTTTATATTTTATATCACAGTCCTACCATTTGAAGTTTCTAGCAATAAGTCTAAGTGCTCTGCTGAACCTCCGCTATTTGAAACTTTTATGTTCTTAGGCTACTCTGACTGCAAAGAGATCTGGCATTAAATGCTGGAGCACATTCGGTCGCAGAGCAGTCCACTCCGAGGGGGGTGAACCGAGGACATGTCTGGGAGAAGGCTGGACCACCTTACCTACCGTTGTGTGACATCCCGACCGAAAGGCACTTGTGGAAACGACAATACTGGCACTTATTTCGATTCTTTTTCTGAATCTTGCAGCTACGATCACATTTGTCATATACCAGCTTTAGTCGAACGGTTCGCCGGAAGAAACCCTGCGAGATTAGTATACGATTTATTAAAGAATGTGGACCACTAGCAAGTCAACGTCATTGCTTTATTCTTCTTTGTTGTTCATTTATCATCTCTTTTTAAATGAACTAAATATAGAGAAACAGTTCTGAAAAGTCTGATATTATTGGGGAAAATGGAGAATTTTAAATTTCATTACATTTAAAATGAAAAACAATAAAATGGGGCAAAATTCAAAGTAATTCTAAAATGTCCTCATCTGACTTGGGGAGACAGGATGATGGTTTTCCAGAGAGTTGCGTAGCCCTGCCATGGTGTGTATGAATGAAACTTTTCCCTCTATTGTGACATTTCCATATTTGTGACTAAAAACTTGCTAGGGATTTTTGTAAGAGCATATTAACTTCCTCAAAGACAAAAACTAGAATAAAAGGAAGCCAGCTATTTGTAAACAATTTTCTTGCTTCCTAAGAGCATCTTAAACTTTACCCAGTAAGAAACAACTTTATTAGTGAGTCCATAAGAGAACCAAAACTAAACAAAAGTAATGAAATCATGGCCCTCAGGGAAAAGGCCATTTTACGAGTAGCTTTTTAAAAGGTATGTGGTCAGAAAACATGGAAGGAGTTTATTTTTGCTTTGGGTTTTTTTTCTGTCTTTGCTTTTAAATCATTCCTCCGTGTTTCTGACGTGGCAGCTCTGACAGGCCCACAGGAGAAGGGACAGCAATTGCCTGGGGACGTGAGAGCAAAGGCTGATAGCTTCACCGGGTGTCCTCACGTAGCTTTGCAAAGCAGGCTGGCTACAGGACATGTGGCATGAAAGAGGAAGGGCGCGGAGGGACAGTTCTGAACGGCAGGACGCCTCGGCGCCCCAGCAGCGCGGCCCACTGTCCCTGGGCACCAGCCTCCAAGGCCAGGCCCGGCCCGGGGCAGGACGTCAGCGTTTCAGGAACCTGGATTGTGCAGCGTACCAGGAAAGGCCGTGGCATTTTCTAAAGTTAGCACACATTTCCAGCATGTGCAATGAAAGGGGATTTCTGATTCTAACCGAACATTCGGAGTATTAGATCTCCCACATGTCGTGTGCATGAAGCGCCAGGCTTGAGCATGCGCATGTAACCCTGAAAGCATGCGCTGCTCCAGGGGCCCTCGGGATATAACAGAAGACCCTTCTTGTCACCATGCTGGCCACACAGAAGGGCCGATTGTTCTGTGGGCAGCTTGCTGGACAAGGGCTTATCTTCACACCCTCTGGCCCTGGGTCATAGCCGTGCAGGGCCTGGCTGAGCTGGCATGAGGACAAGGATACGCACAGGGCACACGGGCTCGGGTGCACAGGCTCCCACCCTGCGGGAACTGCCCGCGGCTGGGAGTAGCAGCCGAGAAGCCACACCGGCTCCAGCCCCGCACTGGGCGCTGTGGTACCCTGAGCAAGACACTCCGTCTGTGAGGGCCAGTTCCCTCCCCCGGCACATGAGAACACCCGCCCTACCTGGCCCTTGGGAAGGGTCAAGAGGTAAGTGGGTAAATGCTCTCCCCTTTGTACTCGCATGAAAGGGTCACTCTTAACCTTAATGTGGCTTATTTTTCTTTTAAAGAACTCTAAGTTATTTACAACGTACAGCAGAACAAGCTACCCTAGACTCTCTGAAGACAGGAATTAATCTGTCACTTAGGTCAATTTCTTATCTGGGACTTTCTGCAAATCTCTTTTAGTAATGACAGACATTTGCATAGAAGATAAGTGTAACCATAAGTAGTAGTTGCCGGCGGGGCCACTTGCCCTGTGCCAGATCACTCTACCTTGCAGCCTTCGCAAGCATGAACTCCATAATGGTAGCCTGAGGCTTTGTCCCCGCAGATACGACATTCAATGTTTAATGCTCCGCTGGGAGACTCATCTGTGCTACCAGGAACCACAGGGCAGGTAACCGAGGAGGGACTTGAAGCTGGTGAAAGGGTATCTAGGGAAAAAAGAGGGAAGATTGATGAATATTCAAAGTGTCACTATCCTATGTCTAAATCAGTCTTTGAGGACATGACTGAGCACATAAGCACGGAGCATGAGAGTTGGCAGGGCACCGTCCTGAGCCAGGCCCCTGTCTGTGGGTCACACCTCCCATGCTCTTGTGGCCAGCATAGTGCTGGTGACCCCAAAGCTTGCACACTCTCACTGGCTGCTGCTGAGCTGACCCCAGGGCTCCAGATCCGCATGTGGGCTGTCTCTCAGGTGGCTCCACCCACGGAGTTCCCCAAGCCCCCCACGCTCGACACGTGCTACACCGAACTCATTATTTTCTTTACTTCCTTCCTTCCAGTTCTTCTGCAATTGTTAACTCAGCAAAATGGGACCAGAATACAGTGTGAAAACTCATGTGGGCAACACCAAATGCATAATCCGCACAAGAAAACAAGATAAGTTGGAATTTATGAAAACCAAAAACCTCTGCTCTGCAAAAGACACTGTGAAGAAAATGAAAAGACAAGCCACAGACCAGGAGAAGATATTTGCAAAACACATGTGATAAAAGACTTGTATTCAAAATATAAAAAGAAGTCTTAAAACTCAACACTACTAAAACAACTCAATTAAAAAAAATGGGCAAAAGATCCAAAAAGACACTTCAGAAAAGAAGATACACAGATGGCAAGTCAGTGTATGAAAAGATGCTCAACATCAGCTGTCATAGGGCATTGCGAATTAAACAACGAGATATCACCACACATCTACTCAAATGACTAAAATCCAAAAAAAACAGACAACACCAAACTTGATGAGGACATGGAACAAAAGGAATGCTCATTCATTCCTGGTGGGAATGCAAACTGGGACAGCTACTTTGGAGGACAATCTGACAGTTTCTGACAAAGTAAAACAGTTTTCTCACATGATAGGAATTGCACTTCTAGGTATTTATCCAACTGATCTGAAACCTTATGTCCACACAAAAACCTACACATGAATGTTTATATTAGCTTTATTCTTAATTGCCAAAAGTTGGAAGCAACCAAGATGCCCTTCAATAGGCAAATGGATAAACTGTGGTACATACAGACAATGGAACATTATTCAGTATAAAAAGAAATAAGCTATCAAGTCATGGAAAGATATGGGTGACTCTTAAATGCATATTGTTAAGTAAAAGAAGCCAGTCTGAAAGGCTACACACAATATGATTCCGAATACACAGCATTCTGGAAAAGGCAAAACTATAGTGATGGTAAAACAATCAGTCGCTGGGGTGAGTGGGGAAGGCAGGGTTGAATACTGAAGCAAAGGGGTTTTTTGAGGTGCTGAAATTATTCACATGAAAATGTAATGGTGGATACATGACACTATGCATTTGTCAAAACCCACAGAACTTTGTAGTTCAGAGTGAACCTTAATGTGTGGAAATAAAACAAAAATAATTTAGGAGGTTGGAGGATTCCAGGATGGAACAAAGAATGTGAAAAACCAATCTAACTGTGTTACAAATATATGAAACAACCTCCCTGAAGGAAGTGGGGGGAAGAATGAGTGGAGTCTGTCAGACTAAAGGCAAAAGGACCTGCACGTAGGCACTGTGCTCTAGTTGATAAAGTTGTTTCCCACATGGGTGTGGCTTAACAACTCCGATACCATTAGACAGATATGTGTATAAGGTGTATATTAAACATACATAAATTTTATGTTTAGACTTGGGTCCCATCCCCAAAATATCTTATTAGGTATATGCAAATATTCCAAAATTTGAATGAATCTGAAGTCCAAAGCACTTCTGGTTCCATGCATTTTAGATAAGTGATACTCAACCTGCAGTTCCTAGCTCATTCCATAAGGCAAGAATTAACCTGATACCAAAATCAAACAGAGATATTATAGGAAAACTAGAACCAATATCCCTCAGGAACATGGATGCAGAAATTCTTAACAAAATTTTAGCAAGTTAAATCTAATAATATGTAAAGATGGTAATACACTGTGACCAAGGAGGATTTATCCTAGGAATGCAAGGTTGGCTTAACCTTTGAAAATCAAACAATGTAATTTATCATATTAACACACTAAAAAAGAAGAACCATGTGTTCATTTTATTAGAGGCAGAAAAAGTACTTTATCAAATCCAACATCAATTCCCGATAAAAAGTCACAGCAAACTAGAACTAGAAGGGAACTTCCTCAACCTGATAAAAGGCACCTAAGAAAAACTGTAGCTAACCTCATACTTAATGGCAAAAGACTGAAAGCTTTTCTCCTAAGAACAAGGCAAGTATGCTTTACCACTTCTATTTAATATTGTACTGGGAGTTCTAACCAGTGTGATAATGTAAGCAAAAGAAATAAAAGATATGCAGCTTGGAAAGGAAGAAGAAAAACTGTCTTTGTGACAGATGAAATAATTATCTATGTAGAAAATCCTAACTAATCTATTAAAAAAACTACTGGAACTAATTAGTTTACCAAATGTGCAGGATACAAGAGTACTATCTAAAAATCAACTACATTTTTATATATACCAATGAACAATCAGAAATCAAAATGTAAAAAAAAATACCATTTACAATAGCCATCAAAAATATTAAAATACCTAGAGATAAATCTGATCAAAAATGTGAAAAAATAGAACACTAAAAATGACAAAATATTGCTGAGAGAAATTGAAGAAGACCTAGCTAAATGGAGAAACAACCATATTCATGGATCAGATTCAATCTGGCAAGTTGTCAATTCTCCCCAAATTGACTACAGATTCAATGCAACCCCAATCAAAATCTCAGCAGGCTTTTTTGGTAAAAATCAACAAACTGCTTTTAAAATGTACCTGGAAATGAAAAGGGCCTAGGCTACTGAAAAGATCTTTGGAAGAGAAGAGTTGGAGAACTTAAGCTAGGTGACTTCAGGCCTTCTTCTTTTTTTTTTTTTGAGACAGAGTCTCACTTTGTTGCCCAGGCTAGAGTGAGTGCCGTGGCGTCAGCCTAGCTCACAGCAACCTCAAACTCCTGGGCTTAAGCGATCCTACTTCCTCAGCCTCTGGAGTAGCTGGGACTACAGGCATGTGCCACCATGCCCAGCTAATTTTTTCTATATATATTCCTAGTTGTCCAGATAATTTTTATCTCTATTCTTAGTAGAGACAGGGTCTCGCTCAAGCTGGTCTCGAACTCCTGACCTCGAGCAATCCACTCGCCTTGGCCTCCCAGAGGGCTAGGATTACAGGCATGAGCCACCACGCCTGGCCCAGGCCTTCTTATAAGCTACAGTAATCAGGACACTATGGGATGGATGACAAAAGAGACAGATTAATGACACTGAATAGAGAGCCCAGAAGATGACTTGCACCAAAGACACAAAGGCAATTCAGTGGAGATAGCAGTCTTATTAATAAATGTGCTAGAACAGTTGCAAATGCAAATTATAAAAAAGAAAAATGGAGTTTCGAACTGTATACAAAAATGAACTCAAAGGATCTTAGACTTAAATATAAAACCTAAAAATATAAAACTCCTACAAGAAGTGACTTTGGATCATGCAAAGATTTCTTAGATATGACACAAAAAGCACCACCCACGAAAGAAAAGACATTGATAAACTGGACTTCATCAGAATTAAGAACTGTGTTTTGAAGGACGCTGTTAACAAAAAGACAAACCACAGATTGGAGAAAATATTTGTAAATCACACATCCAGAATAAAGCATGTATATCCAGAATATATAAATAACTTTCAACAGTTAATGGTAAGAAAATAAACAACCCAATTAAAAAATGGGCAAAAGATTTGAACAGAAACTTCATCAAAACAGATATATGGTAAATAAGCATGTGGAAAGAGACTCAACGTCATTCGTCATGAGGGAAATCGAGGCGATACCATTACACACCTATAGAAACTGTTAAAAAGCTGATGAGGCTATGGAGGAACCAGAACTCCCTTATGCTTCTGGTGAGGATATAAGATGGTATAGCACTTTGGAAAAGATTTTGGCAGTTTCTTAAAAAGTTACACAAACACCTACCACATGTCCCAGCCATAACACCCATAGGCATTTACCCAAGGGAAATGAAAGCAGAGACTTGTACACGAATGTTCATAGCAACATTATTTGTAATAGCCCCAAACTGGACATGAAACCAAATGCTCGACAGTAGGTACATGGATAAATAAACTGTGGTATGTCCATACGGTGGATAAAAAAGAACGAACTACTGAATCACGATGCAGGACAGAAGAAGCTCGAAGGAATTCTGCTGAGTGGAAGAAGCTGGACTAGAAAGAGTGCATGCTGTGTGATGCCATTTATATAAAATTGTAGGAAATACAAAGTAACTGATAGAAAGCAGTTTGGGGGTTACTTGGGAGAGAGAGGGGTCCAGGGATGGGGGAAAAGGAATTACAAAAGAGCACAGGTAAACTTTGGGTGACGGATGTGGTCACTATTTGATGAAGGTTTCGCAGATGAGCGTGTGTGTGTACATGTGCATCAGATGTAGACTTCAAATACGCGCAGTTTATGGTACTGGGGGGAAAAGATACATTGGCCCAGTGAGCTGGCCTCACCCATCCCGCCTCCTGGGGGTCAAGTTTAAGTAAATGCATTTTATATATGGCCCTTCTATATGACAAGTTTACATAACTTTAGAAATATCACCCAAAGGATCAGATTGGATACAAAGATGAAAAATCTAATTCACAAATACGAAATAATCTTAAATAATCTCATCTCTCAAAATTAGCCAGCACCATTAACAAGGAAAAATCTGGAAGGAAGCAAAGCAAGATCTTAAGAACTGTGAGATGATTCCAAGTGACCGAAAGCATGAATGGAGACAGCCAGGAGAAGCTCAGAGGGAAACAAAGGTGGAGGAGCTCACACCCACCGCCCTGAAGGCCAGCGGCTGAAAATCAAGACTGTGCAACCCGACACTTCAGTGCGGTCACTTTTTGCAAGTTCCTCTTTTTTCTCCTTGCTATAAAGTTCCTTGGAATGGGTGAAAAACAAAGTTGGGACTCTCTCTGTCCCCCAGACCCTCGCCCTCAGTGTACGCAGGTGGAAGCACAGGTCAGCTGTGGAGCTGGGCCCAACGTGGCCCGTCAGCAGATGGTGCAGACCACGAGGCTGGTTGCATGAAATGTTCAAGCCTTACCTGTGCCAGGACTTCTAGATGAGTTAGAAACTTATTTTAGATTATAGTTCTTGATAATGACTTAAAAGACACTAGTTTTAGAAAAGGAACCCTGAAGTAAATTAGATAGAAGATCGTCATTACGGAACCCTCCTACTTGGGGACAAGCAGCTGGGAGATAGAGCACAGCGTGAGGGGCCAGGTGTGAGCTCGATCCTCCCAGGGAAGGCCAGACAGGTCTGAGTGTTCCTTCCTCCCACTCCGGGAAAGAACTTGCCAGAAGCTTCACAACCACACACCCACCCCACTCACAGAAATTCTTTATTTTGGAACAATCTCTGGAGTATATCTGACCCAAAGAAAAAATCTATAAAGAAAATACGTAAAGAAAAAAATAATTTTCTGCTAACTGCTACAAATAGTCAGTAGAAGAAGATTAACTATCAGGGGCTGTGTCTATGATGGGTGAAGGAAGGACCTGTTTTGAGGGGTTGGGAGCCAGGTTTTGACCCTGGTCCCCTGGGCTTGTGATCTGCAGCACAACATGGTGTCCTAGGGCTGCTTCCTTTCCTCACTCATTAAATAAACATAGTGGTGAACTCACAATGTTGTTCTTGGGATTTGGAAACACAAGGTACATGGGTGGCTTGCACAGTGCTCAGTAGCCAATGCTGTAACCGTCACTGTCACTAACCCAGGTCTGCCACAAGGCACCCTACCCAGGCCCTGCGAGGCACCTGACATGGAGACTTTCCCTTGCTCTCCTCCTGCTCGGGAAGCTGCCACCACCCTGCCCCTTGGGCATTCCCCCAAAGCTTATCCCCTCTGTAATGTGTCATGAGAAGGGAGTCAAAACTTGAGCCATTTGTAAAGGTCTATTGGGGTCACTACCAAGGCTGCTCCGTCACAAAGCTCCCTGAGTCCTCAGCATCTCACTTGCGTCACCCAAGTCCTGATTTACTAAGTTGAGGACACTGTTGCCTTATTACAAGCCCTGTTCGTGCTCAGATGCAAAGAACACAGGTTTGGAGCCAGCTGAGAGGGGAGGGTCCAGCCCAGGCACCATCGCTAGCTGTGCGAACCACGGCAGGCCACTTCATTTCTCTGGCTTTATCTCTATACAGTCACGTGCTGTAATGGCGTTTCAGTCAACCACCGCGATCCCCGAGACTGCAGTACTGTGTTTGTGCCGTGCCTTTTACTGACTGGGTATGTTTAGACACACAAATGTTTGCCGTTGTGTTACAGCTGTCTACGGTATGCAGTAGGCACACGCTACACAGGTGTTGTCGCCCAGGAGCGGTGGCCTAGGTGTGTAGCAGGCTGTGCCCTCGGGGTCCGTGTACGTGCATTCTGTCATGTTTACACAACAAGGGAATCGCCTAGCGACACATTTTTCAGAACTTGTCCCTGTCACTAAGCGACACACAACTGTAATACCCACATATCCCCCGCCCAGAGTCATCACACGGCTTCATGTCTTTTTACAAACACAATCTGGAGAGAATTAGAGTCCCCGTGAGACCTCCCCACTCCCACCTCCTTCTCTGCGGAGGTGGCTGAGACCGTAACGTTGGGATCAGCTTTGCAGTATGTGTGTGTCGGTGCCCATGGATGATACAGTGTTCAGTGGCTGAGGTTTTACATGAACTGAACATACTGAATACATCCCTAAGCTTGTTTATTTTCATTCAACGTTGCTTTCTAGACGGCTTGTGTTGATACACGTAGAGCCAGTTCATTCTTTTAAAGGACTATGAAGTAGTGCACTGTGCAAACCGGTCATGATGTGTCCGTTTCCCTTCAATGAATGATCAGCTTGTTCCTACTCTTCACTACTGCAAACAGCGCTTCAATGCAGACCCTTGTGCGCGCCTCCTTTGAAACAATGTCTCACTATTTCCCCTGGGCTTGCTGGGGTTTGGAGTCCAGGCACTTTCAACCGCTCTACATAACACGCATTTCAGGCATTACTTGGCTTGTATGTAGCTTCTGTGAGCAGGCTAACTATGAGAAGCAACATACACTTTATTTCTTTTTTATTTATTTTTTTCCCCGCCCCACCCCTCCGTGAGATAGACTTTAAAAGCTTCCAGATCCCAACGGCACCTGATGTGACATCCAAAGGTTTCTTTGCAAAAAGGCGTGACTTCTTTTCCAGCTAAAGAGAACAATTTTCTCTGAGGAAGGAATATTTCTAAACCAAGTGTTCTAGGAAACGGCACACTTACCCGTGATGACAGATCCATCCGATCCCGGACCGCTTCCTAGATACTGGTATTCGGTAAAACTAAAGCTTCCAGAACTATCCTCACCAAAGGACTGAGAAATCTCCTGGATGGTTCCCATTTCCTGGAGGAACTCTTCGGACAGTGGGCTCTCCAGATCATCGGCCTTGAGTGGGGAGAGGGGACAGAGCAGGCTCTCTGTGTCCACCATCCTGCCCGGGCAGCGCGGTCACACCGCGGAGCTCCAGCTGCCAGGAGGGAAGAGAAGTCATTGGTAAAACTGGTCGATAAGAACACTTATTTGCTTTTTAAACATCAAACACCATTTACCATTGAGGGAATACCCGAACTCAGAACCTACGCAGTATATTGTTGAGCATCTTTTCCAGGCTTGAGCCATGATAGGCACACTGAGAAAGGGAAAAATCTTTAGGCAATGAAACGTTTAAGGAGCCAAAGCTTGTCAAGCCAAGAATCATTCATTCCCTCCTGGTCGCACAGTATGCGCTGAGCTCGGGCCACTGTATTTGAGGTGTGGACAAAAACAGAGTCCCTGCTCTCACGGAGCCTCCCTTCTGCTGGGCACACGGATGTGGGGCACATAAACAAACACACGTGTGGAATGTCTGGTGGTGACAAGATGACGCAGGACAGAGTGGATGGGGAAGGCCTCACTGCCTAGGGGTAAGAGAGACCTCGGCGAATGAGGGAGCGAGCTGTGTAGATATCTTGGGGGAGAATGTTCCAGCAAAGAGAACAGTGCACGCAAAGGCCCCGGGACTGAAATGTGCTGGGACACCCTAGGAACAGCAAGGGGGCCCATGTGGTGCAGGCCGAGGGGCGTGGGGAGCCGTTAGCACATGTGCCAGGTTTGACATGTTGCTCTTGTCTGTTCCCCCTGTGCCCACAGAGGTGACTCATGTAGGCAGTCCTCAAAAGTGATTGTACAGTAACAAATAATTTATGGAGTTAAAAAAAATCTAAGTAGGTGAGTCCCAGACAGTGTCAGGCCATTTCAACTAACAAATGAAAGAACGTACTCCTCACAGGCATGGTGACAAAACTGCGGTTCTTCCTGTGTTAATCTGCATCTCGATCTTGTTCAGACACCTTAAACCACTCCCTGTAACCTCCAGACAAAGCCCAGTCTCCTCGGCACACCACTCGGGCCCTTCAGGACGTGTCCCCACCTGATCATGCACATGTCACTGTCCCACTTTCCCCCTGGGGATCCAGCCGCACCGAGTCTTGCCTCTGCCCAGGGGCACCTGCCTGCACTGCCCTCCCCAGCGCTGCCTTCTAAGGCCGATGGGGTGACATTTAGCTTTTGGAACTGTTTTCCCATCTGAGGGCCGTCACTGCTCACAGCACGGGGAGGGTCACAGGAGGTGTGTGCTGCACCTGTTGTCACATGTGCTGCACCTGTTGTCACACTGCCACCACAGGACGCCAGACTCCCCAGACGGAGGGAAGAACACTTTCCAAAGCAAATATTCATCCATTAAATGCATTCATATAAAAACGTTTTCACATTTCAGGTTTCCTTAATGTAGATAACAGTGTCAAATGCAAAGGGGAAGGGATGTTTTGGCTTCCTCTGGAAATGAAAAGTAGGTAAAATTCACACATCTTTTTGAAATTCACATCTCATGCTTGGATATGATAATAAATAATCACAGCTGCCAATAACACAGAAAAATAGAAGGGAATGGATTTTAGCCTTTTATGGGACTTAGAAGACTTTCTTTCTCAACAGTCTCTGGGGGGAAGTGAGGCTGTGCATGTGTGGTGTCCTATCGCGCTTCATTCTGTCCTGCATCTGGAGGAAGAGTCCTGCAATCGGCCAGCAAGGTGACGGGGGAGCATTACTTAAAATAGTTTCACAATGAACAAAGAATTCAAACGCTGCAGTCACCGACTCTCTATTAACCACAAGGTTCCTCCTAGCAGAAAGCAAACGTCGGGGCAGAGGCCTGCCGTGGTGGAGCTGCGGCCACCCCCCCTTCCACGGTCACCATCTCGGCACTGCGAGGGAAAATGCAGGGGACAACTGTCCGATTCCCGCAAATACCCTTTCTCTGAGCCAGGTGCGCCAGACTAATATAGCGATGTTAGTGTCCTTGTCATTACATTCAGGGAGTTAAAAAGTTTTGAAATATTACCATTTTACTTTTTAGTTGCTTTGAAAGAATACCTGAGATTTACTTAGAGAAACCTTGGTCTTGCCATTAACGACGAGTTAAACAAGATCAAATCCCGATATAGGGTGGGGCAGGGCACACACGGACCCTTTCTTGCTTCCAGCAAGAGCAGATGAAGAGCAGTTCCCTTCAAAGGTGTCCCCCAGACAGACAGCAGAGGCTGCACGGGTCCCCCTACCTGCACGGCCAGCTGGCACGCTGTGACATGGGGCCTCTCCCCCGTCGCTGTAGCTTCTGCTTGTGAGCAGAACTCTTATGGGGAAGCCCCCAAAGCTTTGTCTAAAGCCCACATAACACTGCCATTGCCCCGCTCACTGAGCCGAGCAAACCAGGCCAGCCAGTTCCCATGTCCTGCGCCCCAAATGCTCCGGAGGGATTAAGAGGTACAACAAACGATCCCTTCGCTCAGGGACTCCTAATCTGGTCCAAGACCATCCGAACAGTGCTTAATTAGGTCTTCAGTTTTGTAGCTCAGGTAGAGTCTCTCGTAAGTTGAGAGACGAGAGAAGGATGAATTGGGGGGGTGGGGCTCAGAAAAAGTAACGCCTCTGCCCCCGTCCCGGCAACAATGAGGTTCTGCGACACCCTCATTCCTCCCGTACTGCTGAGGTTCCTAAATCCACCTTCTCTTTCCCACCCAATTTCAGTGTTAGAGCTGCATCTTGTTTATCACAAGCTCCAACTACCGAAATTCTATTTTTAAGTCTTAGTAATTGAATATTTATCAACCAAAATACTCCTTTGAGAACTACATAGCAGAGTATATAAAAACTATAGAACATTCAAAAAGAAATAGACAAACAGAAGTAGACACTGCATTCAATCACTACTGTTCATGTCACCTGCACGCAGGGCAGGCGGGGGCCCAGGAAGGATGCTAACATTAATCAATAACCTAGAGCACTAAGGTGTCTTCAGTATCATGACTCACCGAAGCATGACAATTTGGAAGATTGGGCAAAAATGAGTGGTTAATGGTATGACAAGCTCTTACTTTGTGAAGCCCATTCTCCTTCGGATTCTCACTGCGCCTCAGGCCCAATTCTGCTGTAGTCCTGAGGATACGTGGTAACTTCTTACGTGCCTGTCTTTCCCACTCCCACTAGACCGTGTGTTTGTGAGGCCAGGGAATGTATTTCCCTAATCTTTGCATCTGTACTTTTAGCACAATCCCTGCAAAGTAGCAGGTGTTCGGTATCTGACACTCAGTGCAGAAGGCGCACTCAGGAATGTCTCCACAAGCAACCAGGTGACAGTCCGTGAGAACTCACCTGAGCTCTGTGCCCACAGCCACAGCTTGCCATCCGTCACCCAGGTCACCCAGATGTCAGTGTGGCACACGGCGTGTCCAAAGACAACACAAACAGAGTGGAGATCTGGAACACAAGCCAAAGGGCTTTTGTGTTGGGAAAGTGACCAGACATCTGCAGAGGACAATTCGATCTTCCCAGGGCTGGGAACAGAGCCCGCAAGAGGAGCCCAGACCACGGGCATGGGCGGGTTATCGGTCTCTCTCTCCCCGGAGGCAACAGGCCAGGGCTTGGCATGCGTTGCTTTGTAGTGAGAATGAAGAAGTGTCGCCATTTGACTGACTACAAGAAGGCCGAGGGGACCCCTGCAGGGGGGCTCCCCAGGGCAGCTCCTCGGCCTTACTCACCCCTGCACCCTAGGTGATTCCCAGTTTCTTGGACCTAGCAGGCCCTTCATAAGCACTTTCTGAAATTACATATAAAACAGCAGGTAGCCTGATCCTGTCCCAGCTATCAAAATCTCTTCATCTGCTATGTGACCAGATACCCAAGAAAAAGAACAAATGGCATCGGGCTTGAGTTTCCACACACATAACTTACATTTGACACAAAAATGTCCAGATCGTTGCCAATGTTAGACTTCTACTTCTCTACTGCTATCCTTCTGTACAGCCCGCCCTGCATTAGCATACTGAAAGACCCCCCAGATTACCATTTAATGTGCTTGATAACACAGAAATCTATTTACAACTTCCTTTGTTAGATTACGACTGATAAGACATCAGGAGTGGCTTAAAGGCCAAGGTGGAAGGGCGCGTCCTCTCGAAGGAGCTACACCGCAGCCGTGACAGCCATCAGACACAGGTTCCACCAATTCTAATTCACGACCTTGTCAGGTGTTTTACGTTTTTTTAAATATTATATTTAATATTTAGAAGTCTTTTAGCTCAGTGTGTTGGGCTAAGATTTAAAATAACATTTCGGAATGAACAAACAAGAAGAAAGCTAAAAAGCCCTCTGTACCTTCACCCCGAAGCAGTTCAGAGAAATGGCTTAATCATTACCCCATGCACAATGATTAACGTGCCAACAGAGTAGGTGCAGAAAATGCCCACGGAAACATAGTTAGGACAGAGGGGAAAAGAGAAGAACATAAAAGTGGTAGAGAAACCATGTATGTTGATGAATTAAATCAAAGGCATCAGCCGGGCGCTGTGGCTCACGCCTGTAATCCTAGCACGCTGGACACTGAGGTGGGAGGACTGCTTGAGCTCAGGAATTTGAAACCAGCCTGACCAAGAGTGAGACCCTGTCTCTACCAAAAATAGAAAAAATTAGCTGGGTGTCATGGCTCACCTGTAGTCCCAGCTACAGGGCAGGGGGATCACTTGAGCCCAGGAGTTTGAGGTTGCAGTGAGCTATGATGACACCACTGCACTCTACCCAGGGCGACAGAGCAAAACAATGTCTCAAAAAAAAAAAAAAAAAATCGAAGGCATCCTACAGAGTTTGCATGTTACCTAGGTTTACTTAGAGACATCTAGATCTTTCTCAACAATACCTAAGGCATTAAATTCAAAATTGTGTAATCAAAAGAATTTGGCATGTAAGGGAGAGCGACAAGCCCAGTGTGCACAAGAGTGCCCGTGAGGTCCTATGCCTTTACCTGTAAACGTGCAAAAGGAATGCTCCGGACCGTTTCCAAGAAAAACTCTCTCTGGGCCTGACACAAAGTTCCCACAATATGACAGCATTCATTACCTCGATTTCAAACCCAGCACCTCTTTCTAATTTTCTGAATGCTTGTAGTTACTGTTTGTAAATATAGTCTCACCTTTATGGATGGTGTCACCCAAGTAACGAAAGAAAAGCTGCAAGTTTGGACACGTTTTGTGCCCACTGCCGAGAAGCCTGTCACCAGAAGCAAAAGTCCTGACGTGGAACCTGTGTTTACCTCTCGGGAGCTGTGATCCAACACAGGACGGAAGGTTGGACCTACGTATACTGTATTTTTTCTTATTCGTGCATACCTATGATAAAGTTTAATGTATAAATTAGCTATAGTAAGAGATAAACGACTACAATAATAAAATAGAATAATTATGACATACACTGTAATAAAAGGGTCTCTCCTGCCCAGAGCATCTTAGTTCGGTGCTGCGGGTGACGGAACTACAGGTGTGGAAAGTGCAAGCGAGGGGAAGGGGCGTCCACTGTCATGCGTTTTTCAAGGTCGCAGCACTGCATCCCCGGAGAATGGGACGTGCATCCCCCCTAGAGGCTGCAGCTGCCAAGAGCCCCCACGAGGTGAGCACCGTCAACATCGCCCTTACTCCTGGCGGGGGGTAGGGGGGGAGTACCTTACACGCCCGAGGGTGGGGTTTAAAGCTGAACTCGGCTCCCCACCTCCTGCGACTCTGCACGCCCAGCCCTGCTCCTGCCTCGGCTTTCTGGACCTTAGATAACTGGCAGAGCACGGTTCTTCCCAGGCGCCCCGGCTCCTGCCCGGCTGCCAGGCACTGGCATCAGCTCCTCGTCTCCCGCAGTCCTCCTGCCTCCCAGAGGTGTCCTTTCCTCCTCTTGGGACGGGCACGGCAGCCCCGCGAGGAGTGTTGCTGCTTCTAGGCTTGTTTCCTTTGAGTCTGGATTCCGCCCAGCCACCAAGACAGTCCCAGTGCAAATCTGATCACGTCACACTCCTGCTTAGCAGTCTTCTGTGGCTCCCGACTGCTTTCGAGGTGAAGTGCAACGTCCTGAACGTGGTGATTGGCCCTGCTGACCTTGCCCACTCCTGCAGGTCACTTCTTGCTGCTTCCTCGTACGGTGGGTCAAAAATGGTCACAAAAGGTGGAAGGGAAACGACTTCGAACCCATGACTGTATACTCAGCGAAACCATCAGCCAGGTGGGAGGGTGGCAGTGTGGCAACCGTGTCTCTGAGACCAGAGTCTCTCCCTCCACGATACTTGGTGCTTCTCTCCCGTCGGGGTAATTCTTGGTGAACACGGTTTTTTATGAAGCTGTAGAATTTGACTCCTGGTACCTTTTCTAGACATCTCACTTGCAGTGGAGTGTTACAAGTTGCTTGTGTTTTATTTGCACTACATGATTACAGTATTATAGACCTCGCAGCCCAGCTGTAGCACCTAGCCACCATCAGCCACTTCTCAGACACAACCTGCTACAAATCAGGGAGGAGGAGGAGGGGGAGGGGAGGAGAGGGAAGAGGAGGAAGAGGAGGAGGGGGGTTGTTAACACTTTCTGAGCCCTTATCACGTGCCAAGCACACACCTGACCCCATGAGGCAGGCACTACTATGATGTTCACTGCCCAGGTACACAGAGGTTCGAACACGCCCAGGGCCACGGGACTGGGGTGGGGCAGGCTTTGGACCCCAGGCAGCCAGCCTCTAGCGTATGTTCCTAACTGCCCTGCTGCTGCGACCCTTGGTCTGACAGTCGTGTACCCGCCCAGCGCTGACGTTTCCCAGCCTTCACATCTGATCAGTCATTAACTTCTGAATTACCCACGAGTTGTTTTTCCTTCCCACTCTTATCAACATTGAGTAGATGCTCCACTGAATGGATACAATTTCGTTGGAGTCTTTAGTAAAGTTTAGAGAAGACGGGAACAAACAGTATCACTCGAATTTGGCCTTTGAACCAGGAAGCAAGTTCCACCACCACTTCGATCTTGGGCTCCCCAGCCTCCAGAACTGTGGGGAATCAATTTCTGTTGTTTATACACCTAGTTTATAGTATTTTGTTATAGCAGCCTGAATGGACTAAGACACCAGCCAACAACAGCAGAATGGACTTTGTTCCCCCATGAGCCCATGAACCAGTCACCAAGACAGCAAATATACTGCGCCATTAAACAAACCTCAACAAATTTAAAAGAACTTAAATCTAAGACCACACAGAGTGCATATTATAATCACGATGGAGCCAAACTAGAAATTAATAACAGAAGAACAATAGGAAAATCTATAAATGTTTTAAAATTAAGCAATACACTTCAAAATGATGCATGGGTCAAGAAGAAATCTCACAGAAAATTAAAAAATACATGGAACTGAATTAAAATAAAAATATGACATATCTAAAAATGTAGGCTACAGCAAGGGCAGTGCTTAGAGAGAAATTTATATCACTAAATATTTGTAGTAGAAAAGACGAAAGTTCTCAAAACAATAATCTAAATTCCTATACCAAGAAACTAGAAAAAGAACACCAAAATAAACCCAAAACAAGCAGAAGGAAGGAAATAATTAAGATAAGAGCCAGCAATCAATGAAATTGAAATCAAGAAAACAACAGAGAAAAATCAATGACACAAAAAGCTAGTTCTTTGAAAAAAATCAACAAAATTAATAAATCTTCAGCAAGACTGACAAAAATAAAAAGAGACAAGATATAAATCACCAGTATCAGGGATAAAATGGCATAGCACTACAGATCCTGCAACCAGTAAAAGGATAATAGGAAAATATACAAACAATTTTAGGCTCATAAATTTGACAAATAAAAAGAACGAGATCAATTCCTCAGAAGCCACAGACTACCAGAACTTAGCCAAGATGAAGTGAACAATCTCAATAGCTCTCTAACCATTTAAAAATTGAAACTGTGATTTAAAGTCTCTTGAAAAAGAATTTCCCAGGCCCAGCTGGTTTCACTGGAGAATTCTACCAAACATCTAAAGAAGAAATAACACCACACCAGTTTTATGTAATCTCTTCCCAAAAAACAGAAGAGGAGGAAATATTTTGCCAATTTATTTTCACAAAGCTAGTATTTCTGATATCAAAACCAGACAAAGCCAGTATAAAATAGAAAAAACTACAGACTAATATGGCTCATGAGCTCAGACATAAAAGTATTCAGCAAAATATTAGCAAATCAAACCCAACAATGTCTGAAAAGAATTATACACCATGACCAAGCAGGATTCATTCCAGGTATGCAAGGCTGGTTTAACATTCGAAAAAAAATCAATCAATGTAATCCACCATGTCACCAGGCTGAAGAAGAAAAATCATATGATTACATTAATTGATACAGAAAATGTATTTGACAAACTAGGACACCCACTCACGATAAAAACTCTCAGCAAGTTTGGAGAACATCTGTCTCAATTTGAAAAAGAACATCTACAAAAACCTGCAGCTAACATTACAGTCAACGAAGAAAGTCTGAATGTTTTCTCGCTAAGACAGGAGCAAGGGCAAGGATGTCTCCTTTCACCACTCTTACTCAACATAGTGCTGGAATTTCTAGCTACCGTAATAAGGCAGGAAAAAGGAATGAAAGGCATAAAGATGGTAAGAAAGAAATAAAACACTCCCTTCATTTGCAGGTATCACAAAAATCCCTAGGAATCTACAAAAACTCTCTTGGAAGTAATAAGTGAATACAGCAAGACTGCAAGATCAACATACAAAAATAAATTGCATTTCTATCTACTAGCAATAAATATGCAGAAGTAAAAGTTAAAACAATAATGCCATTTGTAACCACTGTAAAGAAAATGAAATACTTAGGTATTCATTACCCAACAAAACATATACAGGATGTATGTGCTGTAAATTACAAAATGTTGATGAAAAAATCAAAGAAGACCTACATAAAGAAGACACATACCATGTTCATGGATTGGAAAACTCAACATAATAAAAATGTTAATTCTCCCCAAATTGATCTATAGGTTTAGTGTAATTCTTATCAAAATCCCAGAAATAATTTTTATAGACATAGATAGGTTTACCCTTAAATTTATACAGAAAAGCACATGACCTATAAGTGCTAAAACAATCATGAAAAGAAGTATAATGTGGGAGGAATCACTCAACTTAATATTAAAACCTACTCTGTAATCAAGACAGTGCGGTGCTGGCGAAGGGACAGACACATACATCAATGGTACAGACTAGAAACCCTGAAACAGACTCACAAAAATATGCCCAACTGACCTCGGACAAAGGTGCAAAATTCCATTAAGGAATGATAGCCTTTTCGACAAATTATGCAAACGGACATCCATGGAGGGAGAAGAACTTCAACCTAAGTCTCACATCTTAAAGAATTAATTCCAAATGGATCATGGACTTAAATGTCTGACAAAAGACAAGTATCTCAAATGCACAAGAACTTTCAAAACTGAACAATAAAAAAATCAAACAATCCAATTAAAAAATAGGCAAAAGACATGAAGAGACATTATGCCCAAGAGGATGTACAAATGGTGAATAAGCACATGAACGATGTTTAACATCAGCAGCCGCTAGGGAAATGCAAGCTAAAACCACAGTGAGATATCATACACGCCTATCAGAATGGCTAAAATAGAAAATAATGACAACACCAAATGCTCACGAGCTTGCAGACGGACAGGACCATTCACACATTGCTGGGGGAGGGGATATAAAATGGTGCAGCAACTCTGGAAAACAGGCCAGTAGTTTTTATAAAACTAAACATACAGCTACTATATGACCCAGAAAGTACACTCTTGGGCATTTATCCATGTAAAATGAAACTGCTGTTCACACAAAAACCTGTACACACGCCAAAAGAACAAGAAAGAAAAAAACAAATAACTTGGACATCAAAATTTTAAATTTTGTGCTATAAATACTACCACCAAGAAAGTGAAAAGACAACCCACAAAATGCAAATCATATCTCTGATAAGAGACTTGTACCTAGAGACATGTATCCAGGAAGTATAAACATCTCAGTTTAAAAATGGGCAAAGGATTTGAATAGACATTTCTCCAAAGAAGAGATATAAGTGGACAATAACCACACAAAACGGTGCTAAGTGTCATGAGTCATTAGGGAAATGCAAATCAAAACCACCATGAAAAAAAAAACCACAGTGAGATACCACTTCATACACATTGTAATGTGTATAATTAAAAAGATAGACAATAATAAGTGTTGGCAAAGGCATGGAGTAGTTGGAACCCTCCGACGTTGCCAGTGGGAATGATGTAGTTTGTTGGAAAACAGTTTGGCAGTTCCTCAAAAAGTTAAACCTAGAGTTACCATCTGACCCAGTAATTCCACTCCTAGGGAAATAAAAACATACATCCAGACAACAACTTGTATGTGAATGTTCATAGCAGAATTATTCATAATGACCAAAAAGTTAAAACCAATGTCCACCAACTGACAAAGAGATAAATGAAATGTAGTACATCCATACAATGGAATATTTTTGGCAATTAAAAGAAATCAGTCCTGACATACACTACATCATGGATAACCCTTGAAAATATCATGCTAAGTGAAAGATGGTAGTCACAAAAGACCACATATTGTGTGACTGCATTTATATGAAATGTCCAGGATAGGCAAATTATAGAGACAGGAGGTAGAAGAGTGGTTGCCCGGGGCTGGAGGAGGTGAGGGAAGAGTTGGAAGGGAAGGACAGTGATTATTAATGGCCATGGGGTTTCTTTTAGTGGCGATGAAAATGTTCTAAAATTGTGGTGATAGTTATACAATCCTGTGAGCATACCAAAAACTATGAAATTGTACATTTTATTTTATTTTATTTTATTTTATTTATTTATTTATTTATTTTTGAGACAGAGTCTCACTTTGTTGCCTGGGCTAGAGTGAGTGCCGTGACATCAGCCTAGCTCACAGCAACCTCAAACTCCTGGGCTTAAGCGATCCTACTGCCTCAGCCTCTCCAGTAGCTGGGACTACAGGCATGCACCACCATGCCTGGCCAATTTTTTCTTTATATATATTTTTAGTTGTCCAGATAATTTATTTCTATTTTTAGTAGAGACGGGGTCTCACTCAGGCTGGTCTGGAACTCCTGACCTCAAGCGACCCACCCGCCTTGGTCTCCCAGAGGGCTAGGATTACAGGCGTGAGCCACCGCACCCGGCCAAAATTGACATTTTAAATCAATGTTGTATGGTATGTCAATTACATTTCAATAGAACTATTTAAAACGAAACAAAACAGAAAATCAGAAAACATGTACACAAATGTTCACAGCACCTGTATTCCTAACAACCCAAACTGGAAACAGCCTAGATGTCCTCCAGTGGGTGGGTGGTTAAACAAGCTGTGGTGCCTCCACACCACGGAATACCACTCCGCCATAAATATGAGGAACAAGCTGTTGACACACCAACAACTTTGATGAATTTCATGGGAATTACACAGCAAGAAAAACACCAACCCCGAAGGTTACACACCGTATGATTCATTAGGTAACATTCTTGAATGACAAAATGATAGAAATGGAGAACAGATTAATGGTTGGGAAAGTTTCAGAGGAATGGGGGATGGGGCAAAAGTGAGTGTGGCTATGAAAGGGCGACATGAGGGATCAGTGGGTGACGGAATGTTCCGCCTCTTGACTGTGTTGGTGCTGATATCTCGCACCGACTCTCGCTCTGTGAGCCCTTATTCTTGGGGGAAACCGGGTAGAGAGCACTGGGAACCTCCCTGTATTATTTCCTACAACTGCATGTGAATCTACAATCATCTCAACATTTTTTACAAAATTAATTTTTACAAGTACCAAGAGGGAGGTAAATTCGTGACATTTTAAGACTAGGTGTTCTGTTACTCATGTTTTCAGATCTGGAGCTTTCAGGATCCAGACATGGTAATAAACATAGCTAGAACACATCATGTAGAAACTGTCTTTTTTATTTATTTATTTGCTTTCTAACTTTTTATTTGGAAGTAACTTTGCTTACAGAAAAGTTGAGCACAAAACAACAGTGCAGAGAACACTGGCCGGTGATGACCATTTTACACTTTCTCTGTGTCATCTCTTCCTTCCCTTCCAGGCATGCGTTTACAGACATATGTATGTGTACGCAGATGTATGCATGTGTAGACATATATGTGTGCATGTACTTGAGGGGATGTTGCATACATCATGGCCCATCCCCCTAAACACTGAACTGCGTGTTTGCTGTGAATAGCGATGTGCTGGTACCTGCCACGGAGCGAGTAGCTTCAGTAGATTTTACAGGGACACAACACTTTAATCTACGATTCACATTCAAATTTTGTCAGTCGACCCCAATAATGTCCTTGATGGTAATTTTTTCCCTCCAGTACACGAAGCAGTCTAGGGTTAGATATTGCACTTTGTTGTCATTTCTCTTTTGATCTGAAACATTGCCATAGCTTTTGCCTTTTATGATAGTAACATTTTTAAGGAATATCATTTCCAGCTCCCCTCGCCTTGTTAAATAGAACGTAGGAGCTGCTTTAACGGCTACTTAGTAACTTATGTTGCAGTAGGTATCCGCACAGAAGCATCCACACTTAAGAACTCGCAGCTCCAGGTTACCCACGTCCCGGCTGGCTCCTAAGCAGGCTCCCAGCCTCCCCAGCGACCTGCCTGCCCGCGCCTCTGCCTGCTGCCAGCTGGAAATGTGCACAAGGCTTTCCTGTTTGCAGCTAGAGGTTCCCAGAGCCACATGGCTTCAATTCTTATTCAACACAACCAAAGAAAACTGGAAACACAATTATTCTGTAAATCCCTAAGTAAGAGAGTAAAAAGAACAGCCACACCGTCTACCTGGTAACACTGATTTTAAGCAGCTCAACATAATTCAAACATCTAGTGAAAGTTGGTAACAATAAACCAAGCACCTTCTCAATAGCTGGTCCCTGAACGGCCGCTTTTCTAAAGAAACAAGGATGAATGCAATTTAAAGTGACAAGAACGCTCAGGGGACAGAAGCAAGCTGTTTAAGGGAAAAAATGGAATTTTCTGCTATAAAGTTAAGTTCTGCATAAAAATAAGAAAAAACAGGAAACCTACTAAAGGTTTATTCATAAGACCCAGTGCTGGGGATTTCAGGGAGACAGCCATGTTTCTGGGTAACTGACTAGCGGAGCACACTGAGTGACCCGTGGAAGTGGCAATGTGCCCGGGGCCACCCTGTCAGCAAGAGAGTCTGTCTCAGGCTGGGCACAGCTGCCAACATGCCTTGGGCCCCAATACGGCCTGACGTGACCTTGGTCTTTCACACCTGCTCAAAGTCACAGCTTATGGTCCTTTGGACAGTCTGGTTTATCTGTCTGTGGTTTGTTTTGAAAGACTGTTTTGTTTTTAAATCACTTGCATGCATCCTGTCCTCTCCCTCTGGCGCCCAGCACCCCTCCCTCCTGCCTCAACTCCAGCCGCAGCCTCCGCCTTGGCCTCCTGACTGCTTCCTCCCTCTCCAGGGTCCCCTGCGTGGCTGCCAGGTGCAGCGCACTGAAGCAGAGCCTGATCACCTCCTGCAGACAGACTCCTCTGAAGAGCATGGCTTCCATGGACCTGGACTTGCAGGTAAGGAAACGGACCAAGGACAGGTGTCACCCAGGGTCACACAACTGCTCAGTGGCTGGGCTGGATCTAAAGTCAGGGTCTCCCTGGCCCCCCCGCAGCGGAGCACTTTTCCAACTGACTGCCTCTCTTGGACAGCTGCACGCCTTCGGGCCCCCAGTAAGCCCCCCTCAGCCCCAGAACCTACCCACAGCTGCAGCCGGGGGGGCTGTCAACGGCTGCATCAGAGAGAGTCACAGCCCCACCCAGCAGCCCCACCAGCCTCACCCTGGCCTTGCACAAAAGCACACACCAGAGCTCTCAGGACAGCCCCCAAGGCCTCCACCTCCTGCCACTGGCCCTTCCCTGGGACCTCATGTCCTCCTCCTCCTCCTCTTCTCTGGAACATTCCTCCAGTCACTTCCTCACTGCTCCTCTCATGAGCCCGCCCCGCTGCCTATTCTGCAGGGACGTCCCCTGTCCTGCTGTCTGCTGCGCCTGCTCTGTGCCTGCTGCTGGGACTTCCACAGGCACCACAGCCTGGACCCTCCTCCTGGCGCCCTCACCCTTCCTGGCGCTCCTGACCCACTTGCCTGCTCTGTTTGCCTTTCCCACCACACCTGGGGCCGTGCGACACGGCGGGTCACCAGCTCAGCCACTGCTTAGGACCCGTCTCTCCTGGCCCGGGCGTCAGCTCTCCGAGAGTAGGGATTCTGTGGGTTTTGCTCACTCACGTATCCCCGCTGCTTACAACGATGCCTGGTACGAAGAAGGCGCCCAGTAAATAGTCAATGAAATTTGATCCTGAATGAACATGTCGTCCATGTGCCTCTGCAATCAAACCCTGTCCTCTGGCCAACATAAACCACTCAGCACACGCCAGGCCCCCCTGTTCCCCTGCCTGGAATCCTCCTATTCTCACACACCGAGGGGAAGGGCAAACGCCATTCCTCCTGGATCTCCCGGGTGGAAGGACCTGTCCATGTTGTAACTCCTTGAGGCAGAATTCTTGTCTGTCACCCTTCTTTCCTGCACAAGTCAGGTGTTCAGTAAATATTTACTGAACAAATCTAACAATGGTGCCCAATTCTGAACATTGCTCCCTGTCCTATGAAAAACTCAAATCACTTCAAGGAATGAACCTATGAAAAGGGCCTGGACAGTGGATACTGCCAGTGTTTAAAGGTCAACAGCTGGTTGTAGAACAAATCCTTTTCCAAGAAAAGCATGAATGCAACTTAAAGTGATAAGAACACTAAGAGAAAAGAAGCAAGCTGAGAAAAAAATTGAATTTTTTGCTATAAAGTTCCTGAAGTGCATCCTCAGACATCCTGGGAGGGGGTGCATTTAGGGGTTTTCAGGCCATTTAAACTGTAAACTGTAGAGTCTAATTCGTTCAGTTAAACACAGGATGCCTAGTGTGCTGAGTGTCAGATGTCAGTACCCCCTGCATGGCACATGAGGCCTTTCTTAAGAGGACTGAAACCTACCAAGTTGTCCCTTCCATGAACATAGTATATCCATCTATTTATTTGGGCTATGTTTAATTTCTCTCAAAAGGTAACCAGTTTTCTGAGTAGAGGTCTTATGTATCTTTTTTAGATTTATTCCTGCATATATGATATATGTATTTCAAATTTAATTTTTAATTAATAGGCTTACTATTTAGAGCAGTGAAGTTTATAGAAAAACTGAGTGGAAAGCACAGACAGTTCCCATAAACCCCCTCACCCCGCCACAGTTTCCCTGTTATTAACATCTTCCGTTGGTGAGGTATGTTTGTTACCACTGATGAGCCAGTATTGGTATGTTATTATTAACTAGGGTCCATAGTTTTTAATTGAATAATTATTATTTTGTATGTGGTATGAGGTAAGTGTTGAGAAGTTTTGTTTTTTTTTTTACGTGTGGCTATCCAATTGCTCTCGTATCATTTGTTGAAAAGATTATCTCTTCCCCACTGAAACGACTTGGCACTTTGCTGAAAATCAATTGACCATACCCGTGTGGGTTTATTCCTAGACTTGCTATTCTTTTCCATTCATCTATTTATCTGTTTTCACCTCAATACCATACTGCCTTTTGTGAAGTGGGAACTGTGAAAGAAAATACCATACTGTCTTGATTACTGTAATTATTATTACTGCATAATAATTCTTGAAATCAGCTAGTCTAAGTCCTCTGTGTTATTCTTTTTCAAAGTTGTTTTAGTAACTCTAGGTCCTTTGCATTTGCATATCATCTTCAGAATCAACTCATCAAGTTCCACATGTAGGCATGCTGAGATGTGACACTGATTGTTTTCAGTCTGTAGATCATTTTGGGAAGAACTGCCGTCTCAGTGACATTGAGTCTTCTCATTCAAGAGTATGATACAACTTGCCACTTATTTAGGTCCTTTTAAATTTCTCTCAGCAACCTTTTGTAGATTTCAGTGCATATTTTATCCCTATGAATTTCATAATTTTGAAGCTTGATTGCTTTTAAATGTTAAGCTACCCTCGTATTCCTGGGATACACCCAACTCTCAGCACGTTGAGATGTGTCTTCATTGTCTTCTGGCTTCCACTGTTTGGGTTCAGAAATCAGCTCTCACTTGTTGCTCCTTTGGATGCAATGTCTTTTCTTTTTCCCCTAGCTCCTTTTAAGATTATCTCTGCCTGTTTTTTCATACTAGGTCTGGACTTTTCTTAATCCCATCTAGGTACGGATTTTTGAAAAACCCTGCTTAGTTCTTTAGGTTTCTTTCATCAGTGCTGGAAAACTTCAGCCACTATCTCTTCAAGTATTGCTTCTGCCCCACTCTCCTTCTCTTCCTTCCAGGATTCCAATAATTGCATATGTGTGGCAGAATTCTTCACTATGTCCTTTATATTTGTATTTCCACCCTGTTGTCTCTTTGTGATTTATTTTATATACTTTTTTCTAATCTATCTTAAAATTCACCAATTCTCTCTTCAGCTGTGTCTGTTTGCTGTTATATTTATCTACAGAGTACATAGTTTCAGTTTTTGTATTTTTTAGCTTTATAATTTCTATTTGGCTATTTTCAAATCAATGTCCATTTAAAAATATAATTTCTAGTGCCCTACCAAAAGTTTCAATGTGATCTTTCATCTTGTTGAATACAGTAAGCAAGGTTATTCTAAAGTTTAAATCTTATAAGTCTAATACTTAGAGTCTGTTAGAATCTGTTTCTACCATCTGTCATTTCTGCTGATTCATGAGGTCTTCTCTCTGCGGGTCCTTGGTTGGTCTTGTTGTGTGTCATTCCCATACTGACAGTCTCAATGTGTTTGGTCATGCAAGACCGTAAGAAGGAGCATGCAAGCAGAAATCGTGAAAAAGGATTCAATTAAGTATTAATGGGAAAAATTATAATTGTTTCATGACCTTTAATGTTTTTCATCAAAATATTAAAAAACTCTCTCACTAATGATTGTAAATGCACAGGGAAATAAAAATGACAGTAAAACTAATATTTATTTAGTGCGCTGTACTAAATAAATTTAAAAGATTAGGAACACTGAGAATCAAAGTGTTCTAAAAACTTATGAAGATCAGTTTGAACAGCGCTTGCTTTTTCCTCACTGTATTGCTTATGAAATGGAGTGCGTGTCTTTTCTATGCCTTAGCAAATTGTCATACTCTGTTTTAAGTTTGGATCTGCTTCCAACATCTTATCCTTTGTTTTCAACATCATGACCTATCTTCGAGAGTTCCTCTCATGTGCAGTTGTTTGCTGGGATCACTTCCTCTGGGACGTTGTCATCCTTTTCATCACAACCACTTTCCTCACTTATGTGGTGACTGGATTTCATGCACATCTGCCTGCATTTCAGGAGTCTCTCGAACACTCCTAGAATCTAGGGTTGGCTGTTTTTTTCTATAACTCATTTATGTTTGATTCTAATTTTATTTCGAGCATTACCACTTTTCGTTTATCTGCTGCATTTTCATCTTTGTTGGCCAGTTGCTCTTTTGCTCATCTATTTTTATAAAACAACAAGTGGGAGACAAGGAGGCAGCACAACTACACGCTTTGCTGTTGTGTGTGACCTGCCGGACAGATGCTCGGGGACCAGTTGCAGCCCAGCTTTTAAAGACATGACATAATTGGCTGCTGATCCTCACGCACACCTGCTATCTGTGCAGCAGTGACTGGACTGGGGCACTGGCAGCAGCTCTGGCACCCGACGTGGTTACTCACAGCTCAGTACCAGGGCGGCTGGACTTTGAGCTGTGTCGTGGAGATGCTGGTGTCATTTAACTAAACTGTGGTAACTGAAATGTGTGCAGAGTGAGGACAGCCTGCATTTGAAAACTGTCCTTAGCAATAAGTACAGGCCTGGGATGATGCTTTGTTTCTCCAGAGGGGACGCACATGTGCTCCTGCCAGGCGTCTGGGCTCTGAGCAGTCTGGGATCACCTTAATCCAGTCTCAAGGAATGAGATTAGTTACAACTGATCTTCAATCCCTCACCACGCTGATGCACTTCTAGGTCACCTGTATTCTCAGGGTGCAGCTTTTTTTGGTCCCAATCCAAAGTTTGGGATGTTTAGCAGGGTCTTCCCTCTTTAGTAGGCGTTAGGTACCAATTTTGACTCTTAGCCCCTCAAAAGTGCTGTTCGGGCTCTTAAGTGCCTCCTCTAAATACTGGCCAATACCCCAGGGACAAAGTGGCCCCAAATGTCAAGTTTCCATCTTATTCAGACCTTGGCCTGGCAATTCGTCAGCATCTTGTGAGCTCTCCGACACCGTAGCATGCGTTTGAGGATTCTGTCCACCTTTTCCACCTCCCAGCTGCTAAGCTGCCGTCGGAAATGGAGCTCCCCACCCAGCGGTTTCAGAGCAGCGCAAGTCGTGAACATTCACCGGCTGTGCGTTTCGAAATGGCTATCTGTCTCACTCCTTTTTACCTCCAGAGTTACAAAGATGTATTTTTCTGGACTCTTCAATAAAATCTAGAGAGTGAAATATAGGAAAGCTAGTCCGTTTCTATCCTTAAGCTTTTCCTCCTATTCAGGCAACATTACTCAGATAATAACTTTCTAATTAAGACTCTAATAAAATTTTCACACAGAAAAGCTGCCACCGTTTCAACAAGCACAAGGGCGTGGGTTTAAGCCGAGAGGCGGCTCCGTTCCGCGCCTGCTGCGCTGGGCCACCTTCCGCCGCGACAGCTCAGGCGCAGCCGCGGAGAGCACAGAGACACGGCCCTGCCCGCACGGAGCTACCGTGCCAGCGAGGGTGACAGGTGAGAAACAGGCAAAGGCAGCACGGACCACGTGCCACGGCGACTGGGTGGAGGGAGGAGCTGCCGTGACAGGGAAGGTGGTCAGGGAAGGCGTCCCCTGAGCGGATGGGGCACACTCACGACGGCTGCTCCCCATAAACGGGTTCCGAGCCACGGCAGTCCCGGGCCGCCCCCCAGACTCAGCATCCCTCCCCTCGCGCGCACCCCACGTGGCCGCGGCAGCAGCTTCCCCCCAACCCCAGGCTGAAGCAGAGAGGAGGAGGCAGCCCCGAGCTCTGACGCCCCCTGCGCTGCGCTCTGTGGACATCGCGGCCCTGCGCGAGGCCGGGACTCCCAGCGTGGGGCTGCCCGAGCTGCTCATCCCGGATTCATCCTTAATCAACACCGCGGGACACTGCCCGGCCCCCCACATCCACGTCTGCACGGGGCGTGTTCAGCTGCCCCCGTGCTCCACACCCTGGAGCAAGGCGAGCTGCCACTGGACTACACGCTCCGTGAAGGCAGGGACTGTGGTGTGGTGGCCGGATAACAGTCCTGAAATTGGCCAGTTCCCAACCTGGAACCTGTGGACGTGTCACCTTACGTGGCAAAAGGGGCTCTGCAGACACGGCTGAGGGGACTGCGGTGGGCTGATTTGTGTTCCCCCAAAAGATGTGAAGTCCTAACCCCCTGGACCTCAGAATGTGGCCGTATTTGGAAACAGGGTCATTGCAGATGCAATTAAAGTTGAGGTCATACTGGAGTGGGCGGGGCCCTAAGCCGATGGGACTGGTGTCATACCCAGACACAGACACACGGGGAGGCAGCCACGGGAAGGAGGCAGGGACGCAGAGGTGCAGCCACAAGCCCAGGAACGCCAAGGACTGACGGCCACCACCGGAGGCTGCAGGATTCTATCTAGAGCGTTTGGAGGGAGCGCGGCCCGGCTGACACCTTGACTTTGGACTTCTGTGCCCCAGACTGTGAGAGAATAAGCCCCCCAGTCTGTGGCACTTGCTGTGGCAGCCCCGGGACACCAACACGGAGCAGACCCTAAGACGGGAGGTGATCCTGCCTGATCCAGGTGGGCCCAGTCGAACCACTTGGGCTCCTAAAAGCGGAGAACCTTCTCTGGCCAGAGGCAGAGAGGTGCAGCAGCAGAGCCGTCAGGCCGAGGCGAGGTCAGAGAGATTCAAAGCGAGAGGACTTGACCTGCGCTGCCATGTTGACAGCAGAGGGGGCCGCGAGCCCAGGAGTGTGGGCGGCCTCTGGAAGCCGAGAGCCACCTCTGGCCGACCACCAGCAAGGAACTGGGGACCGTGTATGTTTCTCAGAACTCACAGAACTGTACACCCAGAAAGGATACACTTTACCATATATAAATTGTAACACAATCAACCTGACTTAAATAAAAAAACAAAAAACCCTCAAACTCATATCTCCATGGCCTGGTTTCCAGGGGGTGTAGTGGACAGTGTTGTCGGGTGCTGGAAGCCCCCACGGAGGAGGGCAGCGGGGTGATTTCTGCAGGGACATCAGGGAGCCACCCTGCTCCCACGTGACGTAGCGGCACTCGTGACCCCAGTAGATAAACTGCCTCCCCCACTCCCCGGCGGGCAAAGCGAGGATACCACCCGTTTTTTATTATCCCAGGCGAGAGGCTTGGGTAAGGCTGCATCTGTCTAGGGACTCCTTTGCCCCATTCATCTCCCCCAAACCAAATGGGGCCCAGCTCGCGACACCCAGGAGCCTGCTCTCATCCCTCCAAGGGTCCTTTCGGGGAGCTGCCATCGCGCTCCTACGATGAAGGCACAATCACTGCCCAGAGGGCTCGTCTGCTTTCCAGGCTGTAACTATCAGTGACAACGCAGAGGCCGCCGCTGTAACTAAATGTACAGTGCTGCTTGAATATAGGTCATTAGATGTGTGATTAGAGTTAATAATCACCTAAGATTTAAATTCTGCTAACCTATGTGGGTCAAAAGGAGTTTAACTTGAGCACTTAATGCCTTTAAGATCATAATCAGAAGGACTAAAATGGGCTCTAAAGTTTCTTGGATAAGTTTTATTCAGTCTTTCCTCTCCCCAGACTTTGCTCCTTTCGTGAAAGGCAATTCCGAATTTTAAAGACAACTGTGCACGGAGCTGCAGGTTGGGATCACTGCCAAATCCTGCGCACGTGCCCCTGGCTGCCCACGTGCCCCGTTCTAGCTCTGACCACGCTGCGGGTTCCCCAGGGGTCTCTCCTCGCGCTGGCAGCCATCGTGTGACGCAGCGCTTCACACCGGCGGGGAATCACGCCTGTTTTCCCTCTGCTGTCCCCAGCACCTAGGACAGTGCCCGGCTCAGTAAATATTTGCTGAATAAATCAATGAACTCAGAATAAATGACCGACATTCCCTCAGATCAGAGCAATTCAAACTGCCGCAGGGCGTCTGGCAGACAAAATTCCCGCATCTCCCGTGTTTGGGGGAGCAGCAAGGAAGGCTTGGGAAGGGGGTGGCCCTGAGGGGATCTCGAGCAGAGGGTGCCCTGGCAGGAGCTGCAGGCTCCCATGGCCAGTCCCGAAGCACCTGCTGGCAAGGGGCTCCAGGTACCATGGTGACTGGGGACAGCTGGGGCTTCCCGCCTCACGGGGTCTCCCCAGGGAGAGCCGCTTCCACCAAGGCATCCGAGTAGACACAGGCGCCATGCACTCTGGAGGGAAGGCACCTTGCATCCAACTGCACAACCCTGGCAGCCAGTCTGGGGAGGTTTCCCTGAGATTTTAAGCTGAGACCTCAAGGGTAGAGGTTACGGGGGCGAGATGGGGGCAAGGGGCAGGGCAAGGGAGTGTGCCCCTGGCAGCAGTGGAAGGAGCACAGCGCAGGAGAAGAACTGGAAGGGGCCAGCGTAGAAAGAACGTCGGCCATGCCGAGAGTCAGGGCCATGTCTTGCTAGGAACCACAGAAGGGGACAAACATCCGCCGGACGAGTGAACACTGAGCTGGGAGGGTTAATAATCAGCAAGGAGACACCGGCCAAGCTCTCGCCACCTGCCAGGCACAACGATCTACGAAAAGTACCAGCGTTGCCCCCGTTGTAGACAAGGAAACTGAGGCCCAGGCCAGTTGAGAAATCCATCTGAGTCTGAGGGGTGCTCAGTGGTGGGACAGGACCCGGCACCTTGTCCTGCCTTTGCTGTCCCCACCCCAGTTGTAGACCAGGGACTGAGACATGGAAGGGCCACCAGGCATGGGGAGCGGGGAAGATGCGGGTGGTTCAGTGGACACACTGAGTCCGAGAGCCCCAGGGAGGGTCGCGGTGATGTCCGGAAGGCGGTGGATGGTGCACGCGGAGCTCACCAGAGCCAGGGCGAAGCGCAGGCCTCGAGGGAGCTGGGGGGCTGGCGGCACCTGCCTGACGGCGGGGATTAGACGCCACCCAGGAAGGGGGCTCCCAGGAGGGCGCACTGGCACCACCAGAGAGTGACCGCCTGTTCCCCTGGTCCTTCGGCAATTTGACTGCACGTGTATAAACAGCATGGCAGTAGCTATCTTGGGACCTGGTGCGTGGATGTGTCGTACCTAAGGCTGGAATTTCATCTTTTCATCTCTTTAAAGTAATTCCTGTTTTGAGTTCTAGTTTTGTTTGCTCACTTGTCTTTCAGAGGCTTCATTCTTAAAGAGTCTGTACCAGACCTGACATCATTCATGGGACATGCCTCTTTCTGAAATAGCACCTAGAAAATGATTTAACCTGCTAAGAAAGCCCACATTTGAATTCATTTGTTCCAAAAAGACTAAGCTCCCAGCTCCGGTGCGTTACCAGCGCCCAGGGAAGCGGCCATGGATGTATGTGCTTCCCTGGCTGCGTCTTCCTTCCAGATTCCACTTTCTCCGAAGTCTTGTGCCTCTGCTAATTAAAGATTATCAGCCGTCCTTGAATGTGGTTAAATATTCACCTTCACTTAGACTTCTGACCCAGACACCAACAGCTAACTTGGTTAGATTCATCTAAGCAAAGAGTATGGAGCGGGAGAAAAAGTCAATAATTTTTGGTTTACAGAGTGAAAGAAAAACACCACGTTGACCTCTTCGTACACTGACATCCTGACAATGCTCTCTCCGCTCTACTCACACACACACGGCTCGGGACTTGGAGGACTTACTGTTCCCTTAATTTAAAGTTTTCCACTTAAACTTCCTCTTGGAAGGGCCACCATGCGCTATCACCCTTAGCTGGGAGCCGCAGCCTTCCTCTCTGGGTCCAGCATGCCACCCCTTCACCTGCGCGTGCCAGACCTGCCCTGGCAGTTTCAGCCTCTGCCGTCCAGGCCACCGTGGCAGCAGGCCAGCAACCCTCACTCCCCACCGGCGAGCAATCCTCCCTCCGTCTGAGCACTTCTGCCCCAGCACTGCTTCTGGGTGTCCACACCCACCTCCCTTCCCTGGGTCTAGAATCCTCTCTGCCAAATGGGACAAACACGCCAGGCACTAACACTGCCACCTCCACGTTCTTTAGTCATCACTTGTCACACTAGATCTTTCAGCCCTGTTAGTGTTGGCGTTTTCTCTCAAGGATCATTGGATTCAAATGCATTTCGACACTCTCATCCCTTTCTCTCTGTCGTGCCTCTCACTTTTCAAAGCTTTTTAAGGATGTCACTCTCCATCGAGCTCCTACCTTTAATATTTTTGCACAGTTGAACTTTTCTCTGAAAAACTATTCCCCTCCCTTGCCACTCCCTGCCAAACAGAATGGATTAGGCTTATTTGTATGATTTGAAAACTACAGCAATAGAATGTCTTCCTTTCTGGAAAATGCTCTCAACAAAGTGAGTTTTCCAAAGGAAAGAAGAGAACAAAGACCGTGTTCCGCACGTTCGTGCCCTTTTGACGCCTCGCTTGCGAGTCACCAAGACGGCAGTGCAGGGACAGCGGGCCAAGGTCCCTTGCCTGTGTCTGGTGAAAGATTCTGTGACATTTTTCAAGGTGGGAAAAAAGGCAATCATAATAACTGGAGCAGAATACTCCCTCAGAAATTTAAAGTCCCAGGATACTGTAAACAGCCCGCATATTGCCCTGTTTGTTTCTATTATAAATAACTTCTACAGACTAAGAGATGGTTCCATTTAAAACAAATTTCAAATCTCTCTGAACAATTTTTCTTTAAACATCACTCATGTTAATCCCATCCCTAATGTACAGATGGAAAAACAGAAATGAGCTACAATGAGATTGGGTCTAGAATTTATCAAATTTGCTTATAATCCTAGACAGAGCATAATACTTTCCTCATGTTGGCAGCCACTAGGTCTCATTTTGCTCCATAAGGAAAGCTGCTTGAAAACGCATCCAAAAATATCCCGGTAAAAAACATCCCATTTAACGTACAGGTGAGAGAATAAAACTTGTTTCAGATCATCAAGACGTGCGTGTCCCTTGATTGTGCAACCCCGTACTTTACAAGCCATGTTGCTTAATTGTGACTATGCATTTAAACACCCATGTAAAGCTGGCCACTAGCTTTCTAGAATGTTTGAGAAAGGGACACATCTATATGTTGATCTCTAAATAACTAGGTCCCTTGCTGAAGCTTGGCAATGTGTCACTTTGGTGTGGTTATCACATAACCACAGACTTATTTGGTTACAAACGGATGCAAGAAAAATTGGGGCCTCGCTCACTCTTAAAAATGAAAAGAAAAAGGGAGGGAGGGGCCACAACACACCGTTTACCTAACTGTAGGCTAATCTCCCATCATTCACATGAAGCTTCATAACCTTTGAAACAGCTAGTCATTCTATTAACAGTCTTGCTTTCCTAACCCTCACTATTGGAAATGATGCTCTTTCAAAGGTGTGCTTGTGGTCTCTAAGTTAGAAGTACAAGTCAGAATAGAAATCTTCACTCCTCTTTGCTTGCAAATCTCTTAAAATAGAGCAAAATAAAAGCAGTCAGACGAGTACTGCACTGGACACAGAAGACGTTTCATCAATGTTCTCTGTGATTTCTCCCGGGCGTATCTCATTTCCACAGTTGGAACGTGAGCAGGACCCTTGCCCTGTTAAACACAAGCGCTCCCCAACTCAAAAAGGTTTAACCATATCCCTTTCCTACTAAGTCAGTTGTTTGGGATTTGAATCCATGGTCTTGCAGAAAGAAATAACATTTTATTTAAATAGATCCTCAGGCCATCTCATAAAAAGTCTATTTAAAGCAAAATACACCCCAGACCGAGCCATAATTCCGAAGAGGATCATTTCACCTGCCACCATCTTTCTCACACTGCAGCAATGGAGCCGCACGCTGGTGGCCACGGGAACACCTGCCCCGTATTACGGAGAAGGGGCTCTCGCCGCTCTGGGGACGAGGGCAGCAGCACGATGCCCGGGGGCAATCTGTTTTGGTGGGATGGGGTGTGTCATCATTGCAGGCCCACGGCTATCTGGCCTGTTTAGGTCCCTCCAGCCAGCTCTCGGCCACATTTGAGTACTGTGGTGACTATGGAGGCCCATTAATAAATTCTTGTGGGACGAAATTCTGTAAATATTCCACGAACATTTACAAGGACCTACGTAGGTCTAGCAAGGCAGAAACAAAGAAGATGTACTCTCTGCCCTCAGCAAGTTAGACTCCTGGGGAAAGTCCGGCTAACGAGGAACAGTGACACAGGACAGCACCTAGCTGTGGCACAGCAGAGGCACGGCGCAGTCACGTCGGAGCCCAGGGAGATTGCGCCAAGCCTGCCTCTCAGAGATCCCCTCCCTGGGGTGAGGAACAACGCTTGGCCTGGTCTAGATACTTTGGAGTAAGAACAAATGCAAGATGTTTCACCACCAAAACCCGAGGTCACAGTCACATTCAAAACAAACAGGAACCACTTGTGACAATTTTGTTCTTACTGGTAGAGAACCTTGTTAACCTAGTCAAACATGACAAAGAAATGCTGGCGTGTACAGGGGGAGGTAGTGCGTTGCTTTCTGAAAGCCTTTGGGAAATGACAAAGTGGTTGGAGCGAGAACAACACAGGTATCAGATCTGGCTAAGTGAGAAATGCAGGCAGCTGAAGGCATGTCCGTCATCCCGAAGACACAGGATGGACACAGGTTTTAAGCCACTGCTTTTGAGATTTACAAGCCTTCCAAGAGGTGGAACGAAGACGACTCCACTTTCTGATGAGAAAACAGCAGTTTGGAGAGGTGGACAAAGGTCCCGGGCCTGGCAGGCAGCGGCGAGGGGGCTGGAATCCAAATCTCATGATTAATGACCTAATGTCTTTCCCACAATATCAAGCTGTCTTCCGGATGCAAACCAAAATTTTCAAGTACTTTTTCTTTTCCCATATGTGGGCCTCACAATACCTGCGACTGGATCACAAAGATAACCGTAACGCGGCTGGCTAGCAAGGACTACATGCTTCACTTTCTCAAGCGCATAAGCTTTCAAGACACCATAATGTCACTATTGCAAGATGCTAAGTACTTAAATATTTTAGAAGCAAAGAGCACACAGACCTCCGAATAACGAGCAAGTCAGACGAGATTATGTCTGTTACCTGAAGAACAGACTGGAAAATTTGCACGCACAGAGCACCTTCCATAGGAAGCTCCGCGTGTGTAAGCAACAGAGTGCTTGGAAGAAGAAACAAGTTCTTTGAAATCTGACCCACCGGAACATCTAAGGCTTCTCCTATTTGATTCTTACCTTAAAAACATCTTATTACCAAGTTGTAAATTTAAATTCTGTGCCTATGTTTCCCTAAACACATGACCTTAGAGGTGATCTAGTTTATTCTACATAATTAATAAGGCTGAAATAACCGATAGAGCAAATGTCTATCCCACAGACAGAAACTATGCCTTTTAAAAAAGTATCTATGGAAAATGCGGAAAATTGACTCTGTACAGAAATAAAAGCAGAGACCTGCAAATTCCAAGAAATCAGAAATTAGGGCACATCCTCTAACTGCAATGTAACCACATTAGCATGGCCATGAAACACAAATGCTGCCTACCTGGAAATTAAGACACTTACCCTATTGCCGTTAAGATTAAACACATAGAACGAAAAACAGGAGAGAATTTGGTGCGTTTAAAATTTATTTACAATAAGCAAAGAAGTATTTTAATTGATGTGTTTTTTAAAAAGACTATTTAAAGAATAGTTATTATAAAAACACAGGCTCACAGACAGCATGCAAGAAACAGAACACCTTTCTCCAGTCACGAAAGAGTAAGATGTCCTAGAAAGACGGTTTCTTTGTCTTTTATCACAATGAGGATCATCTTTAAGTTTCTTTTTTATATTCTGGCATGAAAATCAGTTTCATGAGCAGATCCATGGTCGTCTTGTTCAGTGCTGGGCACTGGAGCCCATAAGCGGCTACTCAGTAAATATTTACAGAACGGACGAATTAAAAAATATATATATATATACATATATATATATATATATAAATAAAGAGATCAGCTAAATACACAATGGGATATTATATAGACATTTAAAATGACGAAGCAGAAATATATCTTATTCACATAGAAAGATTTCTCATACCCTAAGTAGTCAATAAAGCAAGTTACAAAATAATTTACATAGAAGAAACATGTTTCTGCTCTCATTCTCTCTCTCACACACATACGATTTTTAAAACTGTTTACAAGTTTGACAAACACCAGCCAGTGAAAAAGAACTATAGTATTTGCTGATCAGCATGTCTCTTACTATGTACATGTTTAAGATGTGGGAAAAGAAAGAGAAAGCTTTTTTTCTACTGTCATTTAATGTCACTTTTACATCAGGCCCACTGTCTCTGGTCTGTCACAGATGGTAACCACAAACATCTGTATCTTCTGGCCCATTTCTTGGGGTGATTCCCGCCCTGGAACTGACCTGTCCCATCAGCCGTCTGCATACTATTCACATTACACCGAGAACAGCCCAGACAGCACGCTGCTCTGCCCTGGCCAACATCTGTAACATGTGTCATTACGTAATAACATTTCTCAAAGTTATATTAATATTATCAAGTTTTAAATTGCATGAAACCAGCCCACCATAAAGAAATGAGGTTCCTAGTGAAATCCTCACAAAAACTCAGAACTTAAAAGTGACTCTATCCACTTTTATCTTACTTTTGAAGCACCAAAAATGGATTTAGCATCACATCACAGAGTAATACTTTCTGGAAATATTAGTAAAGCAAACCTTCTATTTACCTGTGGTGACGACTTCTTGGTTCTGAGCTTGTCTTGACAGAAACTGTCACTTGCCAGAGAAGGCAGGGCCCTTGGCTGCAACCTTGGCAGTGAGGAGGTAAAGAGGAAATGATGACCATGTGTTCTCTGGATGGCCCCCAACTATCCACCACCTTGGAAGAGGAAAGTCACCCTGACCCTGCCTCTTGCAGCCACAATGCTGTCTCAGGGTACTTCCCGGGAAAACTGTGCCCCTCCTCCCCTTCCCAGGTCTCCAGCGCACCCTTCCCGAGCAGCCCTGGGAGAGGAGGGGCCTCCCTGGTGTCACTGCGGGGTAGGGGCAGGGGCTGGCTGGGGTTGACAGGGGTGCGCATCTGCGAAGGTCCCACGAAGCCCAAGACATTATACAATCATGGATTTTTCTTAGAAAGAATCTTGACATTTGGAGCACACCGTCTCTCCTTTAAATTAAAAAATGGCTTGAGAAAAGCATGGGCGGCGCGCAGTTGTCCCCTGTCATTCTCTGGTGGGCGTGGGAGCTGACCCGACTCTCCTGACATCCACTAGCGGCACCCCGCGCTCCTCCGGTTCCACCCCGCGGGCCGCACACCCCGGGACTCTGTGGAGACCCGGGCACCGAGAAGGCCCGTGAGGGACGGAAGTGGCCCGGGCTCCAGAGGGACGTCGTGTGGCTTCTGCAGAGATGCCACCCGACCCAGTGGAGCCTGACCTGGGCTGCCCGGGGTGGCCCCACTGAGCTCGGGCACGACGTGGGAACGTTCCTCAAAGGCGGTCCGCAGTTAGTGGCACAACACTCATGCGAGTTTCTCCACCCCAGTGCAGCAGCAGGGGTCGGTCTGTCGGGGTCTTGGGTCACCTCGCCCCGGGGATCCCTGGTGTCTCGGGAAAAACCCTCCGAGTTAGTGACGCCCAAACTTCACCGCGCAAGGGAAGCGCGCGCCTCGATGTGCCCGCCCGTGGGCCTTCCCTTCGGGGGACAACCGGAGGACCCTGCGTCGCCACAGTCCCTGGCCCCGACCTCTGCGCAGCCCCTACCCCTACCAACAGCCGTGACCCCGGGGTTCCAGGCAGGTCCCCAGCGCTCAAAAGGAGGCTGAGCGGGAGGCAGCCTGCTGGGGCCCGGGATCCCTGACACGAGTCCTCGGTGTGTGTCCTAGCCCCGCGCCCCCGGGTCACCAGCCCCGGGCTCCAGGGCCCCCCAGGCCCCCGGGCCCCGCGCATGCGCCGGCTGGCCCCCGCCCCTCCCCCGTCCGCCGCCCTCTCGCTCCCGGGACCCGGGAGGCCCAGCCCGCGGCCCCCCGCGCGTGCCTGGCCGCCCTGGAGCACCTGGCGCTGCGGTCCGCCGCCTGCTGGTCCGTGGGGCGAGCGCGCCGGAGGAAGCGGCGCCGGGCAGGGCTCTAGCGGCCGTCTCCGCCCCCGCCGCCCGCTGCCCCCGCCGCGGGGCCGCCGCGTCCCTGGCCCATGCCCGGCGCCGCTTCCGCGCGCCCGTGCCAGCCGCGCCCCCGCGACGCGCACCGCCCCTCGGCCCGCCCCGGTCGCGCCGCGCGGACAAGCCTGCGCGGGGGACCGACCCGGAAGCCCCGCCCCCGAGTCCCGGGCGGGACACACCCCCCGGACGGCAGCGCCCGGTTGGCTGCTCGTGGGGGCGGGGGCAGGGCCTCGGCAGCCCGGGCGCAGCCCTCGGTGGTTCCCACTGGTGTCCCGCTGCCGCCGCACCGGGGGGAAACTGAGGCGGAGCGACTGCCCAAGGTCACCCGACGGGCGGTGCAGCGCCGCTTGCGGCTCGGCCTCTGTGCCGGTCCAGCCCCGCGCACCTGGGGGCTGAATTCGAGGCGGGAGCGGCAGGAGGCCGCGGGCCCGGGTGCAGGTTCCCGCCCGGCGCCCGTGCCACGCTGGCGGGGCCCGTCCCCCTCGGCGAACCCGGCTCTGCTGGTCTGTATGATGAGCTAGTCTAGACCCGGGACCAAGGACTGCGTACCCTCGAGTCTCGGAAGTGCGTGGGATGGGCGGACGGGGAAGGACCTTGTCCCTATTACCCCAGGATGCCAAATAAAGAGAAAGGGAACGCGAGCAGGGAGGACGCGTCAACAGGTGGCAGAGGTGCCAGGGCGGGTGTGGCAGGCGGGGATGAGGAGAAGGGTGAAGGGCAACCAGGACGCACGCGGGGAGGCGCTGGCAGCGCAAAACCCCTCCCGCCCCCTCCCCCACCCCACCACCGACTGCCAGAGCGCGGTGCCCGCACCCCGCTTGCGCTGGGGCTGCGGGGCTGACTTTGTGCCCTCGCAAGGCGCTGGGACTCTGCCAGCGCAGGGGGAGGTCGCGGCCCGGCAGCCAGTGGCGAGGAGCAGGAGAGAGCTACAAAGCGACTTTGTTTGGCCGAGACGCCCGAGCTCCCCGCGCGGAATGCGCAAAGCCCCGTGGCGGTGCCAGCACACCAGGACGCCCGGCCCTTGGGAAGAAACCGTGTGCGATGCCAGCCCCTCCCTGCCCTCCCGTGGCCTCTGTGCTATTTGTGGCGGCGAGCGCCAAGGTCCCGTTCCAGGAAGGACACGCAGCTTCAGCACAAACCCCGCATTACGCAGGGAACTGAAGACTGGCTGTACCTGGCCCTTCCACTAACTTCTCTTAAACTCGCTCTCGCTGGTTGTCCCTACCTGTGGTGAACTTTGCCCCACCCTCCCGACGCCCACTCGCACCAGGCAGGCTCACGTGCTACTGCACATGCTAGCTGGGGGGCGCTAACGTTTGTGCTGCTTCTGAGTGACAGCGGACCGCACGCTTCTATCCTTGGATCTCACAGGTTGTGCGGGGCAGCACTGTCTGCTTATCCGGCTAGTGTCCTACCCCGCTAGGTGTCAGGGCTCCAGCGGCAGGGAAGTGGCCAGCGCTGCCCCAGCAGAGCATGTGGTCTTCACCCTTAGGGGGCATCCAGGCTGAGACACATTCCCTGGCATCCCCCCATCCCAGGCTATCAAGGACCAAGAGTCCAAACACAGGTGTGTCGGCCCTGCAGGGGTCTGTCATAAACCCAGTGCCACCAGGCAGCTGGAGACACCTGGCAAACACTGTTATGAAGGAGGACAAAGGACATGCAGGGCCCAACAGAGTAGTTGTGCACTCAACAGACATAGAAAAATGATATTCTTGGGTTCTTGGAGCTCCCAAGGTTTTAGGGAGAGAAAACTTGTTTTTCATCCATGTGTAAAGAGATGTCACTTTTGACCAAATGCTCTCAGCCAGCGTCCTGCAGGTGGAAGCAAGTTCAGGACTTTTCTCATGGGAGTATCCCGGCCACAAACAGCCCGTGTCTGCTGCCCCCAGAGGACAGTCGGGTTTTGAGGGAGTCCACGTTCAGATGAGAGAGATGCAACTAACTTCTGTTTGCCACGAAAACCTGTCAGGCACCCAGCATGGGAGAAACTGTGACAAAGGGCCCCCCACCCCACCCCCAGCTCCAAGAAGTCCCTCCATCGCTCTCTTCTGCCCTCCTTCCGTGCTGACGGGGTGTGGGTGACACAACAGGACAGACACCACCTGTGTAGGGACTGAGTAGAAATCTGTAACTTTGGGGACAAGTCAGTGCTCTCGAAAACATCTCTGAGCCCAGCCTGAGCCGCTCTTCGGAGAGCGCGTGCACCTCGGTTCACAGCCTCCCTGTGTTTGGTGCCGATGCCGTTGCAGGTCCCTTTCACGTTTTCTGATCTGGAAAATGTCCTGAGAGGTGGTGAAATTGTGCCCACGTTACGAGAGGGAAACTGAAACGCAGCGGGGCCCGGCTGCACCAGGCCAGTGGCAGGCCCCGGACGGAAGGCGGGTCTGGAAGGCCCGTGGCTGCCCCGCTCAGCCTCTCTCTCGAGTGCCCACCTGCCAAGCGGCCAGAGCAGCGAGGCTCTCCTGCCGCCCTGGGGAGAGGCAGGAAGCTGGGCCAGGCCGAGGAGGGGAAGGGGGAGCTGGAGGCGGCCACCTGAAGTGGTGGGGCTGCCACTTGGTACTGGGCAGTGGGTCAGACCTGGCCAGCGGGAGCTGGAGAGAATGTGTGCCTGCCCCAGCCCAGCCAGGGCGACGCCTCCCCCCGGGTCGGGGGTCCAGGCTGGGTCTGTTTACCCTGCTGCTTAGGTCAGCCCTTTTCCAGGAACCATCTGAGGCCTCCGAGGGTCACTGGCTTGCCCTTTGCTGATCCGCACAGCCTCCTGTGGAGTTGGAGTTCGTGCTTCCGGGCTGACATGGGCCGGGACAGTGGCCTCTGAGTTCCTGGAAGTGTGCCCTCAGGACAGGTGGGGGACGTGGGCTGAGAAAGCTCAGCGAGAGCGAGTAGGGAGGGAGCTGCTTGGTGCCCCGAGACTGGACCTCAGTGAGGGCCAACCATGGGCACGTGCTTGGCTGCCACCCTGGTACTGACAGCGAAGCCTCACAGGCCCAGGTAACAACGTATTGTCACATTAAAGCACAGAACTCACAGCAACCCGCAAGGAAGCTGGGTTTACCCTCATTTTACAGATGGGGAGACTGAGGGCCAGGAGTGACAGCACTTGGCCAACCTCTCTAAGAGCAAGTGAGACCCATCTCAGTCCAAGTCCACGCTGCCATCAGCACCTGCCCCGGGGCACCCCCGGGCCGGCTGTCCGGCGCAGAGGCTGTGTGCTGGCTGGTACCTCAGCCTGTCTGGCAGACCCAGGAGCCTGGTGTGAAGAACCAGATTTCCTGAGCCAGTCCTGGCCCCACGGCTCCAAGGGGGTGGCAGTAGCATGTGCAGAAACCTGTGACGACGAGGGGCCACGTTTAATGGTGGGAATGGCACAAGATGGGCAGAGGTGGCAGGGCCCTGGCCAGGCAGACCTCGTGGGCTGGCAGGAGTCTGGTTTTTGCTCTAAGGGCCGTGGGAAGCCTGCCATGGGGGGTTGAATCAGCGGCGTGAGCCCATCGGATTATAACAATAAGAGGTAAAGCGTGCCAATCCATGGCTGGTACTGCGGTGGGGCTGGGGGTAAAGCTATGCACTCACTCTAGGTCTGCAGGATCTGGAACCTTCTGCAGGCCTAGAAACTGCTGCCGTCATAGACACTCTACCCCTTTGATAATTAACCTGTCACTGGCCAAAGTTTACAGACTGGCTCTGCTGCAGGCCCCAGGTTGACACGGTCAGACACCTGTTTCTAGTGCTGGAGGCCGAGGCAGCCCACCGGCCAGCCTCGCCGCCTCCCCGCCCCACCCGTCAGGAGCCAGATGCCCTCCTCGTCGGCACACACTGCTCCATCCCCGGTTGGTTTAGGCTCCAGGGCTGGGACACACATGTCTTTTATCCAGTCCAGAGCACGGGCTTGGAGCCTCAGGCCCCGTGTGACCTGCCGTGGGCGTCTCACACAAAGCTGGATGCATGGATGGAGTCCGTCCACAAAGGACATCCGCTCTGCGTGGACAGGGGCTCTGGGATGAAGTGACCTGGGCAGGGCCCGCCCCTGAGCGCACTGCTGCAGGCGCGGGGCCGGGGGCTTTGCGGCACCCATAAGCGCGCAGCACTCGCGGGCACGGTGTATGGCACCGCCTCGCCGACACCCTCCCCTTTTCCCTCGGGAGACTAGCGGGCAGAGCCCGGGACTGTGAGTCCAGCTGAACCGGGTTCACATCCTTGCTCCACCTTTTACTCACACTGCAGCCTTGAGGAGATGGCGCCCACCTGAGCCTCCTCGTGTACAAAGCGGGGCAGAGATGCCCACCTCCACTGGTCCTGCCGTGAGAGTGAGGAGTTCAGGGACAGGGCCTGACAGTTGGGTCATATTTGGGACCTGGTGACCACTGGCCTGAGGGCTCGGCCAAGGGTCACCTCCGCCGAGAAGCCTGCTTGGCGACCATCCCCCTGCCGAAGCCGCCCTCTGCCCTGTGTTGCTGCGACCTCCCATGCCGGGTGCAGCTCTTGTCTAAACCGGCACTGTCTACACGAGGCCCATCTCCCTGCCCATCTCCACACAGCACAGCTGGCACAGAACCTGGCACAGAGCCCGCCACCTCGCACACGCCGACCCTGTGTCTGCCGTTCGCTCCTCACGTGGTCCCCCTCCCCACCCTGTTATCTGCCTGTCACCAGATAACAGGTCCTGCAAGCCAGTCAAGGCGATTTGAACTGGAGCCCAGAGCAGCCTGCAGGCCCCAGCACACACCAGAGACCCCGGCGGGCAGGGCTCAAGTGGCTCTAGGCGCGGCGGGTGCGGCCGATCAGTGCAGAGGGTGCTTGGCCAGCAGCTGGAGGCCTTGGTTTTCCCTAAAAGGAGGAATTAGACCCTGGTCCCTGACCTCCTGGAAGGGACAGGCTTTGTTTGACAGTTTTCCTGGTCTGCAGCTAGGGGGAAAAAACGACATTGTGGATAGTTTTCTGTAAAGCTTCATCTAGTTGTTTAAGGAAATACCCTTTTCTTCCCAAGAGCATGTGCTTTGTATTCTTTCGTTGTTGTGGAAAATACCTTTTCTTAGTGAACATTTCTTAGATGAAGCGCTGCCGATCGCTGCGGGGGCCGCTTTGCTGTGACCTGGCAGAACCGAGGCCCCGGCAGCCCCCGGGTCAGTCTGCAGAGCTGTCAAAGCCTGAGGCCCCCGCCCAACGCCCAAATGCTCTCTATTTACTGATAAACAGCAGGTTGCCAAGGCTTCCTCTCACTTTTCCAGTCTTCCCATACCAGCTCTCTCCTCCTGTTTTGTTTGTGATGTTTATTTTCAAGTCAGCACGGCCTATGTTGAGACTTGCAACATGGAATATGAAATTCTACATCAGGGCCTGATTTTGATCTTTGACAAAGTGAGGGAACAGGGTGTGGGCGGCCGCCCACATGAGGCCTCGGCTCACATGCTGCTGGGCACCCTCCCAGGGGGCCAAGCCCGGGAAGAGCCTTCCCTCGGCCTGGGAGCCTCGAGATGTGCAGAGGGGGCGGCTGGCTGGAGGCAGGCAGGGAAAGCTGAATGCCACTTGGGTGCAAAGGCGCTCAGTGTGTCTCTGGCAGGTGACGGTGGCACGGGGCCGTGGACATGGGACCAGCACCCTGGCAAGCAGGGTTCTTGGATGGCTGGTGGAGGACTGTAAACCGGTCATTTCACTTCTCCAGGTGGAAGCATTAGATTAAATCAAAGAATCTTGGCAAGCATTTATGCTGTGTTGAATTTTAAAAACAAAACCAAAAAACTATCTAGTGAGCTCTAGGTGGGTGCCAAAGACTGAGTAGGCCCCCTCCAATGTGACTCCTGTCTCCCTGCCCAGTGACACCCTCCCAGAGAGCAAGGTGGGCTCTGGGCACTTGTCAGGACGTTTTCTCAGCACCCCTTGTTCATTGACTCCCTAGGACTTCGGGGCGTGCTGCGGGCTGGGCTGGCCATCTCCCCTGCCTGGCCTAACCGCTGTCCCCTCAAGGCTGTGTGCCCTGGACGCCTCCCCACCCCGCTGGGCTGGGAACCCGCCTCCACTGCCCCTCGCGCCTCATTCCTCTCTCTGCTCGCTGCGTCTCTCGTCACGCCAGTAGGCTCACAGGGCAGGTTGCAGAACTGATCAGAACTAACTAGAATTGACCTGCTATCCCTCCTGCTGCAGAGCGGTGCCAGCCCCATGCTGCCCACCCTGCGATCAAGAGCCAGACCTGGGCCCAGGTAGGCGAAGGGTGCGGCTGCAGACAAGTTTGGGGGCACATGGAGCACTTGCAGCGCAGGCAAAGGAATCGGGACTTTGTCCCGTAGACAGTGGGCAGCCGGGAGAGACGCCCGGGCAGGGAGGAGACGTTCTACCCACTGCCCTTACCTGCTCAGAGCCAGAGGCGGGAGCAGGGGACAGCGTCCTAAGACGCTGCTCCTTAAGGAACAATGAAGTGCTGCTGCAAAGACAGCCAGAATTAAAAGCGGTCTGGCCCTAAAGACAGCAGCTGGAGAAGAAATTCCAAAGCGCCCTGCGTGTCACAAGCACATGCACTTCTTTCTTGTGCATTTCCGTGACAAGCACGCCCAGGGAAGACCAAGTGAGAAGTGATAAAATTTAATGAGTGTGCTGCTCACGGAAGGGGTGACTTAACAAGTGACTTCGGTTATCATTTAAATTCTAAACTTTTTAGCATTCCCTCCAAGAAGGTGTTAAACTCAGAAAATTGCAAACCAAACTGGAGAGAGAAAAACAACCATAGAGAAATGCCAATTTGTTTTAGAGCAGACTTGACTTCCACCAGCGGAAGCGGGCGGTGAGTACTCTGTGCACAGACGGTTTATGCACAGCAGATCGGTTCCTCCCTGTCCCTCTGCATCGAGGCTGAACACACCTGTGCAGGCACCCACGTGTGGGGACGCGAGTGAGGCTGCTGGGCTGCATGTCTCTCTCCCGCCTGCTCCTAGGAAACTCCCCTCCCCCTCTCTGTGCATCAGGCACCTGCACCCCTGTTGCCCCCCTAATGGCTTGGCGAACTCCAGAAGTCACCATCCCTCTGCGGAATTCCCGGGCGGAGCAATGCTGAGCTGCATACTGCGCTTGGCTGCCGAGCACCTGCCGTCTCTTACTGTGTGAAATGGCATCTAGGATCTTGTTAGTGATCACACTGCATGCAGTCTGTGAGGTGTCTGCCAGCTTGCCCACTGGTTCTCACTCTCGGGCCTTTTTTCCTTTCAGACTCACCTCTGTGTGCTTCCCTGGGCCCTCGCAAGGGTATCTGTGGGGTTTCCAAGAGGCCAAGGGCAGAGGTTCCTTCTAACAAGGATTCGTATTTGCTGCTACATCTACCAGCCCAGACCACCTGCCCGCTATGAGCAAGTGCATGGCTTCCAGTTCCCCGGACCGCCCAGGTGATAAGAATGAGGGCTCCAAATCTGCGCAGGTTACAGCTCTTTACGCTTGAGTCTATTTTCTCCTTTCTTTTCTTTAATCCTCATTCTTTTTTTTTTTTTTTTAGACAGGGTCCCACTCTATCACCAAGGCTGGAGTGCAGTGGCCCAATCATAGCTCACTGTGGCTTGAACTCGTGGGCTCAAGTGATCCTCCTGCCTCAGCCTCCTGAGTAGCTGGGACTACAGGTGTGGGCCATCGCACCTGGCTAATTTTTCTATTTTTTTATAGAGACAGGGTCTTGTTATATTGCCCAGGGTGGTCTCAAACTCCTGAACTCAAGTGATCCTCCTGCCTTGGCCTCTCAAAGTGCTGGGATTACAGCCACCGTGTGTGCCTCCCCCCATTCCTTTTAATGCCAAAGAACTGTTTCTTCTAGATTGGCAGAGGAAGCTAGGGATGGGTCAAAGGCCTTCTAGGCCCCAGCTCAAGGCAGGGAGTGCCCGTCGGACTCCTCAGCCCTGACTCCCGTCTGCCACCCGCCCTCCAAGGCCAGAGCCAGCCGGCAAACACCCTCGGGCCGGAATGGCCCCACACCCCCCTCTAGGTTCCTCCTTTCCCCCGGAACTTGGCCCGGTGTTTCCCCGCTATCTTAGCAACTCTTTGATGCTTTTAACACACTTTTTAAATCTAAAATTTGTGCTTATTTTCCGAGGGAGAGTTGTTCCAGGTAACCCAGCCAGCCGTTGCTGGACGTGCAGGCTGGGACTGTTACTTCAATGACGGATATTTTCTTTCCATCAGATATGAAACAGCTGGAGGCCTGGGCCTGTCCTCGTGCTCCATGTGCCCACACCTGTGTCCACACCTGGCCCAGCATGGGGAGGTGGCTGCTCGCAGGGATTTTCCGGCAGGTCATTGAGGGAGCCATTGATCCAAGTGGGTCCCTGCTCCTCTTCCTGGACAGAGGGTCCCTCCTGGCCCCAGCTGCCTGCAGGGGTGACTGATGAAACCCCCTGTGCCCGGGGCATGTCACCCTCAGCCCTGCCTGTGCCGAGCGGCCCTGCAGGCAGCTGTGCCTCTGCCCGCTCCCAGTTGTGGAAACTGAGGCTGAGAGCCCGAGCTGCCCCCTGAGCGGCAGGCCTGGGCCTGGTGCCCCCACAGCCTGAGTCATGTGTTCTCACTCTTTCCACTGTGCCCACAGCCCCTCCCAGGCTCTGTGACCTTGGACAGCCGCAGCCGTCCGCGTCGGTCCCCAGCTGTAAAATGAGAGGCTGGGCTGGCTGACCTCAGACGTCCCCTGCCAGCTTGGGATTCTGCACTGTGCTCAGGGTGTGACTGTGACATGCCCCAGGAGGTCACTGCCAGTGCCACGCGGGAGGCATTTCTCCTGACTGGGGTGGGGCAGACACATGATTATCCCCAGCCGGGCGCTTGAGGGATTTATGGCAGTGTCTCGTGCTCTGTGCTTTGGAAACGCTCTCAGGACCAGCCCCCAGGCCTGGGACAGGCCTCTGAGCTTGTGGCCCTTTCTCCACTGGCACTGCCCAGGCCGAGGCAGGTCAGCGGAAGGTTACCACCCCTGCCTTCCCCATGCTCAGAGCTGACAGACGGCTCCACGGCCCACCCCAGCCCTGTCCCCCCTACTGCTCTGGTCTAAAAATACACTCTGGCTTCTTGTCGGAAACCAGCAGGGGTGACGGGCCCTGCTAAGGCGAAGAAAGTTACCGATGGGTTTTAGCAAATCACCAAAATGTGGAACCCAAAGCTGGCTCCCTGTGTTCCGACCCCGTGGGCCAGGATGGGGACCTGGGGCTTGGGGAAGTGAAGGCCAGGCCTGGGCTCCCCTTGCCCAGTCCCTTCTGCCCACTTTGGGCGGGAGCCCAAGAAGTCAGCTGGGAAGGAACCTCTTGGCAGGCCCTGGGGCCCAATTGGAACTTTCTGGACTGAGGGGTTCCTTGAGGGCAGGACCCCATGGAGTCCTCTGGGGGTCCCCAGGGCCGGGCACGGGCCCGTAGGAAAGGCTCAGGCGGCCGAGAGAGGCTCCCTCTCCCCTTCACCATCTGCTGAGTCTGGGCTGGAATCCGGCTCTGGGGCACCCTTGCCAGTCGCCTCACCTCTCTGTGCCTCAGTTTTTCACGGGGAGATGACGACCACCCTTGGAGGGTCCCTGTCAGGGCCAGAGGTGACGAAGTTCAGCAGGGCCCATGTCAACAATCTACAGCCCTGGCTCTGTCCCCACTCTGCCCGCCCTGCCCTTTCATTTCTCACTTGTCCATCTGCGCAGCCTACCCCCGGCCACCTACCTGCACTGCTGGCCACCCCGCAGGCCTGGGCAGAGCCCCTCGGCCTGATGCCTGGGGTCCACCACAGTCACGCACTCACCTCTCTCTCCTGCTCTCCACCACCATTCCACCGCCGTGCACTCGCTCTTCCTTCTCCTTTCCCATAAGGACTTACTTTAGGCACCGCCTCCTCCAGGAAGGCCCCCGGATCACCCCTCCCAGGCTGTTCTTGCTCACTCAGTCCTGTGCTGACCTCACTGTCTAGTGTTTGTCGACCACATTGTCTCCCTCCCTGGACTGGAAGCCTCTTGGGGACTGGGATCTCATCTGAGATGATTAGTAACAATAACAACCACAGGAATGATGGGAAAAATCACCAGCTAGCAACCATTATAGTACAATAATTGATTCAGGTGAGAGGCATCCAAGGATGCTAAAACTAGTGGGTGAAAGTTTGAGTGACAGGGTATTTACAAACTCTTAAAGTATCTCCCCACAAGACACTTACTAACGGAAAAAGGAAACAGTCACTTTCCAGTGGAGAGGCCTGGCAGTCCCACCTGCGTCAGGAGAGCTCCAGGAATGGCAGGGACGGGACATGTCATCATGGGACTCCAGATACCATGCACTGAGAAGGACTCAATGTTCTTTTTTTTTTTTTTTTTTTTTTTTTTTTTTTTAGAGAGAGGGTCTTGCTCTGTCACCAGGCTGAAGTGCAGTGGTGTCATTGTAGCTTACTGCAACCTCCAACTCCTGGGCTCAGGGGATCCTCCTGCCTCAGCCTCCCGAGTAGCTGGGATACAGGCGGCGCCACTGTGCCTGGCTCTACCGTTTGTAAGTGTCCAGCTCACAGGCACTAAGCGAGTTCACACTGTTGTGCGACCATCACCACCATCCATCTCTAGGACTTTTTTCGTCGTTCTAAATGGAAACTCTGTACCCATAAAAATCCTCATTCCCCATTCAGGGCTTTTATTTGCTACAAAAGACATTTTTGGGACAGTTATTGAAATCAGAATGAGGCCTTAGATAATAGCCTCGTCCCATTGTTGACTTCCCGATTGTGATCACCGTGCTGCGGTCACGCAAGACTGTGATCCTCAAACACGTCGGTTTCGTGACTCTGTTGCTCTCTCAAAAGCTGCTGAGAATTCCAAAGTGTTTTGTTCACACAGCCATCCTTGTCCAGACTTGCACCATTAGAAATTAAAACTGAGAACGACTTTAAATATTTATTAATTCATATAAAAATAAGCCATCATAGTTAACAAATAACATTTTAATGAAAATGATCATATTTTTCAAAGCAAAAAACTTTTTAAAAACATTTTGCAAATCTCATTAATGTCTGGCTTGATAGAAGGTGCTGGATTCTCACAACTGCCTCTGTACTCTGTTGTTTTTGTTGATGTCTATGAAAAACTCCAGCCTCGCTGTGTTGTACGTGGAAGAGAGGGGGGATTTTATAGAGGTCTCAGGTCATTGTGAGGATTCTTTGATTCTACCCCAAAGTCAGCAGGTGAATTGTTAATATAACAGTTTGTTTGCAGAATCTGCACACCATGCAGTGTAAGGGGCACGATTCAAAGGTGTTCGGTGTATTCGCGGGTATACAACACTCACAATCGTCTCTTCTCCCCTGGGGGCCTGAGGGCACAGATGACTGGGTGGGGGGGTTGGGCTAGGCTAAATCAGGGAAGCCCCTCCCCACATGGGGGGCACAGTGGACGGAGTGGGGCCCCCTGGCTGTCCCCGCCCCTACAGGAAGGCGGCAGAGGGGCTGGCCAAGCAGCGGGGAGGTGGCCCCCAGAGTGCTCTAGGAAGCAAGGACGCTCTGTGGGCTACCCTCTCGTGCAGTCCTCACAAGCGCCCTGAAAGGAGTCACTGTCACCGTGGGGTGCAGAGGGGAAAACAGGAGCCCAGTGGGGGAGGGGCATGTGTGGTGTCCCCTGGCAGGCTGGTGGCCGTGGTAGACTTCCCGCAGTCTCTGGTAGTCTGGTCTCCATGCGTTCAGGTGGACACATGACCTCCCTGCGGTCGTCCCTCCCTGGACTTGCTCAGCCCGGGGGGCTGTGGGGGAGAGGTGGGTGCAGGGGGTGCCCACCCCCAGCTCCACAGGGGGGAGATCCTTTGCTTCTCCTTTCGGGAAAGGCGGGGGTCCTCGCGCCCCATGGACAGGTGGATGCTGCGGGTCATTCTCCCCCTGCCTGAGGCCGTGCGGGGACAGGAGTTCCAGCAGCATCGCTTGGAACGATGGAAGGGAGACACCACCCTGCCCAGCGCCTTGGTGCGGACTCCTAATGTGTCCACTGACAGGGGACACGCGGGAGGCGCAGGGCAGGTACCACTGGTGAGGCAGCAGAGGAGCGGGTGTCAGGAACACGGGGCCGCAGGAATTTCCTGCAGTCGCTGTAACGGAGCTCCGCAGACTCAGTGGCTTTAAACAGCCCAATGTTACTCTCTTACAGTGTCGCAGGTCAGGGCCAGCAAGGGTTCTCCTGGGGCTAAAGTTAAGGTTTTGGTGGGGCTTGCTCCTTCTGGAAGCCCCCGGAGAGAATGTCTCCCTCTCTCCCAGCTTCTAGAGGCGCCTGTGCTCCGCGGCCGCTGGCCCCTTCCTCCCACCGCGAAGCCCGCTGCCCGCGGATCCCTCTGCGACCCGAGCTCTTTCCTCTCTTAAAGACCAGGTGACTACAGGGGTCCCGCGGAGATAAACCAGGATAATCTTCCCACCTCGAGACTCTTGCTCATATTTCCAAAGTCCTGGTGCCATGGGAGGTGACATACTCACAGGTTCTGGGCATCGGGATGTGAACACGTCAGGGGTCAAGAGCTGACCGCGGAGCAGACGGGCCCTGCCACGTGCTGCCCGCGGGGCCTTGGGCAAGTCATTTCACTGCTCCGCGCCTCAGTTTCTCCACCTGTGCAGAGGGGTAATCACAGCCTCATGGGCTTGCTGAACAGGTCAATGAGGCCACACGTGTGAGGTCCTCAGGGCAGGGCCTGGCTCGGTAAGCGCTGGGAGAGGTTTGTGTCTGGCCGAGAGGAGATGGCCCAGGAGGAAGCGGGGAGGAGGGGACGGTGACGTGACTGCAGAGAGAAGACACCATCACTGTAGTGGGTGATAAATTTTCTCAAATTTCCAAACTGGCTGGGTTTGCTGGCCTGAGCCTGGGGACAGGGGTCCTTAGCCCTCAGCAACCCAGGAACCTGGTCTTGACGTGTCACCAGGCTGCCTCTCAACACGGGGCCCAGCGCTGCTCTGCTGTGGCTCCTGAAAGGTCCACGTGCAGCCCTGGAGGGGAAGCCAGCCTGTGCCCACGGGTGGCCACCTTCTCCTGATGACCTCGGGAGGCTCATGGGGATGGCAACACAGCAGCAAGCCCAGGGACATGTCCTGGGCCACCAGCCGCTGTGCAGGGGGAGACAGAGGCCAAGCCAGCCTGGGCAGCCGCGCGGCTCCCTAACTCCTGCCCCTGACTTGAAGCTGTCCCCACACACCAGCAAATGCGGTGCCGGGGCTAGTGGCAATGTTTCCGGAGCTTCTCCCACCCCTGGCCCTTCTAGCCGAGGAGGGACTGACCGCTTAGACCAGTGAGCAGGACAGCTGTCCACCACCCCTTCCTAAGCCCGGTGTCAACGACGCCCACACTGCAGAGAACACCCTGGACAGTGAGGGCTGGGAGGGCAGGGAGTGGCCCGAGCCAGCCATGGCCACATAGCCGGGAGGGGCTTTTTCTTGGATTCCACAGATTTATAGAAAAGAGGACTTGAGTTTCTACCTGTGTTGTGTCTTCCCACGGCGCTGGGAAGTCCCTGCCATCTGCCCTGGGAAGCCTGGAACTGTGCCAGAGTGAGCAAAGCCCACCACTGTGTCTGGCTCTCAGCTGTGTGCCGTGTGCTGCCCACGGCGGGGAGCTGGACGTTCCAAGCCCATGGCTCTACCTTTACGCCACGGAGGAGAAGGATGAGGGCAGAGAGCTGCCCAAATGCACACAGCCAAGTCCCTGGGGGAGCAGGGAGCCGAGGGACTCTCAGGGGACCTGCCACCTGGGGTGTGTACATGTGTGCATGAGTGTGTGTGCTTTGCATCTTCATGTGTGTGCAAGAGCATACATGTGAGTGCGTGTACATGTGTATTTGTGTGGCACCTGTGTGAATGTGCATGCACACCTCACACATGCATGCCTGTGTGTGCATTAGTGCTCCTGTGTGTGTACATGTGGGTGAGCGTGTGTGTGTGTGTCTCTGTATGTCCATACAGGTTTCTCAGTGTGTGGTCGTGTGTGCACACGTGAGTTTTTGTTTGCTCCCTTGGGCAGTCACGAGCATGGGCGTAGGCACAAGGATAGAGCTCAGGGGGCAGGCACCCTGAGCCCCCACATCAACCCACAGTCTGCTCAGACCGCAAAGGCCTGGAGTCCTTGAGCTCAGCAAAGCCGAGGGCGGCAGGGCCAGGACGCTCCCGGGACGGCGCTGCCAGCACCTCCAGCCTTCTCCACTGCTTCTTGCCCCACTTGTGCCCTTGGAGGGCACCTCGCCTGTGATGTTTGGTTTCAGGTCCTTGTTCAAAGCCAGCCTCAGTGTCCTCGTGGAAGCTCCACCCTCCAGCTGGCTGCCGCGGACGCACCTCTGTCCCCTGGGTCAGCACCCGTCTGCTGCCCGTGCCCGTCCCCGCCCGGGGCCTTCTGTTAAAGGCTCCACGATAATTCCAGCGCCAGCCATGTCCTTCGCTCCATCCAGGGAACAAAGACAGAATTGTAACGGCCTGTGGGAAAGGGCCACAAAGAAGTTTTTTCCTTCCCTCGTCTGAGCTGTCACCAGGCCCATGGCTGCTCTTGGGGGAGGCTGGGGCAGGCAGAGGGTGGCTGCCCCTGTAGCACCTTCCAGGGTCTCCATCCCGTCCGCGTGTGTATTTGGGAAACACCTGGCCTCTCCTTCCTCCCTCCCTGACCCCAGGAGGGGTCCTTCCCAGGCCTGAGGCCAGCCGCTTTCCCGGTGGAAGTGGGAGGCTGAAGGAGCAGCAGGCGCAGAGGCCGGGACTCCGGGTCCGGGGCCCCGAGGGCAGAGTGTGCCGCCCACCCGGCCACAGGAGGGGACAAAGACCACCTGGCTGGCCTGCCGGCGACCAGGGCACCGCAGACACTGCACAGCTGCAGGAGGGAGCAGAGCAGGGCAGGCCGTGAGGACCGTGCAGGAGCAGGGCACAGGGCTGGGGGCCCGAGGCTGTGGGGACGTGTGGTGGGCAGAGGCCCCGGGCACAGCGTGGCTCAGACTGGAGCAACGGACAGAGCCCTGTCCTCAGGCTCCGTAGGAACTGACTCCTCTCCTCTTCACACTGGCCCTGTGGGACGGCACCAGTGACCCCCACTGTCAGGTGAGGAAACTGAGGCACGGAGGCCACAGAGCTAGGACTGCTGCCACTAGGATCTGAACCCGGGACCCAGCTCTGGAGGCTGGGCTGGCAAGCGCTGTGCTGCCCTGCGCCAGGGCGTGTGGGGCTGGGGGCTGGGGCGAGGCGGGACCACCACAGGGTGCCAGGGACCACCTCAGCTTGCACCAGGCTGGGGGGCGGGACAGTGGCTCTAGGGGGTTCTGGGAGGGGAGGGGAGGGCTGGGGCAGGATAAGATGAGGGCACGCGGGCACATGGGAGCCCAGGATGGCGCTGGGGCCTGTGCCCTGGAAGCAGCTCGAGACAGGGAGGTCTGGGGTGAAGAGGGAGGTAGGACAGGGAGCTGAGCTCCCGCCCGATGTTCCCTGCAGTCCTCCTTGCAGCGGTGGGCTGGGACCTCAGGGGCCAATGTGACCTGTCACCCATGTCAGGCTGCGGAGGGCCTGCCAAGTGGACCATGGTGACCGTACCATCTGTGGGGCAGGAGGCCTAGGAGGGTGGCCCAGAGCCACCCTCCCTAGGGACCGGCACTCAGACATCTCCGCCAGCACTAAGCCGCCCTGCCAGAGCTGGCCGCCCCCAGCATGCCGGCCGCCTGCCCCCCAACCCCACCCGGCCCCAAAGCTGAGGCATCCCAGGCGCCCGCTGGAACTCCTCAGGGCTCAGTCTCCTCCCAGCAGCCCCATGTCCTGCCGGGGCCCCAGCCAGCAGCCTACAGCGCCCGGGCTGACTCCCCCGCAGTTGGCCCTGCGGCTGGGGTCAGGGGGCTCAGCTTCCAGCCCTGGCCGGCCCTGGCTGTGGTGTGAACTTGGCCTGGTCTTTGGACTCTTGGGGCCCTGTCACACGGATGCTGAGTGTGGCAGCCCTTTGGCCTAGTGGCTCCAGGAGATGGCTGTGCCCGTGACAATCTGCCATTCTCTGACCCCGAGTGGCTCCAGCCCACCCCCCCTGCGCTGCCCTGCCCTCAGCCTCCTGGCTCCGGCATTTGGGCAACTGCCTCCACGGCCAGGCCAGGCCAGGCCAGCGGTGTGCACCGCAGGGTGGCCGAGTCACCTCGAGGCTGTGCGAGGCCGAGCTTCCCTCCGCCCGTCCAGAACTCCAGATCCCCGTGTGCCCAAGGACCTCCCAGCTGTGGTCAGATGGATGCTGTTGTTCCGTCACAGACCGGGCACACAGAAAACACCAGCTATAGTTCCGGGTTGGTCCTGCTGGAGGTCAGCAGGCAGCGCCAGAGCCCCCCTGTGCGGTGGGCTTCATAGGGGGCCTGCTGGCTGAGAGAGGCCAGCGCCAAGGACACGCAGCTCTCCCTGTCCAGGGCACTGGCTGCAGACCCCTGGGCTGCACTGGGGTCCGGATCCTGCTGCTGGCTCTGGGGTGTTGGTGCCCGATGCACACGGGTGTGGCCCTGACGTCACGTTGCAAACCAGAGTCGGTGGGGCTGCTTCTGGCATGGGCCCCTGTCCTGGCCACTTAACACCTCAAGCTCCTGCCACAGGCCACGCTGCCTGAATCTGGGACCCATCCCTAGCCGTATCCCCAAGAACCACACTCCTGCTGGACACCTCCTCCTGGAAGCCTGTGTGCTTTTTCCTGGGCTGGTGCTCACTGCTGTCACCCAGCACCCTGCACTGAAGTCCCTGAAATAGCCCTGGGGGCCTCAGAGCTCAGGAGGTGTCCCATAAATGCTGGTATCGTGCTGGACACCTCTAAGACTTCCATGGCCTGCCAGGTATGTCCCCACGTGCCCCACAGCCTGAGTGTCTCCCCAGCTTCTGCTGCCTCCCACCCCCCACACCCCCCAACTGCCTCCTGGAGCCTCTCCCTCCTCCCTGACCCACACCCACCGGGGCCACTGCTTGACCGGCGCTCTTCCCTCCTCTTAAGCCTCCGCTCATGCTGTTCCCTGTGCCTGACACACTGTTCCTGCCCCTGCTGCCTGGTGACCCAAATTACCAATAGGGTGTCCCCCGACCCTAGCAGGAGTGACCCCTGCCCTGGACCCTCATGGCAAAGTGTCAGCCCCTGACACCTGCCCCGCACTCCCAGGCGCAGGGTGCTGCTGAGGCTCCCGTGGCTGCTCATGTGGGGAGGGGCCCAGACGGCCCCAGCGCTAATGCCCTGTGAGAGGGGCCGACGCTGTATTGGGCTTGGAGAGCGGAGGACATGGCAGCTGGAGGCTCCGGCAGCACCAGCGCTGGGACCCTGGGCCCTGGGTGGCTGGGTCCAACCAACACCCGCTCACCCATCACGGGATGCCTCAAGTGTCCTGTCCCCACCTGCCTCCTCCCCGCCCCGCAGGTGCCTGCCCCGTGAGGCTGCCACCCACCAACCTCTGGCCCACTCTCACATCCTCCAATCCAGAGTCCACATGGCAGCCGGAAGGAACTTTCAAGACACACCCCTGACCTTGTCACTCTCCTGCTAAAACCTTCAATGGCTCCCAAGGATGCCCGAGGCCCTCCGTGGCCTGCCCACCCACCCCTGGCCTCCAGGCCCTGTGCCTGCCAGGTGCTTCCTCACCTCTCCCCACCCCTGCACCCCTGCCTTGTCCCTGCTGCTTGCCCTGGAGGACTCAGGTTAGTGGTCACACTCCGTCCTCCAGGAAGCCCTCCCTGACCCCCATGCAGGGGAGGGCACTGCGCCCCCAGCCCCGTGTGCTCTATGCTGCCGCCTCCACCTCCCCATGTGACCCATTCTGGTGCCTCCCGAGGAGGCTGGGCACTCCTGATTCATGCAGGCAGGTAAAGTTCACTACGGGGTCGGGGTCGGGGTGGAGGGACACGTGTCTGTGGGTGGGGAGTGTAGGCAGGGACGCTGACTTGGAGTCCACAGACCCCGAGTGCTCTCGCTCCCTAGCCTCAGTTTCCCCATCTGTGAAATGGAGAGCTGCCCCCCAGCTCAGGGGCAGTGGGATGTGCTGGGTGAGAGCGTGGCAGACGCTTCCAACATCAACTCTGTCACTTAGGACTGTGTTATCTTGGATTGACCTCACCCAGCCTCAGTTTCCTGGCTGTGAATGGGGACGATGGAAGTACAGGAGCCTGACATTCTTGGGGCAGACTCGGGGCAGGCCCCCGCGGAGCCAGGCCCGCAGGTAGGGCCCAGGGCCTGAGCACCCAGGGAGCTCCCGGCATGGCCCAGGCAGGAGGCTGGCACAGCAGGGTCCCAGGGGAGGGAGGGGACGGTGGGTGAGGACACAGCTGGCCTGCTCCTGGCCCTTCCCTGATGTCTGCCCTTGGGAAGGTCATCGGCCTCCTAAGCTGTTTGCCCGTTCGGGGCCTCTCGACAGGGCCAGTCCCACTGTGTTCCCAGGCCCCGGGTCATGACAGCCAGGGAGCCCAGCTGTTCCTGGGAGCCCGCCCGGCCACACGTGGCACTTAGCCAAGCCGTGTTTCTGCATTTAGCACTGGAATTGCAGCCGAATAAAGCAGAGGGGCCACTTCCTCCTCCTCCTCTTGCAACGATGGAGGCGCCAAGGGTATACCTCCACAGCCGCAGGTCACCTCGGGCAGCCACAGCCCCTGCCCTGGCCGAGAGCAGGCTCTGGGTGGCAGGGCTGCGAGCAGAAGGCATGATGGTGCCTGCACGGAGCTGGGGACAGCACTTCACCCCTGTGCTTTGTGTCCCCAGACCTTCCCCTCTCTGCTGAGTGTTTTGTCCACCAAGCGCCAGCTGGGCCCCAGGGCCACACAGAGCTCTCTGCCCTTGGCCTGTGCAGAGGGCCTCCAGCTGGCCCACTGGTGCCAGGACAGGCTGACGCCGGGGAACGCAGGGCCGGGTGCAAGGAGAACAGAAGGGAGTGATGCACGTGGCCGGGGGCCAGGGAACCAGGGGCACTTCCCAGAGGAGGAGTATTCGGGCCTGTCCCCCAGTAGCGGCAGCACCGAAGCCTTATGGAGCCGCGGTGCCACTCTGCACCGTGTGGCTGCTCACTGCAGCCGAGGCCTCGGACGGGGGGACTTGCCCGAGGGCACACGGCCTGGCTGGGGGGGCCTGCTGACCTCTCCCCCGTCCTGGCCGCAGGTGCTCACGGGGGGCGGAGCCCCCGCACGCTGGCATGGCAGTCGGCTCCGCAACGTGGGCGTCCGCGGAGCTGGGCGGGGGCGGGCAGACAGGCGGGATGGAGGCTGGCGCCCCTCGTGCCCTGTGGCCCCCAGTTTCCACGGGTAGAGCCTCCCTGCACTGGCATGGGGGCCGGGCCAGGATCCTCTCTCTCTCCCCGGCCCACCCACACCCATACTGGCGCTGCTGCTGGGGACGCCATCGGGGGTGGGGAGGGGAGCTGCCCACGGCTCTCAGCCTTGCAGGCCTGTGGCCAGCATCCCCGCCCGGTCAGAGGGGCAGGGATGGCCGTGGCGGCTAAGGGCAGCCACCATGGCCACAGGTGGCTTTGGGCAGACTCCTGCAACTGGGTGCCCGGCCTCCCAACCCCTGCTCTGGGCCTGGCCCCACCTGCCCCAGGCCTGTTCTCAGGGAGCTGCCCGGACACAGTGGGGGTCCAGCTGTGTGTGAGGATGGGGTGTGGGGGGGGCTCTAGCCCAGTCTAGGGGGAGGGGGGAGAAGCTGGGAAGGAGCTCAGCTCTGGCTTAGTGGGTAAGAATGAGCCAGGCGCATGGGGCGGGGATGGGGGTGCCAGGGGCACCCCAGGGAAGGACTGGCAGGGCCAACACAGGGAGGCAGGAAATACTCCAGGGTGTTGTGCAAAGCCAGTGGCCAGTGTGGCCGGGGCCGGAGGGGACGGGCAGCCAGTGACCCTTACAGGGAAGCAGCTCCCAGAGCCAGTGAGGCTAAGGGCCATGGGCTTCCCAGGAGGGGCTGCCGGTTTCCCCTTGGAAAGGGGAGAAACTGGAGCCCAGAGGGCGGGCGGGGCTGCCGGGCAAGGGGCAGGCTGGGCGCGGGCTCCTCGGGAGCAGGAGAGCCAGGCCCTGGCTGAGCAGGAGGGCAGCGGGGGACAGCACGGGGGCCTGCCGGGAGGTGCCCCTCACCACAGGAAGGGACCCGAGGAGGCTCGGCCCAGGATGCAGGCTGCCTGAGCCTGAGGACATGCCCCAGCTGTGGCTGCCCCTGCAAGATTCCCAATTTGACCTGCCCAGCTGAGGGTGTCACTCTGGGCCACCCGGCACCGTCCTGGGCTTCTGTCCTCACCTGTCCAGTGGGTGCTGTCCAGCCACTAGTGGGGGTCACACGGGCTGGCCAGGGCGGGGTGTGAGGGCGGGCAGGTGCAGGAGGGCCCTGGTGGTCGGGAGGGGCTTCCAGGAGAGGTGACAGGGGCTGGAGGAAGAAGGGGGGCTGTCAGGGGTGGGGCCATGCACTGTGCCGGGGGCCAGGATCGAGGACAGACTAGTGAGGCCACAGCAGGGGCAGAGAGGAGTGGACACTGGATCCTGCTGGGCCAGGACCCCACTTCCTCCTTTAGACTGAGGGGCCTCAACCTCCTGAGCCCACCCTGTGCACCTGTGTCAACCACGCAGAGCTCCCGCTGGGCCCTCCACTTAGGATGTGCCTCTCGCCTCCCCTCCATGAACTCCTATGCATCCTTCAAAGCCCAGACCAAGTGTTGCCTCCTTTGCCTGTCCGTCTGACAGATGCTCACTTGGTGTCAGCTCTGTGCCAGACGTGTGCGGGGCGCAGGGCACAAAGGAAGATTTCCAGGGGGACCCACAGCACGGGTCTCCCCGATCTGTCACCATCCTGGTTGGCATCTCGTACTTGCACATCTCACTGTCCAGACACGGCTCTTCCGAGACTCACGGGGTGGTGGCGCAGCACGGCGGCACTGAACGCCCAGTTAGAAGGTGACATGGAGGAGTCCTGGGGGGAGGGGCGCCTGCACAGGGAGGAGTGGCCCGTGCCAGGCTCCGGCCTCCTGGGGTGGGTCCCTGCAGAGCGCCTCATGACCTTTCTCCTGGGGCGGTGGCTCAGGGCACAGCTCTGGGCTCCGAAGCCCTGGGTCACAGACACGCCTCCTGTCCATGGGGCTGGGTGGGGCCTCCCATTTGACTCAGACCCCTGCCTCGTGGAAGGGCCACTCCCGCCATCCCTCTGACCCAGGCCTTCCAGGGTGAGGGTCAGAGCAGAGAGTGTGGGTGACACTTCACCCTGAGCTCACACAGGGAGTGGCCCCACAGTGACAGCAGGGCCGGGCCGAGAGAGTGGACGCGGGGCAGCAGTGAGCGCCCCGGCCCAGGGGTGTCCCAGCCGACGCCATCCGCATCCTCCTCGGCTGGTCTGAGCGTCAAGATTGGAACATACCACTGGGCCCTCCTGGGCTGGGGCCACTGCCGACTTCCAGCCCCTGCCGGCACCCCCACCAGAAAGGGCACTTGGCCGGGCGGGGCGACGCTGCACCCTGAGACAAGGCGTGCCGGTGAGCAAAGCTGCCCTTTGGTCCTTGGGATGGGCCCTTGGTAAAGGTGTCCATGGGCATGGGGCACCTTGCCTTGTCCAGGAAGGCCCAGATTGCCCCTGAAGCCTGGGGCCTGTGCCCTGGCCCTGCCCGTAGAACGGGGCAGACGTCACCAATGTCTCTTGGAGGCTGCCAGAGGCTCCTCTGGGATTCTCGCGGAGCACGAGTGACGAGAGTGTAGCGGGACAGCCAGCTCCCAGGGCAGCACGGAGACAGGCGGGAGCTCAAGCCCTCCGCCGGCCTGCCCGGGGTCACTGCCAGCTCCACCCTGGTCCGGCCTCAAGGCTGCTGCTGCCCATTCGAACACTCTGGCCGCTGCAAGGTCGCTGCAGGGAGCCCGCAGGGTGCCAGTGCCCACCGGACTCTCAACAGCGGGTGCCAGGAGCAGCAGCTGGCCTGGCCCACTGGTACACACCTCCCCCCCTCTGCCCCTCCCCCAGCAGGACTCCCCAGGGCCGGCCCCACCCCTGGCCCAGCTTGGCCGCTGGGGACACGCAGCCATCTGCTCGGGGCTGAGCGTCTGACCCAAGGCTGGCCACCCAGAGGTGACGTGGCAAGTTTTGTGGGGACTACTGGAGAGAGGGAGAGAGCTCTGCTGATGGCAGTGGCGGGACGGGGGCACGGCCATCTCTGCTGCCTCCCGGGAAGGCTGCCTGAGGCTGGGCCCACAAGGAGGAAAGCCCTGAGGGGAGACGGGGAAGCAGAGTCCTGACGACACCCTGAGATCCAGCCATGCCTGCGGCTGGAACAATTCCTAGATTTTTCTCTTACATAAACCAGTAAACCCTCTCCTGGGCCTGAGCTAGTTCGGCTTGCATTTCTACCCCCCGCAGCTAAAGCTTCTCATTAATTCCGAGAACAACTCCAGGAATCACTTGCTGCTTTGGGCATGAGTGGTCCAGTGCCCACACGGGGTGCCCTGCCCTCCCATCCACCAGTATACCACACAGCAGCACTCACAGGCTCCCACGACACACACATAGTCACAGTGATGGTGTGGGGGCTTCTCATTACTTTTCCTACGCTGTACCTGGCAAACTCCTATTCATCCTACAAAACCCAACTCAGGACTTACCTGCCCCAGGAAGCTCTCCATGAACTCCTCCTCTCTCCCTCTTTGCTGCAGCCCCGCTGTGTGGGTCCTCCCTCCTGTGCTCCCAAGGCTCCCAGGCATTCCTCTTCTGACCCTAACATCCTGGGTCTATCTCCCAGCTGGCATGTTGGCATGTATTGCACAAGGGATAGTTCTGAGGGCTGCACCACCAAGCTGACTCCTTGAGGTGACGGTCATTTTGTCCTGATCAGTGTGCATTTGAGGCTGCCCTGGGCCATGAGCTGCTCCCCCTCTGCCTCCTGCAGGTGCTAGGACTTGGGGCTGTCTGGGTACAAGTGTGGGGGCAAAGAGGAGAGATGGTGGCGGAGGTTCCCCAGAGAGGAGAGAAGTTTTTCCTTCCGGCCTGGTGGAGCAGGGCTGGGCGTGCGGTGTTGGTGCGAGTGTGCCGGGGCCCCAGGCACCCCGGACAGGCACCTTCCAGCTGCAGGACCTCCCTGTACCTCGGTTTTCTCATCACTAAGATGGTGACAAAAATAACACCCACAGGGGTGTCAGATGCCACGGTCGGTGGGGCCCCCTCGGGCAGTGCCAGGCGCACACGCAGTGGTTAACGAAGCTGGGGTGGTGGCGGGAGGGGAGGCCCAGGCGGGGGCGGGCAGAGGCGAGGGCCAGCAGGAGGGTGTCCGAGGCAGGGCTGGGTGTCCTGTGCTCTGGGCAGCAGGCGGCCACTGTGGCTGGGGGCTGGAGGGGGAGAGTGGCCCCTGCCGAAGGTGAGCCCCCTGGGCTGGGGACATGAGCGGAGGCCGTGGGCGAGCGGGCAGGGGGCGAGGACTGCGCACTGCAGGGGCCCTCAGCGCCAGCAGTTTGGTCTCTCCGGGCACTGGACCCTGTCCCACGCCGGCCCGGTGCTGGCTCTTGGCCTTTTTAGGACCACCTTGCCAAGGCCTCGGGAGGTGGCAGTGCCCGTCCCTCCCAGCCAAGGCTGCCCAGCTGAGACGCTGCCTGGCTGGCAGGCCGTGCGGGAGCGGCGGAGACCCCCTGGCCGGCCGTGCCCAGCCTGCTCCTCCTGCCCGCCAGGCTCCGGCGTGCTGGCGGCAGCAGCTGTGCCTCCCACTGCTGATGGGGCAACCGGCCTGTGGCCTGAGCCCCACCGGGGTGGGGGCGGCCAGGCTGGGTGAGCCGGTGGCTCCTGAGAGCTGGCTGCCGGGGCCTCCTGCCCACGGCCGCTCCCACACCCTGCCCTCCCTGCTGCGAGCCTGCGCCGTGAGGGCAGAAGGGGGCAAGGGAGGCCCCTGTCCCTGGGGACACTGCTATGTGCCCAGACTGCTGTCTCCGGTGTCAGTGCCCTCACTGCGAGGGTGGGGACGGGACTCGGACCTTGGCCTCTGTACCAGGGCCAGATGGGGCCTCCTGCCACCAGAGGACAACAGGGGTTTCCTCCTCTTGCCACCTCATCTCCTGCTGGGTGTGACGGCCACGCAGCTCTCCCTGTTGGCAGGCAGGCTGGGCAGGGCCTCCTTGTGGTCCCGTGGCCAGCCCCGCCCACGGGGGGTGGGGTTATCATCTGTCTCACAGATGGAGAAACTGAGGCTCAGAAGCCCAGCGCCACAGCGGGAGTGAGCGCAGCCGCCAGGACCCCGGCAGCCCCCCCCACGGAGGGCAGGGTCCCCCCTGGCATCCTGGGTTGCCGCTGGGCGCGGAGAAGGGGACCCTGCTCCCTGCAGCGGCCGCCAGGATGGAGCGAATCCACGCCGCGCCCACCCCCCACCCCGGCTCTAGACTCGCGCGGCTCGGCCTCGGGAGGGCGGGGCGCGGCCGGGCCTCCCCGACACGGCCAAGGGCGGCGCCCAGGCGGCCGCGCCGGCCCCACCGCCGCACGATTCGCTGGGCGCGGGCGCCACCTGGTGGTCAAGCCAGGCCCGCCGCGTCCTGGGCCGCCCGTCCCGGGCCACCCCGCGTGCGTTGCAAACTGCAGGCCCAGGAGGGTGAGGGCTCAGGGAGGCGGGGCCCGGACGAGGGGCAGAGGCCAGGGCCCCTGATGCCTGTCCGGTGCCTGTGTCCAGGTGGCCGGGCTTAGGGGATGTGGGGACCTCTGGCTGGCCCTGCAAGGCCTGAAGCCACAGCTGGGCTTGCTGGTCCGGGACAGAATGCAGCCCCCGACCAGGGGTCTGGTCTGCCTGCCCCAGCCACACTGAGGCCCAGATGCTGTTGGGTTTCACACCAGGATCGGGCCCCGCCCAGGCCCAAGGCCCCGCTGGCCCGGGAGGGGACTCCACAGTGGCCGAGGGCTTTGCCTAGAGCAGACGCACCAAGAATTGCATATTGGATCCTGTGCGGGGTTCCCAGCCCCGAGCCCGCTTCCGGCCTTCTTGGAATGTCACAGTGTACTGCCCAGCTCTGTCCTGGCACCTGGCTGGGCCAGGGGGTCCCCAGGCACCCTGCTGCTGTCCCACGGCTGCTCCTGAGCCAGCTGATTCCCGCGGCACAGTGGGTAGGCAAGCAGGGGTCTCTGTGGATGCCCCGATGGCAGGGTGGGCAAGGAGGGGCACAGCAGTCTGGCTCCCTTCAGGGCGGCCCCAGCTCCCCAGGCAGCAAAGGCCTCACCCCCAGCCCGCAAGGTCCATCCCTGGGGCACCGCACCATGGTGGATCCTAACCTCGCCTGCTAGGGACCTGTTCCCGGCCTGGCTCTTCTGTCCCATCCACCTATCAACTCAGGGTGACCTGGGCCTCTGCCCTAGCTGGTCCCCAGGTCCCACTGATGTCCCCTCCCAACAGTTTCTCAGCCCAACACCTCCAACACTCACTGGTCACCACTGTGGTCTGGGCACGTCCACTTTGGCCTGAGAACTGGTGACCACTCTCTCAGGGTTCTACACCTCCACGGACCCTCTCTCCTCGTGGCAGCCAGCACAGAACTGCCAGGCCAGGCTGGCCTGAAGCCCCTGGGACAGCTCCTGTCCCATGGGACTGCCACTGGAATGACTGGAAAAGCCAGAGCTGGTGCAGTTGGACCTACCTGGGAAACTGGGTAAACCAAGTCACACGGGCCTGTTTCCTCCCTGCAGGCCTTGTCAGAGCCTTCAATGGCTCACTGCAGTGACTCCAAAAGGACACTGTGGGCATCAGCTCAGGACAATTCATCCAGGAAACCACCCTGATCCCCAGGTCTGGGGCCAGATGTGGCTCACCGCCGTCCCCCGGGCCCCTCCCTCCCATGGCCTACACTGGCTCCTCCCACCTCCCCTCCCAGCCTGGCCTTCTCTCCTGGCCTTCGCACCCTTGCCTCACCCACCACACCCAGCCCCCCAGGCCAGCTGCTCTGGCCACGTGGTGCGATGGAGCATCCTTGCACCGGCCCAGCTCTTGCCAGGCTCCCGGACCTGTGCAGGCTGACCCAGGAAGTGAGCAGGAGACTGGAGGCTGAGGGAGCAGGAGGGCGGGAAGGGCTTGAGCGATGAAGGGTGAGGGGGGAGGGACACTGGGGAAGGGAGGGGAGGGAGGGGTGAGGTCGCCCTTCTGTTTTACTTCCAGACACCACAGGAGGGTCCACACTTCTTATCACGGCTGGCTGGCGCACTGCCTGCCTGGGGCTCAGCTGGAGGCAGGGCCCGGATGCCAGGATTTGGGAAGAGGGCCCAGAGTGGGGTCCAGGCCCACAAGGGACAGCCCAGATCAAGTCTGAGGGGAGAGTCCCTTCCAAGGAGGTCAGACTGGGGTGTCCGGGCGGCCACTCTTCTCCTGCCAAGGTGGACCATCAGGGCAAGGCAGGAGGCCGAGGTTCCCGGAAAGATCCTGAGCCCAGCCCAATTCCTTGACCACATGGGGAAGGGACCCCAAAACTCTACCTGATCCTTGCTGCACTGCCATTACCCCTCCCCCCAAGGGCAGCCGTGGGGTACCTGGCAGCTCCATTGCCCTCAGGCTTGGCAATAGCTGAGGCTGTGCTAAGAGTTGCCCCTTGAGCAAGCCAGACCTGAAGGCCCTCCCCTCCCTGGTCCATCTCAGCCTTCCACTTGTCCAGGTCTGACACATATAACCTGGCCGGTACCACCCTCTCCCCACTCTAGAGATAAAAAGCCCGAGCTCAGAATGGGGAAGTGACCAGCCATGTCACCACGCTGGCACAGGGACACCCCCAGGCCCCATGGCCTGCCCTGACCCCTCAGACCTTGCCTGTTTCAGGAGGCAACAGACCCTGGGAGGCCATAAGTCTGTGCCGGGGACCATGGGCATGACAGCTCGAGTGAGACCCAGGCCCTGCACTCAGCCCTAGAGCCAGCCCCACCTCCCGTGCTGTGGGCCTCCACCGGGCCACCTCCTCTGACTGGGGCCACCCTGTGCCTCCAGATAGCCCAGTCCCCCTGGCCCGGTCCTCCAGGCTCAGGATGGCGTCTCTTCCCGCAGGCTGGCGGGCAGTGCCTGGACACAGGTGTGGGTCTGAATTCAGCTCTGCTGGGCACGTGGCAGCTCCCTCCGGCTCGCCCCTCTGGTCGCTGGGTACCCGTGGTGAGGCGGCAGCAGTGCTGCCAGGCATGGCACCTGGGGCTCAGTGCCTGCCTGTGACTCAGGACGACGGCCCGGCAGATCTGGAGCGTCGCTGGGCTGGGCACAGGGCGTGGAGCGGGTTCGAGGCACACGCTGCTCAGGGACCACTAGACTGCGGCGCAGGCCCCACACGCCAGAGGAGCAGGACAGCCCTGGGGCCTCCCCTGAGCGGTGCCTGAACCACCCCCCCACAGCCCAGAAGGGGCACCCGCTTCCCAGCCTTGGTGGGGTGCAGGTGTCCAGGCGGGCTGGCACGCTTGGCGCACTGCCTCCTGCTGCCACACGGTGTCGCCGTCGGGAAACGCACCGTCACACGGTGGGGGCGGCCGGGGAGGGCGGGTGACGGGCGCTGAAGGAGGCGCTCCCTCCCAGAGCAGGCCCAGGGCGACTTCTGGCCAGCACCTGGCCTTCCCGGCTCTTCCTCCGTCACAAAGTCACCAGCTACGTTATGACCGGGGTGGGGTGAAGACATCCATCCAGGCGAGATGCCACCCGAAGGCCCCTAGTGCCCCGCTCTCCTGCCGCACGTGAGCTGGTCGTCCTCCAGGACCCTCACCCACGTCTCTGACTGGGGACCCAGCCTGCCGGGGGAGCTCGAAGTCCATGGGTGGGAGTGAGTCTCAGAGGGTCTCCAGCCTGCAGAGCCCGCGGCCTCCCCGCCCAGGCCTTGACCCGGTTCCCGCGACACAGTGCAGGTGCCGGAAGGCAAAGGCTGACTGACCGGAGCGTCCACCGTCTGCTGGGACACAGGCGGGGCTGTGGTGGCCGCAGGCAGCGCCCCGGCTGCGCTGGGGGCAGGGAGTGCGGTGCGTTCGGACCCCTGATGGGCAGAGGCGAGTCCCAGGGAGGGTGAGCACAGTGGGAGGGGGCAGAGGCCTGGCAGTGGGGGTGTGGAAGGAAAGAAATGATGTTCAGGGGACAGACATGGCCAGACTTGACCGCTGACTATGAGGTGAACAAGGGGAGGTGGATGGTGCCTGTGTCACCCACCCTGGCCCCAGAGGACAATGGGGGAGAGGAAGACGGGCACTGCAATGGTCTCCAGCTGCAAACTCTTACGCAGCTGTCAAGACCCAGCTCAGATGGCCCCTGCTGTAGAAAGCCCTCCCTGCCCCTCCTCTGAGCACCTCCCTGGCCCGGCGTGGCAGGCAGGCCGGGCTCAGAGGGGGCGGCGGTGCAGGACGGGCACAGATGGCTGTCGGGGCAGGGGGTGCTGCTCCACCCAGGCGTGGCCACGCGGGGCCAATTCCAAACTCTCGTGAGAACAGCTCTGCCCGGCGCCCTGCCTGCAGCCTGCGGGCGGCGGCCTCCCGGGGGTCGTGCCTCTGGGCGCCTCAGGGAAGGCAGTAGGTTGTATAGTTATCTTCTGAGGGGCAACATCACTGCCCTGAAACCACACAACCTACTACCTCACCCCGCCGGGCCCGGCCTTGGTGCGGGAAGCCCCGCCGCCCCGCCCGGCGCCAGCCCCTGCCCAGCCGCCCTCTGCACTGGCGCGCAGGGCTGGGCAGGCGTGGGGCAGGGGAGAGTGGGGACGGTGCCCCGGCCACCTCCCTTCAGCCCGTGTCCCTGACGTGCCCCAGCTCTGCCCAGAGCTGCTCTCCCCGCTCCCGGGTGGGGAAGGGGCCTGGGCCTCCCCTCCTTCCCTGGCCGGAGGTGCCGCCACTGGCCGCAGGCCTGAGCTGGGCAGGCCGGGCACACACTGGGCAGTGGGGGTGGCAGGCAAGGCCGACACTGCCCTGCGACCTCCCAAAGTCTCAGCCACCCCGGGCCCTGGGGCTCCTTCTTGGTGCCAAGCGCAGCTGAGGGTGCAGTCCAGACTCCTGCCCGGGCTGCCCGTGGGCTGGGCCTAACGCTGGGCAGGGGACAGGGCCGCATAAACAGCCGCGCGGGCAACCTGTGGTCAGCACCGCATGGGGAGAGGGTCAACTCTGTGCCCTGCTCTGCCCCGGACGCATCACACTGCATCTTCCTCGATCCTCACCTGCCCCATTTTACAGATGAGGAAACTGAGGCCCAGAGAGGTCCCAATGCAAATGGAGTCTGGCCTGTCAGGCTTCTTCCTGTACGGTACCCGCTGTCCCCCACTCCCGCCAGGGCTGCCCCTGCAACCGCCACCGCGCCACCCCCTGAGGCCAGGGTCCCGACACTGCATCCACCGCAGGTATTACAGCCACTTCAGGAAAGACAGTAGATTGTATAGTTATCCCATAGCAGGGCAGAGCCCCAAACTATACAACCTACTACCTCACCCCAAAGGGCGGCCAGTCTTGGCGTCGAGCTGGGACTCCACGGCTTCCAGAGGCTCCTGGAGGGGAAGGAAGGAGAGCTGAGGAGGGGGCTGGGCGCCCGGCCAGGCCAGCGGGTGCCAGGGCACGGGGACCGGCAGGCTGGGCAGCAGGAAGCCCCCAGCCAGAGAGGGCGAGAGGAAGACAGAGGAGGGAGGAAGGGAGGAGCCCTAGGTGGCCTTTTGGGAAACTGTCGCACGTAACTGGCTCACTCCCATCCGGACAGGAGTGGCCGAAACGTCCCCAAGGGACTCCTGCGCTGCAGACGCTGGGGGGAAGCCGTCCTCTGTCCAAGGCCAACACGTGTCAGGGTGCTGTGAGCATCCTCCCGGCCGCGCCCCTGCTTTGGACAGCGCAGCCTCTGCCCCCTCGGTGCCACCACGAGCAGGGCACACAGCCCCGAGACTAGCCAAGCAGCAGGACAGGCAGGGCTCCCTCCCGCGGCCCCAGTGCTGCCCGGCCGTGCCGGAGCCGACCACACCACAGGGGAGGACCAGGGACGTGGTTCTTTCCATCTTGGAGGGAAGCTGGCTCCCAGGAAGGACGGCTGGGGCGGAACCGCAGACCCTCGAGGGACACGCAGGGCCCAGGGGCTGTCCCAGCTATACTCCTTGGAAGCGCCTGGGGAGGCTGTGGGCTGGGGTGCACCCGGTGGGACACGCCGGTGCACACGACCATGAACGTGGGGACAGCACACCCTCACAGGGTGAGGACAAGGCTGAGTGCGCCTCTTCCTCCCTCGCGCTCTGCAATGAGCCGCGGCTCCTTCGGGCCATGTCCAGTCTGTGTGGGGAGACCACCATGGTCAAAGGTCACCAGGTCACAAGCCCATGGTGGGCCGACTGGGGAAGTTTGCCAGAAGAGGGCAGGAAGAGGAGACATGGTTTCAGGGAAGGGGACAGCTGGGGCAAAGCCTTGGCAGTGGCACCACCAGCCCCTGTCTAAGGAGATGGGGCCTGGAGAGGACCAGGAGGGACCCAGCTCTGACGATGGCCCTCCCCACCATAGAGCCTCCCATAGCTCCCTACTTCCCAGCGAGGACGGGGAGCCCCGCTCACCCGAGGACGGCCGGTGGCAGGAGCTCCCACGTCAGTACCACTTCTTGACCTGTTTGGTTTTTAGAAACAAAAGTGACAAGCGTCAGCTTTGGAAGAGATGCAGCCTTACCCAGCCTGACCCCTCTGTGCCCGTCCCAGGCCTCCCTGGCCACCCTGCCGCTGCCCGCCCTCCAGTGCAGCGACTCTCGCCTGGCGGCACACCCCTTGCACGACCTGGATGGCACAGCCTCCGCGGCCAGCCCTGTGCTGGACAATGCCAGGTCAGCGATGGCCAAGACCCAAGCTTCGTCCTCCACTGGTCGGGATGGCTGTGTTCCCGTGCCGGGTGGCCAGTGCCCTGCCAGGCTGCTGCCCGGATGCTCTAGGGCCCAGAGGAGGGTGGAGACATGGGGGAAGGGACAGACTGGTGCTGCCCTCCCAAACAGAGGACGACTCTGAGGCTCCCAAGAGGCCGCTGCTTCCCCGGGACCCAGGGCAAGCGAGGCTGGGGACCCTCCCCGGAGCAGGAACCCTGGGAAGGGGCTCCCAGGACCCAGGTTGAGGCTGGAGCCCCAGCAAGGGTTTGCTGAGCAAATCGGAAGCCCACCTCACCCCAGCCTCTCCTGGCCAAGTGCCCTCATAGGTTCCACACGACGGTGGCAAGGCCGGTGAGACAAACCTAGGCAGGAAGGGACGTGGGCAGACGTGTAAGAGGAGCACACGGTGGGGGCAGGAGCCAGACCCACTCAGGTTCCCTGCAGCCTGCACTGTGCGACCCGGAGCCTCAGCACCCCCATCCACTAGTGGGGCCAGAGCTGGCCCACCAGGCTGTGCGGGGGCCTCCCCGCTCCCTGAGCGCCCGCCCCGCCCACGCCCCCAGCTGGCCGGACCATCCGTCACCTGCGCTGACCCCTCTCTATGGTCTGGCTCCCCATTCTAGACTCTTGTAGCAGCAAAATGCCCCGGGCAGGCCTCTCCTCCCAACCCGTCTGCCAGGCAGTGCTGCCCCACTTACTACCACTCCCTTCCCGAGAGGGCCCTGCGGATCCCGGGCTCTGCCCCCGCGGCTCCGGGACTCACGTCTGACCACTGAGACCTGCGGTGGGCGGCGAGGCTGGCCGTGACAGTGCCCGGACACACGCCACTCACCCTCCCAGCCCTGCTGTGCTCTGGTGACCAAGACACAGATACTGGAACCCCAGCGGACTCCACCCCCACCAAGGGGGGACTAAGGCAGGCTTGGGCGGATGGGGGAGCAAGACGGTCATTTCTGGGTCTGTGACCCATTTGTGGAGCCTCTTCTGGGCTGGCAGGGCCGGGCACTAATTCCGTGCGTTGGGGGGCGTTGAGGGGGTACGATCTGCCAGGCCCACCTGCCCTACAGCCTGGGAGTGTCCACAGGCCTCAGGGACAGCAGGGGGGTCGTCCTGAGACAGACCAAAGGGACCCTTCCCAGCCAGCCTGGATGAGGGCCGGGTGGCCGGGGCGGGCGGCGCTCCCTGAGCGGAGTTGCCGGGGACTGAGCAGTCGGCAGACGCCCTGCCATCTGCCAGCTGCCACCTCCCGGGCCTGGCTCGGTGGTGTCTGTCTGTGGGCAGGGTGCCGGGCAGGCCCCGGCGGGGGAGGAGCCAGGCTGGCCGGGACAGGTGTGTGGGAGGCTGTGGTGGCCAGGTGGCCCTTTCAGGGCCAGGCGGATGTCTGGAGCGAGCGAGCGAGGCAGACAGACGGTATCACCCCGAAGTCACCTCAGGCTTGGCTCGGGGCCACCGGGAGCCGCACCCCGCCCCCGCAGATGCCCCCCGCCCAGCCACCCTGATTGGGTTTCTCCCCATAAAGCAGCCAGTGTCTCTGCTCAGCAAGCCGTGCCAACAATGCAGTCTGCGGAACGTGGAGGGGTGGCATCTGGGGACCCGGGCGGAGGCGGGTCTCCCTGCGAACGCGGCCCATAAAGCTAAGGACGGGCGCGGGCAGCCTGCGGCCGACGCCGCTCAGGGCAGGGCACCGGGGAGAGGCCGCAGCCACGGTGTGCCGGGCGGGCCGGACCAGCGCGGAGGTGCGTGAGGCATGTTAAGGGACCAACACCTCCGTCATCAGCACAACTAGCACCTCACTGAGTTCAAAAAGATAAAAATTAATGCAAAATGATCCGTGATCTAAAAATATCAAATTTAAGTCGAGACAGGCTGGCCCAGGGCTCTGGCCCTTTCCGAGGCCCCAGGCCGCACCACGGCTGGGCCCCCAGGCCGCACCACGGCTGGGCCCCCAGGCCGCACCACGGCTGGGCCCCCAGGCCGCACCACGGCTGGGCCCCCAGGCCGCACCACGGCTGGGCCCCCAGGCCGCACCACGGCTGGGCCCCCAGGCCGGAAGCCTGCCTTCCTTTTAGGCCCATCCGGGGCCCCAAATCCCAGCTCTGGCCCCCGAGACAGGCGCCGTGTGCTCCGGGTCAGGGTCTCCACCCTCTGGAGTCTGCGCCCCATCTGGCCGGCTGCTCCCTGTTCCCTCACAGCCACTGAGCTCTCGGGGGGAGGCGGCCAGGCCTGTCGTGCTGCGGCCACACTCCTGCACCTGAAGCACCAGACCCAGCAGGCGCTGAGCGTGGCAGCCCACGGATGTGGTTCTGCAAGCCCACGGGAGTAACGGCATCTGAGACGCCGGGCAGCCTGGAGCCGGCTGGGGAGCAGCCCAGGCCAGCGGGACACGGCCCCTGCCCTGCGGATGCGCCCACGTCCACGGGGGCCACAGGCTGAGGGACAGCAGGGGGTCCTGGGGGTCACCAGGACACAGTTCGGACCCCACTCTGTGTTTCACCAGCAACAGGCCTGGTCAGGTCAGTCCTCCGGGCCTCAGCTGCCTCCTCCGTAACTGGGGCGGGACAGAGGCAGCTCCCAGGGCTGTGCCAGGCCAGGTAGGCAGCGCCAGCTGGAGCTGCTCTCTGCCGCTACAAGCTTGAGCAAACACATGCGCCCGGGCCCAGAGCAGAGAGGCAAGAATGCACAGCCCTTCTCCCACGGGCAAATCTGTCTGGGGTTTAACCAATAGGCAGCAGTTTTAACCCCAAAGGTGTGTACTTATCCGAAGATATTCTCCACTCAATCTGTAGTCCGGGTCACAGGGAGGGAGGGCAGGAAAGGACAGCGGGTAGGGGGCGGTGACCAGATGCAGCCACATCAAGAATACCCTGGCCGGCACCCTGCCCCGCGGCAGCCCCTCCTAACAGGGCTTTTCCTGCCTGGGAACTTGGGCTCCCATGTCCCCTGGAGGCTCCGGGCTGGGCCTGGCATGTGGGATGGCTTGGGGTCTGGGCGGGCAGGTGGCATTCCACCGTCCCATCGTCGGCTGGGTTCCCCCAGAGGGAGGGCAGGGCCTGTGCAAACTTTGCTTTGTGGTGACGGAATGTTCTGTCAGGCAACCGCAGGGAAAGGAGTCGGGAAGGGTGTGCCCAGCAAATTTCCCAGGCTGCAGCGTTTTGCCGGGAGCCCACGGGTGTTTGGAGAAGAGCCCTGCGGTCTATCCATGGTCTCCTCTGGCAAGGACCTGACTCATGGCCACACGGAGGACACCTGGCACCCCCCATGCTGCCCCGAGAACCGGTATCGACCCCTATAAAATGCACATACTTTTATCAGATGCCACTGCCTGCTTCTTCACAAGGAAATTTCTCCAAACTTCTTCCAGGAGGTCTGCTGCCCTTAGAGGGACCTATCGCGGAACTACAGGAGCCAACGCCTGGCAGGTAGCAGAGCCCATTGTCCCCTGATGCTGCTGTCCCCTCCTGCGGCTGCTGGGCACTTCCTGGAGACTGTCCAGCCATGCCCCCTGCCCTCTGGAACGTGCCTTTTCTGATCCGCTGTGCCGGGAGGTCAGAGGAGTGAGCCTGTGGACACAAAACAAGATCAGAGGCTCGGGAGGGGCTCCGGCTGGGGGTCGGGGTCCTGCAGGGACAGTAGGGCTGTGCAGGGGGCTGGAGGGAACAGCTGCCCCACTTTTGTGTCTTGAGGAACCTGGGCGGGCCCAGCCCGGGGAAGCTCAGCTGGAGAGCGGTCCCACTCTCCTGGCACTGCCTCCTCCAGGAAGCCCCACCCCTGCTCCCTGGGGCTGGGCAGCACCTATCTCCAGACCAGAAACCCGACTGAGCACCGCAAGACCCGTGTGCCCGACACTGTGCAGGCTGGGAGCCCCGGGGTCCTCAGGCAGGTCAGGAGCACAGGGGTGAGTGGAGGCCAGCAGAGCCGCTTCCCTCCCCGTGGGCCCCACGCACCCGCCCCTGCTGACCGTCAGGGGAGCACACCTCCACCTGGGCAAACGTCATTTCTAGAATGGTCCACGCCAGCCCCCGCCATGGCCGAGGACTCCCTCCATAAGCATGGCTCTGATTACAGCTCTTCTAGGCTCTGTTCACTCCCAGGATCTCTGCCTGCTTCTGGGGGGCGTCTTGGGGTGGCGAGGGGGCCGGGCGGGGCTGGGTGAGGGGCCGGGACTCCCCGACCGCCTTGCCAAGGCCTCGCGGCTGCCAAGCCCAGGGCAGCCATGGCCAAGGCCCGGCTGGGGCGGGGGCCAGTGCTGGGCTCCGTCCAGGCCGCCCAGGGCGGGCGGGTGGGCAGTGGTCTCCCTCCTTCCGCGCTCCCAGCTGCGCCCACTTTGGCTACAAAATGGCGGAGGGCTGTGGCGGCCATTTTGTGGAGCCCTCGGAAGACAAAGACACAGGGAAGAGGGAGGGTGGGGACCAGCGGGCAGCAGGGCAGGGAGGAGGAGGAGGCATGTCCGCTCTGGAAACAGCCGCCTGGCCTGCGTGGAGGCCCAGAGAGAGGCAGGCAGGCCTTTCTGGAACCTTCCTCCTGCCCAAGCTCCCAGCTGCCCAGGGCTGGCAGAGGCCTCGCCGACCCCTCCACAGGGCTCCGGGTGGTCCTGGGGGATCAGGCGCCTGCTGGGCACCGGTGTGCTCCCCCCTTACAGCAGGGGCGGCGTCTCTGCTTGAGGTGGTGTCTGCTGCAGGGGGGCTGGGGCGGGACCCCAGAGCCTGGGCTCCTTCCGGGTTAAAAATCCTCCTCTGCCCCCCACCTGCAGGGGGCAGGCCCCAGGTCCAGACAGGCGGCCGAGGGGCTGGCCCATGCCAGGACGTGGCACAGGTGCCAGGTGGCCAGCACGGAGATGCCTGGAGGGCTCACTCCAGGGACACGCAGCCACGGCCACTCCCAACCTGCTGCGGCTGTCGCCCCAGAGCCCGGCGCTCGGGGCCCTGCTGATGCGGGTCTGCCCGCCTGGCCCCTCCTGGAGCCCCACCCCAGCCAGGCTCAGCACCAGCCACTTCCCAGAGAAGCTCTGGGACCCGAAGCTCCCTCCTGCTCGCCTGCCCAGTGACCGCCCACTCCACACTGTGTCCCCCTCTCTGGTCCCCTCTGGGCAAGGGACACAGGCCCTGCTGCCCCCACACATCCCTGCCAGTCTTGAAGCCTCTCCAGAGCAGAGTATGGCCACGGCGAACACCCACAGGCCCCACGGCAGACCCGCGATCCCAGGGGGCCACGTGGACTCTTGCTGACCTTCCCTGCCCGTGGTCTCCTTCACCAAATCCTATTTAGAGCCCCAAATCCAAGGCAGAGACAGACAGGGCCGCTCTGGGGCCAAGGGCCAGCCACACGGCCACCATGCCCGGCCCGTGCAGAGCCAGCCTGCGGTCGAGGGAGTTGCAGACAAGTAGACTGAGACCCGGGGGTGGGACTGTGGCCAGCAGCGGGGCCCTCGCGGGGCCACCCTGTCGGGGGAGATGCTATCACACCCCTGAAGGCTCAGCCCAGGCCAGCGATGGGGCCCGGCGGATCGGCAGCTGCGGGCAGAGACTGCGTCAAGGCCCTAGAGAGCACAGTCGGGGAAGCCACGTCATGCGCACGGGGTGGGGTTGCCTTGTGACGTGGGGCAGCATCGAGGGCAGATGCCACCATCTCTGTCGCTTCTGCATAGCAGTGGCCCCAACAACACCCTGGGTGTGACCGGACCGCCAGCCCCACTTGCCCTCCAGGCCCTCCCCCGGGCAAGGCTGCTCCTCAGAGGTGGGGAGGGGCCTGGGTTCCAGTTCAGCTTTTCTGACTTTACCACGGTGCCGGAGCGATAGGGATTCCGCAGACACCGGCTACACTTCAGCACAGCAGTCACAGAGACACGGGATACTGAACACGCTTTACAAAACAGGCTCTGAGCCAGGCGGGCCTGCCCAGCCGTAGGCCAACGCACATGTTGTTCACAGGCCAAACCGTGGAGCTCGGCAGGTCAGGGACACTAAACGCATTTTCCACTTACGCGGTTTTCAGCTGACCGCGGGTATGTGGGGACGTAACCCATCAGAAGTCACAGAGCTTCTGTACTTTCCCTGGAACTGAAAGGTCAAATGCAAGGTCATTTTAAGGCCTTAATTTTTTCTCCCTGGGTAAATAAAGGGTATCGAGGTACTTAGCATCAGAACCAACCTCTGCCACTCCTCGACTTGAACTTGGAGGCCGCCCAGGACCAGGCGATAACGCCCCTTTGCCCTCAGGTGAAAAGATAAGGTCCACTCTGCCACCCGCATAGCCCGGGGTGCGTCTCGGTACCCCCGGGTCCCTCCTCTAGGCTGTGGTGCCACACACCGGGCAGTCTCGGAGCCAGCAGGGTGGCTTCTCAACGTGGCTCTGTCGTGGGTGTCAGGCCACCGTTCCCGTACACCCACACCTGCCCCAGCTCCTGAAGAGCAGGGCCGCTTCTCTGGGCAGGAGCCCGGGGCACCCGGGGGAGCAGGGACAAGTCCCTTCAGAAACCCAGCCAGCGCTGGGTGTTCAGCGCGGCCGTGTGGTGCTGGCAGGGGCTGCGGCTCCTGCTGTCGGCCACTGAGGGAGGGTGAGATACCCGGGCTCATGCCACAGGCGGGGCCAGGAGGACGCTGTCCCCTCATGAGGGGCTGACCACCCGGTGAGGGCCGGGGAAAGGCCAAGGGAGGCGGCCACACCAGGACCTCGTCGTCCTGGGCCATGTCTGGGCAGACCCCCAGGAAGGCCATTTAGAGTCAGCTAAAAACAAGTCCTGCTGAGCGAGTCACTGTCCCCCAAAACCTCTGATGGCTCCCCCAGTCCAAGCCGGTGGCGCAAGGCCCTCCACTGCTCCGAGGCTACGGGGATGGGGCGGCAGCTGGGCTACGATGGCCCCGAGTCTCCGACTGCAAGAACACGTCAGGTGGTGAGCCCCGCCTCTGGGTGGTCCTAACAGAGGGTATGCGGCCACCGTAGCAATTACTCAGGCACCTGATTGGCACTGAGTAAGCACCTACTGTGTGCACCTGGCCTTGTCTTCTACCCATTATGAGTATGGCGTGCTGGGTCTCAGCCCTGGGATGGTCCACTCCCCGCCAGGCCTGTCCTCCTCTGATCCGGCCGCTTCCTGCAGACCCCGAGCTTCAACCGCTGCACAAGGCACCTGCCACTGGGCCCGGGAGCCCCTTGGGGTCCCATGTGATGTTCCTGAGGACACACCCTTATGTCCTGCATACGTCTGTCAGGGCTTCAGGATCAGAGACTCAGGGGCACATTCTGTGCTCAAACCTGTGTGAGGGACACAACTGTGGGGTCTCGGTTTCAGGTGGCCCCTGGTGGCTGCCACTGCTGCCCGTGGGACACCGGGGGGATTGCACATGCTGGGGTCTGGGTGCAGGAGGGATGCGGGCCATGGGCAGACCTGGCTGGTGGTGGGTGCCCAGGAAGGCACCAGCTCTGTGAACCCGTCACCTTGGCCAGCACCCTCCAAGCCCCCGTCACACATCTGGGGCCAGCGGCACCCTCAGACTGGTCTCCCGTAACAGCCCCCCAGTTTCTAGGGTCACCCTGCCCTGCTCTGCCCTCATGCTCTGTCCTTCTCCTTCCCTGTTACGTGCCAACCCCATCCTGTCCCACCCTTCCTGGGTCCCCTGGGGTCTCTTTCCTCTCCTCTCCTGTCCCACCCTGCTCTCGGCTCGGGCTGGTGGCCCGGCCTGGGTGCAGACACAAAGGCCCTGGGGCAGCGTCTGCAGAGTCTGGCGGGCAAGGCCGAGCCCCAGATGGCAGAGGGGTCCCGGGCCCAGGCGCCAGTTGCTCCTGCCTATGTCCGTACATCCTGGGTCCCCTCCACACAGACCTGGGAGCTGGGCCTGGCCTCTGCCACGGCAGCAGCGGGGACAGGGGACAGCCAGTCCTGCCCCAACCCCCACGGCCACGCTGATTCCCAACAGGCTAGAACCATCCAAACGGCCACAATCTGCCCCTGTGCGCGGACGAGCCGGGAGGGACAGGGTGTGGGCAGGGACCTTCTCACCTGCTGAGCCCCAGGTGTCTTCAAAGACATTGCAAATGGCCCTGCGGTCACCAGTCCCCCAGGCTGCCCTTGCCCTCCCATCTCAGACCCCTCAAGGTGGGCGGCTCTTTGCAAACAGGAACTTCACTCAATTTACGTGCAGGAGGAAGCTCAAAAGATGGTTCCAGTCGCACTTCCCGGGGTGAGACCTGGGCAAGGCCCTGGCTTCTCAGACCCTGATCCTGCGGCTGCAGCAGGCGGCTGGGGTTGGGGGAGAGGCTGGGAGCCAGCCGAGCCTCTGTGAGTGCGAGCAGCACCGGCCCGGCTCCGTGGCCCTCCACAGGCCTGTGTGCACACGGGCGTGTTGCGTGCGTGCGTGTGTCCAGTTTCAGGCATGCCCAGTGGAGGGTGTTGCCAGGAGGGATGCGACTGAGTAGCCCCGAATTCCACCAACATTCTAATCACTGCACTGACCTGAAGGTGGGCACAGTCACCTAGGCTTCAGGTGTCAACTGGGGAAGTGTCCGAGAAGAGGGGATGAGACCTGGAAGGAAAAGAGAGATGCCGGTGAAGTCTTGGGGTGGAGCCCTTGGGTGCGTGTGGGGTGCACGTCCCTCATTTGTACCCTGTTGGCTCTGGCCCGCCCTGTCCTAAGACCCAGGTGACAGCAAGCACCTCACTCAAGGCCTTGGATGCAGGGCACCTCCCCGGCCCATCAGACAGCAAGGAGGAGGTGGGCCGGGGGCCAGGTGTGCCCATCACTTGGCAGGGCTGTGGGTGCTGGTCACGCCACACCCCAGGGGATCCTCTGCTTGACTCCTGGCTCCTGGGCCTGGGGAGGGTCAGGTTGAGTGCCCCCCCTGCCCCACCGGACACCCTGGGTAGGGTGGGCCTGGCTGCCAGTGGGACCTGCAAGGGCGGGGCTGGTGCTGGGGTTTCCCGAAAGGCCAGTCCACAGCCCCTTCTCTGCCAGGCCACCCACCTCCCGGGCTGCTTCTGACCGGAGTGAGCACCTCCCTGCCCAGCTCCCTGGGCCTCGAAGTTCTGGAGGGTTTTCCAAAGCCCACGACGGGCTCTCGCTTTCTCTGGTGGCACTCTGGGATGTGGCATGTTCTGCAAGACACAGGGAGACCAAGGAGTCAGCATGGCAGGTCTGGTAGCTCAGGACCCTGAGATTGGGGAGGCTCAGTGCGGCCCCTCCCTCTGCTTCTGAGTGACCCCTCACAAGCACCTGCAGACCACCTGACCCGCCCAGCTCTGCAGCCAACATGCGGAAGAGCCCGGAAGAACTTTACTGCGTGGCAAAGGACCGTCAAAGCCTTCGCCTCCGTTCCTGCCGACTCACACACTCAAAAACAAACTCCAACTGCCGGCTCCTGCGGCAGCGTACCCGGGGCCTGGCCATCCCCGATGTCTGCAGAGGAAGGCCCGGCAGGGCACGGGCGCCTGCTCCAGGAAGAGCACGGTCACTCCGTCTCGCTGCTCAGAGAAGCCCCTGTCCCCCTCACTCCAGCCCTGCCTTGGTGCCCACTGTTCCCAGGGGCTGGAATGTTCTCCTGTCATCCAAGGCCTAAATCCTACCCATCCTTTAGGGCACCTCCCGCAGGGAGCCCTCCTGGGTCGGGGATCTCCCTGGTGCTAGCAGTAGGCTGGGGGTCCCTCGAAGTCGGCTCACAGACCCTTGCCCTGCCCGTCTTCCCCAAGGCCAGGGAACTCTGAGGCAGGACTGTCTTGCATGGCTGAGTGTCCCTGGGCCTAGCGTGGCACCTGGCACTCAGGGGCCATCCAGGATGATGGGAAGTGCCCCACTCACCCACCTCACTCCTCGGACAATGCCCGATACCTGGGACCGAGGCCTCCAGAGCCTGCCAGTTCTCCCTTGCACCCTCAGGAGCCCACCTGAGGCCCAGGTCTCCTGGCTTCAAGGAGCCCGGCTGCGAGAACACTCAGCTGGCCAGGTGGCCCCGTGTGGCCTTCCCCAAACCCTGTCACCTGAGGACCGGGGGCCACTCTCCCTCTAGGCGAGCCGAGCACTGTGGGGGGTGCTGGGGCAGGGAGTGGGTGATGCTAATTAGCTCTCCCCAACACCTCGGCCTCCTCGCCACGGTTTCCTAAGACCTCCGAGCCTGGGGCCTGCCGGCCGCTGCCCGTGGCTGTGCTTGGCTGCACGCTGTCACCCCAGCGCTGAACAGGGAGGGGAGCCCGCGAGAGCCTGGCACACGTGGATGTTCGGTGGTGGCAACGTCTGCACCCACAGAGGCCACAGGTGACGGAGCGGGGTCAGCCCAGGCCTGGCTGCTGCCACGTCTCAAATGGAGCCTGCGGGGCCTCTGTCCTCAAGCCCATCGCTGTCCTGATCTTTGAGAGGGAGCGGGCCCCAAAAAGGGACTGCCCTGAAGCCACACAGCCCCTGCCTGGATGCCTGGGACCCCATTCCCACCTCTCCTACCAGAGACATGGGCCAAAATGAGAACCCTGCCTTGGGGACCACCAGTGCCCTGGATGCCCAAATTACTAACCCTGGGCCCACCTGCCTGTGCCCACAAAGATCAGAAAATGCCACGTGCACCCCCCACCTGCTGCCCTGGGCTGCACCATCTCCAACACCCTCCCAAGGGCCGCTGGGACCGCAGCTCCGGGGCCTACCCAGGAAAAATACACACAGCACCCCAACAGCGCAGGGGCTACGCAGCATGTACCTGCTCAGACTCGAGAGGGCGCTACCGTGGGCAGCACACCTGGCACCCACGGGGCCAGCAGCTGAGGTGCCTCTTTTTTGCAAATAGCCCAATTTAACGTATGTCTAACTGATGCTGGCATCCGAAGTCCCACTTCCAGGGTACAGGAGCCGGGAGGTGCAACAGGACAGGCATGTTCCAGCAGGGACAAATCGGGGGGGGGGTGGGACACTTGAGCAGCCCTGGGTGGGCTACACCCACCAGGACCAGGGCAACCACCGAGGGCTCAGCCCCATAGGCCACCCCCGCCCGCACCGGACACACAAGGGGTGCAGGATTCCTGTCCCAACAGGTGAGTGGGGTTCCAGCTCCAGGGCAGGTGTGGCCCTGGGGGCCCTGGCTCCATCCCTTACAGACACAGGAGCCACACCTGGCCACACCTGGGTAACTCCAGGACAGCGGCCCAGGGGGCCATTCTGGGGTGGGACTCAGTGGCAGAGCGCCATGACAGGGTGCTCCCAGAGTCTCTTGTCCACTCCCAGCAATGGTGATGGAACAGCAAGGCCAAGGGACTGCCAGCGTCCCATGCAGGGAGGCCCCCGGCTGGTGCCCGGGCAGCGCCTGCTCCCGCAGCCGGATGGCCATCCCTCATCCAGGGGCCTCCCCTCCTTTCTGCTATTTTTAGTTACTGGGTTCCTGAGTTGGATGAACGTTGCATCACCTACCCTCAGAGTTTTCAAAAATCTTAGAAAGAACACCGCTCCCTCTTGGAGCTGCCGGACCCTCCCAGAGCTGCCCCCTGGCAGAGCCGTGCCCTGCAGGGCTGGGCCGGCCTGAGCGTTGGCATGGTTCATGGCCCATCAAGGCTGGTGCTGACCCCATCAGAACCAGCACTGGATCCGGCTAAGTGCCCTGGAGACAGATCCCCAACCCCACCCGGCCCCTGCTCGCCCTGCCCGCAAGTACCCCCGGGTTCCCATCTCAGCTCTGCCCTGGTGACTGTGGACCAGCTTTCTTTACCTCTCTGGGCCTCAGTCTCTTTGTCTGTAAGATGGGGACACTGATGCCACCTCCTTGGATTTACACACAAGACCGGAGAGACGTGCTCCTTGGCTGGGGACGGAGGGCTCAGTGGATGTGGCACTCATCCCCCACCCGTGGGTGCTTGGAGCACACGGGAGAAGTCACTCCAGGCTCCGGGCCTGAGAAATTCCCTCACAGCCTCTTCACACAACAGACAAACTCTAGCCTGGGCCTGCGGTGGGAGAGTCTGGGGGAGAGGCTGCAAGAGGCCCGCTGGGGACACAGTGGCCAGGGTGGCCAGCAAGACCAGCGTAGACCCTGCTGAGGGCAGGACACAGGGCCAGGTGGCTCTGAGCAACCAGCAGGAACTCTGACGTAGGCCAAGCTGCAGGGTCGAGGTCCAATGGGGTACAGACTCCCCAAGGACTCGGTCTTGTCCACACCTGTCCTCAGCATCAAACCTGGTCCCCCTCAGAGGTGACGTGTAGGAGAAATGTCTTCCCTGCCTGGGTGAGTTGCACAGAGCACCCACTCAATTTATGTGTGAAATGCCACGGATGGGACCAAGACCTGGCCCTGGGTGGTGCTGTCAGATGCCCAAGGCCCCCCAGGATCCCCAAACTGGTCAGCAGAGGTCAGAGGTGCACTGGAGGCCGCTGGCTGCCCCATCCTCCGGTCTCCCTGCGTGCCAGATGCACGAACCAGGCTGCAGCCCCAGCTCGGCCACTTCACTTGGGCCAAAATGGCCCCAGGAGGGACCATGCGGGAGCTGACAGCTACTGTGGTGGCTGGTGTGGTCAGGGTGCAAGGGGAGCTCAAATTCCCAAGGACACAGCATGTGGTGGCAGAGCTGTCATGCCCTGGAGGTGCACAGGCACTAGAACCAAACTCAGGCTGCCAAGAACCTTCTGGGCTGTGCTGCCTTCCAGAAGCTGGCCTCTCTGAGCCCCCGTTTCACATCTTAAAAGGGGTCATTTACACCTATTCTACGATGCTGATTGTCAGAGGTAAAAGAGAAAACGAACAGGCACGGCATACGCGGTAGGTTCTCTCACAAGGCAGCCACCCAAATTCCACCAATCGCCAAACTGGTTCTGGAAAAGCAAGCCACGGGCAGACACGTGGCCATTCCAACTCCCAGCTGGAAACTGCTAAGGGAGGGTCTGTCACGAACGCCATCAGCGTCTGCAACGCCAAAACGATGGCCGCTGGTTGTAGCACGAGAAACCCAAGTCCTGCTTTCTGTGCCGACGTCGCCTCCAGACGTCAGACGCGGAATGTTCTGACCGTGCGTCCGAGACACAAGGGTAGAATCTGCCCCAAAGCAGCAGTGCTGGACAGGGGGAGCTGGCCCCGGGAGCCTCCATGCGCCCCGCCTGCCCCAGGTTGGCTCGGCTCCCTTTAAGTGCCCCAGGTTCACCCTGACACACAGGTGCTGCCCCTCCATGGCCTCCTGCACATGTGCAAACGTCTCTTTTGGGGGAGAACTTGTCCTGATCCTTCGGGCAGGTCAGTACCACTCTGGCCAGACGACTCATTTGGTAACTGAAACATTTTTTCCCCATTGCAAAAGGTGCTCCGTGAATAAGATCTCGCAAAACTGAGAAGAGAAAAGCAGGAGCGAAGGCTTTCGATCCTCCACCATGCCCGGCACACAGCGCCCGACGCCGGGGTTCACGTGCACGCCGACCCGAGCTCTCCACCTCCCCACGCAGCACGTCCACACGTGACCAGTCCCAGAGTGGCAACAGAAGAGCCCGTGACAGTCCATCAGGTCACGTTGTCACAGCTGCTCAACCCTGACATCGGACCCTGAACGGTGGCCGGTTGCTTCTAGTTTTCATGCCTGAGGCAGCCACTCCACACCTGGTCCCTCAGAACCTTCTAGAGACCCACCTAAAGGCAAAGAGATCATGGGACAGATGGGGAAGCTCACAGCAGGGGAGGGGCCGGCCCAAGTTCACACAGCAGGGCATGGGACTCAGTCCCCCACCTGCTGGTCAGCTGGTCAGCAGGGAGCCCCCAAGGCCTTCACTAAGCTGCCTCAGACCCACTGGACCAAGATGCCCCCCAGGGTCTAGAGGTGATTGTGGGACATCCTGCCCAAGGCACTTCGTCTCCCAGGACAGACACATGCAGAACCAACAATCCCCGCTTAGAGCTGCAAGTGTGCAGGGCAGTGGGCAGGTGGAGAGCAGGGAGGGCTCCCAGGAGGAGGTGATGCTAGGCTGAAGTCTGGAGAGGTAGTGGATGGGGATATGAAGGGGGACAGGGCTGGTAGCTGTGGGCGGACAGAAGGTCCTGGGCTGAGAGTGGTGGCCAGTCTGGCACAGGCTCTGCCACTTAGAGGCCGTGAGGGGGCTTAACCTCCAGCCCAGCTCCCTGTCTTGAAGATGGGGCTGGTGATCCATCGGGTCCTGTGAGGTCGCCCCAGACAACAGATGTCAGCGCCTGGCACACAGAGGAGCTTTGTCCCCCCACCCCGGGCCTGGACCCGAGAGACAAAGTGGAGCTCGGGAGCTGGGCCGTGCCCGCTGGCCTCCGGCCTCCCCAGCGGTGGGTCTCCAGGGGTGGCCCAACCGGCTGTAAATCACCATGCCACACTTAGTAATTATGTGGGCACTTAAGCTCTTCTATCTTGTCTTCCCCTCTCCCTGGGGAAATTTCCTTCATTTCCGACATTAGCCCAGGCTCCCCGTACGTCTAACTCAAGCTCGGCCAGGGCCGCGGCCGGCTCTCTGCGCTCATCCCCCGGCCTACTTTTATTGGGAGGGTGGTGAGGGGGCCCGGAGGTGGTGGCCAGAGGGATGTGGCCACTCAAGCCAAAGTCTCATTCCTGCCCAGGACAGAAAACTGAAAATGCCACCATGCCCATCCTTTGAGCTCCAGTGACAATGTCCCCAGGGCCCCTCAGCCCCTCGGGGAGCAGAGGAAATACCACCTCGTGGGCTACCTGAGGCACCAGCGCAGGGCAGGTGTCACCCTGGAGGCTCCCGGCGGAAATCCCAGGTGGTTCTGACAAAGGTCGCCTGTCCCCACCTTCCACTGGGGACCTGTGGTCCTCCGGGATGTGCAGCTGGCTTCACGCAGGCCGAGGGTGCCGGGGTGGGCTCGGTTCCGATGACTCCTCTCATCTCACTCTGACGCTCGCTGACCGATGACCAAGTCAGGGTCACTCCCCGTCTCACAGACGAGGACACGCGGCCGGGGGAGGCCGAGCAACCCGCCCAGACCACCGTGCAGGTCTCTCCCCGCCGCCCCGATGTTCTGCTCCTCGCCCGTGAGCTGGAGAGCGTCCCCAGGAGGGCACCGGCGCCCCAGGGCTCAGCAGAGGCCATCTCTGTGACCTCCACCACAGGCAGGAGGAGCTGGAGTCCCCTTGGAGGAGCCGAACCGGCCATTTAGCAGGTCAGGCAAGAAGTCCCCCGGCCAGCGCCGCCACCATCTCCCCCCATGGAGCTTCCCAAGTCCCAAGAGCTGGAGGAGGAAGCTGACGCACCATGGGGAGTTGTCTGGCCTGGGGCACCCTGTGGCCGGCGGTCACGATCCCCCACCGCCACGTCCGGCCCAGCAGCCTCCGCCAACCCAGCCGAGCGACGGTGCTGCTTCCCCAGGCCTCCCTGCCTCCCCGGGGATGAGCCGGCCGGGAGTTTCTAAAGGCTATTTCTGACCTCCGGAAACCTCTCAGGTAGTTTTCCAGAGCCCTCTGGCTTCTGTCCTGGGCACGATTCCTGCCTCCGCTCACGGCGTTCACAGCCAGGTCACTGGGCGCCAGGCAAATGCCAAGGCAGGCCACGGGCACAGCTGCCCAGGCCTCTGCCACGCCTGCCATGCCGTGTGTCCGCAGGCTCCGGCTGGCTCCTGGCCCCTCAAACAACTCTCTGGTCAAACTCCATGACTCCTTCACTCAGAAAAACCCTCTTGGAGAACAAACAAATATCCTGTCTTGAGAATCCAGAAGAGCCGGCGTCACCATGGCTTTGTTTTCTCTTTCTTTTTTGGTGTTGCAGGAACTCAAGAAATGATTCGACCCTCTCATTTTACAGATGGGTAAACTGAGGCCCAGAGAGAGGAAGGAGCTTATTCAAGGCCCTCCAGTAACTCCATGGCCCAGCCTGGATGGGAGCCCGGGACGGCAGGACCTCGGCAGCTGCCGGCCTCCAGCAAAAAGGGCAAGGCAGGACCCGGGCATGGGACACAGCCCATCAGACACTCAGCCGGTGGGTGTCGGCCAGGACAGCCGGGGCTCAGACTGTTGGGCTCCCTGGTACAGACCAGCTGGTGCTCAGCAAATTTGGGGGAAAAACCCTGGGGGAAGCCTTGAAACTTAGGGGCAAGGCAAGGAAAGCAGGCAGCTCTGATGGAAACCAGTCCGCGGGCCAAACGCAGCAAGAGCCCCCCCCACCGTGGTTTCCATGGGGACAGAGGCCAGGAGGCGGAGCTCTGGCGTGGCTGCCGCAGCAGATGTGACCTGCACGGGCGGCGTGGGGCGGTGCCTGGCAGCGGGGCCCTGGGACGTGGCAGGCCCTGGGGGCTGGACATGGGGGCCCTGCAGCCACAGCCCCGGTGGTCAGCTGCGGGAACAGCCTGGGGCTTCGGGTCCACCTCCTCCAGGCAGCTTCCTGGGATGCTCCACGCAAACTTCTTGCCTTCCTGGTGCCAGGCTTGAGGGTGCCCATGTTTGCTGAGGACCTGTAGCCCCCCTCTCAGTGAGGCCGCCATGCCTGTGGGCCACGGCCCTGTGGTCAAGGGCACAGACGGTTTGGTCACGGCTCTAGCCCCTCTGGCCGGGGACCCGGTGCTCCATAAGGTCTGCTTGATCCAGCCACTTGAGGGTGTTGTCTGGCCTCTCCCCATGGCCGACGCCGGGCCTGGTGCGTAGCAAGCTCCACAACCTCCCTGTGAGTCGGGGCCCTGCAGAACGAAGCAGGCTCAGAGCCGCTCTGAAACACGAGGAGACCCGTGGGCTCAGGGAGTGCCACCCGAGAGCCACACAGATGGATGGGGCGGATCTTGCCCAAGGCCCTCTTGTCCCCTGCCCTGACATGGTCCCCATAAGCCCACACATAACTGGTCTCTCGAGGCTGTCCTGGCCTGGCACTCGGCACCGCATGTATGACCTCATACAGCCCCCCGACCTCTGGGCCCCAAGAACAAGGACAACCCCATGGCTCCCTCCTTTCCCGCCTGCTGCCACGCCACACATGGCCCATGTTCACCAAGCCGTGGCGGAGCCTGAGAGCTAGCAAGGTGCTCTGCAGCCTCATACAGCCCACACTAGCAGGACTGGGTGCTGGGGCACAGGGCACCCAGGGCAATTCCTGGCGTTCCCTTGTGGCAGAAGAACTCTGGGCCAAAGGAAAGGACCTGCCTAGAGCTGGGAGACTCGGGAGAACCGGCCAAGGTCAGCATCCGAGAGAGGCTGGAAATAAACAAGGACCCTGCGCAGGGCTGTTCAGACATAGCCACAGGAAGACCTGGGTTAGGCTGTAGCTCCATTACCCGATAGCCGTGTGACGCTGGGCAAGTGCCCCAGCCTCTCTGAGCCCTGGTTTGTCATACAGGGAACTGTTAACAGCCACACCCCACTCGACTGGAACCTCCACCGGGCAGGGCCCAGGTCTGCCCTGCTGACTCCGCATTCTAGCACCGTAACAGCACTTGTACACGCTGGCCCTGGCTGGATGTTGAAATGAAGTTGAATTTCGCAGATTAAACTGAAAGATGGATGTTTACAGAAAAACGATGTAAAGTACCTGGCTCAACAAAGGTCAGTGCCGCCGGCCCCACGGAGCTGAGTCCAACAACCAACGCTCGCTGGCGCTCCCTTGGGGGAGCAGAATGTGACCCCGACTCTCCAGCGGGCGAAGGTAGGAGATTTCCACCATCCTGGGTTCGCCGCTGGTCCTGCCCAGCTGGCCTCCCTCACCCAGGCAGATGGACACTGGCTGTGGGGCCACCTTCCCACCACGGCACCCGCTGAGGCTGCGGCCACCGTGGGCCCGCCACACCGTGGGCCTGCCACACCGCTTGGCCCCAGGAGTGCCCACTTGCAGGCTGCTGCCTCCAGCCAGCCACGGTGTTGGTGCCTCGGGGCAAACTCGGTGCTCGGTCATCTGAGTGGGACTGCACCTTAAAGGCCAGCTTAGCCCTGGAGCTGGCGTGCCCAGGACTGAGGCCGGAGATCCTCGTGGCTGGAGTAGTGGCACCACCAGGTGCTGAGGGTCTCCAAAGGTGCAGGCGTCAGGCAACTTACTGTTTCCGTATCCACAAGAACAAAGGCTGGAGCCGAGGGCACGGTCTCCACGCCGCTGAGCCCTCCAGTGCGGCCACAGCAGACTTGGAAGGGCGGCCACCGTGAAGTCACGCGCATCGCCTCACGGGGGTCGGGTGGAAGCCGCGCACTGGACCTCAAGCACCAGGCCCAGGGGAGACCCCTCAGCCCACTGAGTGGAGGGAAGCTGCACAACCAGGAGGCTCTGGCAGGGTGGGAAGGCGGGATCCCAAAATGCCTCCACCCACCGCTGGGCCGGAAGCGCGGGCACACCCACTCCAGGAATCCCGAGGCAGGCTGGGCTCCCAGGAAATCGGGCCAGAGGTTCCCTCCACACACTACAGCAGCCCAGCTGCCTTCCAGACACCCGCCCCGCCAGCGCTGGTCTCTTCCGGGGCTTTGGCTGGATGGCGGGCCCGGCCCGCAACCCGCCTGCAGCCTGACTCGATGCTCAGAGGACAAGAGAGTCACAAGACCCGACGCTGGGACCCTTTTCCAGGGCCCACGCCCAGCTGCCACCCACCCTGGCACCGCCCCAGGCATCCTGCTGAATGCCAGGTGACATCATCACGTTAAATGCCCCAGAAACCTGGGCAGGGAACTGAGGCTGAGATGAGCAGCAGCTCACCTGAGCCCCCAGGGCACCTGCCTCTCCCCGCCAGGCCTCCGCGAGGGAAGAAGCCCACAGCCCAGGCTGTCCCAGGCAAGGATCTCACTTGATGCTTCCAACAGTTTCCTGAGGCCGAAGCCGTGACCCCCACTTTAAAGACAGAGAACTGAGGCCTTGTAGTAGGAACCATTTTTGCCGAGGTCTTTTTCGTCGGCAGGTGTGCCAGGTGTTTACACGGCCTCACCCGACGCCCAGTGCCCGCCACGTTCCTGATGAGGTAGCGGGGCCTGCTAAACCTCCCCCGCGCCCGGCCGCAGGTGCCGCGTGTGCCCGTGGGAGGACACAGACCTGCCCGGGAAGGCCCGGCCCTGCAGGCCGCTTCTTGCAGGAGGGCCGCCAGCAGGCCGGCCGGCTCCCCTCCCTCAGCCCGCCTGCCCAGATCCTGTTCCGGGCCCGCCCGTGCCGCCATTTCCTCTCCCGGGCCCGGAGGCTCACTTCCACTCCTCCCAGTCTGCAAATGGCCGGCGCCCAGAGCCGCGTGTCCGCGTGGTGAGACGGCGCTGTGACTGGCCAGGGCCCAGAGCGCGGGCCTGCCGGGCCCGGGGCCTCCCCCGGCTCACTGAGCCCCATACCTGGATGGCCTGTCCTGCCGTGTCTGGCCCTGGGCTGGGAGAACGACCTGTCAGACATCCTTGGGGCAGTGCAGAGCCTCTGGCCCAGGCATCCCCAGCGGTGGTCCGAGGGGGACCATCTGGGGAAAGCACTGACCGGCCAGAGGCATCGGCCAGTGAGGAAACACAGACACCTGTGCATGTGTGCACGCCACACGCACCCACCTCTGTGCACAAGTACCAGGCAAGGGCGTGCCATCCACGTCCACGCTGCCACGTGTACACATATGGCAACATGATCAGTCAATACCACAGCAGAACGTGGGCTCTGGAGGAAGGCAGGGCTGGGTTCAAATCCAACCTAACCCGTGTCAGCTGGCTGAACCTCAGAGAGCCCACTCGGCCTTTCTGAGGCTTGCTGCTGCCCTGGTGGTTGGGGTGATGATGACCCCCCTTGCAGGCAGGTTCTGGGACTCAGGAATAAGGCAAGGAAGTCACAGCAGTTATGGGATGCTCTCTGCGAACCAGGCTTTCCATGTGTTAAATAAGTCTACACGTACTGTCCCCATTTTACAGATGGGGAAACTGAGGCCCAGAGAGCTGAAATGGCTTGCCCTTGCTTAACACGACCAGGAGACAAAGAGGACTCAGTCTGAACCCAGGCCTCAGGTTCCGGAGCTGGTGCTCTTCCAAATGTGGACAGTGCCACTGCTCACAGTGGGCACCTGAGGAACAGGAGCGGAGAGGACTGTTAGTACTGTCATTGTCACCATCACCATCGTCACCCACCCACCACTGCTCTGAGACTCTGAGGCATAACAGCTGGGAGGCTGGGTCACTTTGCCTCATCTTTGAGGGCCCCCCAAGCCGCACCATATTCCTGCTGATACCGAGGCCGGAGCCCACAGGCTAAAAGACCAACTGGAAAGGACGAAGTGGTTAAGAGATCGGACGGCGGAGATGGCTCCCAACTGGCTCCGGCAAATTTCATCAACTTTTCACTTTTCCTATTATTCACTAACATGTCTGCCAACAGGTACATTCCTTAAAATAAACAAGCCACAACAAAGCACTTCTATTAACAAACGGAGTTTGCAGGATGTAACACAGGGAAGCGTACCGCCCCCCCTCCCGGCCACCAAGGCAGGAACTGCAGAGCCTCAATCTAGAATTCAGAACCAGAGAGGCAAACACTTAAACGTAAGGAGAAAGAAAGAAGCCTCGACTGATTGCATCATAATATGAGCAAATTTGCAAAATAAACAGTTATCATCATTTGCAAATTATTGTGGCTGTAAAAACTGCTGCTCTACCCTCAAGTATGTTGATACGGACCAATAAATTCTGCACTTTGTTATCTTGGTGAGATAATTTTTTTAAGTTTATAGCTGCTCTACGTAGTTTACGTGCTAATTTTTTTTTTTTTAGTTTGGATTTAAATGTACCTTTAGACCATCCTACGTATCTATCATCTGATTTTTCATAAAGCCCTCAAAATAATTATATCTAAGTCAACACAGAACAACTAGACCTTTAACATCTTTTCTACAGAGATTAAGATATTAAAATCAAATGTCCCACACCTCACAAATGTGAATTTAAATCTAGTGTTACATTGTTTATGCTGCAAAACAAGATAAAAATTGGTAATTAATTAAAACATTGAAGATCCTTTGACATAGGGCATTTGGAATCTTAAAAGATGAAAACCAAAAATTAAATTAAAGTTTAATGACGGTGGTGGTTGTTCCTCTACAGAATTTTCCAGGGGATTAGAAGATCATTGAATAAGTCTGTTTCTATACACAAATTCAACTTGTTTATTTTGACCTCAGTTCTTCGAAATTGTCGACTCCACAATTGAAATATGCTGTGTGTTCCAACAAGTACCCAGCAGCCGTAATGACAGACCAGCCCATCTGTGCTGCGAGAATGTATAATTTCAGTCTATAGTGGAATTTATATAGAAACGATGATGTGAAAAGTGCTTTGCGTGGTACTTTCTTCAAAAAAAAGAAAGAAAGAAAGAAAAGAAAAGCGAAGAAGAAAAGAAAAATACTGCCGAGAAGCACTGGGTGCCATGGAGAATGTTAAGATTTTGCCTGAGTTTTAAAAAACAGAATCTATGGTATTTTACCGATTTTGAGGGGGTTAAGTTACCCACATTAAAACACTAAGATGACAGTTGGTCGCACACAACTGTCCCAGGTATCTAAGGTGTACACAGGAAAATGTGCTAACCATGTACATTAAAAACATCAGACAAATTTAATTGCAGTGCACATACTAATTTAGAATGAAAATGCTCATTTATGTAAATTAACTGATTTTTCTGCTATTTGCCCCTACTTTGTCCAAAATGGTGATGAATGAATGATAAGGAAATTATACCATCTATCATTCCAGGATTTAGGATTAAGCGTCTATTCACCTACATTAATTATACTAAAAAAAATAAAAGATTAGTGGGCAGCTATTGAAAGTATAAATTCTTTAAAAATGCTTAACAGCCCCCTTTCCTGCCTCCCTCTCTCTATCCTCTTAACTCTTCTGCCTTTAAAATTTATTACACTCTGGGTTTTTTTTTTTCTATTACTGTTATTTTGCCACCAGTGTTTTATTTGATGCTTGCTAAATATTTGGGTGGAATGAATCCTCCAGCTTGCAGCAGCAGAATGTGGCTGTCAGAATCATGAAAATGTTTTAATTATCTCTGCTGTATATGCCTGTTTCTGCAGCCCCAAATCCTCCAGTATCGACTGCTGGCTTGTCTAAGAACAAAAGCAGCCGCTGATATTCCTCCTGTGAGCTGAGCTCCGTTTTCATATTTGGTGGTGTCTGCTCTGGCCGGCTGCTCAGACGGAGCCCCGCACACCCAGGGCCCGCAGGCCTCTGAACCAGGGAAGCAAAGATGAATTTACGCGGGGATTTTCCTCTCAGTGCAATGTAGCACTTTCGGGGTCCTAGTTTCCATTTTCCATAAATCAAGACCCTGGCTACCCTCAAACGTGGGGAGCTGGAGCCAGGCCTCGCCCGAGGACGCTTTGTCGGCCTGCCAGAGTGTGGAGGTGGGCAGGCAGCTGCACGCTGCAAAGCCCCCTCTGAATAAAAAGGTTCAGCAATTCTGAAGGGCCAGGGACCAACTCGGAAACTCAGGCAGCCACCGAGCCCCACTCATGGACAGCGGTGGGGTGGCGGGGGACACAGAGGTCTCTGAGGGACTCCCAGCCCTGTGAGCCACATTTCAGGCCCTGGACGGCCCAGGGCCTGTCAGCCAACAGCTCTGCAGGTGGGAAACCAGGCCGAGATCGGGGCACAGGCGGGCAGGCCCTGGGACCACTCCTTCCTCCCCGACGGTCTGTCTGGTGGACGGAGCCCATGTGCCCCGCGCACAGGCGGCGGGCAGAGCGGTTACAAGGCAGGCACGGCGCTGTTAGGTGGAACCCCCAAGCCTGAATAAGTGTTCAAAAAACAAAACTCAAAACAGCCTTAAAGACTTTCCCCATGCTGAGCTGAGAGCCAAAAAGAGCTTGCTTTCTTCCTTTCCTCCCCCCAAAATAAAATAAAACGAAAGGGAGAAAGAACTAGATCCCCAAACTGTGGAAATGGTAGCGTTAAAGATGCCGGACAAAATAAAAGGGCCTCTGTTTCTGGATGCAGGGTCCTCCCTCCCGTGTGCCGGCCTGGCCCTGCCTGCCGATGAGTTTGCTGGGAGGAGCCGTGGACGGTTCTGGTGGTTTTCCCTTTGCCACTCCTGGTGCCGCCAAGAATTAAAATAATAATAATAATAATGATGAGACCCCCACAACAAACTGACATAACTAGGCAAGAAAGAGTAGGCCATGGCTATTAATACCTCCCGAAACATTTGTTCAAATTATAATTGAACACGCAGCTACTGTGAAATAATAAACATTCATTCTGATTGTGATTTCTAAAGCCTGTAGCTTCGGATCCTAAAAGTAAATGGGCTTGGCTTTTGCATTTCGCTGCAGTTTTTGGCAGGGCTTATTTCACTGAGGATGGGGGGGGGTGTCTGAAATAGAATTTCGAGTTTGGATAACCAATTAGAGGGAGGAGGCGAAACAGGCGTGGGGCACAAGATGGCAGCACCCCGCTCGTGTTCAGCAGAGAAGCAAAGAAGGTGACTTACCCGGGGTGGCGGAGGACGGAGGCGCTTTCTCAAAAGCCAGGAAGTGAAAATGATGTTCCCGGCCCGGCCAGCCACACTGGCAGAGGGAGGAAGGCAGGTCCTGCCGGCCAGCAGGCTGCCCCAGTGCCAGTCCCTGTCCGACGGGCCCTCGGGCCCCTGGTCTCTGGCCGCCCGTCCATCGGTCCCTCCATCCTGGCTGGGCCTCGGCCACCCCGGCACCAGGGGGCAGGGCTGCCAGGAGCCAAGTGGCGCTGAGGGAAGGCCCTGCTGCCAGCCCAGGAGGACGAAGAAAATGCTACTTTTGTCTCCTGCTCTCATCTGGCACTGGCTGCCCGGGGAGGGGGGGCCAGAGGCGGCCGCTGCGGCTCGGCCCCGCCCACCGGGAATTTTTGAAAGATGCTCATGGGTGCCGGGAGGATGGCAGACGTGGCAGAGGCGGGTGGGCCGGGCCCCCAAACCCACCACCAAAAAAGGAGGGGGCTGGCCAAGCGGGAGGGGGAGGAGGAAGCCCAGCGTCTGGCCACTCAGCGGCCGGCGGGGAGGACGCTGGGAGCAGGCGGCCTGGGCCTGGCCAAGGCGCCAGCAGGCCCCGTGGACGGGCGGCAAGGCCCGGGCGCCATGTTGCGGGCGCCTGCCTGGCTGGGCTGCTCTGAGGGGCCTGGAGTCCAGGCAGCCGGGCTCGCTCCTGGGATAGAGGCCGCATTGTTCCACGCTGTATCTGCGGAGGAGCAGGCTGCGGCCGGTACCCTGACGGTTTCCCTTGGGGTGAGGCCAGCACCCCCACCCCAGCAGCTGCCTGGGGCCCGGGCCCTTGGGGCGCACCCCATTCTAAGCCCGCTGGGGCTGGTGCAATCGTGGCCTGGAGTCTAGACTGCAGGTCTCAATCTGCCCGTGTCCGACCGGCCACCTCCCTGTTGGGCAAGCCACAAGACCTCTCCCAGCCTCAGTTTCCCCATTCATATAAAGAACCGCGATAATGGTTCCTACCACTCAGGGCTGTTGGGACGAGAGAATGAAAAATACGCACAGTGCGCCGAGCACCCAGTGGACACTCGATGCTGAGAGACGCCAAGGGGGGCTGGGCAGCCGTGGTGGACAAGGAGGAGAGGGCACCAAGGGCAGAGTCCAGGCACATCACCCCTCCCCCTCAGATCCTTACAAATCCTTCTGTTTCCCCAAGGCCAGTCCTCGCCACCACCGCAGGGAAATGTCCCCGTGTGCCCTTCGACCTGGGCCAGTGGGCTTGGGGTTCCCGTGAGGATACTCTCATTTGGAGGTTTGCCAGACTCCACTGCCCACCTGCAGGCACCCAGGCTGGGTCTGGCAGGCCACGATGATTGCCCAAGTCCCCCTTCCACCCTTCATGTGACCAGGAGCTGCAGCAGATGACCACTGGGGTGTCCTCATGTGGGTGAGCAACAAGGCTGGAAGTGTGGGGAGGGTCCCCAGGAAGCCGTGTCCCCCCCAGGTCTGGGGGCAGGCAGGGCCAGCTCTGTGCTGGAGGGGACGGTGAGGGATGACCACCGCGGGGGCCGCTGCCTGAGGAGCTGCCTGCCTCGGCTCTGGGTCTGACTCCTCGGCATAGGGGACATGTTAGGGCCTTTCTGTCCATAGAGACTCGAGGTAAAGTGCAGTCTGGGTGGACCCTTAAAAGCCACCTTAGCCTCTTGGGATGGGAGCTTGCTCGGCTGCCTGGATTATGTTTTATTTTAATACTGCTTCACGCCTGCTCAGAGACCATCATGCCGAAAGCCAAAAAAAGGCGGGGGAGGCAGAGCTAGCGAGAAGGAGCCGCCCAGGAGTCCTCTGGTCCTGGGCTCTGGTCTCGTGCACGCGGCCACGTGACCGGCTCGCCAGCTGATGCCAGAGACAAAGCAGGTAGGATTCCGATGCCATGCGCCCGACCAGGAACGCCGGGAATTCCATTCCAGCAACGGCTTGGCATGGCTGCCAAGAGCTCGGCCCAGGGAGGAGACGGTCCCCCCATGCTCCACGGCATGGGGCCCGCCCTGCCAGCCGGCGACATGGGGGAAGCCACTGAAGTCCAGGTGGCCATTTTGGGGCCTGCCCTGCCATGGCAGAGACAGCAGAGGAGGCAGAGCTTGGGTTCCGGCCGCAGGACGAGGTCCCCCCCACCCCCAGCACAGGATCTCCACAACCAGAAGCGGCCACTGCTGCGCCCAGCCAGCTGCCTGGGACATAACTGCAGGTCACCGTGGGGCTCAGGGCACGAGCGCATCGGCCCGAATCCGGCCCTTCTGGGAGGGAACTACACGCGGTGAGGTCTGGCCACCTTCCGCACCACATGGGGCCGGGCTCCCCACCACCGAGAGCGCTGCAGAGGTGACGCCCACCTGACCTGACATGCTGCGGACACAGGTGTGCCCCTCCAGGCCAGAACCCACAGGGGGGACAGTCTGGGTGACGGGCAGCCTCCACTCGATTCAAGGCAGCGTCTCTCACTGTTAAAATATACAGAAAAAGGGAGCCCTGGCATCACCATTTTATTATAATTTAAAATGTAATTATACAAGGCTAATTTGAATGTAAATATCTCTCTGAAACACATGAAAGGGGATTCTAAATTTAAGAGCCCAAATCAGCAGGTAAATATTTCGGCTAAATGCTCTCCTGCCATCTGAAATCCCAGAATTAGGAAGGGCATTCCACAGAAAACCCAGCCCGGCACTAGAACCCCGAAGGCATCGGGGATGACATTCTTTTTTTAATCTTGAGAGAAAATTCTATCACTTCTTAAAAAAAAAATTGTTTGGCCGTTTTACTTTACACAGTCAGGCACACAGCTAACAACCACAACTGCCGGTCCCAGGCCCATCTCACGACACGAGCCGTCGGCTCTGCTGGCTCCGTCTGCTCAGAGCCCCGGCTGAGCCGTGAATGGCAGTCACCGCCGGCCTCGGCACGGCTACCCACGCGGGAGGGGAGAGACCCCTTCCCGTCGGGAACGTGACGCTAGGCTGTGCTGCGTTTCGCTTTCAACACACACAAAAGTGAACAGAAACCTGGTTTTAGGGTTTTTCTGCCCCATGTCACAAGATTTCATTATTTTCCATGATTTTAATTTTACCAGTTCTACCCAGGGCCTCAGAGGCTGACTTGGATACCCCCAAAAGAGAGCTCTCCTCACCACGGTCTTTCGGGCCGGTTAATGCAGAAGGAAAAACGGGCCAGGTTGAGAGGTTGCAACATTTAAAAGAATAAAGGATGTGACGGCAGTTTTAAAAAAATAAAACCTCATTTTTGAAGCCAAATATTATCATTTGCCAAAAAAGTCTTCTGGGTGACAACAGGGACTTGTGACAGGCAGAGACCCTCATCCCCCCTCCTCCAGGGTCTCGCAGGGCGTCCAGACTGAGACCCCCGAGGAGGCAGGCGTCCCCTGGCGCCACAGTGCTCTCGGCACAAGCCCAGCACGATCCGCTCCCCGAGTCTCCCATGAGCCGGGGCTCCGGCCTCGCTCCCCGGGAACGGCTCCCTCCGACACCCGCAGCCGCCCCGGCAGCCGCGGCAGCGCCACGCTATCAGCACGCCAGAGAAGGGGCCAGGCAGGAGGGCTCGTGTGCAGGCCTCAGGGTGAAATTCTGTTCATTCTATTAATTCAGAAAATACTCATCGAGCCCTAACTCTGGGCCGTGTTCATCACGAGTTAAAAAAAAAAATCCTCTCCAGCCGGGAAGGTGCTCCAGGGCCCTGGTGGCTTCCCTGAGTCGGGCCAGTCTCGCCCGTGACCTACAGGCCACTCCCAAGTTCATGTGAGAACGGGATTTAGGGACGAGTAAGCGACCCTGGAAAACCACAAACACTGGCCAAAATCACCCTCGCGGTGGCCTCCCCGCAACCCTCTGTGGACAGGCTCTTCCTCTCCCAGTTTCTATTTCTCTCACTTTCATTTCGTGACCTGGATAACAAAAGCCAACCAGGCCTGGCCCAAGGGAGGCCCCACCCTGCCCACAACCCGAAACCTGGCCACCTTTCCAGCACTTGCAAACATGCCCCGGCAGCCTTTAAAAAGAAATCACAGAAGGAAAAAAAAAAATAAACTTGTGAAAGTTTAAACTCCACTCAACAAAGAAAGCTGGACAGTGCCACTAAAAGAACCATGGGTCGGGAGACCTTCTTTTTCTTCTAAAAATCTCTGTCCCCGACTGCATGTTCGGGGCCTGCGATACCCACGCTCCAGCTCCGCGGACTGTCCCAGCCAACACAACACTGGTCAGCCCTGAAAATAAATACTCCATATAAAAGATCCATTGTCTCTGCTTGGAGACAATTGTTGCTTTTTCTCCCTCCTCGGCTCTGTAACATCAGAGAAACACAACTGATGCCATTTAGGGTCCGTTCTTGTTCCGAAAAGACGTTTTGAGAAAGGGCAATCTTGCTGGGTCACCCTGAACGAGCGTCTAGGAGATAAAATCCTCCACAGCAAGTGTTTTGGTAAATAGACTTTCGGACCAGGCCAAAGAACAACTGGCTGGTCAGAGAGGGCAAAACCTTCCTACTGAATCTCTACCTGCATGTCCAGCAGGGACGCTGGCGGCTGGTGTGGCCATTCTGGAGCCAGCACCAGGATCTCCTGCCCTTGTCTTTCCCCAGCCCTGAAGAGGGGGAGCAAAGGTGAGACCCCGGGGCCAGCACGCAGGTGTGCTTCCCATCCTGCCCCCGAGAAGGGGCACCTTCACCATCAGCGCTTCCCACATCCCCAAGGGGACCCTGGTCTCATCTCATGCACCCAACGTGAAGTGCAAGACCCTCTGGGTGGTCACATGCACGCTGAGCCCCTGTGACAAGGAAAGCTCCGGCTCTGCAAAGCCTCACCGGTCTACCTTGCCAATGCCATCGAGGTCCACTTTTGCTGCCACCTGTGGGGCAGGGAAAGTAAGCTTCTCGGTGCCTCTTCTGGTGAAACCAAAACTGGATTCTCTGTTGCTTAGAATATAACATAATATGTAAAATGATACTAAGTAACACAATAATAATTGTATATAATTGTAATAATAAATAATAATGATTGGCCACAAAAATAGCAATTGTCATTTACGACAACAATGATGTAGCCATTCATGGCCTCCCAATGACCACGTGCAAGGAACCGTGCTTCATGGAAATAATGTCGTCTGAATCCTCTGAGGTTGGTATTACTCCTCCTGCTTTAGAGCTCAGGGTCCAGGCTCAGAGAGGTGATGTGGCTTGCCCAGGGTGGCCAAGTGAGCCAGGGGCAGGGAAAGATTGAAGCCCTGACATAAGCTAGGACACTCTAGCTTACTGAGATTTCTGCAGAAGTATTTTCCCTTTCTTCCCAAATATGCAAATATCCTCCAAACCCAGCAACAACACACAAATGAAGCACGGTGGTTTTAAGATGTTTCTTGCCTGGCCTGAAAGGGCCCCCTCCCTCGCTAAACATTGTCCCTCAGTAGAGGCATGTATCTGCCTTGCAGGAGGTTCCCCTGGACACAAGAGAGCACCCGCCCAGGCAGGGTGTCCATCTGGATGGGCAAACCCTTCCCACCCTTCCCTGGGCCACAAAATCTGCCTTCCCATCAGGCCTCATCCACACTGTGGTGGGACAGGCCCCAGAGCCCTTCAGGGGTTGGGAGCGAGTGAGACAGGTTTACACAGAGTCTGCTCTGGCCAGGTGCAAACCACACATGAAAAGTAACCCTGCTGCAAAGCACCACGCTGTTCCTGCTGAGCAAAGCAAACTGCTGGCCTGCACCTGTTCGAGCGGCAGGCATGAGACCTGGCCACAGGGGAGGGGCCAGTCCCACTGCCACAGACTGCTCCAAGCCGAGCCCAGCCAGCCCCCACTAGCACCTGGAGACCCCTTACCCAGGAGGGTCTGGGACATGGCGAGGCCCTAGCACAAGCCGAGGGCCATCCTGAGGTTGGCCCTGGTCTAAAACAAAAACAGAAAAACCAGAGCCCGTCCTCCCACCAGCCCACACCACCGTCCATGTGACCCTGGCCCCCTGCTTACCACACTCTTTATATTAAATCCAGAAGTGGGAAAAAACTAACAAGCGCCAGTTTCATTTTCAAAGCCTCTTCTTTTGTGTGTGTGCCCTCAAAAACAAATTTTGCTGGGATGGGCTATTCCAACATGGTAAGAAGCCCCCTGTGGGAGCCTGAGTTTCCATCTGAACTGAGCTGGCTCTAAGGAACGTGGACAAAGGCAGGACAGGGCCTTGCCGGGGCCAGGCAGGGCCTCCGTCCTCAGGGCTCCACTGTTTGCTGTAGAATCTCGACCCCGTCCCATTTCATGGACCAGAGGCACACTCTGTGGCAGGAGATGGGACTCTGGAGCTTGGCAAATAGTAGCCCTCGCTAAGCAGCCCTGAGGACTGCCACCTCCGACGCTCGGGCCTTCCTCTGCCGGCCGCATCCAGCCTGTTGGCCTGTAGAGGAGGAGACGTGGGGTCTGTTTTAATCCTGGGGCATGGCCGCCAGCCTCAGCAGAACGCCGCACGGTTCCTGCCCATCAAGTGCTATGCTGCCAGCGTCCTGTGGACTAGGGGGACCATCCCCGGCATTTTGCAGATCAGGCCCCGACGGGACTTGAGCTTCACTATCCTCGTCACCGCCAATGCCACGCCAAGCGGCAGCTCCCAGCTGCAGCAGCATGCCTTCTGCAGCTGCGCCCGATTCCAAGAATGCCCCCAATGTCCCACCCCAGGTTTCATGTCCACTAACTGCCTCTGATAAAGTCGTAAATAAAAACTCACATCAGGGCCAGGGGAGAACAGGGGAAAGCCGCCAAGCCAAAAGATGGCCAGGGTTAGTTCTTCCAAGCACTGAAGCAAACTTTCAGCCTCTGGCCCTGGCTGGCCAGACCCCACTGAGAGGATCTCCCCATTCCTTGAGGTTCTTCCCCCGAATCGGGGGGACCAGTGAGCCAGGGAGGAGGAGGCACGAGGCAAGCCTGGACTACTCAGGCCTCAGTCCACGTTCCCGGAAACACAGGCTCCCAGTGCCAGCTCACGACTCCGGGGTGTTACAGAAACAAGCCCCCTCACCCCATTATTTTGTGGCAAAAGCACCCAGCAAGGTTATCCAAACCACATCAGTAAGTGGGGGAAGAGCAGAGGGGAAATCGCACCTGTAGCACAGTCAATTAAAAAGCAGGCTGAATCCCCTGCAGCCACGGGTTTCATTTTAACCCAGGATAGGTACACATACGTACAACACACATTTAAAAAAAAATCTCAAATAGCTAGAACCAAAAAATAAAATAAAATGAAGCTATTGCTAGCTTGCCTTGCCTTTTGAAATACGACTTCGGAGAAATTAATTTCAGTGTTACATTAAAACCCTGTAATTACGGCCAACGAGCATTCCTTCACCCCTTTCTCACTCCCCACAAACTCCCCAGGGCCACTGGCAGAGCCTGTGTGTGAGCCACCTATAAAGGGGCATTTATTATGAAAAGTTATGAGTTGTTTTTCATTTTATGCCACTATAAACAGCAGCTTCCACACAAGGGCCTTTCACTCAACTGGTCCAAATGCCACCAATGCCGGACCAAGGTCCCCCTCTAAATCAGCTCTCCCTAAATGTCTGACCAGCAGAAAAAAATAAGAAGTAGTGTGAGTTTAGAAAGTAAATGAAAATTTTCAATTTTCCCAGAAACTGTTGTAGTTTTAAATAACCTTCCCAAACAGATTTAACTGAAAAACAGATGTTTTTTCTTTTCTTCCCGTTGTGTTTAAGATGCCTGCTAACCTTATTTTATGTGTTCCACAAAATTCTCCCTGGCAAATAACCTGCACACCTGAAAGTAGAAGCTGCATTTCACAAATTCCAAGATGCAGATGAATGAAGACCGTGGAGTTCTTGCAAGCTGGTGCGGCTTTCAGGTTCAAAAGCAACGTGCGTTCCCTAGTCTATGGAAGGCCTGCCCTAAAGGGGAGCCCCTCTTGGAAGTCCCTTCATTAATATTTAAATACTAAGTAGTGAAAGTGAGACATGCACTCACCGTCCTCAGGATCGCCTTGAACTCGATCCGATCGTGACCTGGGGCACACAGGTCAACAGCCCTGCCCTTGCCCGAGGACCGCGCCTGACTGCAGCCTGCGCTGCGCTAACGCTGCCTCGGCTGCACAGGCCCGCGGCCGCGGGTCTGAGTCCTGGGTTCCAAACGCTTCCCTCTTTCCCGCGTCGAAGCGGCGGAGAGCAGAGCGGTGCCAGCTCCCGCAACTCTTGGCAGGGTGGGACGGTTCCGGGCGGACACCGGCGAAGCGCACGGCCCAGGGCCCATCTCCTCGGCCCCGAGCCGCGCTGCGGCTTTCCTTCGGGCTCCGGCTTCACTGTATTTAGCCACCGGCCTGCGCTGAAGAGTGGCCCGCGGGACCCGGTCACTGCGTCCGCGACCAAAGCGGTGAGGGACCTTTGTCCCAGAAGAAAACGAAAGCGCGCTGGCCCAGGAGCGCCTACGCCCTGCTGCGGAGGGCCGGCCGGCGTGCCCCGCGACTTTCTCCAAGTTCACTTGCATTCCGGGGCCGCTGGGCGGGCGGGCGACGCGGGCCCGAACTTGCAGAGCCCGGCCGTCGGGCGGGCGGCGGGCTGCAGGCGGGCTTGGGGACAGCACGGCGGCGCGGGCCCGGAGCACAATGGGCGCCGCCGGGCAGGCAGGCGCGGGGACAGCGTGGGCCCGGCCGCCGCTCGTCTGGCGCTGCCCGGGCGCCGAATGCGGCGGCGGCTTGGCACAGACGCGCCGCGCGCCCGGTGCATGCTAATGGCCGGCGGCCGCGCCATGAATTATTCAGCAGAGGCGCAGAGAGGGCGAGCACGGCGCGGAGGGCGACCCGGGCCGCGCGTCCCCCGCCACTGCGAAGCCGCCGCGGCGACTTCCCAAACTTTCCCGGGTCGACACCGAGGATGCGGCCCCCGCGGCGCCGCCGTCCCCGCCCGAGCGCGCCGGCCGCGCTTCCCCCGTTGCCGCCTATTTTATGTCTTTTGTCTCGGAGTTGGCACCTGTCCCAGAGAGCGCGTTTCCCTGCCCACCCCTTCGCCGCCGGATCGGAGCGGGGGAGGGGGTACGGGGGACCCAGGGAGGAGGGGACCGGAGAAGCGAGGCGCCCGCGGGCCCCGCGGCCCCAAGAGACCGCCCGAGGGCGGCGGCCGTGCCCCCACGCCCGGGCACCCCTGTTCCGCGGGGAGGTCAGGGCTACGGCCGCGCCCGGAATGCCAACGAGGCCGCCCGCGGCCCCCGCCGTGCCCGCTGCGGGTGAGGACCGGGCGCCGCCCCTCCTGGGCACCCCCCACCCCGGACGGCGCGCGCGGGCGGGGCGGGCGGCGCGAGCAGCGGATTCGCCGCCCGGGCCCCCGCGCCTCGCCCCGCAGCCCCGCGTGCGCGTCCCCGCGGGCACGCCGCCCCGGGCGCTCCCCACCAGCGCGCCCCCGCCCCGCGGCCCCGCCCGCCTGCTGGCCCTCGCCGGGCAGGGGCACCGCGCCTCGGGGACCCACCGGCCCTCCGCTTCGCGCCCCGGGGCCCTAGCGACTGTGGGGAGCGGCCAGGCGCGAGGCCCCGGCCCGTTCCCGCCGCCTTGGCACCGAGGCGGCTGCTGGAGCGCGCTTGGCGGCTGCGCTCCGAGGCGCCGGCTGCCATGATTGCGGGCAGCGGGGCGCGCGCACGCTCGGGCCGGGCTCGGGGACCCCGGGCCGACCGACGGTTCCTGGCCTGCCCGCAGCCTCTAGCCCGCAGTCCCGGGCGCGCCATGGACAGCGGCCAGGGTCGCCGGGCTCGCCCCCGCGGGTGCCAGTGTGCGCCGCGGAGCTCTAGACGAGGCCCCGGGACAGCGCTCGGGCCGACGGTGGCAGCGGGCTTCTCCCAGGGCGGAGCGCTCGCACGGGCGACCCCGCGGGGCTTCCTGGATACCGGCGGAGCAAGGGGCGCGATGCCCAGCGGGGTGGGGGGCAGGGCCGGGCACACGGGGGCAGCGGACAGTGCCTGGAGATGTAAGGGAGGCGCGCAAGGTGTCTGGCGGAGTCGGGGGGGCGCTCACGGCGCCCGCGGAGGCGTGGGATGGGCTGGGGCACGGTGCCCGGAGCGGCTGCCCAGCTCCGAGCTTGCTCTCTTCCTTCCCCGTGGAAACAACTTCCTGCTTCCCCGACTCAGAGCGCGGGAGCTGCGGGGAGAAGTTCAAGGCCGCAGCTTTGCTCTCTCGGAGCCCGATGGCGACGCTGCTGGCCCTAGGCCACAGGGTTCCTTCCTGGGCCTCTGCTGGGGGTCAGGACCGGCCGGGCTCCAGGGTCCGGACACTGGTTAGAATGCCAAGGAGGCCGCAGCGCCTTTTCCCGCCTGCTCCGCAGGGGCGCCTGAGTGATTTCCAAACCGCAGAGGGGCCAGCCTGGGCCTCCAACTCTCAGGGACGCACGCGGACACAGGGGCAGTATTCTCAGACCCCCTCCCCCTGCCTGAGCACGCCCTGGCTCAAAGCCACATGGACCTGACTGTCCCCAGAAGCCTGCGACAGCCCGTTGACGGCCAGGGCCGGAGAGAAACAAGGCCTCCTGGGTCCCATCCCAATGTCTCTCTGTGCCTGTTTCTCCCCACCCCCCTACCCCCGCTGCCGGCCTTGGCATTCTAACCAGTGTCCCTTGACGTCACATCTCGCCATTTCTGCCAACCAATTGAAACTTGCCCGTTGTCATAAAAATATATATACTTTTTATGCCATTGGTAAATTCAAAAGTTCCTCGTGTGCCCTGCTTCCCAGGAAACTTCATTTTGCGTTGGATTGGACTGCCCAGGAGGGGGGAACGGGTCACACTGGGCAAGGCTGGGCTGGGACAGCTCTGCCAGGGCCTCGGCTGCCCACGGACCTGCCTTCCAAGGCTTCCTAGACCCCACTTTGAATTGTGCTGGACCCCCCCCCCACATCACTGCCACCACCCATGACATACACAATTTGGGAGAGGGAGGGAAAAACCCAGGATATATTAAGAAACCTTCCTAAATTTTGAGGGAGGGGATTGAAATCTTACTGTAGCCTCTTCTTTCTAGCAATAGCTTTTTTTTTTCCTATTAGAAAACTCAGTTTTAGAAAATGGAGTAGAAATGTTTTCCCCAGTTAATCTTTTCATTGGAATCCTGACCAACTTTCACTTTCCACAGCTGCCTGCAACTCACAGTAACCTCACAATTAGGTGGGTTTCATTCTTTTCCAGAGTATGGCCACCCCCCAGCCCAGCCTCAAGGGCTGCAGGCGCAAAGCTGGAAGCCCGGGAACTCTCTTCTTCCTCTGACAAGGGCATAGCTCTCTCAGCAGCCCGAGACTCGGGAATGCCGTGCCCACTTCCTAGCAATATGGCAGGAGGAACCAATCTTGTCTAGCACGGTCCTTTGTAATTTTCTTCACTATTAAAATTTTCAGCCCAAACTAGGAAGTTTGGGGTAAGAGAACACATTCCCACAAGATGAGTGTGTGGCGGGCAGTCCCCGAAGTCCCACAGATCCGTCTGTCAACCCGTCCTACTCTGTCCACAGCAAGGAAGAACTCAACCACTAACTGCCATTATAAAGCCCCCTTCTACCCCATCTTGACTGTATGGTTCAATTACTTTAAAAAACATATTAAAGATATTTTGCGGTTTAGCAAGTTTAGAGACTCCAGAAGAACAAAACTGCTTTAGAAACTGGGCTGAATGTAGAGGTCTAAGCATCATAAGCACCAGGCCCTTTTAATACCAAATTTTGTTTTTCCAAAATAATGAGTTAGCTTGGTAACAACCAAATGGAGATTCTGAACATAAATATGTGGTTACTATCCTCACATAAAACTGTTCTCAAGTGCAAACTCTAGAAATGCTGCATACCTTTAAGATACATTCAAGAAAAAAAAAAAAAGACTGCATCCAAGAACCACACTATAATCTATTTATAATCACTTTCCTAAACACTATAAATATTATAACTAATTTGATATATGTTTTGTGATTAAATGGGTGGATTAAAACACTGAATTAAAAAAGCCACAAAGAAAAAGAGATTATCTTCTATTATGCCATTACAACTTTTGTTCCATTGGCACAAATACAAATTTGACAACTGTATCATTACTAAAGGCAGTGACTAAATGCCAGGATATTAGCTTTGTAATTTTCACCTGAAATCATTGTATAATCATACCAGCTTGCTAACCTTCTTCTTTTTATTAGCTGATTTTTTTTCTTGCTTTCACACAGTAATAAGTTAATTTAATGCTTCCCCCCCTTCCAATTTTTATTTGGTAAAACAAGAAATTGGGTAAGTCAGAACAATGTTCAAGAACACATACTCTTTTTTAAAAATACCCCCTGTACTTGGCAAGGATTGACATATGATTTGGTTGCAAATTCAGAAATCAAATTCTGCTTTATTCAGGGAAAATAATAGCACTCAGATAATTCCATGGGGTATTATTCAGGTTGGATTTTTTTTGGTTTTGTTTTTGCCTGTTTGCAATCATTTTATGTTATACAATGTAAATAATATTTTTTTAAAAAGTAAGTTCAAATTATCAACAAGGAAACCTAGAAAATTTACATTGTTGATGAGCATTATGATGAACAAGTTTCCTGGAAGAAAAACTTGCTTTTTGCCTGTGGGCCACAACCGTGCCTGAGGTCAGATGTTTGAAAATAAATCCTAGGAAGGCTGTTGCTGTGCTGGGATGTTTACAGTGTCAGCCTTATACAGTTATTTTCTCCTGATTTCCCCCCAGATCTGCCTAATGGAAATGCAGCCGGCAACTTCCTGTTGCATTGCTTTCTCCGCCAGCCTCTGGCCCACGGTCCAGTCTCGGAGGGCTGTGCGGTGCTTCAGTTTAGTTTCCCTTTTCTCCACATATCGACGTTTGATAGTATAAAATTTTCAATATCCAAAGCCTTACGAGGACTTAGTAAGCAGATGCATTTAATCTAATTAAAGCATGTAGGACCAATGTAAGTGAAAAACTGCATTTTCACTTAGGTTTTGAACATTCAACTTGCACATCCAAGAATAATGATGTTTTTAAGCAGACCAATAAACTTGAGATTGCAAGTTTGCGGCGGCTCCTGGGTAAGATGCCACTTCGATCGTCCTGGACAATGTGCCTTTTGAGGAGCTGCTTAGCAGCTTTGGGGACTCTGTATAAAGGCAAACCAGGCTTATGATTTTTTTTTTCTTTTGCCTTTGTCTCAAAGTAGTTTGCAAGTTTGAGACTCCATTTTGATATGCCTATTTTGTAATAACTTGTACTACTTTACGATGGGTTCATTTCCACTCCCAATTATTTATGCACAAAGCCTATTAGCTTTTATATGTTACCTTGTATATTACCTTTATATGTTACCTTGGGTATACATGTGTGTGTATATATATATGTTTATACTTTTCATAGAAATAAAACAACAAAAGATAACCAGAGTCGATAGGGTCTCAGGCTGGGTACAGAAATGTGAGCAAGCATCCACAGAGAGGATTCTTTCCTTCCAGATACATCCAGATACAATGAAGCTAAAATCTGTTGCTTTCTTTCACTCAGTTTTATGTCAAACTTAGCATTGGTTTACTAGCAACAATAATGAAACTCTGGCTGTAGGACAAGCATGTTTGAGGACAAAAGTAAATGCTGGACGTTGCATTAGTGCACTGCCCTCAAACAAAAACTAAAACAAAAACCCAGCACACAGACACCATTTTTATACCTTTTCTTTTTCAAAAACAGAAAAAAATTGAAAGTGTGCTTGCAGCTGACGGTGATCAACAGCATGGCCCGTGCTCTCTTGTAGCTGATGGTGCTAACTCTACATCCATGAGGTCACGTCTGGGTAGAAACCTTCCTTGAGCATGCTGTTTATCATCTTTTACCCACTTTGGAAGTCCACACATTCACTTTTCAGGATGTGTTGCCTGCGTATGTATCTCCAAAGAAGTCTAACAAAGTCTAAAAACATTCTTAAGGGGTTACTATTTTTCAGTTAAAAGGGGAGCATAAAACTAGAAGTCTATGATAAATATATGTTCAATCATATTAATATATGAACATGAATATATTGTGTATAATATATACATACTATATGAAAAATGTGCCCTTATAGATGAGGAATTACAATTAATATTTTCCAATTCAAAGTAGTAACAAAACAAATCAGAAAATATGAATTAAGGATGATAGGGCAATATCTCTGATTATATATGTACATATCAAATGCCAAAGCTAGATTCTTGACTTTAAATGAGGAATGAAAAAGGCACAGTACAAATTAAATTTTTAAAAAATAAAAATTACCTTTCAAAGATAAGTGGGCACTGAATTGATTTTAGTCACTCAATTCTATAATTTCAAAAATGAAATCTTATGAAAGGTAATTTTTATTTTTTAAAAATTTCGTTTGCACTGTGCCTTTTTCATAGCATTTTATTGTACAGGTCTTCAGCGGGCGAGGTAAATTATAATCCTTCTAGAATAAAGAAAAAAACAAGAGAGGAGAAAAAAACTGATTTGGACCTCAAACTGTTCATTGCTAAATCGCCAAGAGACTGCAGTAACTTTTTATTAAAATCAAGACTTCACAGCTTACTTCTTTAAAATAATTGCAACAAAATTAAGCTGCCTGTACAAAGAATTCAGGCTGAATGTGGGATTTGGGGGGGGGGTGTTGTCAGTTACAAGTGGTTTGAAATTTGACCACACTGGTCTTATTTATTAAAGTACTTCCATTTTATTTTTTTAAATCAAATATGATTTCACACAACACAGGTGAGTAATTTAATTTACATATAAAGACAGTTTCATTTTCCCGAGTATATCTAAGTATCCTAGTTTTTAGATATGGTTAACTTCAAGGTTAAGGTCAGATTTTTCATATATGCCCTTTCTACAAAAAGTGAAGAAATGTTTGAACTAAATTTATCACTACAAGAGACTATTTAATTGCCACAAAAGAAAAATACTAAAGAAGAAAACCAATACTTTTGCTATTTTATGGAGCAAATTTTGGTGTAATTCCTAATTTTAAAAGAACATGAAATTCATTTATTTTAAATTAACCACAAAAAAGAAGTGGTAATGTAAGCAATCAGACAAGAAGAGCCACTAACCTTGAAAATAAAATCTATATCATTTTTACATGATGAATGTATATTTTTAAGAAGTATTTGAAAGATTTCTTCTTTGAAAGAAGAAAGATTTGAAAGAGATGTGGACAGGTATTTTGGCTTCTATGCCTGGTTTTCAGTGATGCTGAGGAGCAAGGATTTTTAATTATCATCAAAGGTTTGTGCCTTTGCAAATACCTTATCCATCAACCAATTATTCAACTCTATTCTAAATATGCTGCAAGATTCTGCTTCCCAAGCGCGCCTTGCCCGGTTGACTCTGTCTGAGAGGAGGCAGCGGACGCAGGTCCTACCCACGCCTTCCTTCCCTCACTCTCTTGACTCCTCCGAAATTGGAAGTCTCTCCCATGTGGAATGCTGGAAATTTATAGGAGGACTCCAAGCCTCACTGGGAAAGTTCTCGAGTTGGGAAAAAACTTGTCAACACACACCTGGACCTACAGATTCGGAAAAATTAACTGGCTGTAGCCAAAAACCAAACACTCAACCACCCAAACACAGTCTGCAAGAAACACAGAGTTCTTTGACGTGACAAGAAGAATTATAAATAAAATAGCTCCAAGGCAGACGGGCTGAATGAGCCTTTTAAGACAGCCTGTTGGTGCCTCCAACTTTAATACTTAGAACATTAAATGTTAGCTCCACAAGGATAATATCCTGGGATATGTGTGGGTGTGTGCATACATATGCGTGTACATGTGCATGGACATGTATGTGTGTGTGTAGCAGTAAAAGTTTTGTTGCCCTTAGGCGTGGGGGCCAACATGGGGTCCTGGTGGAAAGTCCGACCCAGGGGAAGGGGCAGGCCCCATGTGCAGCCTCCCTGGGTCACTCCCTTTCTCAGACACGCACGCAAACACCCGAAGCCAGAGAAAACACAACCTGCTGCAGAGAACAAGGACAGATCTCGGGCAGGGAAAAGCTCTCCCTGCAATAGAAAATGGTTTTGTGAATGGCAAGCCCGGCTGACCTCACTCATCATCACCAGAACAAACGGAGCAAAGGCAGTCCTGGGGAGACAGGCAAGGGCCCAGGGAGCTGAGAGGGTGTGCTGTCTGCACAGGAGCATGCAGACGGGACCGGGGTTTGGGCCCTGCAGAGGTTTACCCAGTGCGAGGCAGGCAGGGCAGTGAAGGCTCAGGCCCTGGGACCAACACTTAGGGCTCTCCGGTGTGTACCCCAGGACAGTCTGCAAGCCATTGACTTCAATCCCCTAAATTGGGGGCCCCTTGTCATGTCCAAAGGCCTCGAGGGAACAAGATGCTCTCTGTCCTGACCTGATTTCTCACGTGCTCGGCCCACACTCTTGGAACAGCCGATGCAGGGGGTTTCCGCACTGAACTGCGAACAGAAACATCCCATCACTTAGTAAGTGCCGTGTGAGTTGCTAAACATTGCAGTCATAAAGCAATGGCCTTGTCCTAGAGGGCTCTTCCTAAGGTAATAAGGGTAGCACCTCACGGGTGTAGACCAAGCACTTCCTAAATTACACGGTGAGTTCTCACCTCATCTCACATGCTCCTCACAGCCTGTGCGGCAGACGGAAGAACTGTCATACCCCTTTAAAGACTGGGGAAACTGAGACCTGGGTGGGCAGGGTAGTGACATAGCCTGATTCTGCACAGACTTGGGACCCCAACCACGATATACACACATACACTTTGTTACTTTTGCTTTTTTTTTTTTTTTTTTTAAGGAAAACATCACCGTCCACCTCTTCACACTTATACACACATAGGCTTATTTTATAGGTAAGAACAGCTTCCAGGAAAAACAGAGCCCCATTGAAACCTGGGTCCCACAACTGCCCTGAGCTGGCCCCGCTTTGGCACCTGCCCCGCCCTGTGACCCGAGGCCTGCTTCAGTCGTCTGAGGCGCCCACTCTTCGCTACCGGGTGCATCCTGATCACTCCCTCCAAACTGGACTGGGACAGATAGACCTTGGGTGTAAAGTCACAGGCACAAGTGCCCGGCTGGGCCTGCCAGAGTACCCGGTAACGCAGCCGCTGTGCCTGAGCTGGAGGGTCACAATCCGCTCTGTCCACTGTCCCTGTCTGCAAGGCTGCCAGCACCCTGCAACCAGAGCTTCTGCAGCAGCCAGGGGGTTCCAAGGCCCACGTGCGCCTCGCCCCTGCTTAGGGCCCTCTGTGAACCCGGCAGGCAGCTGCCCATGGTCTCAACATCCGCGGCAGAGCAGGTGACGAGGAGCCGGGGAGAGCCTCAAGGCCTCCCGTCAGCAAGCACTGCTGATGGCCAGTTCACTGCGGCAGGTCTCTCCTGGGGCTGTGGCCAGTGCCCCAGGCCCAGACATGAGCATTCTAAGAGGCAACCTTATGCTTATCAGATCGAATTATCACTCCTCAGGAAGGAGAGGGGCTAGGAAGAAGCTGCAGCGGAGAGAGGAAAAGAAATGAGGCAGGGTTGGAGAAAGAGGGAATGGGTTGATGTGGCAAGGCACGTCTCCACAGGACATTCCTTTTCAGGCCGAGATTTGCACCGCACACCCAGGAAGTTACCGATGCCCCTGCCCGGTACCTGGCAGGCCCCCCCACCCACCTCCTGTCCTGGCAACAGCCGGCACGTTGGCGACCCCTGAACACCGAGGCTTCCCAAAGCCAGGTTTGACGTTCGAACATTCCACCCTACAGACAACAAGCTCAGAAATAAGCTCAACATTTAAAAAAGGCGTCTTGGCAAAGCCTAGCAATATTTACAGCTGGTGAACAAAACTATGAAACGACTGAGGCCTTGCCCACGGGCGGAGGACCAGAGACTCGTCTTCAAAGGCAGAGCCTTTCAGGACTCCGTTCTCTTGTTTCCTTTTTGCACCTAATTACAAGAAAAAGTACCTTTTAAAAAAACCGACGAAAACCTTTTTAAAAATTACAAGGAGCTTAAGGCTCAAAAGCTTCTTGGGATAAAAATTATAACCTTGCCCAACATTTGGGGGAAAAACAAAGACCATGGAAGACATGGACTGGCCAAGGCCTGAATTTAGTGTCAACTGCATCCCTGACCTCGGTGCCTGGTCTGGCCCAGACCGACCCCCAGGTGCTAGAGAGGCTGCTATTTGGAGGAGAAAAGACTTGTGGAGCAGAGGGAGCCCCTGTGGAGGGTCTGAAGGGTTCCGCTTTCCCTCTCCAGGCGATTCCGAATTTTGCATTCCTGGGGCACCTTTTCTTTCCCGTCCGACAGGCTTCCAAGCAGGAATAAACAGCAGAAAAAGAAAAACAAGGACTAGTAACCCTCTCCACCTCCCCGCATCCCGCATCCCGCTGTCTGAGGTCCTTAAGGGCCTGCAGAGGCCGCTCCCCACCCGGATGCCAGGACAGAATCCCTGTCGCCTCCGCTGCCGCAGCCCCAGGTGACAGGCACGCACGTGGCCGCAGGGGCTGCTTGGGGACCTTGGGCACACTCCGAGCACCGGGGCGGGAGGCCGGGCTAGTGTCTCCGGCCAGCTCCGGACCAGGGGGCACGGCCGACCCGCATCGCGGTCTAAAGGCGGGGCCCCGCGCGCCTCCCCCGGGCCGCCCGGCTCACAGACCCGCGTCGGGCCGGGCCAGGCTGGGGTCCGCGGGTCCGTGAGGGGCCGGGCGAGCGCGCTCCAGGCCCGGGTCCGCATGCGGCGGAAAGTCAGGTCTGCAGCGGGCGCGTCAAGGGCCCAGGGTCCGGGTCTGGGGCCGGGGCCGGGCTGCGTCGGGCAGGGCTTAGTTAGGGCTGCAGCCGGCCCGGGGTGCGAGGTCGGAGGTCGAGCCCAGGCCGGCGGCGGCACGCGCCCCAATTAGCCGCGGCGGGCGGCGGGGCTGCCCTGCGGAGGGTGAACAAAGGGCGCGACCCCGGGGTCAGGAGTCGCGGGCCGGCGGCCGCCGCTTTGTTCGCCCGCCCTGTTTACTTTGCCCAAGTAAAGCTCGCAGCATCCTGACTAAAGCGGATTAGAGGGTCGCGCCCTGCAGGCCCCGGGCGGCGGGACCTCCCAGCTGGCCGCGCCTGGCCGCGGCGGTCCGGGCCGTGCAGACCCGGCTTGCGGGGTCCCTTCCGTGCTGGGGTCCCCTCCGTGCTGAGGTCCCCTCCGTGCTGGGGTCCCCTCCGTGCTGAGGTCCCCTTCCCGCCGGGGTCCCGCTGCCCGGGGGCCCCGGCCTCGCCTCTGCCCTCCGCGAAGGGGCGCACCCGCCTCTCCGCTCCGTCGGGGAAACTGAGGGCTCAGGCCTCAGCTGCAGGCGGCGGCGGCGGCTACGGTGGGAGACGGGGCTCTGCGGGCCGCCGGACAGTCCCCGCGTCGCCTCCCGGCGGGCCGCCGGAGCAGGGGTGTCTCTCAAGCCAACGGGACGCTGTGTTCTCTCCCCGGCCCCTTCCCGTTGCTGCAGGTCCTGGGAATTCGTTTCACAGAGAAGCCAGCTGCTCCTGACTGAGAGCTAAGAAATTTTAACTGGAAATATGGACAGATTTTTTCCATATCACAAAATCCTGTAGCATTATGGTTAAAAAAGAAAATTCCAGGCTCTTGCCTTAACACAAGCGATGCGCCCTAGGTGTGCATCTGCAGGTTACTTAAGGGCGCAGGGAAGTATTTTGAGGGAAGTAGGAGCGGGAGGAAATAATTGTTTTCTTTCCTTTTTTGTTAAAGAAGCCAACCGATGAGCATAAATAAAACACTAAGATCTCCACTCAAAGACCACAGTTTTATCTGACATTATGAATCCAGGATCTAGTAATGTATACTTCTCCAGTAATGAACTTGCAGAATCTTTTAAATTGCTCTTAAAAACCAAACAGGACAAGTAAAAAGCACAAACTCAAAATCAGGCATGGTATCTAACCACGACAAGGTTGTCATCCAACTAAGGAACCAAGAAAACTGTCTTTTTTCCTTCTTGATCCTATTGTTAGGGCACAAAAGCACTTCTCAAGTCCACACAAAATCTAAAATTGAGATTTTTATGCTATGGCATACAAGTATATATGTTTGGTGAAGGAACACATGTAGGTTTTGATTAATAAGCTATCAATATATAAATCTTTCATAGAAGAACGAATAATATTTACTCACTATACATATTTGTTGGCCTAACGAATACTTCTGCTACATGCCATCTATCCAGTGACTGAAGGAAAATATGCCATTTGTCTATATTTCTATTCACAAGTCTTTAAAAATGATTCTTCCCTGACTGTAAAAATACCATATGTTTAAGGAAGATACAGAAGTCTAAATTATAAGCAATTTAAGAATAAAATATAAAGAAAGATTCCCATGAGGCTGGTGATAAATGAAAAAATATATATAAAGAAATATATTTAAGACATAGATAATTTAAATAATAGGTAAAAAATATGGGTTAAGTCTAAAATACAATAAAAAAGGAAAATTCACCTATATGCCATTGTCCAGAAATAATATTCTATGCTATTACCTTCTAGACTATTGTTCAGTGAACACAAGCATACAGTCACATACTTGTTTACTGTTAGGAAAATGTTGTGTCCCATACCCCTCCATGCCATTACAAACTCTTTGTCAACACCATTTTAAGGGTAACATAATATTCCGTTATTTTGTTACATGATAATTTACTGCCATGGCCCCTAGTATTCCATATTTCTAACTAACACTGCAACCTATTAGCTTGCCTGTGAAGTTTGTCTGCAACTCAGGTTATTAATAAATCTCTAATCTAATGATCTGTTGTTGAGACATTGAGGCCACTCTGTGTTTTTCTAAGAGGGTGAAGGCAGACCCCATAGACGTCATTTATCCTATCAGAAATGAACTTGGCAATTCTAGAATTCCATTCGGATCACAGCTACTCTAGAGAACAATATGGATATCAGTTTATTTCCCTCCAGAGGCCTGGTTCTTTGGAACCTTCACCTGACAGATTTGCAAGACCAGCTGAGGCACATGCCTGATTGTGACATGCTATTTGGGAATTGTGCCCTTGCACTAAAGTTCTGGTGGATTCTGCCTACCAAGCCACTTGGCACTAACCCCCAACCACTTGGTGGGTGTAAGTCAGAGCCATAAATAGCCGAACACCTTGGAAACATTATCTTGACAGTTCTGAGGAAACTTTGCACGTCTAAGAAGTGGTTTGTTTAATTTGGCCGAGTGTCTTTCTTTGCCGAGAATTCAAGCATCAGGGCTGCTTTTCACTCCCCCTCATGCTGCAATGTTCCGTGTTTTCTGCGGGGCGGCCTGCCTGCATCCTCCCACCTCCCAGCCCTCTCCTGTCCCAGGATTGCCTAGCGCATTCACCTGCAGGGCTTGGGTTTGTACCTGGCTTCCCCACCAACTGAGCCTGCCGTGGCCGGCGTTGCTGTGGGGCTCTGCGAGCAGTCTGGCCTGCCCGGGCAGGGCTCCCGGGAGCAGGGCAAGGAGGCTGGGTGCTGTGGAGCCCGAGGTCTGCTCCCTGAACACCCAGGGCCTGTGCCCGCCTGCCTGAAGGAGAAGAGGGACCTGCCACCGAGGAACAGCAGGAATGAGACAGGGAGGACAGAGCAGAAAAGCCGCTGGAGTTATCTGGAAAAAGATGCTACAAGAATTGACAAGAGGCGCTCGGCAGAGAGGAGAGCCTGGAAGGAAACACAGGGAAATGTGACCAGAGCTGTCTCTGTGTGGGAGGAATGATGAACAATTTTTCCCTTATGTGCATTTTTCTGTATTTTCCAAATTTTCTACAGCGAGCATACGTTGCTTTCATGATCAGAAAAGCACTATATGACTAATACGATTACATTTGCTTTAAGTCAAATAGAATTCACTTAAGAATCAAAAGAATCATTGTTAATATTTATAAGTTTAGCATAAACAGTAATCATCATATATTGCCAGGAAAGTTATAAAGACGATAGCGGTGGTTCACACGTCTATAGCACTCGGTCCTTCAGAGAAACTTTCAAACAGAAAATGAAACTGGGTGGCTTTGCTATGCAAATATTAGCTGCTGTTGTCATATTCCTGCAACCACCCTGACTGGGGGCTGGGCTGGGCACCGTTCTTGTTTTAAATCTGGGGCGCTGAGTCTTGGGGGGAGTGAAGAACCCCAAGACTTGATCGGGTCTTCCCGGTCCCTACAGTGGCTTCCAGGCCATTTCCCCCGGGGCTCTGATGTGCTTCCTGTTGTCCTTAATCTTTTTTACTTTTATTTTTCCATTACTAGAGGTAGTACCTGCAGCCAGAGAGAACTGCAATTATCAAAGATTGTGTTGGGTTGGCCTTAAAATAATGGTACTTGCACGGGTCCCCTGATCACTTAAGGGGCACAGTCCAGCTTGGGAGTCACACTGGGAAGTGGCCCGGCTGAGTGTGCTAGTGTCTCAGCCAGGCAGGGACTCTTTTCCACACGATGACATTAGAACTGATTGCCACACTCCTCCTTGGAAGGAAAAAATATGCCCAGGACGAGCTCTCAGTACATGTCTGAGGAAGCACCTCCGGGGTATGAGCCCCCCGACCCCCAGAGGACCTCCTGAGAAGTCGCCATCTCCGGTCCCTTGATAACACCTGAGGGGGACCAATCGCCAAATCGAATGTATTTGATCTTAAGTATCTTTCTTAAAAAGGGAGTTAAAAGGCAAACTAGCATGCTGTTGTCAACTCTGAAAGGCAATTTCTAAATCTGGATTTTTAAAAAAATTGTACTCTAGCTTGAAAATCCAGTGGCCCTCAGAATGCATTAAGATACAGCACTCTTTGTGCTAAAATCATCTTAAGCGGTTTAAAATAAATCAGAACAAAATGATGTGAGCTGAGCACATGTCTTCCATTACTTGTTTTCTGAGGGCCGAGTGGGACGAGCCGCCCCACGCAGACCGGTTCTGTCCCGGGAGCCGACCGCGCCGATCGCGGCGGCCAGCGATTCTAACAGAGGCACAACATCTCGCTGACCAGACGGACCGAGGCCTTTTATAGTCCAAAGACAACCTCAGCTCTAGACAAGGATTAAATTATAAAACAAATAATTATAAAATGTAATCAACAGGTAAGATGAATAAATCGGAGACATTTATTTCCTCCAGGCAAAATCTCCGGCACTTGGGACTGTCAGCTGTAAGTAGATCCGCACCTATTCCAGAGACCCTCATTTCGTTTCCCTCCTCACGTGAGGCACAGCAACATGTCCCTGCCTTCTAAAATAAAAACACACGCCACTTCAATCTAGCAAAGAAAAGCCAAAATGCAGAATTTTTGCAGAAATTATTTTTAAATTAAAAAGAGACCGTCAACTGCATTTTATACCGTTTTCGGGGAAGTTGCCTTCTCCAGGTGTCAATAATTTAACTGTCACATCACAACAGAACAGCTCATTCTATCTCGGAGGCTCTAGAATCACAACCTAGAAGGAGAGATTTTAAGTGTAGCTACTAAATAGCAAATGCTAACATTAGTCCTGTTTTCAGAGAGTCTCCAGACTGGGCCAGAACATGACTCATTTATTTTATCTTATCCATCTATCTATGCACAGGATTAAAATATTTATATCAGTCTGTTCACTTTAAAACTGCAGTTACAGACACCAGCTTCAGGGCCACTCCTTAATTTTTCACAGTTTTGGCTTTTCATTGTTTCCCGAAATGCACAGTCCTTGAGTGGTGAATACGTTCAAATGCTGATGAGATCTTTAAGTAGGGAGCCCCGAACACTGGGTTCTCTAACGCATATGACAGTCCCTCCTCGGGCTGCACAAACGCTGCCCAGTTACGGGGTTGTTTGGACACCCGTTTCCCCAGAGAGGTCAATGAAATCACGCAGGCCCGAGTCTGGCTTCTAGAAGGAGCGTGCTTCTGGCCAGGGTGGCCGATGGAAATCAAAGCCTGGCGAGGAAGCCCCCGCCGGGCTGCCAGGTAGGCAGCAGGCTGCAGGGGTTAATGCGGGGAGCGGGCAGGGGTGCACACAAAAGCCCACAGGCAGGGTGGGGTGGGAAGCAGGCTGGGAGATGGGGGCGGCAGGGCCCAGCCCAACCAGGCGCAGACACAGGGGGCTCTGTCTGCCTGCCCGCTGCCCTGGCACTGTGACTAACCGCCCCACTATTGTGAGCCTGAAGTCAGGCCTTTGTGTCGTCCCCTGGCGTCTGGGAGTGCAGCCGAAGAGCCCTTTCCAGCAGCCCCCTCGTTCTGGAACCTGCAGCCCCAACATCCATTCTTTCAGCTCTCGGTGCTGCTAGGGGCCCGACCCACCAGTGGAAGCTCCTATTCCCTGGCCAAGAAGGGCCACCAGCAGCAAACTGGTATCTCCAACCCTGGGCGGGGCGGGGGGCACGGAGACCGGCTACACCTGCATTGCCAAACAGCGCAGCCTCCGTCCCCTGTGGCCACTGAACCCTGGAAATGTGAGAGTCCAGATTGTGAGCTGCGTGTGTGAAACATGCTTGGGATTCTGAAGACTTAGTGTGAAAAAAATTGTAAAATATGTCCTTAATAATTTCATATAAACTACACATGAAAATGATACCGTTTTAGGTATTTATATTGGATTAACATGAATTTTAGGATTAAAGAGAATTTCACCTGTTTATTTTTACTTTCTAAAAATGTGGCTACTAGAAGATGTGAAATTACAGATGTGGCTTGTCTTTGGGGCTGACGTTGTTCCTCCTCTACAGCACTGTGCCAGAGCATGGGTCTGGGGGCAGGTGGCATGGGTGGACCTCAAAGCCCGCGTGCTCTTTCTTAGGGACACGGTGGCTCCCTGTCCATTGTCAGGAATACCAGGCCCCAACAGTCACACTGTTACCTGGCCCTAGCCTTGCATCCATCTAGTTCAAGAATTGGGATTTATACACTCAGGTGTCTCGGAATCCTTTGTAAAACACACGTGTGCACACAAGTATGCCTGCCTGTGTGGGCATGCGTGCGCATGAGTGTGTGCACACGCATGCACGCACACTCAGACCCCTCATTCCCCTCTACCGCAGGCCGGGTCACCCTGTCCCGGCCAGCCTGCACAGAGGCCAGATTCACCGAGTACCCAGGTGCCCTGCAGAGCCAGACATCTGACCCCTTGTCCTGGGACAGACAGCACCAGCCCAGGCCAAATCTGCCTGTCATGGGCTGGAGCACTTTGCCTGGGCCCCTTCCTCCATAAGTATTAAAAATTAGATTTTATGACTGCATTGGATGAAAGACCAATAGAACCAGGATTCATTATTATATATTCATTATTTTTATAGTCATTTTTTTTCTGATTTTAAAAGAAATTAAAATTAAAACATTTTGTGGGCCCTAGGCTCTGTGCCTCGCAGGCCGTTGGCCCAAACCATCCCTCACACCCACGACGGCCCGGGCCCCTGCATCTCCCCAGCCAGGCGCTCGGCCTCCCCTTCTGCCTCTGGGGCTTGCCCACTGTGTGTGCAGTGACCAGACCACCTTCCTCACCGTAGGATTCATTCCTTAGGTCCTGCCCTGAGTGTGCAGTGTGTGAAGCCCCCACCAGCTGCCAGAAAACACTCCACATTATTTTTAAAACACAAAAATCGGTCACAAGAAAGGCCCAGGATCCCAGTGTGGTTGAGGGCCCAAGTCAGCACGAACGAGGACCCTCCTAGCACAGCACTGGAGTCCCCAACCGGGGACCCAAGCATCACATTCAACACCAAGAGAGGGGCCCAGCAAGCAGGCGTGATGCCGGGGCAGCGACTGGCACCATGATGTGCGGCCCCTCATGAGCACCAGGTGCCCCTGACCTCCGGTCCTCACACCCCTGCCTTGGGTGCTGCAGGGCCCCAGTTTCTGGATGGGGATGCCAACAAGGCCAGGCTCTCCTGCATCTCCCAGCAAAAGCTTCTGGTGCTTTTGGCAGTCCCCTTCCCGCTGTGCCGTCATGCCAGGCCTGGGCCCCAACCCTGCTGAGGAAGGACCAGCCAGTGCAGGAGATGGTTAAAATTCTGCATCCTTTTTGCATCCGCCTCCAGAGGAAGCGCTGCTTTTTTTTCTCCCCAAGCAGGAGGAGGGGGAAAAAGCTGAGAGCAGCAATCTGCAGGCCTTGGGATGTTTTTCTCCTTGACAGCCCTGGGCCCCGCCTTGCTCCGGCCCTTCCTCCGCTGGGGCTGGCCCTGCAGCCACAGCTCCGTGTCCGCTGCTCCTGCCCGGGGGCCCCATGCACTCGCATCCTCCCGCAGAGCCCAGGCCAGGCCTGGCGGCCGGGAGGCGGCTGCAGGGCCAGCGGCAGCGATGTCTGCGTCGGCACGGCTGCCTGGCACTGCCCCCTTTGTGCCTGCCTCCTCCACCAGCCTCCCACCCCTGAGAGGCCCGCTCCCTGGCCTGGCAGCACCACCTGCTGCCCGCTGAGCACCCACCCCGCGCCCACCCGGGGCTCCCTCACCTTCTGGGCCCCCGGCCCCCGGCCTCGGGTCCTGCTGGTGCCCAGGGCGCCCGGCCCATCCTCCGTGCTCTGCGTGCCCCACCCTGCCGCCCGAGCTTGGCGGCGAGCCTGGCGCGGTGCCAGGCTGCCTGGGAGCCCAGCCTGGGCAGGGCGAACTTTCCGGCGAGGGTGTGTACGGGGGGGTACGGGGGTGAGGGTGGTGCCAGGGGAGGGAGAGGGCCCCAGGTGCCCGGCAGCCGCCCCCCAGCCCCCGGCCAGCCTGCGGGGGCTCCCCCTGCCTCCCCGTCTCCCGAGTCCCATAAAGGCGCAGACAACACGAGCGGTTTAGTCAAAACAGTCCTGTGCAGGAGCCGGCAAACAAACAAAAGCCCTTATTTATTTATTTAGTTCACACACCCAGATAAGGAGGCGCCTTTTGTGCACATAATTTCACACACATCAGAAAGGAGGCGATGCCACGATGCTCCCCACAGCCGGGGAGTCCCGGCCGGCCGGCCAGGCACTCCGGAATAATTGCATCGCCTCGGCCTGGGCATTTCCATATTTAAATTGGGCAGCAGCGTATGATTAATTAAGAAGGAAAAAGGCAAAAAGGAAGAAAAGCAGTGGGGGCGGGGAGCCGGACATTCTGGGCAGTGCAACGTGCCAAGGTGCCCGCTGCAGCTTAACTCCTCCCATGCCAAGCCGGGCTGGGGTGGCGGCTGCAGCAGATAGCTCGGAGGGAACGCTGGCCGAGGGTCTCCACCTTGGGGTGCCCTCGTCCCCCAGCTTCAAATGCTGCCCCAGGAGGGTTCTCTTCCTTGTTTTCTCATTCAGAGCAGCTCACCATTGCTCAGGTCAAAACACATGCTGTGCTGGGGAGAAAGGGAGGTCCCAAAGACCCCTGTGGGACATTTCCAGCTGGGATAGACTTCTCCTTTGCCACACACCTTCACCCTCCTCATGCAAGCTGCAATGCTGCCCTGCCCTGGGGGAGACTCTGAGATCCCCCTACACTCTCACAAGCCCCCTCCTCCAAAGGGCTGTCCCATGGCTCTTCTGTCCCCAAGAACAGCCTACCTATTGCGGGAATGGGGCAGGAAGGCCTGCCCTCCTTCTGGAAAGAATCAAGAGCTATGGGCTAAGTGAGTGCCAGGGAAGACTACATTCCTGGAGGCCAGAGGTGGCCTCATGGAGCTCTGGATTTAGGGTCCAACCATCACCAGGCTCAGCCATACCCCTTGCCAGCTGCATGGCCTTAGGCAAGTGAACTGGCCTCTCTGGGCCCCAGTCTGCCCACCTGTGAAATGGGAATGACACTAATGTCCCCTATCCTGCCCCATGGGGTCCAGGTGACCAAGAGCAGCTCCCGGTTGACAGAGAACCTGCCTGAGTTGCCAAATCCTCTGTCCTTGTGCTGGGCAAAGGTTGGAGTCAGAACAAGTCCAGACAGATCCAGGACGATCCAGCCCTGCAGGTGAGAGAAAATAACCCTAATTCTCATGACAAGAGCGTCCGAGGGGCCCACCTGCCCTGGAGCGTATGTGGGGGGTCGTGGGGTACAAGGGCTCTGGGGCAGGACCAGCTGCCCAGCAAGGGCCTCCCAGGGGTCTTCTGGGGCCTCAGCAACACTACTCATCCCATTTCCCAGATGGGCAGACACAGGCACTCAGAGGCCAGCAACACACCCAAGGTCACACCAAGGTGGTGGCACTGGGATTGGAACTCAGAACACCCCTGCTCCAAACCCAGGTCTTTTAACCACCCTACTGTGCCCTGCACTGGCCCCCATCCAAGGTGCAAGTTCACACTGCAGAACAGTTTTTTAGGGAGGCAGCTAAGTGTTCCCACAATGGAGACCCCATTCCCCTTACAGATCACCCTTCAGATCCAACACCCAGTAACTCTGCCATGGGAGCCATGCCCACGGGGGAGGGGCACAGGGGACAGGGCAAAAGCTGCTGTGTGTCTTTAGGAAAATCAACGCACCTCTCTGAGCCTATTTCTCCAGGTTTACAATCAGAGGTGTGATTGCAGAGGCTTCTCATCTGCCTGTCAGTGAGCGAACAGGCCTGTGCCACAGAGCTCTACAGGGACCACACTGACATCTCAGCCCAGCCCCTGCTGCTGTGGCATCCCATTGACACCAGCCACGCAGCTCCACTGGCTCTCGGTAGGAGGCAGACTCTTCTCTGTGGACAAGCCCCCACCCCTCTGAGAGCCTCTACTTCCTTATCTGCAAGATGGGAAGCTACTGTGCACATCCGTGGGGCTTGGGGACGATTAGAAGGGCACCTGTACAAAGTGGCACCTGCCATACAGAAGTGGCTCCATAAATGCATGTTCCCTCCCCCTAGGCGTGGGGCACGGGCAGTGTCCTCCAGCTGGTGTCCCTCCAGGCTAAGGGACTTCCACCCCACGGGCTGCACATCACAGGCTGGTGGGGAATGGGGGCATGTGCGTGAGGACACTGGGCCCAGCCTGGGATCCTGGGCAAGGCCACTGTGGCCTGAGTTTCCTCAGACGCTTCCAGGTGCGACCACGTGTAGGTCCATGATTCTACACTGAAAGCCCCGGGGAGGAGGAGGAGGAAAGGTGGCATTTCTTCAGTCCTCTGGGGAAGGTCAGGTCCTCAGATTCCCTGATACTACCTTTGTTGAGCAGAATAATGGCCCCAAGATGTCCCAGTCCTACCCCTTTGCAGGCGGGACTCAGTCAAAAACCTGGAATGGGAGAGTGGCCTGGGTTATCCAGGTGGCCCAACCTAACCACATGAATCCCTAAAGGAGGAGGCCCTTTCCCGGCCGTGGTCACAGAAAGAGAGAGGCCGCGCTGCTGGCTTGGAGGGCGGAAGAAGGGGCCACAAGCCAAGGAACACAGGTGGCCTCGGCCTCTGGGGCCGGGAAAGGCCAGGAAAGCGATTCTCCCCGGAGCCTCCAGAGCGAACCAGCCCTGCCGACACCTCGACTTTAGCCTGGGGAGACCCTCACCAGACTCCGAACTCCCCACCGTGAGACGATAAGTCTGCATTGTTTAAGCCAGTGGGCCCCAACCTTTCTGGCACCAGGGACCAGTTTCTTGGAAAACAATTTATCCACAGACCAGGGAGTGTACGGGGGGCACGGAGCTCAGGCAGTGATGCGCGGCTGTGTCCTAACAGGCCACGACCAGTATCGGGGGTTGGGGACTGCAGGTTTAAGCCACTAACTCAGCAGTAAGTTGTTACGACGGCCACAGGAGACTAAGAGACCCTTCCACCCCGCCAACATGACGCCTCTGCAGGAAAAGAGGACCACGCAGGACCCGGCCCTGGGCGCTTTCACTCCCCACGCCTTGCTTCTCTGCATCGGCTGGCCAGGGGGCTGGCAGGGACAGCAGACCTTGTCCCTGTCCTCAGGAGCCTTTGCCAGGTGGACAGACACTCTGCAGAGCCTCCCCTCCTACGGGCTCGACCCCACCTCCTGGCTGCTGCCCCTCTGTCCTCTACCCTTCCCACAAGCGGGCGCCGTGCTCAGCATCCTGTCACGCCAAGCTCAGCCTGCAAGCGCAGCGATGCAGTCAGCCTGTCGCCACCGTGGGCCCCAAATCCTTTCTGTACTGTGGGAGGATGAGGGGCCATTTTCTGCTTCAAAATCACTGATGTGCCGTCCGTACGATTAGGGCGGCAGAACTTCCAGTGGCCGTCGGGGAGATCCCTGGGCCAGCACTTCTGCCACTGAGCCTGGGGTCCTCGCCTGACAGGGGGCAACTGTGGCTGCACACAGGTGGCTGTGGACACATCAGCCGGGCAGGCTCACGCGGTTTCTCCAGGGCACCTGCAAGTCTCCACTGTGCTGTCCATCAGGGCAGCTGTGGGAGGGCTGGGTTTTTCTCTCAAAATGAAAGCAAGATGCCACGACCATGGCATTGGACTGTCACTGCACAAGGCGCTTGGGCAAAGTGGCATTTCAGAGACAACTCCAAGAGCTTCTGGAGCCAAAAGGTCTCCCCTGACAGCCTGACAGGAAGCTCCACCGCTAATGCATGGTGCCACTGCCCCAGGAAATAATCAGAAATGTGCACACACGTTCTTGGCCGTGTTGTTTATAGTAATCGGGAAAACTGGAAATAACTGGGAGGAGCCCAAGTGGCTGATAATAAGGGATTCACTGAGGAATCTGTCCAGTGGAATACTAAATAGTCATCAAAACCAATCTGTAGGAAAGGGTCGTCTGACGCAGGGGAAGAGTTGGGATAAAACAGTGAAACAGGCAGAAGATAAACGGATAAACTAACAAGGTGCTAAGAGGCTAACTTGGTTTAAAATGATATGCTTTCACTGAAGCTGGGGGGGGGGTGTTCCCCATGGCTATCTCTGACTGTGGTTTCATAGGTGATTAACAAATGTTTTCCTTCTTTTATGAGGACTCAAACTACTCTAAAATTAGCATGGAACAGCAGGGAGGGCACCCCCCAAACAAAAAAACTCTGTGCAAAAGAGAAGGAGCTGTGCTCCTTCAATGAAGCTGCCTTGGGACCCTCCCCGGGCCCCAGCACACGGCACGAACATGTGCAAGGGGCAAGGCTGGCTTCGTGGGTGTGGGACTGATGCTGCCACATAGGGCTTTGTGCTCAGGAAGGCCCTGCACTCAGAAGGGCCCCAAGCTCGGTTTAGCACTCTGTTGTCACCGTGTTGAAATTCTTACTCATTTTTGAACAAGAGCCCCACATTTTCATCTTGCACTGGGCCCCCAAATTATGTAGCCAGTCCTGGCAAGGAGCTCTGGGCTGCTGGATGTCTTGACCTAACTTTCTAGTTTTCTGCATGCAGCAAACAGCTTTTTGTAGTAGCTTTGTTTTATTTTCCACTCAGTGACTCCTTCTTTTATTTTGTCCAGGTTTTCCAAAATTAACAGCCTAAGGAATCTAACCCCAGAAAATCAAAGCATGTATCTGTTGTCTCTAGGGACGGCAGCTTGCTTGTTAGGACATGGGTGGGGTCACCAGCGCAGCCCTGCCATTGCTAAATGGGCTGTCGGCGAAAAGGGGAAACAGGGCTCTGCTCTGTGAAACCATACATCCATCACCTGCAGTGCTTTTTGGGGGGACTGAAGTCAGCACCTCACCAAGTTTTTAGAACCATCTAACAAGGTATGTGTTTTCTCCAGTAAAACCAGATGCCTCAGACTCAGAGCCGCTGCCTGCAGACCTGTCCCACACCTGGTCCTACCAGTTAACGCTCAAGCATGTCTGGGAGGCTTCATCCTCTAGCAACACTGCCACATTAGGTGGTGAGCTGCCCGTCTCCAGAGGCATTCAACAAAGACTGCATGGCCACTGGCAAGAGCACTACAGAGGAAACACCTTCTCTGGTACTAGCCTGGAGAACCTCATCCTGGGGTGATTGCAGAGGACACCCGGCAGCTGCTCAGGGCAGGGCCTTGTCAGACTCACCTCTCAGTGGCCCGTGCTCAGCACAGGGCTACAGGCACAGGGCAGGCTTGGAGGGGAAGGCAAGCAACTGAGAGTTGACATGAGATGCACGAGAGAAATTCCTGAGCTGCCCAGAAGCAGGTGATGTGTGGAAGCAGCCGGCGGCCGGGGGCCACCTGGACCTCAGGTGCGGAGCGCCTACCGTGTGCCAGTGTTCACACAATTGCCACAGTCCCCCACAGCGCAGCTGAGTCAGAGCTATTATGAAGCCCATTTTATGAGTGAGGAAACCGAGGCTCAGAGCGCTGAGGTCACCCAGCTAGCGCAAGGCGGTGCAGGCATGCGGAGGCAGGCCTGCCCTCAGGGCAGCAATTACACCCAGGCTTTCAACAGTAACCACGAAGAAAGATTCTTGTGCACCCAGGGGCTGCAACCTTAGGGTCGGGTCCCAACAGGGATGTGCTTCCTCTGTCCTGTTTTCAGATTTGGGACACTTCATGTACAACCTGGATTTCCTCCTGGAGTGGGAAGCTCTGGCAGCCCTAGCCCTTAACCCTCCCGGCAGCAACTGTCGGCAGCGGACGGGCCCCTCCGTTCCCACAGTCCCTGTCAACTCTCCTCTGTGTCCCACCTGACCCCGTAGACTGCCCGTTTGGGAACCCTGCTGGAGAGTTCAGGGTCAGAGGGTGGGAAGCCTGTTCAGAGCCCGGCCAGCCAGCCTCTCACTCCCGCTCAGTGCCGTCCCACTGTCCCTGCAGCCTCTCACTGAGGAGGACTCTGGGGTCCCGGGCGCCCTGGGGATGGAGGTGAAGGTCAGCGGTGGCCTCTGGAAGGTTGGGCACCTGGCCAGTGCCAGGGGCAACACCTGCCACGTGGTCCTTGCTATGGTTGGGGGCACCTGGTCAAACTCAGAGGCTTTCGGAGCCCCAGGTGCAGGACAGAGCTCTGGAAATTTTCTGGGCTTTGCCACGGCCCACGGGTGCAGTGGTTTCCTACCCCATGAGTGCCCTCCAGGAATCTGGCCACTCACAGGGACAGGGGCCTTGTCTCAGGCAAAGGGAGGGAGGTGGGTGCAGAGAAGTTGGCTGGAGGGTGGGCCAGGCCTGGACTGTGGGCGGCATCCCCATACCTGCCCCCCAGGGCCCAGCCCTACAGGGCCCGGCCTCCTTCCCCTCCCCAGGCCCTGTCCACAGCTGCCTCGTGTCCCCAGCACTTAGCCATGCCCGCTCAGCTCCATGGCTGCCCCCAGCAGAGAAGATAGGGTGGTGTCACCGAGGATGGCCACGGGAAAGCCACTCAGGTTGGTGGGGCGGATCAGAATCAATGTCCACCTGAGCCCCCCCGGACCGGTCCGGTTGCAGGGCGAGGGGGCTGCCTCCCTGTGCTGTTGGGAACCCTCACCCTACAGGCTGTCACCGCCGGCGCTGCCCCTGGGCAAACCGGGCCTGGAGGGCTAACACCTGAGGACCCGAGGGGCAGGGGCGCCCCTGCCTCTTCCCTGCAGCTAAAGGCGGGAGGGCGCTGTGCAGGAAACGCACCACCGAGAAGCAAACCGAGTGATCTTATGCCCCTTTAAGAGCCCTGATGGCGGCAGCCCAGCGCCCGAGGGGAGGGAAGATGTCGGGAAAGATTCCCTTCCAAACTTCCCGAGTCTTTGTTTGTGAGCAGGCCGGGACGCTGCCTTGCCGGGGCGGTGGGGGCGGGGCGGGGGCCGGCCGTGCGCTCTCGGCCCCCAGGGCGCGCCCTGGGCGCTGCCACCGCGCGAGCCACCGACCTGCGGGGCGCTCAGGCCGAGGGGCGGGAGGGGCAGCCGCTTACCCGGTCGTCCCGGAGTGCCCGGCGGTCCAGGCGCGCGGGCGCTGGGGTCAAGTTCACGTCCGCCCCGCCGACTGTCCGCGGTCGGGGGCGCGGCCGGGCAAAGTGAGTCCGCAGAGGCCGCGGCCCGGGGTCACCGCCGCGGCTGGCCCGGAGGCGCTGCTGTCACCCTGGCCTCGCCACCCAACTTGCTGCACAGTCGCGGAGCTGGAAGTTTCCGGGCTGCGAGCTGGGCTGGGTTTCAGCGGCGACGTCTGAGCTTGGCAACAAAGAGGGACAGAAGGAGGAAAGCAGGCCAGGGAGAGGGGCGGACGGAGGGACGCGCCGCGGAGAGGGGCCGGCTCCTTAGAAATCCCCAGAACTTGAAATTCCACACAGAAGCGTTTTGGGGTTTATTTTTTCTTCAAGAGGTGAACAGGCAGATCCCACACCCCAGTCGCGTGGGCCCTTTCCCAGGGCTCTGTCCCGCCACGGGGGCAGCCTCCTGGGGCACCCACTTCAAAGTGTTTTGGGCACAGTTTTTGGTGGGGGGTGGTGCGGGTGGGCTCATGATGCTTCCTAGAAGGTCGCTGATGCAGCAGCAGCAGGCCGGGGTTGGAAGGACCAGCTCCCTTTGTCTTGTCCCAGGGCACCCAGACTTGGGTCAGCCTGTGATCCCTGGAGTGCAGGGACAGCTGGGACCCCGGGTGACTCTGGAGAAGGGGCTTCTTACTGGGTCCTGGCCCCCCTGCTTCTAGCCCACGGTCCTCCAGCTTCAGGGAGGATTTGTGGCCAGGCTCAGATCTGAGCTCAGCTCCCTGGCTGGGGGCTGCCACTTTCTGCCCCATTTTCTCTGCCAGCTTCCGGGTGGGGTCCTGAAGACACGTGGAGTGGGGGAGGCAGCTGAGCGGCCCTAGGCCTGGGAATCTGCAAAAGTGGACGAGCCAAGACCCTAGAGACTTGGAGGGCCCTGCAAGCACCTGAGCAGGCGTGGAGAGGCACAGACCGGCCAGCTGCCCTCAGGCCTCGGGGTACTCCTGCACTGCCCTGCTCGTCCATTTCTCTGTGCATCGCTCCCCACAAGACACGTTTGGAGAAAACACTCAGGACCAGGCCCGCTGCTCCAGAGCACTATTTCAGGCTGGGAAGAATGGGGCTTTGGCTTATTTTTAAAAGAAAAATAAATAACAAGAGGCTGTGGAAGCCTGGGTGGGAGTTGAGACGGGTAGTGCCCCAAAGGGCTGGGGAATCTCTCCCTTTTTTTTTTTCTGAGACAGGGTCTCACTCTGTTGCCCCCGCTAGAGTGCAGTGGCATCATCACAGCTCACTGCAACCTCCAACTCCTGGGCTCAAGTGATCCTCCCGCCTCAGCCTCCTGAGTAGCTGGGACTACACATGCACGCCACCACACCTGGCTAATTTTTCTATTTTTTTGTAGAGACGGGGTCTCACTCCTGCTCAGGCTGGTCTACACTCCTGAGCTCAAGTGATCCTCCCACCTCAGCCTCCTAAAGTGCTAGGACTACAGGCATGAGCCACCATGCCCGGCCAAGAACCTCTCTCTCTTAAGTGGGTATTTTCCCTTCAAAGGACCTCTCAAACGTGATCCTTCCTGAAGTCATCCTAGGCTTCCATACTTGGTTCCTGGAAGAGGCCTCAGCCTCAGGAGCACCCGATGGCCTGCCCACCAACGTGGAAACTTCTGGAACTTGACTTGAAGCTGAGGACGGAAAGGTAGTGGAGGTGGGCCAGTCGGGCCAGGTGCTGGCTGGGACTGCGTGTGGAGACACTGCTGCGCTTGCAGACGTAGGCTGATAGTTCATCCCCACTGCCCGCCGTGGGCTTCGTTTGGGGGGAAAATTTACCTGCCATTGAAGCCCAAGATCCTTTCCGAGAGGTGGTGGGATGAAGTTTCTTACTGTGTTTTCACAGTAACAAGCACTGGCATCAGCTTTTCTTGTTTTTCCTCAAGACCTAGATGGTAAGCCTTGCACCTGCCACGGCAAAGCGACTGAAGTCCCATCAAGGCGCAGAGCCAGAGTGCTGACGTTTCAAGAGCACGTGCAGCGTTGCTCATTCTTAAGGAAAGCTCCTTGTGCACGACCGGCCCCTTCCTGGGGAGGGAAGCCTGCCTGCTCTCTCCCGGGGCATCCTCACCGGGACTCCACTCCTGTGCTGCAACCACTTTGTATTTTCAGGACCAGAAGATGCATTGGAAACTGCACATCTTCTCGAAGATTGATGCCATCTGCTTTCTGACTCATGGTCACTCAGTTAGCCTGAAAGGGGGATGTCACCCTAGCTCTATCATAAACCATCAACACCTTGTCCGGGATGGCTTCATGAGTGTGTGGCTTGCCCAGTCCCACAGGGCACCATGGGCAGAAGGGCTCCAGGTTCAATGCCTGGCTGTCCCCTGGCCTTAAAATTCTTTTTTTTTTTTTTTTTTTGAGACAGAGTCTCACTCTGTTGCCCAGGCTAGAGTGAGTGCCGTGGCGTCAGCCTAGCTCACAGCAACCTCAGACTCCTGGACTCAAGCAATCCTCCTGCCTCAGCCTCCCGAGTAGCTGGGACCACAGGCATGTGCCACCATGCCCGGCTAATTTTTTCTATATATATTTTTAGCTGTCCATATTATTTCTTTCTATATTTTTGGTAGAGACGGGGTCTCGCTCTTGCTCAGGCTGGTCTCGAACTCCTGACCTCGAGCGATCCACCCGCCTCGCCCTCCCAGAGTGTTAGGATTACAGGCGTGAGCCACTGCACCCGGCCTTTTTTTTTTCTTTTTTTGAGACAGAGTCTCACTCTGTTCCCAGGCTCTTAAAATTCTTAATCATTTTTTAACACGGGGCCCACATGTTCATTTTGCCCTGGGGTCCTACAAATTATGTAGCTGATCTTAACTTTGGCTGTTGTCTAAGTGTCATAAGGTAAACAAATATGATTTTTATATTTCTTTTACCAAATTCTATTTACAGAAATCATTGCAGATTGTATATGAACAAGATAAAAATATTTTAATCAAAGATCATCACATTATTAGCCGGGCATGGTGGTGCATGCCTGTAGTCCCAGCTACTCGGGAGGCTGAGGCAGGAGGATCACTTAAGCCCAGGAGTTTGAGGTTGCTGTGAGCGAGGCTGACGCCATGGCACTCACTCTAGCCCGGGCAACAAAGCGAGACTCTGTCTCAAAAAAAAAAAAAAAAAAAATCATCACATTTAGGGAAAATATTCACCTTTAAGAGGTAGGAAGTTGTTATGGAAACAGTACAATCCTGAGAGTTGCATCACCCCTGTTCAGCCCCTGGCCTTGCCCAATGGGCACTGAGTCCCTAGTTCCCCGAGGACAGAGGGTGACAGCTCCCACCTGCCGGGTCTTCTGAGGAACCATGGTGGGAGGGTTTAGCAGAAGACCTGCCACGTACCAGGTATCCGATAACTAAATAGTACCTTTGTTGTCGTGCTTATCACTTGACCTGAAGGCTTAGGTGCAGTTTGATTACTTTTCATGTAAGTGTATTTTACGTCTTCTCACTACAAAAGTATTATAATATGCACTGGTATAGAAAGTCTGAAGAATATAGAAGAAAAAGAAAAACTTTCCATCCTAGGACCTCTGCTCCAAAGCCTCCAGCCAGTCACATTACAGTGTATTTCTTTACAATTATGGGAATAGATTCATAAATACATTACATTTTGAAAACATTTTGTTCTTTGACCTCAACTTATTTTTAAATGGAAACCCTAGCGAGGCCTCCCAGGAGAATCTGAGCAGAACTAATGACCACCCACACCGTGGAACAATTCCGAGCTGACCACACTTTGAATGGATCCTGCACGGGCAGGTACAAATCCACAGGCTCCGGCAGCCTGTTCCCAAGGACTGTGAACTGTGACGTTGACAGCCTGAAAGTACTGGGAGATAAAAACTCTGCATCACAAAGTGTCAACCTCCTGCTGCCCTGGCTTTCCCATTTGTGACTTGGTTAAAAAAAAATTTTTTTTTAACAGCTTCAGGCTCTTATTTTAACTTCCACAGGCTGTTATAGAATCTGCTCAGTCAGGGAGGGGAAGGAACCAAAGCAAGCAGGTCTCCTCCTTGTCACCTTGGTGAGGCCAGCTGGCCAGGGGGGCGGGGTGTGACGCAGAGGTCCCAGCAGCTCCAAATGTAGGCAGAGCCCTGTCCTCAGAGGAATTCACAGTTAACCGCTAAGCCCAGCGAGGCCGATGCGTCCACTGAACACACAGGAACCCGGCACAGAGGACAGACGCAGGAAAAACAGCCCCTGCACCCCAACCCACACTGTGTTAATCAGCCATTGGGGGCCCAGAAGCTCCTGGGAACTGAACTTGAGGCAGTGAGAATCCAGCTGTGCGGTCACCTGAGCTCCACCAGCTACTGGCCAGGTGACTACAGGCAAGTTACTTCTCACCTCTGAGCCTCAGTTTCCCCACATTTGGAGAGGGTGGTATAAACAGTAACCCCAACCTCACAGGCCCTGGCGGCCGGGGATGAGCTACAGTGTTCAGCCGCTGGCACATGGTCTGCGCCCCAGTGCCTGAATCTCTCCTCTAGGAGAGACAGTGGGGTCAGTGGCACAGGGGCTGAGAGAACTGACCCCAACCCCAACCCCAACCCCACGTCTGGCCCAGGGCAGCACGGGAGACTGGCACATTCGGGAAAGGCACACAGAGCCACTGGGTCCCAACACTTCAAACCGAAAGGTCTGGCCCATAGATAGAGCTCCTCCCAGCCCCGCAGTGCCATGCGCAGAGCCCGGGCCGCCGGGGAGGGAGCACCCAACGCCCTCTTGGTCGGCTGCTACCTTGCCAGGAGCCTCCCTTTTGTGGAACTGGGGTGTCCTCACCACCCTGTCCCAGAGCCCAGCCCCATGTCCCCAGCCTGCTACAGCTAGAAAAAGGAAAAGAGATATGTTTGGTTTTACTTAATTTGTTTATAAAAAGAAAAGTGTTCATTACAGAAAATTTAGAAATATAGAAAAGCACAAAAAAAGAAAACAAAATTACCCATGAGGTAATTACTGGGTACATTTTGTTGAAAGTCCTTCTGCTATATTTTCCAAACTGTATGTGTGTGTGTGTGTGTGTGTGCATATGTGTCTGTATACACACACACGTATATGACTGGATATACAGGTTATATAGGCATACATATGTATGTATATGATAAATGAAATCATACTATAGCTTATTTTAGAATGTTTTTAATATATTGTGAACATTATTTTATGTCATTAACTATTATTCTCTGTAAGATTTGAAGAATAAAATCTAAATACCAATTTATTTTTTAAACCAACTTGAGGTATAATTTGCATGTAGTAAGCTCCCTTCTACTTGTACTCTTCGATAAGTTTTGACAACTGTATACAACTGTGTAACCACCACCATGATCAAGAAAGAAAACATCCATTACCACAAAATGTTCCCTAGACCCTCCTTGCAGCCAGTCTCTGCCCCCCAGGCCTCCAGCAGCCACCGATCTGAATCCCATCACTGTCGATAGTGTTACCTTCATTTAATGAAGTATAGATTAAATAACAACATTTATTTAAATAAATCAATCATGGAGTGTTAACTCTTGTGCAGCAGACCTGACATTCATCTCTGTTGCTGAGTCTATCAATAACATGTTCCTTTTGGTTGCTTTGTCATATTTCATTGTATGTCTATCGAAGTTTGCTCACCCATTCATCTATTAATGGGCAATTGGGTTGTTTACGATTTTTTTGTGTGACTATTGTGAATGCCAATTAATGTTTTTAAATGTTTCAATGAGCAACGTCACTGACACATTGTGAGAGCCCAATGTGTGGGCACAGCCTGTGTATTTCCTTCCTGGGGCATCCGAGATGCGGGGAGTGAGGGCTGGGAGATTAGGTGAGGAGGCAGAGGCCACGCAGCTGGTTAGGAACAGAGCTGGCAGGAAATCCCAACCTCTAAATCCTAGTATTCCAGGACTGTATGCTGCCTTCCTCTTTCATGATTTTTTTTTTTTTTGCCTGTATCAGAAATGTTCGTGATTTTCCCACAAAAAGAGATTTCCATTAAAATCAAATTGTAGGCTGAGAGATGAAAGGCAGTCTCATGCTAACTAGGCTGGCTTTGTCTGGTCCATCCGCTGAGCTTGGGGCGTGTGTGGGTATCTCCATGTTTGCTCTCTCACACACACACACTCTCACACCCACCGACACCAGTGGCAACCAATCCAGGTGATCCTGTTCAGAGTCTCTTCCTAAACTGCCCGTGGAGCCTGGAGCCAACTGTGGCACAACCTGGCCCTGGGCAGTAGGCCCTGGCGTGACTTCCAAGCATGCACTCCACAGAGTCGGCTGGAAGGATGTCTGGTTATTTCCCCCGAAACAAATCTCCCCTAGAGGACAAAGATCAGGCTACTGTGGTGACTCAAAGGAACCATCTTCCACCACGGTGGCTGCTTCCAAAGAGGTGTCACAGCCAGTCTGGGAGTGGCTGTGTCCAACAGAGGACAAGGGAAGAAGAGGTGCTCCCTGGCCACTCCAGAAATTCCCGGGGTGTGGAAACAGCTTAGCATTGAATCTGAGACAATATTGTTTTTGCTCACTTGTTAATTAGGACCCATTTATGTGTCTGATAGGCCTATTCCCATTACCTTATTTAATCCTCAACAACCAAATATCATCTCCATTTTACAGATAAAAAACCTGAGGCTCAGAGGGGTTAAGAAACTTGCTCGAGGCCACACAGCAGTGGGCACTCAGTCCCAGAATGCCTGTTCTTTGCAGACATCGGGGCTCTTTCTGCCCACGTGTGGCTAGCGGGCTCTGAAGAACACATGTTCATCTGGAACTGGCTCAGGTGGAACCCAAAATGATTCTCATGTGCTTGGAGGATGCAAATGGCCTAGACCACCCCCCTCTTCCTGTTCGGGTCCCTTGGGGGCCTGTTTCCTGAGACCGCGCCCCAGGCTCACCCCACTGCTGAGCGGACCCACTAACACTTTTTCTTGCCCCCTTTAAGAAGGTGAGTGTTGGGGCAAAGAATCGCCTCCTCTCAGCCTGGGGTCTGAGGCCTCCCTGTTCTCAGCCTAAGGAGACCTCTGTCCATGGGAGATGAAACCAGGAGAGGAAGGGCCCGTTCTCTCAAAAAAACATGTGTTTTCTGTTTACAGTGAGGCCTGTCCAGTTCCCATGCTTTGTCCTTTAACATGGAGCCAAAAAAAAAAAATCAAACGTGCCGCTTCCTCTCGGAGGTACACTTGGAGGCTGGAAGCTCTGGATTGCTGCAGGCGAGCTGTGCGGGGCCTGGAGCCCTGGGCCAGGGCCACACCAACCTGGAAGGCCACAGTGGAAAGGCAGACTGTCCCCCTGTCCCAGAGAGAGAGGGGTGGCTGCAGACGGGAGAAGCAGCCCGGAGTACTGGGGGCTGGTTCCTCCGACACTGAATGTGAGTGTGAACATACTGGGGTGTTCGCTCACACACATCCCTCGCACCACTGCCCGGCGGACTTGCTGCAACAAACCAGCCATCCTGGCGGCGCCTACATTTTTGTGGTCTCTCCTCGGACACTGGACAGAGGGCATCTTCCCCCACCCCCTGAGTACTGGGAGGCAAAGCGTATTGGGAGATCCTGGGTAACGGGTGGGTCTCCCGCTGGGGTGAGGCAGCGCGAGCTAAGGGAACAGAGCTGGCAGCCAGCTGTGCCCGCTCAAGGGGAACTACTATCCCAGGATGCCCGCTTAGCACAAGGGTAAAATGCTGAGATTCACAATCAGGGATCCGGGTCCAAATCCAGGGTGGCCTCTTCTCCCTGGGGGCCTTGGGCAAGCTGCCCCTCTGCCGCGGCCCCCGCCTCTGTGACACAGGGTAGCTGGCGATGACCAGTGCGTGCTACAGCTGCTAGGAGGAGCACTGAGGTAACGCACCGAAGTGCTTCTCCATAAATGGCAGCTGCTTTTGTCACCTCTGGGTCTTCAGACTTCACCGAAGCGGCACTCGGACCGCAGCACCCGCTCCCACAGCTTAGGCTGAGTCGCAGCCAGCAGAGAGGGACCCTGCAATCCCCCCGCCCCGCGGCGGGCCCTGACGCCTCGCCTGGGCCACACCTGTCTGTGAAGAGAGGGCGACAGCAGCAACCGTGGCTTAAAGCGGGGCCTACGGTCCCGAGGTCACCTTCTCGCCCTCGGCCCGGTGCGCAGGGCCAGCGCGGGCTCCACGCCACTGCCCTCTAGCACCGCCCCTTCAGCTCGGGCTTGGCCGGGCCGCGCGCGACCGCGGGGCTCGATCGGGTCTCCGCTCTCCGGCCTCCACGTGCCCGCGCACCTGGGGGCGGCCGGGGACAGCAGGAAGCGCGCGGCCTAGTCAGGGAGCCGCGCCCCGCCCCGGCGGAGCCTGCGGCGTCCGGCCGCCCGACCGCCCGCCCTTCCGTAGCGCTCCGGAAGCCGGGACGAGGGCGCGACGCGCGTCGCAGCAGCCGAGGGGGCGGGGCCGAGGCGGGGCCTGACGCGGCCGTGGGCGGGGCCCAGGCGCGGCGGCTCCGGAAGCCCGGGCGACGGGCGGCGGGCCGAGCGGACGCAGCGCGGCGGCCGAGGGGCGGGGCCGGATCTGGGGGCGGGGCCTCTACGCGGCTGGGGGCGGGGCCCCTGGGTGGCGGTCTCCCGCTTCGCAGGCCACTGGCAGTGCGGGCGTCGCGTCACAGCCGGGTGGGCGGGGACTCTGAGCGGCGTGTGCGGAAGGCCGGGGAAGGGGCGGGGCCTCTGTGGGTCGCGGCCGCGCTGGGGACCGCGAGCTTCCGCGTCCCGCGCTCCCGGCTTCTGCCCCGCGCGGTCTGGGCCCGGCCCGGCTCTCCCAACTAGGTTTCATTTAACGCATTGATTGCCGCACTAGAAAAACAGTTTTTTTCTTGGGGGACACGGTGTTTTATAACGAAAATGGAATAAAAACTTCAAAAGCAAAACAATCCTAATTTTATGAAAAATTCGTTATTTGTTATTGTTTTCTGTGCGTGATATGCAACTTGAAAAATAGTTGACACGGCTCCCAACGTGAACAGACGTGAGTCACATATGCTTCGGGGGGCCCCAGGCTCAGTACTAGCGTGAGTTAAATGCAACTCACAGGGCAGTTAATGTGTTAATTAAGATTTTCACTTAAATTAGGCCTTCGCTTTTGAAAGTTTAACAACTTTTCCTGTCTTTTGCCCTCCTCCCTAAACCAGATAAAACAACCAGGCAGTGAAGAATTTGTAAGACCTAGTACGAAGGAAGAAAACGAGAAACCCTACTGAGTTTCACCACACAACCTGGTTTGGAGTCTTTTTGTATATATAGATTTTTACATAGTCACGATGACACCGTACATACACTTGTGGATACCTTAAAAATAACTGATTTTTTCTCTGACTTCAGAGCCACACATTTTTTGCAGAAACTTTGGAAAATTGAAATAAATACGAAGAAGAAAATAAAAATAACCTGTCATTCCACAAGATCACCAGCGTGAACGTTTTGGCATTCTTTTCCTTTTTACACAATTATACATATGTTTGAAAAAAATAGGATCACACTGTAAATACTGCTTTGCAACTTTGTCTTTCTATCATGGCTGTACTATAAATGTCCCACATCACTTAGTGTTCATCTGCAGTGTTATTTATGACCATACACAGACCTGTGTTGGGCAGGGCTGCATTTTATTTAACCGACATGCTATTATTGGATCGCAATGTTGTTTCCAGCTCCATCTCTTCCTTCCGTCTTTTATAATGAACATCCTTGCAGCTAAATCTTTGTGCATGTCCATGAAAATTCTTATAGTAAATCTCTAGGTGTGGAATTGCTGAGTCAAAGCATATAAACATTGATGCTGCTTACATCTCTTTTTCTGTACATGTTTTCCAATTTAAAAAGTAATAAATCAATACTTTAACAATTGGCTTGATCCAAGAGTACTGTATATACAAGAAAGATCTCCAATCCAGAATATGTAAGAACTCCTACAACTCAATAACAACAAAATACCCAATTTAAAAATGTGCAAAGGACTTGAATAGACATATCTCCAAAGATGATATAAAAATGGCCAAAAAATGCATGAAAAGATGCTCAGCATCACTAATCATTAAAGAAATGAAAACCAAAACCACAATGAGATACCACCTCAAATCCACTGAGATTAAAAACAACAACAACAAAATAACCCAGAAAGTCACAAGTGTCAGCAAAGATGTGGAAAAATTGGAATCCCTGTGCATTGCAGGTGGGAGTGTAAAATGGTGCAGCTGCTATGGCAACAATATGGGGGTTCCTCAAAAAATTAAACACAGAAGTACTGTATGACCCAGCTATGCCACTCCTCAATATATCCCCCCAGTTGAAAACAGGAATACTGACAGATATTTGTATGCTATGTTTGTGGATGCATTATTCATAATAGACAAAAGGTGGGAACAACGTCTCTGGATTGATGAATGGATACTGAAAATGTGGTATGTACATACAGTGGGATATTATTCAGTCTTAAAAAGCAGTGAAGTTCTGACGCATGCTACGACATGGATGAACCCTGAAAATATTATGCTAAGTGAAACAGGCCAGACACAAATGGACACGTACTGTAGGATTCTACTTGTATGAGGTACCCAGAGTAGTCAAATTCATAGAGTCACAAAGTAGAGCAGTGGTTACCAGGCCCTGGGGGAGGGGGCAGTGGGAGTTATTTTCTAATGGGTACAGAGGTTTCCTTTGTGATGATGAAGAAGTTGTGGAGATAGAGCGTGGTGATAGTTGCACAACAGGGTGAATGTGCTTGATACTGCCCAAATGGTAAATTATGTTATGTGTATTTTACCACAGACACATGAAGACATTTCTGGGGAAAGGTCTTTCTTAGATTCTGGTCCCAAGAATGCTTGAAGGGATCAAGGCCTGCACACGTGACAAGCTCCTCGTGGGTGACCCCACCCAGATGGTTGGGGATGGCCCTTCTGGGGAGCCCAGCTCTGGACAGATGGGGCCCAGCCAGGCCTCACATAGCCAACATTTTCCATGATGACTTCCAAGCTGGGAGTTATTATATTTCTAAACTTGCTTTGGGGAAGCAGTGAGTTGCTATGGGTCTTTATCTGAACTTGATCTTTTATTTCTGTGCCACCGAAATACACCCCCCCACACACAACTCCCTTTGCACACATGATGCTATATGTTGTCGACAAATTTGCAAGCATGGAAAAGCACCCATGAGAAAATAACAAATGCATAGAATCCCAACTCAGAGAAACCATAGTTGACACTTGGGTATATATCTGTCCAGCCTTTCTTCTCTATTCATAATGCATATGTAAAATCTATGTGGTCATAAATCATGTTTTTATTATCTGCATTTTTGCTAATATGCAATGAACAGTTTGCCTCATCTTTAAATGTTTGTGTATCACACTTTAATGATTGCAAAATAATCCATTGTTCAGATGTTCCATATATAACTTCTTTACCTAATTCTTTATGGTTGGCTGTCTAGGTGATTTACAGATGCGCTGCTCTGAACATCTTTCTTGTACATCTCTAATAATTCCCTTAAGGTACTCCTAGGAGAATAATTGTAACTTCAGAGAGGATGTGCTTTTTAAAAGCTCTTAAATATAGTATTACCAATCGGCCCTCCAGGAAGGGCGAACAGATTGTTCTAGCACCAACAGTGTGTGAGTGTGTGTGGGTGTTTTTTACACAAAGATGTCTTATTCTACCTGGCAGGAGACCTGTCATAGCAGGAACATCACTGCTGGGGGATGGGCCCCAGCTCAGGGGCTTTGGTCTGCTGTGAACCCCTGTCTTTTCATCTTTGCTGAGCAATCCCCAAAGATAGTGGGGCAGGGAGGCTCTGGGCTCCGAGCTCTGCAGGGGCAGACACCCTGTGCCCAAGTTCCCTGACTCTGGGGAGGGCTCCACCCCTAGCTGCCCCTGGAGGCCACTGAATACTTTTAACTGCTCGTTTGCTGCAGCTCTCAGGGCTGGACCATCTCTCAGGTGTGGGGTGTGGAAGGCCCTCAAGTCTCCACCAGGCACACCTGGCTCTACACTCTGGCTTGGAGGGCAGTGTCCACAATTGCAGGGGCAACCATCTTGGGCACATCTTTGCTATGAAGCAGGACTGCCCTATGAAGTGGTCACGACCAGGACCCCCTGCCCCCATCATGGCAGCACGAGGGTGTCCTGCAGGACGCTCCAGCGGCAACCACACTCAGCCCAGTCACACAGGGAGGGCCTCAGCCCAAAACCGAGGCTGACTGGAAGCACCCCTTCCACATCTGTCCATCCCGACCATGGGCAAGGCCCCCAGGGACAGCAGACATACAAAGTCCTGGCCGCCCTCCCAAGAGTCCCCCTGTAATTCATGTCATCCTCTCCTCCCCACAGCCACAGCCTTCCTTGTCTGGATAGAGGCCTCCTCCCTGCGGTTCCGAAAACACACATCTCCTGTCCCCACCCTTCTTAAAACCTTTCAGTTTTAAGAACCGAAGCAGGGTTGGTCCCCTGCTTCTCTCTCCAACCTCACCGCCCCCACTATTTCCCCATCACTGACCACCGACTCCCCCCCACGGCCCAGAGAGAACTGCTTACCTTTCTCGCATGCTGTTCCCTCTGACGGGGGTGCTCTTCCCACTCACACGCCGATCAGAGCTTCTCCCCTCTCTCCCCACCGTGAATAACATTCACGACAGCAGCTGCCGTCAGTGAGCTCAGCACGTGCAAGGCTCTGCCCCGCCACCTCCTCCTCCGGGAAGCTTTCTGGGATCGATCCCCAGCTATGACAAGCCACTCGGCTGCTGCTGGCTCTTCTGTTTTCAGTCACAAGAGAGCGAGGACCGCGTCCTCAGTGTCCTGAGTGCCTAGTTCAGGGCCTGATGTCGGTGTCGAGTCACATCACGTTTAGAGGAACACACCTGGGACGACATGGCCTGGTGAGGGGAGCGGAAATTACGTCAGACCATCCCATTTCAAACACTCCATCGTTTGGAAACAGGACAGCCTGAAATCTGTTCCTAACAGAGAGGGATTAAAAGGCAAAAGAAAGCTGGGAACAAGATGACAAATTCAAGTCACCTGAGAGCAGTTGTTTTTCCAGTGTAAACCTGCCACTGATTTGCTGTGTGACCTTGAGTAAGAAGTGTCCCTCTCTGGGCCTCAGGCCTCTCTTCAATGCTGAGTTGCCCTCAGTGATCACCCCTGGGCCTCCCAGCTCTGAGGCTGGGTGCAGGAGTCAATGCTAGTTACTGGTGGTGGCTACCATCGCATCACAGCCTGCCTCAGGTGGGAGGATGGGTCTCCTAGAACATTCCACAAGTTCAGTGCAGATGCTCCCCTTGTGCTGATGCAATCCCTCCTCCTCGGGTGGCCAGAGCCCGCTGGCCTGCGGTGGGAAGGCCCCAAGCTCCTGTGCACGCACACTCGCTCCTTGTCTCACCCCATGGGGACAGACGGAAGGCATCTAGGCTTTGTCCCTTCTCTGTTCTCTTACACTTCCTTCCCTTTTACAGGCCCAGACACCTATGTGGTGGCTTGCAGGCCGCCCCGTGGGCCCTCCCCGGCTGGCTCTTGTCACACCTGGAGACCCACCTGGTCTAATGGGGTGCAGGAAACCAGGGGCCCGGGCAGGAAGCGATGCCGTGAGGAGGCCCCACCTGATGGGGGCCCAGCCATGACCACGTTTGCAATTGCGAGGGTAAAATGACAAATACAAGGATGACAAGGCAGGTTTTTCATATGGCATGTTTATCCAGCACAATGGGATGGCCTTTGTCCTGAGATTGTCTTCCTATTTTTTTTTTTTTTTGGTCTAAAAACATTCTCCCAAAAAAGGGAAATTATAATTAATTATTTTTCTAAAGGCCTCAACATGGAAAAACAGAAAGTTGGCCATCTTCCTAGGTCTGTGATATTCCTTTGAAATTTGACCAGCCTGCGAATTCCAGGTGTCTGAGAAGCCCTGTCTGCACGCTCCCTGCTGAGGCCTCCAGGGAGAGTCACTAGGTCTCTGCTCCCTGTTTAGAGCCTGCAGTGGCTCCCTATCACCCTTGGATTTGGAGCCAAATTCCTCATCGTGGCATCAAAGCCTAGGCAGATGGGAAATGGGAGGAGAAGCGGAGGACAGGATCTGGGGCAGCTTCCCAGAGGAGGTGCATCTAAACCAAGCCTTGCACGAAGAGCTTGTTGGCAAGGGGTGAATGGAGAAGAGGGGCTGGGCTGGAGGGGGCAGTCCATGAGCAGGGGCACCACATGCAGGAGGAGGCTGGGATGGTGGGAAACAGCTACAGTGGTATCTGGCCAGCCAGAGCAGGGGTGGGTTAGGGACACATTGGAAACTGAAGCTAGTAAGGTAGGATGATAGGGAGTGTGACATCCAGGGTCCTAAGTGATCCGTGGAGCAGTGAGGTGAATGTAACTATGCCCACTTCATAGACAAGGATTGGAGGGAAGGGGGGAACCACAAATGTCACAGAATAAGCTAGGGCTGGGGAAGGGACTTGAACTTGGATCCATCTGACTCCCAGGCCAGACTCTGCCACCTGAGGGTCTCTGTGGGGCTGATGTCCCCTCTCTGATGCCTCACCACCCCACTCTGCTTCCTGGGCCCGGGGCTGGTGGGGCTGCCTAGCTCTGAGGTCCAGCTCCACCCTGGCTGCTGCTGCAAACCCCACGGAAATCTCCCTCAACACCCGGGGCTGCCTCTGCTGCCAGGTGGGGCTGCTGGCTTTGCACGGGTGCCAGCAGGACAAATGCCCAGCCGCATGCCCAGGGGCCCCTGGGTCTGCAGCCCCAGCCTCTCGACCTGTGCACGGGCTTGCTGGTGGGGCACCATCCGCCGCTCCCTGCTTTCTGCAGAAATACTACTCCCTAGTGTCCCCTCAGGTTCAGGGGTGGGGACGTTCTTGGAGGACAGTGGAGCCCGGAGGTCCAGTGTGGATCTCCCAGGAGAAGCCCTCTCCCAAATCCCAAGAAAAGTTCTGAGTCTCTTTCCAAGTGCTGGAAATGCCAAATGCTGTGGCCTGTCCTCATCCGCCACGGCCCTGTGTGACCCACACTGGCTGGCACCCACCTATCCAATCATGAAGTCAGTAAATACATCCTGAGTGCTACCGTGCTGTGAGAATTCAGGGGTTCCTGCCCACGCGAAGCTCCCAGTCTAGGGGGGGCAATTATAATAAGGTGTGACCCCTGCCGCCATGGGGGAGGGAGGATATGGTAGCACTCTGATAACCACACAGCGGCGGCTCCTATGCTGAGCACGGGGTCAGCTCAGTTCATCCTCAACACATGTTGGTAGGGGGAGGTGTAACTGTCCCCAAGCCACCAGGCTGGAGGGCTGCAGAGGAGGCCAGACCATGGGGAGGGCTCTGGGAGACCGGCCAGCTCCCGAAGTGCCTCCGCACACCATTGAGGGCGACCTGCCTCATTGTTCAGGGGAAACTGAGGCTGGGAGAGGGTGCTCCAGGGCCCGCAGACAGACGGTGGTGTCAGAGCTCCAGCTGGGTCCTAGGCCTCTGGCTCCCTGGCCAGCCACTCCTGCCACCGTGGATCTGCCTTTCTCGCGGGGCAGGGGCACTCCTGGCAGGAGGGCTGGAGGTGGCGTGGGGTGGACGGCACCTGGTAGTTAAGGTCGTGGGGGACTCCTGGCAGCACGGGGAAGCCGGGGGAGGGGTCCTGGCAGGAGGGGGCTGCTGGCAGGGGACCGAGGGGCTCCTGGCCGGCCGGGCCGCCCGCCCAGACGCGCTGCCAGGCTGATTAGCATGGGCGAGGGGCGCTGGCGCGGGGGCGCCGCCGGCCGAGCTGGCACGTCCGTCGCGGGCCCAGCTGGCCGGGCCGAGACACAAAGCGCCTCAGACGGTGGCGGCGCTCGGCCATTCACGCGCAGGGGCGGCCCGGGCGCGGGCGGCGAGGAATTCCCGCCGCCGGGGCGAAGAATAGCGCCTGGGCCGGGCGGGGCTCGGCCGCCCCGCGCTCCTGACCTTGAACCTTTGTGACTGGAGCGCATGCAAATCGCGGCGGGGCCGCGCCAAGCCCCGAGGGCGCTGAGCCGCCCGGGGTGTCCAGGCGAACAATGCGCCACTGTCCCCGCGCGGCGCCGCGGGCTGGGAACGGCGCGGGCACGCACCCGGTGGCGCGGCGCGGAATGCCAATGCGGACCCTCCGGGCCGCGGGAGGCGCGGGCCCACGCGTGCGGTGTGCGTGCGAGCGTGCGTGCGTGCGTGCTGTGTGCATGCGTGCGCGCGTGCGCCCCCGCGCCCCCGCGCGGATGGGTCCAAAAGACCTGAGACCCCTGTGCGTGACGGTTTCTCCCTCCCTCCGTCCCGCTCTTCCTTTCTTTTACGACATTGATTTTTTCGAATCCTAAATGGTCAGTAACAAAATAAAGGTGGCCCTAATAACCGCCTCGCCCGGGAGCCCTTGTGCTGCTCGGGATGGGTTTCTGTCCACCTTCTCTCTCCCGGGCACCGGCTTTCTTAGGCCCCGGGGAGCGCTCTTTCAATTCAGCATCTCGACTTTTCCTTGGAACCTAACAAGTTGTCACGTACACCCTTCACCCATGTCCCTTTTATTGTTCTCCTTGGCAGTGCTATAGTCCCTGCCACCGGGGTGTCCCCATCACAGGGACAACAGCTTGTCAACAGGGTCTTCCCAGTCCTGCGAGTGGCTGTACAAAGAGAACAGGGACCTCACCGTTAGGTGCTAAATTACACGTTGCTAAACTGAGCCCAGAAGGGTTGAGCCAGGCCCAAATGTGGGTCCCACAGCATCTGTCCCCACCCGCTTAGATATTGTCTTTATTACGTGACTAAACAGACAAAAAACAAAGAGCACATGTGCCAGGTAGGAAGCGTAAGCTGGATTTTATGTACATGTGCCTGACCAGGTGATTCCAGCACCTTCTATCAATTTGAATAGGACACGTTTGCGATAGGAGACAGAGCCACAGCCCACAGTCCCGTGTCCTGACCAGGCAGCCGCCTGGCAACCCCATCTTGTGTCCTCCTGAGACTCGGTTTCCTATTGGATTAAGGGTCTGTGACCCCGCCTGCCCATCTTGCGGAGGCAGTGGGCATGAGGGTCGGCCGTCTGGGTCCGTGAGGCTGCCCAGGTGTGCGGGGGCGGGGGGTGGGGCCTGTGTACATGCACACCTGTGTGTGTGGGGGGGTGTGGGTTTGTTTCTGCCAGGGTGCTGGGTAGCTCCGCTCCGCCATGGCTGGGGCCCAGGACAGGAGGAAGAGGTTCAGAGGAGGTGACCTTGGGCAAGACACTCCCCCTCCGGGCCTCAGTTTCCCCAGGTGTTAAATGAGGAGTTCGTAGAGAAAATCTCTCAGCGTCCTTCCAGCTTTCCTAGATATAAATGAACAAGAAGGATCACTCTTTAAAGGGTGAGAATAGCGCGCAGGGCTGGACCCCTCACAGCCTGAGCTCCTAAAAAGCTACTGGCATTGCTAGTTCCAGCGGCGACTCACTGAGGCCTCCTTTGGGTTAGATACTGGGATAGACACCCCCCACCCCAACGGCATGAGACCCTGGGCTACCCTTGAGGGGCTCAGAGCCTGGCTGGGGACAGAAGAGGCGGGGAGGGGCAGATAAGGAAACAATTGGTGAGTGTGGTGAGGGAAGAAACCTGGGGTGAGCGTGGTGCAGTGGAGAACAGAGGAGGCATGGAGGAGTCCAGGAAGGCTTCCTGAGGGGGGCTGCCTGACTTGAGTCTTAAGGAGGATGAATAGCTTCTTACCAGGAGAAGAGAGAGTGGCGAGTACTTCAGGCAGGGGGAAAATTGTGGGCAGAGGGAGCGCTCAGGGAGAGGGAGCACCCCGGGAAAAAGGGCACTCCAGGGAGAGGGGGCACTCCAGGGAGAGGGGGCATTCCTGGAGAGGGAGCACCCCAGGGAGAGGGAGCACCCCGGGAAAAAGGGCACTCCAGGGAGAGGGGGCATTCCTGGAGAGGGAGCACCCCAGGGAGAGGGAGCACCCCGGGAAAAAGGGCACTCCAGGGAGAGGGGGCATTCCTGGAGAGGGAGCACCCCAGGGAGAGGGAGCACCCCGGGAAAAAGGGCACTCCAGGGAGAGGGGGCATTCCTGGAGAGGGAGCACCCCAGGGAGAGGGAGCACCCCGGGAAAAAGGGCACTCCAGGGAGAGGGGGCATTCCGGGAAAGGGAGCACCCCAGGAGGAGCACCCCAGGGAGAGGAGGCATTTGGAAGAGGGAGCACTCCTGGAGAGGCAGCACTCCAGGGAGAGAGAACACTCTAAAAGAGGAAAGACACTAAGAATGCACTTTAGGGAAATCCTTTCCTTGGGCAAATTTTAATTTTTTTGTATTTTTATATATTCTGCCTTATGAGTGGCCAGCAAGACTAGAAACATCAAGATTAAAATAAAATATAGAGGTTGGCCAGGCCAAGGGAAATGTCAGGGCAGGAGAATGAGATGGGGCAGACGGGGCTGAGTGAAAATGTCTGCCTCAAACTCCTGAGGAGGTGCAGATCGGGAGGGTGCTCATTTCTCAGTCGCAAGATCCCAGCACTTTGAAGGAGCAGCTGCTTGTACAAGAGATGGGCAGTTTGATTCTGGCCTTGGAGCGGGAGGACTGTGGGCTGCATGGCACCAGGTCCTTGCCACGTGCCCCAACATCAGGGAAGAAAGTGTCACCGGCACACCCTCTTGGTGCTGGCTGGCGCCGTCTTGGTCAAGATGCCACGACTGCGGCTGTCAGAGAGGGAACGCCAGGAGGGAAGAGGAAGTCACAGCGTGGCAGGGCACACCGGATGGCGCAGTCCGAGGGGCTGGAGGATGCCTTGCCCAGACATGGGGTCAGGGAAGGCTTCCTGGAGGAAGTGATGGGAAAGGGGCGGCCTGGCTATAGCAGGCAGCAGAGCGGCTGTAGCGTGGGAATAACAGCAGCACGAAGCTCCCTGGTGAGGATGAAAGCGGCCTGAACCACAGTCCTGGACACCACGCACATCTTCCAGCTCTCACTTGGCCGGGACATCCAGAGTGTGGCGGGGGGAGGCGGGATGCAGTTTTGAATTCTCCAGTCCCTTGTGCTCCTAATAGCAAAATATGACTTCAGAAATGAAATTGACCGTCTTCACTCCCAAAGACACATTCTGAAAATAAACAAAACCCCTAGAGGCTGCAACCCCAGATGTCTGCCCGGCTGCCTGTCCAGCCCCTGACACCTGGGCATCTTGGCCAGTCAGCACTGGACAGGACCTGGGCTTCATGGCCCTGGTTCCCGGTGGACGGGAGGGGAGACTGAGGCCCTGGGGGGCTGGTGGAAAGCCAGGACAGGCGAGGGCGAGAACCGGGTCCCCCGCCCGCTCAGTCTTTCCACTACTTCACCAGATTCCTCGGAAATTAGCAATGGAAAAGCCATCCCACGCTGGGGGAAGAGGCGAGTCAGACTTTCCGTCCTGGCTCCTTGCAAACACCTGGGTCTCAGTGGGTCCCCCACAGATCCCGTGCAGAAGGGAAGGGCTATGTCATCCGGGGGACGCCTTGGTGGCGCTGACATCACAGACAGGGCTCCTGTGTGGACCAGCGGCCAGGACCAGCGGCCAGGACCAGCGGCTGACAGTGGTGTGACCTCCCCCTGTGGCTGCCGCTTCCCTGGGGCTGGGTCCCAGGCAGGGGGGCTGGCTCAGGGCAGGCGGCTGGCAGGACTGGCCAGGGCTGGCCTGGGGGGTGATGGCAAAGTCTCGGAGCCTCCCGGGCACAGTGGAGAAGGAAGGAAGTATGCACGCTCGGCTCCTGCTCCACGGCACCCTTCCACCCTCGTCCTGCGTCAGTGGTGAGGCTAAGAAGCCAGTGCTGGAGCCGGCCTGCCTGGCCTGACCCTGGCTCACTGCTTACTGGTCCTGCAACTCTCAGCAAGCTGCTTCACCTCCCTGGCCTCAGTTTCCTCCTCTGTGAAATGGGATGACAACCACAGGGTGTGATGAGGAATCAACGGACACTGCAGGGGAAGGGGTTAGGATGGTGCCAGGCACATAGTAAGTGCTCAGTAAATGCTAGCAATGATCTGATGTGCCTCCCGCACTCTCTCTCCCCTGCACCCAGGATGGCCTTTGCTCCCCATTCCCTCTGGTTGCCAGGCCTGAGGTCCCAAACTGTTCCATGTGGCGTGGGCTGCGAACTTGCTGACTTGCTTCTTCCCTTCCTCCCTCCCTTCTCTGCTTCCTCCTCTTCCTCCACCTCCTTTTTCTCTCTCTCCCTTCCTTCCTTCTTTCTGTACACTTTGTTAGTGTCTGCTTCTGTGCTGGTCTCTGTGCTACTTGCTAGAGACAGAGAGTGGAACTGGACAAATACCAAGTCTGACATTTTGTACTTACAATCTAGTAAAAAGCAGGAGGTATTGACCAAAGGATTCAGGGCAGCACTGTCCGGTAGGATGTCCTGTGATGATTGAAATGTTCTGTGCTGAACTGCCCAGTCAGGCAGCCACCAGCCACGCGTGACTAGTGAGCACTTGGAACGTGGCTAGTATGACTGAGGAGCTGAATTTCAAATTTCATTTAATTTTAATTAATTCACATTCACACTTAAATAGCCACGTGTGGCTAGTGGCTACCATATTGGACAGCACAGATCTAGAGTCACAGTGCCATCACACCACCCCGTATTATTTGTCCACAGCACTTATTATACTTATTTAAATTTGTGAGCTCATTTTTTGCAATCCGTCTTTGCACAATGGCATGTACCTAACTCTGGTTTCCTTGGAAGCAAAGCTGAGACAAAGACTTGCCTGCAGACATGTCAGTTGGAAATGAGATTCCAGGGGAAGCAAGACAGGGGCGTTTGATCACATCAGTCACTGCTACAGGAGACTCACATTCGATCCTTTGGGGACTTGTGGGGTATCCTGTGAAATCCGTGTCAGCACTGTCCACCCAGGAGACAAAGGGGGAGCATTTCCCGTCAGTTCAGCTCACCATGGGCCAAGGGGGTGCTCGGTGTGAGTGCAGAGTGGGGTCCCCGGGTGTCCTAGCTCACACGTTCAGAGAAGCACCAGGACGGGAAGCAGAGATGTCTAGCGTGGGCCCAAGGTAGGGTACTGTCTGGTTGCTCCTGTCCAAAGTTGGCCAAAGCCACTGTGAAACCGGCTCCAGTGGGAGTGGCTGGAGCTGGGGTTGAGAGGACCTTGAAATGGTGCCCAAGAGGTGCCCAAGAGCAGTCCACCCCTTGCATCACTCATATCTGCTCGTGCCTTTGATGAAGTCTAATCTGCCAGAGTCCCCTTCAAGGTGGCAGCCAGCAGTAAGCTCTATAAGTTCTCTTTTTTTTTTTTTTTTTGAGATAGGGTCTCACTCTGACTATTGCCCGGGTTGGAGTGCAGTGGTGTCATCATAGCTCACTGCAAACTCAAGCTCATGGGCTCAAGCCATCCTCCTGCTTCAGCCTCCCAAGCAGCTGGGACTACAGGTGCGAGCTACCATGCCCAGCTATTTTTATCTATTTTTTGTAGAATCAGGGTCTCACTCTTGCTCAGGCTGGTCTAGAACTCCTGGTCTCAATTGATCCTCCTGCTTCGGCCTCCCAAAGTGCCAGGACTACAGGTGTGAGCCACTCTGTCCAGCTTGTAAGTTCTTAAAACAAGCTTATTAGTGGAACAAGCTGTAGTCCCCACCGTTGCAGCTGGCCTGAGGTCACGATCCAATACGAATCATCTCCCTCCTCCAACACAATTCCAGGTGAGAGCTTCGGTTGGTCTAGGTGCTTGGCTTGGCAGGGTGGGGTGGGGTGGTTAGCCCTTCATCTCAGAGGGGTCTGAGCCCTTCGTTGCATTTCTCCTGCTGGCTGTGGTTGCTGCCATTGTCTGGTCACCTCTGTCACCGTATTGGAAGCACCAAGAGGCACTGTAGTTAACCGTCTGGTTCTGAGACTTACTCCTCCCTGCCCCCAAGCCTAGCTTCTCTTGCAGATCGGGGCCAATCACCCCGCCAGCACAGTGGCACACCTGTTTGCCTGTCGGTCCACTGGCATGAGGAAGCAAAAATGACCAAGAGTTAGTTGAGGACTCAAGATTGGCAGGCACTTTAGTTTGTCCCCTGATGGAAAAGTCCCCCTGTGGGACGGGGGACCTCGAATTTAATGAAGCCTAAGGGGGTGGGGTCGGTGAGAGAATTCAGTCCCACTTCCTGGAGCTAAGCACCCCTTGGTTCCTGGACCTTTGTGTTCTTAATACAGGGGACACAGTGCCACAGCCAGGGTTTATCTCCCGCTCTTTGCCGTTGAGAGTCCTTGCCCCTTACCTCACCTGATTTTGAAGGGAGGCGCACTGGGGTCTGAACAGAATGTAAGTTTCATGAAAACAGAATTCTTTTCTGCCTTGTTCATTGCTGTTACCCCAGCACCTAGAACAGTGTTGGGCTCAAAAGAGTAACTCAATAAATATTAGCTAAATAAAGTGGGATTTAATATCAGATAGTGAAATGAATTATAAAACAAACATTTCCAAAAACTTATGGGACTATCACTGGAATAAGATGAATAAATGAAATAGAAAATCTAGAAAGAGATGAAGATAGGTGTGGGGTACAAGTTTCTCTGGGTACACATTTTCTTTTTTTTTTAAAGATGGGGTTTTGCTATGTTGCCCAGGCTGGCCTTGAATTCCTGGGCTCAAGCGATCCTCCTGTCTCAGCCTCCTGGGGAGCTGAGACACCATTGCCCTCAGCTTCTTGGGATACACATTTTATATGAGGGATGTGGCAACTGGCAACCATTCGGAGAGATCATATAAAATTAGATCCACATCTCTCTTCTTGAACCAAAATAAATTTGAGATGGATTAAGAATCTTAAGGTAAAAAAATGAAACCATAAATACACTAGGAGGAAATATATGTAAATATTTACTTAATTTCTGGGTGGAGCAATGACACATTAAGATCCATAAAGAAAGTAATGGAGAGTATATATATGATTTTTTTAGGGGGTGAGGAAAAAGCATAGGCAGTATTAAAAGGCAAACAACAAACTGGGAAAAACAATGTGCAAGATGAAACGTGACATACAAAAACTCCCTTGCAAATCAATAAGACAAAATATTTGCAAAGGATATGGGAAGGAAACTTATAGAAGAGAAAATTCAAATTGCTAATATATCTGTAAAAAGTGTTCAATTTCAAAGGACCCAAATTAAGCTAAATTTTCAGCTGTTAGATTGGAAAACCTTGTAAAAAGATTTTAAAAAATACTTCTAAAAGGTTATAAGTACCAGGCAGGGTTCAGGGAATGAATATTCTTATGTGTTGCTGGTGAGACAGCAAATTCCAAAAATGTCCTCGAGGCAAAGTGGGCAACATTAATTCATTAAACAAATATTTATCGAGCTCCCGTGTGCACCAGGCATGTGGCAACAACATACAGCCCGTCCCTGCTAGTGTAGTGCGGGAGACAGACATTAAAGAAAGTATACAAACAAGTTCATAATTACTGCAGTTGTAGAAAGTACCTATAAATGTGTTTAACGAGGGGTCCTAACCTGGGCAGGATGATTGGAAAGACGTCCCAAAGCGGGTGGTTCTTAAGCCAAATCTACGGATAAGAAGGATTTGGTGGGAATAGTGAGGGAAACTGCTCTGGGCAGAGGAAATGGCCATGGGACAGTTCTGATGAACCGTGGGACTGTTCAGTCCCCTCCCCTCCCACACCTACGACTCCTGGAGTGCTCCAGCCCCTGCTGGTCTTCCCTGACTCAGCTCCTGAGTCCAGAGTTGCTACCGTGTAGTAGCTACAGACCCAGTTTTCAGCCAGAAATTATTAGACAAAGAAACAGGAAAATGTGTCTTGCAAAGGAAGTCAACAGACGTGAACTCTGAGTGGACCCAGAATTTAGGTTTAGCAGTTGCAGATGTCAATGCAGCTATTATAAATATGCTTAAAGAATTAAAGAAAAATAGGTTCATAGGAAAACACATTCAAGGAATTAAAGGAAAATATAGCACCAATGAGTTAACAGAGAATTTCCACAAAGGAAATGATTAATGGACACTCTAGAGCTGAAAAGGACAAGAATGAAATTTTTAAACTCACTAGATGGGCTCCAATTCCGGAGGTGGCAGAGGAAAGGATAAGTAAACATGAAGAAAAATCAGCAGACAGTATTTAACCCAAAGGAAAGAGAGAAGTCAGACTGGAGCAAAAAGAAGAGAACTTTGGGACTGCATGGAGTGTGAAAGTACACATAGCTGGGGCCCCGGGAGGTGAGGGAGACAGAGGGGCAGAATGGATCTGAGGAAATAATGGTTGAAAACTCCTCAACATTCATGGAAAACATTAACTTACAGATCCAAGAAGCTCAACAAACCCCAAGCCCGGTAAACACAAGTAACATCACTCCTAGGCAGGGCATAGTCAAATTTCTGAAAGTCAAAGGAAAAGGGAAAAGTTTGAACGGTTTGGAAGAAAAATAAAAATGACTCGTTCCATAAAGGGGAATTATGATGCAACTAAGAGCTAGTTTTTTTTTTTTAATCAAAAAAGGACAAATACAGAAGCTGCCTCATTTATCTAATTAGAGTTCCAAGAGCAGATATTAGTGAGAAGGGACGGGAATCTATATTTGGTGGTATCTTAAACAGCAATTCCCTCTTCAGACGGGGAGAGCTCGGTGAATGCCAAATAGGACAAAAATTAAAATCTCAACATTCCACGCCAGGGTGCATCACAACGAAATTTCAGAACATCTAGGAAAGAGAGAGAGAAAAAAGTTCCTAAAGCTACTGGTAAATTCACTTCTAGGAGAAAATTCATCAGCGTGACAGGAAATTCCCATCCTTCACTAGTGGCGTTCCTACTTAACTAGCAATCACAAGTCAGAAGAGGTAGTAAAAATTAAGTGTCCCATTTAGTACCAAACCATTCAAGGAACTTGACTCTACGTCTCTCGAGAAATATGAAAGAAAAAAGGGGGGGAGGGGATGTGTGTGACAAGTGAGTTCTGGAATTCATGTGGGAATGGAAATGTCCAAGAATAGCCAGGACGATTTTGCAGCGGAGCAAGACGGTGGGAGCTTGCCCGACCGGACTGTGAGGTTTATATAGTGACGAGAGCAGGAATCGCTAAAGGTGCGCTCAGAGAACTCAAAGGAGAAGAGCGAGTCCAGAATGGACTCTGTGTGTGCACTGTGTACACGGAAAGAGAATGTCTCCCTCAACTGTTCCCTTTATCAAGAGAAACCACATTGTCTTAAAAGGGGCTAGGATTGTTAAACAGTCCATAAGTAGTTTTTGGCCAGCCAAAGAGGCTTTTGCTCTTCAAAGTTGAGGGCCAGACGGAATAAGAACGTGAAGTTTATCTGCAAACAGTGGGAATAGGGAGAAAGGAAGACAGCCTGCCCTTGCCCCCGAACATGGAGAGGAGCTCCAGTGGAGGGAAGGGTAGCGAGGGTGGGACCTGAGAGGCGGGGTCTTGGCGGAGACCAGCTGAGAGGGGTGGGGTGGGGGTCCTGGGGACTCCAATAGGAAAAGCAAATCTTCAAGTCTATTAGAAAAAAATTGAGAGTATTCCTATGTGGTTGAAAAGACGTCTTAAACAAGATTCGAAAAGCATGAATCACAGATGAAAACATCGATCAACCTTAAAATCTCTTCATGATAAAAGGAAGGGAGGGGGAGGATGTGTAACAGAAGGGAAAAGGTGTCGCAGACTCGCACGTGGGTTTCCTGGGTGTCCCGTCAGTGGCTGCTAGTCGGGGTCTGTGGGGCAGACCCTCTGGGAATGGCCTGATTCCACGGCTGCTCCTTCAACTGCTATGCTACTGACGAAGCCATTTTACAGCTCAGTCCGGGTAGAAGTTACGAGCAGAAAACAGATTGCAAGGCAAATGATCTTGTCTATAGAATGAAGATTAATTTTGTTCTGTAGAGATGGAATTGAATTCTGTCCTGTGGAGATGATAACCCCTAAGCAGTACACTTTATTGTCCTGTAGGATATTAAGCAGTTTCGCACCTCTTAGCAAACTCACTTCAGCATTGCTGACTCAGAGACGCTGTCCTTTCGTTTCTCCTGTGAACTGGCTTTAACATCTTACTCATCCCATATTAATTAATGAGTTAAATAAAGCCTTAGGTGTGTTCATTATCTATTTGCATGAGAATCATAGTTTCACCTCTAACATTACTCTTTGTCTATAAAACTTTGAATTCATAATATGTGATATATAAGCACAAAAGGAGCTCTTATACATAAAAAAAGAAAAAGACAAAAATCCAGTTAAACACGAGGAAAGTTTTTAAGCAGAAAAGAAATAACCTCATTAGTAATCAGAGAAATTAAAATTAAAACAACAACTTCATACTGACAGCAGGTTTCTGCCAGCCTGAAATTGTGGCCATCGCTGGTGGGGGGCCCGGAGCTGGGGTGGGGCTGGCAGGGGCAGGTTTAGCTGTGAGGTCTGAGTATCTTGAAAAGGAAAAACCCTCTGGGTTGCTGGGGTGGGCAATGGACTGTAGGAACATTGGCAGTGCCCAGGTGAGGGGTGATGGCGGCTCAGGTTGGGGTGGTAGCAGAGACAGTGCACTGAGGAGGCCAGATGACTTGGGGGTCTAGTGGGGGTCTGGGAGTGACACCCCTGGGGGCTAACATCCGCCTCTGCCCTTAAGCCTGTGGGAGCAGCCCAGTCTTCCCACGGTCAGAGTGGCCCCTGTCAGAAGTGGCTGGTGCCCTCCAAGAAGCCCTCGTGGGGGTGAGTTGGGACATCCCAGGAGGCATTCTTGATCCCTGCTGGGCACCTGGGCTTCCGGTCCCCGTGGAGATGTGAGGCAGCCACAGGAGGCTGGAGGCAGACACCCTGCCCAGGAGGGGACACATGCCAGCCAGACAGAGCTGGCCCGAGGTGGGCACATGTCTTGTGGCCCAGGCCTCTCCCATCCCACCCCTCCCCTTGGCAGCTGGCCTCAGAAACATAGGAGGGTCTTGTGGTCCGGGGCTGGGCAAGGCTGAGGATGCACAGGCGGGAGAGCCTGGGAGTGGCTGCACCAGCAGGAAGACAAGCAGGACACGGACAGAGCCCTGGCTGTGGCATGGGACAGGGCGGGCAGGGGGCAGCCATGACCCTGAGATGGAGTTGGAGGTGACCATCGATCGCCTTGGCAAGATGGAGCTCATCGTTGACCTGGACAAGAGCCATTTCAGTCGAGGTGGCAACAACCCCAGACTGAGGTGGGCCAAGAAGCGTGTTGAGGGCTGGCCAGTGTAGACCTTGTCTTGAGAGGCTTGGGGGTGCAAGTGAGGGAAGGTGGCCCCTGTGGAGGCGGGAGTGTTGCCAAGCGCGGGTTTTCCCCCTCAGAGGGAGAGTCTAGAGGCTGCTGGCAGGAGCGGGGAGATGCCGAAGAGACAGAAGGATGTTCCCAAGAAGGCGGAGGGCACGACAGGCCTGTGAGCAGGTGGGAATGTGGAGGGCAGGGTGCGGCATGGCGCAGCAGGGTGGGTGGCACGAAGGCAAGATGCCCCCAGAAGCAGGCGGGGGAGGCCAGCCCCACCCCCCACCTGGGACGATGACTTATGATGACTGAGCTGCATGGCAATCTGATGGGCCTCGGTCCCCGTGGGAAGGTGGCGGGACGAGGTCTAGTTCCTGGCAAGTACAAGTTCTAACAGAGCCGTGCTGGGCAGCGCCAGGGCTGCCAGCGACCAGGGCCGCAGGGCCCGGCTGGGACGCCGGGAAGGCAGGCTGGGCTGACTCAGGCCCTGACTCACCAGGATTGCCCCTCTGCACTCAGGAGAGGAAGGGGCTTCTGCGGGGTCCCACGGAGCCACTCAGGTCTGCCACCGAGTGCCCTTTCCTGGGACTGATCCGGAGCGGCTCTCACTACTACCTGGAGGGTGGCTTCTTCCCTCCTCCCGGAGTTCGAAGACACTTTCTGTGCGTCCCCGGCCTCTGAGCCCGGGGTCAGCCCTTGCGGAGCTCTACAGACAGTTCATGGAAAGGCCTGGATGCCTTGACTGGGGCGAAGACCCTTCCCGACTTCCGTGTGCGAAGGCTGCCCACAGACCCTGAGGCATTCACTCATTCAGGTGCAATTGTTCCACGTGTTCACTGAGGGCCCGGGGACGCTGCCCCACCCCAGAGCCCAGGTGAGTCACGCTGCAGCAGTTGCAGCTGGCAAAAGCCTGCGCTCCCGAGTTGAGCCCAGGGCTAGGGGAGGCCTCCCAGGCAGCCACGGTGGAGGTGGGTGGGGCACAGTGGGGGCTGGGTGCTATGCGGGTGCAGGAAGCCCCTCAAGAAGGCCGCTGAGGTGCTGTGGGGTCAGGCTGCAGGTGAGGGTGAGGCCCTAGAAATGGGGTACGAGGACTTGGTGCCGAGCAAGGTGCTGCCCACCCAGACCAAGAGCAGCATCTGGGGACGGGGCGAGCTCAGTGGTAGGAGCCTGAGTGGGGGGCCTGCAGGGCGCAGGGGGCGGTGGGACAGGAGAGAGGCCCCACAGCAGCGCCCGCTGGTGGGTGCTCCGGGCCTCCCCTCCCCCACGCAGGACTCCCTCCAGCGGCACAGGCCTCAGCCTCTTCGGGGCTGGCCTCACGCTGTAGAGACCAGCCTGGCCCAAGGTCATGGCCGCCCTGGTCAGCCCCACCCCATGATGGCTGCTGCAGAGTGTAAGGCTGGTCTTTTTTGCCCAGAGCTGGCGCAGGGTCGGGCCTGCCTGGGGCCACGCTCTTGCCTCTGCCCCCTCCTTTGTCCTTCCCCGAGGCCCACAAGGTTGGCCCAGGCGTCCCTAACTGACTTCCTGCTCACTCGAGTTGGCCTTGGGGTCAGCGTCCCAGGGGCCCGAGCCGCTGCATGGGGGGAGACACCGGCCCCCTGACCCCAGGCTGTGGCGGGGACCCCAGGCCCAGCTCCCCTGCAGGTGGTCCAGCCCCAAGTGGGGAAGGGGCAGCGTGAGGGGTACCCGGGAACGCGCTGGGGCACAGACACGGGGACAGTTTGGGGTTTCTGTGGGCCCTGGAGCCGCCGTTGGGCAGCACCCCTGGCCTGGGCCCTTCCCTCTCTCCTCTTGGCCAGCGTCCCTCGGCTTACACTGCCAGGTCCTTCTGGCCTCAGTGCCCCTGCAGTACGGCTTCCCACGCTGCCCAGTCACAGTTATTGGGATGACACAGGGTCACGCCTCCTGTCTCCAAGCTCCAGGAAGGCAGCTCCTGTCCTGCGCTGCCTCACCCCAGCAGGGCAGCAGGGAGGGGCGCGAGCCACCGCCTAGGGCGCCTGGGCTCAGCCGGCCTCTGAGTTGCCCCAGCTGAGGGCTTTTGTCCCCAGTTCTGTCCCTCATGGGGTGAGGGCTGCGTCCCCGCACCGGCCCTCTGGCATTCTGGGTTTGCCTGGCTGGGGGCCAGAGACGGCATCTGTCCACAGGAGGAGCAAAAATACCCTTCCCATGTGGGCCCACGTGGCTTGCTCTTTGGGGGTGACCCTGTGCTGCTGGCCCCCTGGGCACTGCCGGCCTCACCCGGGACGGGTGAGCCAGGACAGAGAGAGAAATCCCATCCCTTCATCCAGGGAGCCCCCACCGTCTTTGGTCTCCTGGCAGGCTGGGCAAGAGGACCATGCACCCAGAGGCAGAGCTGGGCTAGCGCCTGCCCCTGCACCCCGGCCCCTCCTTGCCCACACCCCATCCCTGCCGCCAGCCCCAGCTTGTTCCCCAGGGACCCAGGGGACAGGCTGTGGGCCTGGCAGCTCAGCCCCAGTGGGCCTAGTCTAAACCGATGTTCCGCCAGGGAGGCCCAGTTGGCTGCCGCGAGCACCTCAACAGCCCGGCCTTTGTCCGGGCGGCCATGGCGCTGTTTGCTCAGTGCCCGGCTTGTTTTTCCCAGGCCAGCTAGGCAGGCAGAGGCACGGAAGCCATGGAAACAGCACAGACCACCTGTCCTGCCCGGCGCTGCCCCCGCCCAGTTGTTTTCTCAGTCTCTGCAGACCTCCTGGTGCGCTGGCCCTGCCCCAGCTGGGCCCTGGGCGGAAGGGGGACTCGCTGCCCCTGCCCCGCCCGCCCTGGGACCTCAGCTGACACAGGGAGCCAAGGGGTTTCTGGCGCTCTGCAGTCCCCTCACCTGCTCTCGGCACGCACCAGACACAGGCTCTGTGGATCGTGGGGACTGAGGGCACCTTCCTCTGCCTCACCCCCCTTCCCTCTTCCAGCCACTCTCCTGTGAGGCCTGGGGAGGAGGCTGGCTCGGGAAAATACTCTCTGGTCAGAGCTGCCCCCATATGAAATAGGCTACCTTTTATAAAAGGCGGTGAGCTCCCTGTCATGTGAGGCATGCAAGAGTAGGCTCCTTGGGCTGCTATAAGAAAACCCTGACTGTGTGTGTGAAAAATTAATTGATTGAATGAATGAATACAGAAAGAGTTCTTTGTTTTGTTCATTCATTCGTGTATTGACTCACTCATTGATTCATTCAGAAAATGCCAGTGGCATCCACCCTGTGGCCTGGCCAGGTGCTGGGGGCCAGGTGCAGAGCGTATGCAGGTGAGGTTACAGTCACCATCCCTGCCTCCATGGCACGCAGTCACGTAGGTAAGAGGACGTGGCGGGAGACGCACGAGAGTAAACAGCTAGCTCTGGTCAGACGGATTAGGAGTGAGAGGGACCGGAAAGATTGGGAGTTCAGCGCTCTAGTCCATGAGCAGGGAAACCGAGACATGCAGGGACAGATGCGCTACGGAGAACCTGGATAATTCCCCAGAGCTTCTGGGTCCACAGTTATCCAAGCCGCAAGGGCCCACGGGAGTTCCAAGGAGGGGGAGACTTCTTCCAGGTCTGGGGGGTGACTCAGGGACAGCTGCACGACTGAGGCTGCAGCGGGGCTGGGCATCATCCATTCATTCGACGACCACTTCCTGAGCGCTGGTCACACACACCAGGCTGGACTGGGGAACACAGAGAGTGTTTGGGGAGAGTCTGTTCCTGGGGCTGAGTTCCAAGTTAGGACAATCTTGCTTCAGGGGGCTGTGGCTGGCTTTAGGCACCAAGAAATTCTGAGCTTCTTACCTGTTCTAGTTAGTTAGTGCTGTGTAACGATCCACCCCAAAACAGTGGCATAATACCACAGCCATTTTGTGATGCTCACGAACTCTGTGGGTCAGGTGTCCTGAAAGGGCACAGTGGGGACAACTCTTGTCTGCTCCGTATTATCCAGTGCTTCACCTGGGACAACTCAAATGGCTGGGGCTGGAACACCTGAGGATCCACTTCTGCAATGGCTTCTTCATGCGCGTGGCTGGTGGGGGACGGGGTGACAAGAAGGCTGGAACTGTCAAGCAGCGTGCCCCATGTGGCCTCTCCATGTAGCCTGGGCTTCCTCACAGCATGGAGGTCTCAGGGCAGTGGAACTTCCTTCTTCCTTGGTAACTCGGGACTCCGGCGGAGAAGCTGAGTGGCCCTTTATGACTCAGCCTTGGAAGTCACCTGGCAGCACTTCTGCCACACTCTGCCGGGTGAAGTAGTCACAGCCTGTCCAGATTCAGCAGGGGAGGCCACAGAGCCTGCCCCTCAATGAGAAGGAGGACCAAGGGCTTTGCAGCCATGTTAAAAAATGCCTCACTAGCCTCCAATTTCCTCCTCTCTGCTCCGAAAATTCTACTGTCTGCCAAGGTTGGGTTTAAGTCCCAAGCCAGAAAAACTCCCTGCTAACTCCTGTCCCCAATAATACTTCCTGCCCACCGTTGTGTTCTTGGTTATGATCTCTCTAATTAGTAACAGGGACAGCCATGAGTGTCATACACCTCACTTTGGGACCATGCCCACGTGCTCACACATTATATTCTTTTCTCAGAGCAATCACGGGAGGCATTTCAGATGGGAGAGGCATTTCACAGGAGTTTTGCAGGGTGAATAGGAGTTCTCCAGATTGGCAGGGATTGGGAACAGGTATGGTGAGCTTGAGTGGTTGGGTGGAGCTGGAGAACTTAGTTGGAGGCAGGAGGTTTCTCCGTGGGGAAGTGCACAGAAGGGTCCTATGTCTTAGGAGGACTGCAAGCTGGCATACGAGGAGCTGGCACTGGCACTCACCCATGGGCCCCCACAGGTGCCTGTCTACCTGTGCCTGCTATGTGGTATCATGAGTCCTTTCACCTGTGCTCTGTGGTGGGCGGGTGGGCATTGTTAGCCCCATTTTACAGATGAGAAAACTGAGCCTCCAAGGGGTTTTACTGGAATCCAAATTGGGCAGGAGGGCTAGGACCAGGGTTGGTCCACTTGTCTCCCCGCAGGGCAGGACCCTCCTCCTCTCTCCCAGCACCCCAGCCGCCCCTGCAGTCCCCAACCCCTCTCTGCCCCGACCACGGGGCCCAGAAAGGCCCATTCAGGGCTGGCTGCAGGCGGCGGGGCCTCTGGTTTACATCAGCGGGCAGCAGGGAGTACAGTCACATGCTCACGCCTGTCCAGTGCCCTGTGTGACTACAGGAGGGGGAGGGCAGGAGCTGGGGGGAGGGGACTGGACTCAGGGGAAACTGAGGCCAGGAACCGAGGGGTCAGGGCTTGGCCTCTGCCATTAGCTTACACCTGGCTTCCCTTCGTGTCTGGCCATTCGATCCCGGCTCTCAAAATAAATCCTCTGCCCACCTGGCAGCTGGCGGGCACGGCAGTGCCATGCCGCCTGCCCGCTGCAGCCCGGCCCAGTCACCCCGAAACGCTGACAAAAGCCAGCTGCCCTCCCAGCGGTCGCTCGGCCGGCAGACACCCGGAGGCGTGACGCCTGCCCTCGTCTGGCACCGCGGCTGCCAGGAGGCCCTTGCAAAGCTCTTCCCCACTCCGGCTCCCCGGGGCTCTGCACTCCTTTCTGGAATGGCTTCCCGATGAGGTAATGCAGCCCGGAGCGCGGGAGGCGGCCGCCGGGAAGCGCCGCTGGCCGGGCCCCAGCGGGGCTGCAGAATGGCTGCCCGGAGCCGCCAACGGCCGAGCCCTCGGCCGGGAGCGGACGGACCCCGGGCGGCACGCCCGGCCACCCCACGCCGGGCAGCCGGCGGCCGGCTCCTCTCCATTTACGCATCTCCGGGCCTCAGCCTGGCGCGGGCCCCCGGCGGAGGCCGAGGCCTGCAGCGTCACCCCATCCTCAGAGCCCCGCGCACACGTGGGGACAGAGGCCTGCAGGGCGCGCCCTCCCCGGCATCGCAGCGACAGTCCGCCCCGCTCTCCCTCCGCAGCCCTGGGGGGCGAGGGCAGGCCTCCCGCGCACGCACCGCCTCCCGCGGGGAGAGCGCAGCGCTTGCTCCGACCTGCCAAGCTGCTTTTTCCTGGAACATGAGTCCTTTCCGGCCACAGAGAGAGGCCGCCCGCCCTCCCGTGCTGGGGCCAGGGGAAACGTCCCGCTGGGGAGCAAGGAAGGCCGGTGCGCTGCCCACCCCGGAGTCCCTCTCGGGGCCTCTCTTGGCCCCATGCGAAGGTGGCAGCCCGTTCCCTGTCCCTTGCCAGGCTCCTCTGCAGGTGGGACCTGCCTGGGAGAAGCTGGTGAGAGACAGGAACCGAGCAGGGAAGTGGCCCAAGGAGTGACTCACTGGCCTCACCCACACGTTTCCCCCACTCCCGCCCTGCCAGTGCTGGGCCGCCCAGGGCCACAGGAACCAGCAGGACCCAGCAGCCCCAGACCTCCCAGGCAGGGAAGGGACACTAAGGCCTGGAGACCGGCAGCTGCACGAGGCTGGTGGCTGCAGTGACCGGGCACCTGGAGCATCCCAGGGAGGCCTCGGGGTCTGGAGGACGGTCGCCTCCCCCAGGACTGAGCTGAAGAGTGGACCCAGCAGGACCCCTGCTCTGGGTGGGACTGGGACGTGTGCTGGCCTGTGGCCTTGGCCAGTGGTGTCCCCAGGGAACAAGGCAGGCCTTGGCGCCTGCAGGCCCAGCCGGGCCGCCTCTGACTCGAAATTTGTTGTGCAACAGTGGCCGATCCCTTGCCCTGGCAAGGCCTCAACTTCCCCATCTGCAGACAGGAGGCAGAGCGGGCGGAGGCCTCAACCGGACTCCAGCGCCGCGCAGGCCTGCAGCTGCGAGGGCTTGGGCGCAGCCTCTGGGCTGGCCTCGCATTTCTGCGTTGGAGGACATGGTTGGAGCACAGCCCAGCGCTCCCTGCGCGCTCAGATGAGGGCCGGACTGTCTCGAATCGCGAGGGAGGCAGGGTCGGCACCCAGACTCCTCTGCTGGCCCCGAGTGACCCCACTGGGCTCTGTCGTCCCCCCTCCTGTTTTCACAAAGCACAGGCCGGGGACAGCGGCCTCGAGCTCCCGGAGGGCGGAACTGCTCCCTCTGCTGCCCCCTGGTGGGCACAGTGACACATGGCGGCCCGATACAGAGCCCCTGGCACCCACAGGGACACGGGCACCCACAGGGCCACACCCGCTGGGCCACAAACACCCACTGGGCCACAAACACCCGCAGAGTCACAAACACCCATGGAGCCACAAACACCAAGGTCACTGGCACCCACAGGGTCACAAGTACCCACAGGGCCACAAACACCCATAGGGTCACGAGCACCCACGGGTCACGGTCACCCACAGGCATGGACATTCACAGGGCTGGGGCACCCCCTGCACCAGGGCACCCTCTCTGGGAGCCCTGGCTGAGGGTGTCACCTGCATTACTTCATTGACTCTGCACACCCCCACGGGAGCGGTATTGTTGCCATTGCCGCTCTAGAGCCGGAGTTGGCGGTGCAGGTGGGGGCAGAGCCTGCGGGGTCGAGTGGCCTGCGATGTTTGAAACGGGCACCTCCAGTGGAAAAGTGGTCACCTCCCCACGGCAGCCACCTGGGCAGCCACCAAAGCCCTGCAGCCACACAGGAGTCCCCCCTCGAGTCCAGCGCCAGCAGCCACCAGGGCACTTTTCCTAAAAGTCCCAGCGGGCCAAACTCAGGAACAGTAATGGCTCCCCCAGCCCTTGGGGACAGTCAAGACTTTGAGGCGCCTCTCAAGGCTTCTGCAGCCTGGTCCCCACCCTGCTCCTCCCCCGTCCCCCTCCCCCAACACCACTGCTGCGTTTGCCCTTACGCTGAGGGGGCTGTTAGTAGCCCACTCTAGTCCATGGCCACATTGGACGCGCTTGATCTCGTCTGATCAGCTAAGCAGGGTTGGGCCTGATTAGTTCTTGGGTGGGAGACCTTCTGGGAATACCGGGTGCTGTAGGCTTGAATTAATGTTTTAAAAAATTAAAAAAAGAGAAAAGTCCATTCTACAGTTGGAAACATCAAGGTCCAGGGAGGAGAAGGTCCCAGGGCAAAAGCAGCTGAGCTGGACAGGAAGAGGAGGACCAGCGCCGGGCATGGGGCCTTCATTCAGAGGCTGAGCCTCCCAGCACGGAGGGGGCTGGGGAGAGCGGACATAAATGACACTGGGACTGATGGCGAGACTGGCCTCAGGGGCAGGTCCCCCAGGGAAGCCCCCACGGAGGGGAACAGGGCTCCCGCAGCTCGGAGCCTGGGATGTGGGGTCTGAATGTGCCATCGGGGGTAGCCGACCCCTCGCTTGGCCGTGCAGCAGATGAGGCTGGGCTGTGGGACCTGGTGCTGGCGTCGGGGAGCTGGGCTGGGGGGTGGCCGCCATCGCCACCAAGGGAACCAGCCCCACCCTTGGCCTTAAGTGGCCTCCAGTCCTGTGCGCGGGGCAGCCAGGCCACAGGGGGCCTGGAAACATGACCACTGCTGTTTGTTCAGCTGTCTGGTTGGCGCCGGCTCCCCCACCGGGGCCCAGACTTTCTGGAGTTAAAACGTGCCGCCCTGTTCCCACCGCGCAAGCTCCGGGGCAATGGCCATCTCCCAGCAGGATTTCTCCATGGGAGTCTTAAGGGCAAGCCACCAAGTGGAGGCTGCAGGCTGGCCCTTCAGCCAGGGACCCGTGGGTGACAGTGGGACCTCAGGGACAGCTGGCCACCCTCTCAGGTCCCTGGGGAAGCAGAGAGTACCCACAGTTTGGGTCACCTGACAAGTGTTTAGTAAAGGGACAGAGGCGTGGACTGAGCTCAGGAAGGGCTATGCGGGCAGGGGCCACTGCGGAGGCCAGTGCTCGCGGGCAGGGCGGGAGAGGGGCTGGCGCCAAGAGCCCGGCCTCTGGTAGGGGGGCCTGGGCCTCCTGCCAGTGCCTCCCACCAGTGGGGCCAGGTGCAGGTCCCAGCACAGAAAGCCCAGGAATATGTCCCCAGGCCCGGCCCCCGGAGGAGGCTGGAGCAGGTGTAGGGGTGTCCTGGAGGGGCAAAGCGGGAAGAGCCAGCAAGGGTCGAAGCAGCAGACTGGTGGCTGCGGGACGTTCCTCGCTGCGTGGCCGGGGCAACAGGGTTCAGAGCAGCCAGGCCACTTACCTGATACGGAATCTCGAGCAGAGAAGGCTCTGGAAGCCAAGGGGTGGAGTCCTCCAGCTGTACCCTCCACCTGACATTTCTTCTACAGCCACGCCATGCCTCCATTGAGGGGGTGTCCAATTCTCCTCCCCTTGGGCTGGGTGGGCCTGAGACCCCCTCTGCGAGCAGGTGGGGGCTGCTGTGTGAGGTCCAGGCGGGGCTGTAAGAGCCCTTCCCTTCTGCCCAGCCCTTTTGGGGTGCTCACTCTTGGACTCCAGCTGATACAGAGCGAAGAAGCCTCCAGATTCCAGCCCCCAGCCCCTGAGCCACCTCCGGCCCAGGCCCCCAACCTGGGGAGCAGAGACAGGGGGTCCCCACTGTAACCCACGGAGCCGGAGAGCATGACAAAAGAGCTGTTGCATGCATCTATGTTTTGAGGTGACCTGGTATGCGGCCAACAGTACTGGAGCAAACCCCGAGGCATCTCTGACTGGTCTCCGTGGACGCTCGGGGTCTCACTGTGTTGCCCAGGCTGGCCTCAAACTTCTGGGGCCTCCCAAGTAGCTGGGACTATAGGTGTGTAGCAGTGCACCTGGCTTAGACACTCGAGCATTCTCTTTACGCCCCTAAAGAGACCCTTCTGTCCTCCGCGGGCTTGCGCGGCCACAGAGGTCAAATTGATGCCACCACAGTTTGTGCTCACCGCCCCGTGAGGACCCCTGTGTCCTTGGCCTTAATGCTGCACCCTGGCACCTGGCCTTCATGGAGCTGTCACCTGCCCCGGGTGATAGGGGCAGGGGCATCAAGGAGGCGGGGTGGTGCGGAGTGACTTTTTTTATGAACGGCGTGTGAGAGGCCTCGTTTTCCTAGTTAGAACCTGAGCCCTTGGTTCTCCGGGCAGTTCAGGGCCCTGCATCGGGCGGGACCGGACACCTGAGGCCGCTCGGCCCCTGCCTGGCCTGCTGGGAGGCAGGGAGCCCAGGTGGTCAGTGCCTGGGGTGTGAGACACAGCGCCAAGTCATCCAGCTCAGGCCCAGCACCCAGGGAGCACCTGGATGGGATGACAGCGGGTGGCAAGGACACGGCCTGGGGTTCAGTGTTCCCATCACAGGGTCACCAGCTCAGCCAAAGAGGAGAGAGCCAGCCAGGCTATAGAACGCAGCCCCTGCACAAAGCCAAGCAAAGGCATCCAAGGAAAGACAGACCAGCCACTTCCTCACGGCGAGCTTGTACAGGCAGACTTCAAGTGACTGGGCTGCTGTGAGGACAAACAGAGGCACATGCCAGAAACCCCAAAGTCCAGCCCAGGTATCCCCAATTGTGGTATCTCCAATCCCCCATGGCACCTGTCCCAGGATGGGAGCATTAGCAATGAGACCTGGTGCCTTCTAACTGTACCCATGGAGTAGTAATTGCATGAACTGCGACTTTCCCTTTTTGCCTCTGCTGCTGGGGAGCTTTGAGCCAAGCTGTGAGCTCATCTCTGGCTCCGTTTATCTAGACCTGCCTTCTCCCCATCTCTCCCTTCCTCTTTCACCTCTGCTTTCAAATCCATGCTCTGTGACATCTTTGTTGCACACCAAATCCTTTCTGGATGAGGTAACCCCGGGCCCCTTCCTCCAGGCTCCTCAGTCCCCACAGCCCTTTAGATGCCCCCGACGAGGACAATTCCGCCCTCTGGGCAGCACGTCGGCAGGTGCCGGAGACGCTCTCACCCCGAGCATGGGCTGGAATCTCTGGCCCCCACTCGGCACGGGGTCAGTGCCGCCTCGCCTCCCGCACGCCTGCTTCCTCCGTGCTCACTGTGCTCTGCAGGGCTGCGAGGGTGAGAGAAAAGGTGTGCGCAGAGGACGCGCCGCAGCAGGTGCTACGAGGTGGCTGTCGGTCACTTCTGTCACCACTCCTGCTGTGCTTCTCAGCTCATCTTCTGTGGGAGCCCGGCCCCAGGCTCCTGAGGGCAGCAGGCAGGAAACAAGCCGCGTTGTCCCCTCTCCTTGGACAATGCCCCTCCGATGGCACCTCAGGTCTCTGTCCTGGGGGCACGTTGGGGCTGCCAGGAGAGGCTGCTCAGAGGAAAGGCCTCAAAGGCAAGACCTGAAGGCTGAGTAGGGGAGAGCAGGTGGAGAGGGGCCAGGAGGAGAGGTCAGGCCAGGTGGGTGGACAGCCCTGCCGAGGCCACGGAGCCGAGAAGACCCTTTGAACCCAGCCTGTAGCCTGCGTTGATCAGTAGAGGCCTGCGTGAGCAGACGTGGGGAGGCAGGGCGCCCCTGTGCCTGGGGAAGAGGGGAATAAATCCCAGAGGCTCAGGTGTGCTGTGCTGAGATCAAGGCCTTCGGGGAGGCAATGGGGAGCCACAGAAGGTTATGGGGGAAGGCTCTCCGATGCTCACACGGAACACACAGTTCTGACTTATCATTTACTTGAACCCAACAACTCCTCTGTCAACTGGGCATGGCCATCCATCCGCCTGGTGTGGGGGATGTGCCTTCACCTCCTCCCACCCGGACAGCAGCAGAGTAAACTGAGGTATCTCAGGGAGGGTCGATGGAGACTCAGGTCAGTTTTTGAGGTTAAAATATACTTTGAAAAATGTGGCTGAGACAATATTTGAAAGAAAAACAACAAAAGAAGATTCTAGAAATGAGATCCCTGGCCTCGAGTCCACATTCGACACAATGGCTCTGGAGAGATGGGAGCCAGTGTCCCCGGCCTGGCACTGCTGCAGGCCCGGGGCACAGGACTGGGTGGGAGGGGGTCTCAGACCCTCAGTACAGGGCAGGAGTGGGCTCCGAGGGCCCAGCAGGTGGGAGCCAGGCACAGGCCCCTGGGCCTCCGTGAGGCGTAGGGACAAGGAGGGAGTGGCCACAGGAGCAGTGACAGAGGTGTGGCTGAGCCAGTGGTCTTGGCAGCCGTGCCAGGCTGGAAAAGGACCCCCCTGAGGACACCTGCCTGGAGAGATGGTGCCAAGAGCCTACACCCTGGCAGTGATGCTGTAGGCGTCAGGTGCCATTAGGGCCCTGAACTGACTCAGTTCACCCCATCGAGCCGGATCACACAAATTCAGCTATGGAGGAATAAAATCTATCCCCCTGCTGAGGCTCAGCCTTCTTTCCTCAAAGGACATTCCAGGGCAAAAGTGCTTCCTGACCCCAGAGGCCTGCTGGGTGGGGTGGGGGGTGAAGTCAGGTTCCGGCTGTCTCTGCCCAGGCAGGGGCCCAGCCCAGGGCGGGTGTCATGGGGACCAGGGGGCACTTACGGGTTCCCAGGTTTGACCTCTGCACCCCCTAATCCCTGCACTTGGGTTCTAGGGTCCGAATGCCCACGGGGCCAGTGGCTGGGTTATTTTTCTTTGGGGAAGAGAAGTAGCCAGGCCTGGAGTCATTTCCCGTGGCGCTGGGTCTCGGCTTTCCTCTCCTCCCGCCTTCGCCCCTCGGTCTGGGCTGGGAGGTGGCAGCAATCTAAGGTCAGGGCAACAGCTGGTCTGTCCCCGCAGGCTGGGTGACTGGGTGGTCCTGAGGATCCCCAGGGGGCTGGGGCCGGTTGGGCGGGTAGTGCGGGAGGCAGGGCCAGGCCTCCCCAGTCCATCCTCTGCACTCAGAGCCAGTGGCCGCCGGGGCCAGGCGGGTCGCAGGGGCGAGGGGAGGGCGCGGGCCGGGCTGCCTGTGCGCATGCGCCCCGCCGCCGGGTTCAGGGTCCCGCAGGCCCCGCCCGCCCGGGCAGCAGCCGCTTCCGGCCGGCGGGGAGACAATGCGCTGGCGGGCGGTGGCCCGGGGCCAGGCGCTCCATCCCCCAGCTACACAGGAAGAGAGCTCACCAGAGCAGCGTGTCCTGGGGTGAACCCGCTGCTCAGGCGCTGTGATTTAGGGCTCCGCATTCCCGGGGAGGCGCCTCCAGTTTGAGTCAAACTGGTTCCTTTCAGCGGTAAAATGGCCAGGGAGTGGGACCCTGCCTGGGGCTTGGGGGCCTGAATTGCAGTGGGGGCCCCAACTTTGCATCCTCTCCTGCAGCTCTTGCCCTTGGGCCTTGCTGGCAGTATGCTGAGCTCCTTCCTACCACGGGGCCTTGGCATGGGCGGTGACTGCTGCCAGCCGTGCTCTCTCCAGGTCCCTCACAGTTGCTTCGTCCAGGTCTCAGCTCCAGGGACTCCCACGGCCTGAGTCCCTCTCTGTCCGTGCATTAGGGTCCTTCCTGTCTGGTGTCTTGTTCAGGTGCTCTCTGCCCCTCTGCTGACACAGGCTCTGTCTTGTGCTGGGACCTCCCTGTCTTGGCCCCTGCCGTGTCCGGGGGACTGTGTAAGGTCTCCCTGGGCATGCCCACTCCGCCTCTCCTGCCCACAGTCCTCCTGGCTCTCTCCTGCACCCCCTTAGGGCTGAGCTCTTGTGGCCCCAGCCTGCCTGCGGCGTGCACCTCCCTCAGCCCACACCCAGTGCCCCGGTGCGCCTGTCTGCTCGTCTCCCTGGCCCTGGGAACACCCTGGAAAGGCAGGGCCACTGCTGGAGCCCACCTGTGACTGGTCCTCCACCCTCCTCTGAGTGTGGCCCATCGGCCCTTCCTCTGTGACCTCAGGGCCAGCCACCAGGCCCACGGACCAGGAGGGTGGCCCCACTGAGCCCTGCTGGGAGGAGCTGGCCCTCTGAGTCAGTGCAGGTAACAGAAGCCCACAGAGTCAAGCTGTCCCCGGGACTCAGGCAGCCGGGCTGGAGCTCCAAGCACCCCTCGCCCCGCTGCAGCAGGCCAAGGACCAGCCGCAGGCCTCCTTTTGGCCTGGGCATTGCCCCCGGGGAAAGTGTTATATTTTTGTGCTGATTTTGGTATCCCCCAAATCTCCTAGCACAAAACCTGGCACACAGTAGGTCCTCATGGAGATCCTTGTTGGCTGGCAGATTACTGAATGAGTGAGCTCTGGAAGCTTCCTTGACATACTGAGCTCTCCCCGCCTGCCCACCACTGCCCCACTTACCCTGGCTACTTGGGGGTGGGGTTGGCTTCAGGGTCTCTCGAGGGAGAGGGAGAGCTCCCCCAGGAAGAGTGTGGGTGCTACCCGGCCATAAAAGGATGAAGCACAGTGAGGTACAACTCCCCACCCCCCAGGGATAATAATAAAACACAGCAGGAAAAACAAGTGAGGATGTAGAGGGCAGAGCCCGCGTGCACTGCTGGTGGGAGTGGCCACTGTGGATGACAGTCTGGTGGCTCCACAAATGGCTAACCAGAGAGCCAGGGTCACCTGTGACCACAGTCCCACTCCCAGGCACATGCACAGCAATGTTCGCAGCAGCAGTACTCGCAGACGCCAACAGCAGCAACAGTGCAAATGCCCTGACCACCAGCAGATGAGTGGGTGATCAGCATGTGGCCCATGCACAGTCCTTGCCAGCCACCTCAGGGCTGGGTGTGACCTGCTAAGTCCCATTATGGGACCCTGGGCACCCAGCCATGGGAGGGTGGATAATTCAGGGGCCTGCAGACTCCCTCAGCCCCGTGGGGACCTTAGATCCAAATACTCATCATACTATTGCTCTTAGAGACATCCCCGCCTGGGCCTCAGTCTCCCCTGGGTAGGGAGAGCCAAGTGCCTCCCTGGTCCTATCGCGTCCTCCTGGAAGCCCCCCAGGCAGGCACCGCTACAGAGAGGCGAGGGACTTGTCGGGGTCACAAGGCAAGTCTGGCCCTGGAAGCCATGTCTGGGGGAATCCAGAACCGGAACTCCCCACTCTGTGTCCTGCGGCCTCCATTCCTCTGTCCCTCCCAGGAGTCTGGGCTCCAGCGCCAGGCGACGCACAGCCCTGTCCCGCCGCCACATCCTTTCCCTGCCGAACTGCGCCCTCTGGTGGGTCTTGTGGGAGTTGTCGGGGACGAGGAGGAGGAACTGGGACCTGGGCCAGAGACCAGGGGCTGGCTGGGGTGGAGAGCCATGTGGCTGAGTTCCGGGGGCAAAGACCTCTATTTCTTAGAAGGGGCCGGTGTCACTCCCCCAGAGTGCGTCTGGGACCTGGGACCATGAGGCCAGGCAGGGAGGCACATGCTCAGGCTCCATGCTCAGGGTTTTGTCATTAGGTGGAAATGGGGTTGGCTGGGGGCCCAGGAAGGAGCCTTTGGGGCCCTGGGGCACCAGGTGCCACCAGGCCTCACCCCAGAACTGCCCATGTGTCCTTGTCTCTTAGAGAGCCTGGCCATCTTTAGTAGGGGACACTGTGGACTTCCAGCCCTGGACAGGCCACCCTGCTGGCATGCAGGCTTGGGCAGCCCTCGGACCACAGGGGCTGGAGTGCCAGCCTCTCCCACCCTCGCCAGACCTCCAAGGTGCCCCCCGCCTGGCCCAGCTGCTGACCCCAAACCTGATCCTGACTCTACCCAATAAGGATAAAATGACCCCCTGCCCCTGCCCCAGAAAAGATGTCTCTGGAACCCAGGATGGAGCTGGGAGGGTGCCCTGAGGTCACCTAAAACACCACCCACCGCCCCATCACTTCCATGGAAAACTGGGGTCCAGGGACTATAATATGATGAGGACAAATCCAGGTTTCAAGCCGGATCCAGTGAGGGGAGAAGAAATGTTCCTTCTTTTTAGTCCTTAAAACATGACCACCACCTACAGCAACACTACCACTGTCACCACTAACATTATCACCACCATCACCATCATCACCATCACCATCACCACCACCACCACTACCATCACCACGATCACCATCACCATCACCACCACCACCATCACCATCACCATCACCATCACCATCACCACCACCATCACCACCATCACCATCACCATCACCATCACCATCACCACCATCACCATCACCATCACCATCACCACCACCACCATCACCATCACCACCATCACCATCACCATCACCATCACCACCACCACCATCACCACCATCACCACCATCACCGTCATCACCATCACCGCCACCATCACCACCATCACCATCACCACCATCACCACCACCACCATCACCATCACCGCCATCACCACCATCGCCACCACCACCACCATCGCCACCATCACCATTGCCACCATCACCATCGCCATCATCGCCACCACCACCATCATCATTGCCATCACCACCATCACCATCATCACCACCACCATCACTACTAACACCATCACCACTAGTATCACCACCACCACTACCACTACCACCACCACCATCACCTCCACCACCACCATGCCCACTACCACTACTACCAATGCCATGATTATCATCACCATCAATAGCAATAACAACACTTCTGAAAACGCCCTCTCAGTGGTCACACTGGGCAGCCCGGGTAGCCCTGGCCATGCAGTCACGCTGTGTCTGTCTCACACACACTTCAGGCACCATCTGGACTCTCCATGCCGGGGTGAGGAGCTGGCACACAGCCATCAGCCCAGGATCTTCCCAGAGGCTTCTCCTGGGAGACAGAGATGCCGTGCGGCGGGGTCCAGGCTGAGACGGGAGGGCAAACGGGTGTGGTGCAAGGGAAGGAGCATCTAAGGCTGCCTGAGACAACCAGGAGGGCTCCTTGGAGGGGGTGCCAGCCACCTGAGCGGGCAGGAGTCTGAAGAGTGTCCTGGAGGAGGCTCAGGGGAGGGTGTTCTGGGAGATGTGACAGGTGACTGGGGATGGTCTGTGTGACTGGGCGGGGTGGGGGGCCAGGGCTCAGGGCAGGTGGTGTGATGAGGGTTTTGTGCTCCTGGAGTCCCATTTCTCAGACCAAAGTACTGAAGCTTCTGAGAGGAAGTCACTCACCCAGTACTGGTGTAAAGCCAATGCCCGTGGGCTCGTGCCCAGCCAAGTGGGCCTTGTCCTCACTCACCTCCGTGCTGCCCTTCCGCCAGGAATATCGTCTCTTGGACTGCCTGGTTCATCCTTCAGAGCTCAGCAACAGCTGCCCTCCTCCAGGAAGCCTTCCCTGAACACCTGCGCCTGGTGTATGCCTCCTCAGGGCTCCCACAGCCATGGGCTCTTGTCTGTCTTTGTGGCATTTCCCCTCGAGGGCAGAGCCACCTCTGACTTCCCCCTGGACCCTTGGGCCCTGGCCAGCATGGCCTGCCCATCACACACAGCTGTGCCACCCCTTCGTCCTCCTGCCATCAGTGCCAGCGAATGAGCCCCCCGCCCTGGCCCTCTGGCCCAAATGAGTGAGGACTGTGCTCGGACAGGCTGGAAGATTGCCCACACTCTCCCTGCTGGGATGTCCCCATCTGGCCTCCTCCATGCCTGTGCTGTGGGTCCCATTGGGAACGGTAGATGCCTCAGAGTCTCATAAAGTCTGGGCCTATTTCTCTGGGCTAATCAACGTTCCACCAGAAACAGCCCTTCCCTGGCCGGAGAAAGATGCATGTGCCGGAAGGATCGTGTGCAGTGATGTATTCTTTTAAATAACTTAGCAGCCTGCAATGCCCTACGACAGCAACACAAGCTGTCCCCAGGTGCAGGATTTAAGATCCAATGTATTAATAATCCAATTCCAGCCCATCCCGTGGCCCCTGCGGGCTTCCAGTCCAGCCCGCACCCGTGTTAGTCTCCCGGGTCGGGGTCCAGCTCCTCCAGCGTGGCCGGCGAGGCACCACCTTTCAGACGCGTAACCGGCCAGGAGGTTGGTTCCATGTGTACGTCAGAGCGTGTTGGTCTGCGTCATGCTGATTCCCAGCCCCCACATCTTCCCCGTGTCGTGTCTGGTTTCTGAGGAGAATGTTACCAGAGCCCCAGCCCCTCCCGTGAAGGGCCCTTGTGCACCCGTGTGGGCACGGGGCAGGGAGGTGCAGGCGCTCCTGCAATGCGCTCAGTGTGCTGAAAGGAGGGGTGTTCAGGAGCCGCAGCTCTCCACGGTCTCGGGGGCCAGGGCACAGGGTATGCTGGCAGGACCCATTTCTCCGCAGCTGGGCCCTGTCCTAAGCCTGGCCTGGGCTGTCCCACCGCCCGCTCCCCTGGGGCATCTCATCTGCAGAATACACCCCGTGCCTCCCCAGGGACCCTGACTGCCCACCTGGAGGAGGGTGATGCTGGCTCTCAGTGAGTTACGGGTCAACTGTGTGGGCACAGGACTCACCTCTGAGCTGGGACTGTCCTTGGGAAGCTGGATTAACTGCCTGAAATGCAACCGCGTCTGCGGTCATAATCCTATTGGCCAGTTGATCCCCTGAAAGTCACGGGGTGTTTGTTCTTTGTCTTGGCACCGAGAGCCACAGCACCAGGGCTGACCACTGACCGTGGTGGTGCCTGGGACCCTGCATGCCCAGGACTCAGGAACAGTGAAGTGTCGCTTGTCTGTTCTGAGCCCCTTGCCCAAGGCTGCCAGGGTCACACGTGGCCAAGCAGGGATCCCAGTCCCCACAGCCTCTGAGATCTTACAGCAGGGGGTCCCCTGGGAGCCAGCAGATCCAGCATCAGACACACGGCTTGGGGTCCCCCGCCCGGCCCACCAGCCCCCTCGCCTGCACGCATCCCACTGAGCAGGGCCCCGGGGATGGGCACGCAGGCCTGGAGCCCCTCTCCCTGGGGGCTCCCCATCTCTGCCTGCGTGCACACAGGCTGCGCCCAGAGGCTGCGTCCAGGGTGTCAGGGCAGGCTCTGACTCAGTCTGCAAAATGCCCAAGGCCGTGGGCGACGGGTCAGACTGTGAGTTGTGTTTGAACCTGCGGCCTCTGTGTAGGCCCGTGGGACTCTGCGGGCCGTTCTTCTCCCCGTCACTCACAGAGAGGACCATGGTAGGAATCGACTCTAAAGAGAGGTGATAGGGCTGTTGGTTGTCCTGTGAAACCTACCGTCCTCTTCTCTGGGAACAGAGCACAAGCCGGTCCTGGCCAGCGGCTCAGCCCACGGCCGTGCACCCTGCCTCCCCACGCCAGGCGTGGCCGAGACTGAGTGAGCACTGACGGAACGTGGGCAGGGGCCCTGCAAATGCTGCCTCACTTGCTTGAAAGGAAACTGCTTATTTGGACTTTTCTGCTTCCTGGTAGCAGGTGCTCGGCTGTGCCTGTGACCCAGCTTGAGCCTGGCGACCAGGCCATGTCCTCGGGTGTCCAAGTAACAGGATGGACAGGGCTGGGTCTTCCACACTAACGCATCCAAACCTCATAGCTTAGACCAGTGGGCCAATTCTGGCCCCCAGGGGACATTTGGCAATACCTGGAGACAATTTTTTGGTCACGCCTGGGGGGTGTGCTACAAGCACCTAGTGGGCAGAGGCCAGGGATGCCGGGGATTATTCTATAGGGCACAGGACCGCCACAGAGAACGGTCCAGCCCTGAACATCCACGGTGTCGCTATGGAGAATCACCGGCTAGACAGGTGGCCCCGTGCACAGAGCTGGGCCCTTGCCCAGAAGGACAAAGTCCAAGGTCATGGCCTGGCTTTTGGTGCCCTTCACGGCCTAACCCAGCCTCATCGTGGGACACCGGTCACTCCAGCCTCACAGCCTGGATTGGCCATTGGGCTGTGGCGTTTGTGGACGGTGGGCTTGAATCAGGTGAGTCTAGAATGCTGAAATCCAGCCTGGGGCGTCCATCTCTTCTCCCCGCAAGGGAGCCCAGCGGGAAGTCGCAGGCCTTTCATTTGTGGTGGGCTGCGCTGGGCAGGGGCCTCTTCCACCCTGAAGCTCAAACCTGGATCTTCCGGCAGTAGCTGCCGCCAGGGTGGAGGGCAGCGTCAAGGTTACCCTTTGCTCACCAGCAAACTCGGCCCAGCCGGGGTCCTGGGAGCTGCTCCACCAGAGCAGTGCCAGTCACCACGGGCGAGGGGCGACTGAGTGTTGCAGGGGCGGAGAGGGCTGGAGCATCCCCACCACACCCAGTTCCTTGGCTCCTTTACCCATGAAGGGGTCTCGGACACACAGGGCCAGGCCTTACCTGGACCCCGGACCCTGGGCTGCAGAGAGGGGAGCTCGTGCCCAGGTCCAGCCCCACTCAGCACACCTGGCCCTCGTGCCACCTCCTTTCTCGGCCCACCACCAGGCTTGGACGTGGCCAGCGGTCACGGTCAGTGTGCAGCTGGACTTTCTGCTGTGGCCTGACCTTGGTTCTCTGGGTCCTAGAGGCGACTTTTGTTAGAAACACAGAGTATTTGGTTTAAAGACAAAACATGCAGCGTGTTTGTCCACACGGCAGCCATGAGCCTCCCAGCAAATGCCGCCTCTCCTGGGCTCACGGACCTCTCAGAGGTCAGAAGCCACAGGGCAGCCTGGCACACTTTATTTTTGGTGAACCGAGGCCGGCTCCAGGCGCTCACTCCTCTCTGTTCTCTGGGCTCCTGGACGCCCCATTAACAGTCTGCCCTGGAACCTCGCCAGGCTCCTGGACGTGCCCTTTGGGGGTCCTCATCCTCCCCCAGGACCGCCAGAGCTCTGCCTCCTTCTGCAGGCAGGGGCTCCCCACGGGCTGTCCTGGGCTTGGGCCATCCTGGGCTTCTGCCTCCCATGGCCCTTCCCCAGAGCGTGCTCGGCCCCTCCCCACGCAGGCCCTGCCTCCCTTGACAGGGGCCGGGAACCCACAGGGGCTCGGGGACGTGGGACATAGACTCAGAACCTTCAACCATTTATAATAATATGTCAGCCCCAAACTATCATTTGCCAGCTGTACTGGACTCCAGAGCCACCTGGGCATTGACCAAACATTCAGATTCCCAGGCCCCTACCCTGGGACACTTTGGAGAGGTAGGTGTAGGATAATCCTAGGAGTTGGCTGGTCAGGAAAGCTCACCTCTGGTGCCCCTCTCTCCCTCTAAATCTTCAATAGCTCCCCAGTGCCCACAAAATAAAGCCCACACTCCTCAGCCTGGCGTTCGGGCTCTGTGTGCGAGCCCCTGCCTCTTTCCTATCATCTTTTATTCTGCTGCACGATTCCCCCACCCCCTGCTGGGAGCCATTGCTCACACCGTCTCATCATTTGATTTCTGTTCCCCTGCCTGCACACGTCCAAACCCTCCTACGTTCATTTTGTATTGCTGTGTAGATTACTACAAACCTAGCGGCTTAAAACCACACCTGTTTATTCTGTCACAGTGCTGTGCATCAGAATTGCAGCTGGTGCAGCTGGCCCCTCTGCTCAGGGTCTCGGGCAGGGCCAGGGGCTCACCTGGAGGTTCAGAGGAAGAATCCTCTGCCAGGCTCGCTGGGGTTGTGGGTAGAATAAGTTCCTGGTGGCTGTAGGACTGCAGTGTCCATTTCCTGGCCGGCTGGCAGCCAGGGGCCACTCTCAGCTCCCAGAGGCCTCGGCTTGGGGACCCTCCATCTTCACAGCTGGCAATGGCAGGTCGAATCCTTCTCATGCTGCAGAGCTCTCTGACGGCCCCTGTGGCCACAAGCCAGAAAAACTGCTTTGAAAGGGCCAGTGTGACCAGATCAGGCTCACAGGAAAAGTCTCTTTTTGATGAACTCAAAGTCAACAGATTGGCAACCTTAACTATGTCTTTTGCCACGGAGCATAACACAGTTGTGGGCATGACATCTCATCATACGGTCTCGGGGACTGGGCGGGACATCTGGGGGCTGCTTAGGGTTCTGCCCACAACACCTCCATGCCCTCGCAGGCCCACTCGCAGACCTCGCTCCCCTGGGTCTGCCCAGTGGCAGCAGCACCCTCCTGCGGTCTCCTTCCTCCCACCACACTCACCATTGGACCCGGAGCTCCCGGCAGCAGGAGGTGGGTGCTTTGCCATGTACCCCCCACTCCATAAGGCATGGGGCCTCCCTCCCAGGAAGCTGAGACATGTGGTGGGAAGAGCCCAAGCTCTGGGGCTGAAAGATGTGGGTTCAAATCCCAGCTCCATGTGTGACTTCGGCCAAGTCCTTCCTCCTCTACCTTAGTTTCCCCATCTGCATAATGAGTTCAGCAGTACCATTTCCCAAGACTGGGCGGGGTCCAGTAAATGAGCATCCTGTCCTTATCTAGAGGGGCCAACACACACGCTCAGTGTGACCCGAGCAGGAGTTGCTGGGTTCAGGACATTTCTGTCAGTCTCACCAGTCAAAAGATTCAAGAACCAGATGGGGGCAGGGCAGGAAGAATGTGGTGTCGGGGGTCAATGCTGGAGACGGTGGATCAGGCTCAAACTCAAGGTTCAAAAAAGTCAAAGTCAGGTCCTTGCTCTCTCCAGCTTGTAACACTGCAGGTCATGTGTGCCAGTTGCTTCCTGGAAAACCATCCATCCATTCATTCAACAATTACTTAATTGAGCACTTACTATATGCCAGTTTCTCTCTTATGTCTTGGGGTTAGAGCAGTAACCAAAGCAGACATTACAATGGCCGCCATGGAGCTTATATACTGCTGAGAGACAAACAGAAAACAAAGGACATATTGTCCTTTGTGTTTTCAAGGGATCAGTGAGTGTGTTTGTGGGGAGGAATGTGGGGCTTCTCTGATGTGGACATTTAAGCTGTGGCCACACAGAACCAGGCTGAAGAGCAGTGTGTTAGAAGGGGCAGCCTGTGCAAAGGCCCTGGGGCAGGAATTAGCTTGGTGTGTTCCAGTAACAGAAGGAATGGCCCAAGGATGGACAAGAGAGAAGGCAGGGGTCAGAAGATGCCAGGCTAAAGGCCAGATAAGCACTTTGATTTTATTCAGAGAGCAATGGGGAGCCACAGAAGGTTTAAGCAGGAGAAGTGGCCTGACCTGGCTTGTCTTTACTGAAGACTCCTCTGGCTGCTGGCGGGAGGCTGCACTGCAGGGGTCAAGAAAGGAAGCAGGAGGAACAGCTGGTGCTTATTTCATCTTCTGGTAGAGGCAGCGGTGGCTCAGACTGGGGGGTAGCAGTGGTGGCAGGGTGGGAGTAGGGTAAGAGCAGGATCTGTTTTGGAATGGAGGCCAAAGGACTGTGAAGGGATCAGCCGGGGAAGTGAAAAGGAAGAGGAATTGAGGACAACTCGCATTCCAGCTTGGGAAACCGGGCTGAGGCTTTGGAGTGAGCGAATTAAAGTTCCAGCCCTGGTCGACAGTGACACAAGCACACCCTGGGGGAGCACACTAGAAGGTTCTGTTACCCAGAGCCACATGCAGGCATGGGAGACAGGCTCAGGTCCCAGATCTTTGTCTTGCAAGTGAGACCCTGTCTCTAAAGAGAGAGAGAGAGAGAGAGACCTGAATCGCTGCTGCCCAGAGGAGAGGAGAGTGGCTCCAGGTTGCCGGGAGCCAGTGGGTCCACGTGGGCCTGCCTGAAGAGGGTGTGGTGGGGCCCCTGCCCCACGCCTCAGGAAAGCTGGACAGAGGCCACCAACGCCTTCCTCCACGCAACTAGAGACAGGCACCGCTTAGGACCCCCCCCCCCACAGTCAGCTCCCCTCAGCTGTCTCTCAGAACCCTGAGGCCGGTGGAGGGAGGCTGGTCTCGCAGTGGGATCAGACACTGGCTTGGCCACACCCTAGCTCTGCCCAGACAGGCCCGCAGGATCCAGACACGGAACCTGCACTGATTTAGTGCCCCAGTGTGCTGGGCACTGCTTACTCATTTTTAGGTTAACTCATTTTTGGTTACTTGTTTCTGGGTTAACTCATTCCTGTGACAGAAGAACCCCACGGGGTGTGGGTCCTGCTGTGACTGTGATTGTTATCCCCAGGGTGGAGAGGTTGAGAGCTTGGCCCGAGGTCACACAGGTAAGCAGCGCTGAGCCCACTGACCCTGGAGGCCGCCGGGCACGGGCGGCTTCCGTCCTGACCGGGAGCCGGGGCGCCCACTCCCAGCAGAAGCGTCGGCTCCGCCGCCCCCCACTCAGTCGCCCCCACCCACAGCGGATGAAGGACCCCTGGGCCAGACAGTGGCCACCATCCTGTTCAAGATGATGAGAGCTGCAATCCCACGTGGCCAGTAGGGGTGGGGACCTACCTGTGGTCACACCGTCCTCAGAGGCCCGGAGCCAGCCCTGGGAGCCCTGGCTGGGCAGCGACTCAGGCACAGCGCCACTGCCGCGTGTGCGCGCGTGGGCACGGGCGCGCGCTCTTGCCGCTCCGGGTTTCCCCGAGCCTCGCAGCTACCCAAGGAGCCTTCGAGGCGCCGGCGAGCGACCGGCCCGTGGGAGCGACTGGCCGGAGGTCCCGCGAGAAGCCGTGGAGCCGGCCAGGTCAACCCTTCTCCCCGCTGCCGGCAGGGGGCGGCGCTGCGCCGCGGTCCCTCCGCGTTCCGGGCGCGGCTCCGCGCCCCGCGCTCCCGGGGGACCCGAGGCTCAGAGAGGCTGGCCGAGCCGGTGCACGAACCCAGGCGTCCCGCCCGCCAGCCGTCACGCCCTCCTGTCCCGGCCGCAGCCCGCCTGCCGGGCCCGGAGGCCGGGATGGGCGAGCCCGAGCCGAGCCGGGAGGAGGCCGCCAGCGCTGCCTGGGGTGTTCTGGCCCCGCTACAGCCCGACGGCCCCGATGCTGCGCCCCACTGACGCGCGCCAGGGCCGAGGCTGGTGGCGGGCGGCGCGCTGGCCCCTGGACCCCGTGCTGGGGCGGGGGCACTGCCCGCTCGTAGCCCCAGGCTCGGCGTGGCCCAGGCGCCCATGACCCTCGGCCCGGCGCAGCCGCGTTCGACGTCCCATCGCATCGCCGCGGGGTGGCAGCATTCGCCTGTGAGCCCGAGCTCCTCCCGCGGCTCCCAGCCCCCGCCGCAGCCCGCTTGGCTCTCGCCACCAGCTGCCAGGGCCCGGCCAGACCCTGCTGTCCCCTGGTCAGCTTCCTGGCGGTGAAATGGGATGACTACCTCGGACTGGGGTTCTGGGGCTCAGGGGCACTCCGGGGCTGCGCTGCTACTGTCATTTCATTCTTTCTGTGCCTCAGTTCCCCTGTCTGTACCGATCTCCAACGTCCCTTTTATCTGGGATCCCTCCCGTCGGCCCACTAGCCACAGCTGCACCGCCCCACCTCTGATCCGGGGCCAAGCAACGGCCCGCGCCTAGGTCGTGGCAAAGGTTCAGGGGATTTGGAGGGATTAAGAGGAGATGGGGCCTGGGGGTCGGGCGGGACTGCCAGTGGCGGGGGAGGCAGGCTCTGAGCTGGACGTTCCCGCCACAGCTTGGCTAGGTGGACCCAGGGCAGCTGGAAGCAGCCCCACCCCCTCACACAGGTCACCCCCACTCCAGCGGGTCTGGCCCCGGCTGGTCCTCCGGGTCTAAGCTCTGCCCAGCCCCACCCACTAGCCCCTGAGTGGCACAGCTCAAAGGCATCCAGGACTAAGAATGCACAGAACAGGTGGGCAGCCTGGTCTGGACAGCGATCTGGCGCCTGTCACCGTCCTGCCCCCTGGGGACAGACTAGGCTTGGCACAGCAGGGTCTGCTGGGCCCTGGCGCCCACTCTTCCGGGCCTGAACCAGGCCCAAGTGGCTGTGGATGTGAGAGGCACGAGGCCAGTCTGACTTCTGCTCTGGTCGCGGCACAGGAACACTGAGCTGGGCGCTGCAGAGGGGGCCACGCAAACCATGGGTGGGGGCAGGGAATCCTGGGGGACAGGAGCCTACCCCCAGTGTCAGGGAGGCCCCCTCAATATCCTGCTATGCACGGTGCCCGCCACCATAGTGCTTGGCAAACGGCTTCTGCAGGAGGTCATTCCTGCCATCCCCCTGCATCTGGCAAGACTAGTCCGTCTCTCCCTGCATCTTCTATGTCCCTAAGCTGGGTTAGCGCTGCTGGCAACAGCGCTGGGTGCTGAGGGTCAGGGTGGGATCTGCCATGGAGGTTTGCTGGAGTGAGGTTAAGGGTATGGACCCCATGTGGACAATTTCTGGAGGAAAGGGAAATGCGCTCAGAAAGGTGATGGGGGAGGGTGGTCTCTGCCCCCACCAGAAACTGGAAGCCAAGTGGCCACCAGGACTCCAACCATCATTTCTCGCCCTCACCCCCACCCGTGCTCCTACTCCCACCCCGCGGGCGCAGAGGAGTGCAGGTGTCTCTTCCGAGCCGCACCCTCCCCCGCGCCCCCCCTCAACCCTCTCCCACCTACCCCCCCCCCACTCCGCCCAGTCCCTGGAGGGCAATCGGAAGGGAGCTGGCCTGGAGAGGGGGGCCCGGGGGTAGATGCGTTTGTGTGTCACGGGGGAGGGAGGAGAAAAGGGAGAGAGAGCCAGGGAGCGAGGGAGAGAGAGCGCGCAGCGAGCGAGGAGGGCGGGCGGGAGGCGGATCCTCCTACCTGGGGCGCGCTCGCTCGCTCGCGGCTCTCTCGTCCGGGCCGCGAGTCACCTGGGGAGGCCGACAAGTGCGGACACATTGGCCGCCGCTGCGCTCGGCGAGGCGCGCACGGCCCCAGGCAGCTGCGCCCAGTGCAGGTAGCACCCGCCCGCCAGCCGCGCCCGGGCCCCAGCCCGCGCTATCAGGGCCCCGCCGTAGCTCAGCCGGGCTCTGAGGTCGCGCCCCCCGGCCCGGGTCACTTTCCCAGGCGCACGCGGCGGCCGCGGCAGCGCCCCGGACTCACCATGGTGGCAGCGCGCGCCGAGTGCCCGCGCGTCGCCGGCCGCCCGAGCCGCAGCGCCGGCTGAGCGCGGTCTACGCGCAGCCCCCAGGCCCCTGCCCGGCCCCCGCCGGGCCCGCGCGTCCCCTCCGGCCGCCGCTGTCTATGGCGCAGCCCCCCTCCCTGGATCATGCACAGAAACTTTCGCAAGTGGATTTTCTACGTGTTTCTCTGCTTTGGCGTCCTCTACGTGAAGCTCGGGTGAGTATCCCGGTGGGCGGGGGCGGCAGCCCCGGGCCAAGACGGCCGGGAGGAGCTGCCTCCAAGGGGTCCCCATGGGGACATGGGGACCAGAGAGGGGCACGGCGGCTCTTGGGGCTCCGGGGCTGGCCTACCTATCAGACCCTCGCCCCAGCCCCGCAGAGACGCAGTCGAATGCCCTGGGTGGTGGATGCCCCGAGGGGCGCCGAGCCCAGGGCAGGAGGAGGGAGAGCGGGGCGCACAGGCGGCCGCGGCCGGGCTCGCGGGTAGCGGCGAGCGTGCCCGGCGCGTACTTTCACCTGTTTGGGCTCCAGGCCCCGGGGGTGGGACGCGCCTTCCCTCCCCCGGGCTGCGCTGGGCGCTGAGCCCGGGCCGAGTGCTCGCCGCCCAGAGGGTGCGCCAGGGTGGGGGGCGGGGGGCGTCGGGCTGCTGGGGAGACCCGGGAGGGCGGGGGGCGCGCACCCGGCCGCGAGCGCGCAGGCCGAGGCACCCGCGCGGCCCTTCGTCTCTATCCATCACCCGGACGTGTTGAAATTGCCTTGACAACTCGTCCGGCTGGCTCGGGATGGGCTGCGGGGCCGGCCCGGCCGCCCCGGGCTCGGTCCGGGGCCCGCGCCCCCGCCCGCCCCGGGCCCTGGGCCGGGCCCCCTCTCGCCGCGCTCCCCCTCGCGCGGCCGGGCGGGCGGGCGGGCGCCCGGCGGGCCGCGCTAGCTGCTCGCTGTGGTAGCTGCTCCGAGTCGTATTTCCACATTCCTGAACCCAGCCGAGTCCTTACCTGTTGAGCCGCGATCTCCTTTAGACAGAATCTGTCTCGGCCTCTCTCGAAGTGGGGGTGGAGGGGCGGCGTGACCGAGAGGGGGTGCGGTGCTCCTCGCCGGGGGCGCCCACCGCCTGGCGCCGGCCCCGCGCCCCTCGCACCTGCGGCACTCGAGCCCGCTGCACCCTGCGCGCCTACTGTGCGCCACTGGCCGCCGCCAAGGCGGGGAAAGGACCGCGGGAGGGGCGGGTCATGGTATGGCTGGCGGGAGATGCAGCTTCACCGGCGGAGAGGTGGAAGCACGACCGGAAAATGATTTCGTCCATCGCCCTCCTCCGCCCCTATCCACTTTGACATTGTACAGGTGGGGAAAGTGAGGCCCAGAGCCGGCAGGGACCAGAGCCCGCAGCGCCTGAGGCGGTCGGTGGCTTTTGAGGCAGGGCTGGAAGGCCCCGTCCTAGCCTCAGCTGTGCAGGCCTGAGCGGGTGTGTCTGCGGCTGCTGGTGGCCCTGTTTATTGTAGGTCTGTGGGCAGACTGTGTCCCTGGGTGTTTGTCTATGAGGGGTGCCCGGCATTGAGCCTGCTGAAGTGGGGGTTGGGTGGTAGCCGCTGTCCTCCAGGCTCTTCAGCAGCCCTGCAGAGACTCCCCGCTGGACCCCAGAGGTGATCACCAGCCCTAAAGGAGGCTGTGTGCCTGCTGCCCGCTTCTCAGCACCCAGGCCTTCCCCTCCGGCAAACCTAGTTAGGTGCTTGTACTCTCCCGGCTTTAAGGATGAGGAAACAACACAGGAGGCTAACTAAGTCACTGTCTGTGGGAACAGCGGCAGCAGTGGGACTGGAGTCAGCTCTGACCTCCACCACTGACCACTCCTCCCAGCATCAGTTCCTCAGCAGGAGTTGTCACAAAGCAGCCCCTTCTCCCACAAGTTCATGGGAAGAGCTTTCTGAACCCCACCTCCACACCGCAGGCAGCAGAAGGAGCGGAAGTCCACCCCAGCCTGGGCTCCCGGGGCTGATTCCAGGGCTTGGAGGTCCGTGTGACCTTCCTCAGTCTCCTGTTCCCTTCTGTAAATGGGACTGCAGCTCTGGCCATTCTGAGCAGGAGGGTGGCCAGTATCTGAGAGGACAGAGCAGGTGAGCAAGATCAACTGGGTCTCCCTCTGGTCCAGCCTGAGTGCCAGGCACCTGGGTCAGCCACTCTCTGGGAGTGGCCAAGAAAGCTAGGTGGTGACTAACCCAGGAACCCTGCAGGGGGAGACTCCTCCTCCTGGTGTGCCCCCTAAAACACATACTCCCCCTATTCCTGGGTTTCCAAACTGTGGTCTCCAAACACCCTGTGGATTGACAGCCAGGAAAGCTGGAGCTGCACCCTGGGATCTGCCACGGGGAGTGGGGGGCCCGGCCAGCCCCCACCTCCAGAGGCTCAGCCCCTACCAGCCCACATTGGAGAGGAGGGCCCTGCTTTCTTTGCAAAGCCATTTTGGCTGCAAAAGGTGGGCAGGAGGGGGGCACCTGGGCCCCAGATGTGTCCTAAGGAGTTAAATGACCCGGGAGCCTGGTAGATCAAGGTTTAGGAATCTGAGACCAACATCCACCTTGGACATCAGTCCTTCTGTCACTCCTACCCTATGGCCTTTTGTGAGATCTTTAACCTCTCAGCCTCCCTTCCTTCCTCTGAAAAACTGAGACGACAGCACCTCCCTCACTGCCCTGTGAGGGTTAGTCCTGGGGGCCTTTGCCCTGAGGGGGTGGAGGTGTGGGTCCTAATAAACACCTATGAACACCAGTAACGCCTTTCTTAGTGTTAATGACCAAGATATCACCCAGGCCAGCACCCTCAGGACGACTCCAGATAGTATATTCCAGGGCCTCTAAATCCCAGGAGTTGGAATTTTAGGGTCATAAAGTTCCAACCAAAAATCAGAGATTGTGTGTACCGGCATTGTAGTCTATGATCACAGCGCCCTGAACCCACACCTGCAGGCTGCATGTTTTTGAATGTACACAGGGAAGCCTCCCTCACCCCCGACCTCTGCTCAAGCAGCCATCACACACATGCACCCCCAAGCCTGGTGCATCTCACATGTACAGCCCCTGGGGGGCTCCCACACAAGCAGGAACTACTCAGCCCTTCCAAGCCCCTAGGGGCTGGGGCCCCAAGAACAGAAGTGCTTTGGATTTTGAGCAATTTGAAAACCTAAAGGCTTTGGGAAGTCGTAGCTCCTTTTTGAATGGAGCAGCCTTCAGCTCCAGCCCTGGAGGAGGCCAAAGGAGGACTTGGAGGAGCCAGTCTGGAGTCTGAGGACCCTCTGCCCACTGGAACTAGAGTCACCGAAGTTCCAGGACCAGCCCTGCTCCAGGCCTGACCCTGCCTTTGGGGCAAGAAGCAGAGAGGCCCAAGAGCCCCGGACTAGGAGGCATGAAGGTGAGGGAGGCAGTTCCTTCCCACTGGGTGCTGGGAATGGGCCCCGTGCCAGGTCTAGGAGCCAGAAAATGCATTTCCTCAGGACCACGGGCCACGCTGAACAGACTTCCCTTTTCTTGCTGTCTCCCCTGCTTTGTGCCTTTGCCCCAGCTGACGGGATTAACACTGCCTCTAGAGGGACATTCATATGAAGCCAGGCTTGGCACACAGTAGGAGGTGGGACCCTGAACCTGTGTTTCTGGGATTAAAAAATAAAAATTTACTCGAAGCAGGAGGATTGTTTAGAAAAGTGTGTCCTTGTGTGTCCTCCCCACACCCATCCCAACCAGCCCCTCAAAGGAGAGCAAAAGAAGGGGGCCAGGGAAACCAGAGCTGGGGTCCTCTGTGTGAGGACAGCAACACCTGCTGCTGGTGCCTTTCCAAAGAGGCGCGCAGGCAGGGTGCTGCAGAGACACCAGGCTACAGCACCCGCGCGGGGCCAGAGCTGGTCGGCTGCGTGCGGCACAGTGAGTGTCTGCGACCCATAGCCAGCCTCACCCAAACCCAGGGGCGCACACAGGCAGCGGCATCACACACAGTGCATCTGTGCACACACACCTGCGCCCTCACAGACCGGCTCTGTCCCGCAGGCACACACAGGCACATGCAGGCACATGCACGCACACAGGAGCACACGTTGCTGAGCACAGCCCCTAAGAGGCGCACACGCCTCCGCGCAGTTACCGCGCGGTGCCTCCCCCTAGGTGCACCCTCCAGAGCCAGGCCAGAGCTGTGTGGCTCCCTGAAGGTGGGGGTGGCGATGTCCCGACCAAGGCAGCTTGGGCAAGCCCTGGAGGCGGCTCCCACCGCACGCTCCCCGGTCAGCCTCCCCTTTAAAAAAAACCCGCCCGGGGGAGGAGGCGGATGTAGGGGCGGCCCGTCCAATGGCAGCTGCGCGCCTGGGGAGACTTGGAGACCAGAGCCAGAGCGAGCGACAGAGCCGACAGAGCGAGTTCGCACCGACAGACGGACGGAGGGCCAGACGGCCGCTAAGGCGCGCCCGCTGTCCCTGGACGGGTCCCCTCCCGGCACTCCAGCCCCCAGCTCCCGCCGCCGCCCCAGACCCAGCGCGATGCGCTTCTCAGGCGGCGGGGCACGGGTGACTACTGCGCCCGGGCCCGCGAGCCCCGTCCCCTAGCGCCCAGCGTCGTCGCCCTGCATCAGGGAGCGCCGCGGGGACCCCGGCCTCAGCTGGCTCCGGCGCCCTGCCCGCGAGGCCTGTCCAGCCCCGCCAGGCGCGCTGGCCCACCATGCTCCTGCTGTCGCCGCGCAGCGCGCTCCTCTCCGTCTATTGCCCGCAGATCTTTCTCCTCCTGTCCAGCGGCAGCTACCTGTGAGTGCCGCGGGCGGCGCGCGCGGTGGGCGGGTGGGGCCCAGACCAGGGAGCCTGGCGGGCAGGGAACGCGGCAGCGAGGCCCCTGGGCGTGGCGCCCGCTGTCCGGCGCGCACTGAGCTGGGGGACTTTAGGTCGCCTCGCTGGCTTAATCAGCCAAGGTGGAGCACCTGGGGGACAGCTGCAGCAGTGAGAAATCCCGGTTTTGGGATCAGAGTGAGTGGGCTAAGAGCGGCCCTAGTGCCCCGCGCAAACCAGGCTGTGCGCACGGAGCCTGAGGGCTGGAGGGCTTTCCGGAGACGCGGAGATTCCCTGCGCATCACAGCTGAGTCCTAGACCAGCGGGGAACTCCCTCCCCATATTAACCCATGTGGCACGAATGGCAATACCACACTCGAGAGAGCCGCACGCACACACCCGCGCAAACACTGGCACACACGTGCATGCTGCGCTCCACCAGACAGTGCCCAGGCTGAGCCCCGAAGTCGCTGCAGCTTCTCGCGCCCTCCTGCCGTGCTGCGCGGCCTGATCCAAGCCCCGCCGACTCCACACCTGGGGGCGAGGAGGGCGCGCGTTGCGTGGGGGCGGCCGCGCTTCGCCCAGGTGTCCAGGCCGAGGGAGCACGCGCAGCTTGTGCGCGCGTGTGCGAAGGGCCGGGCAGCGCCCACCGGGCTTGAAGAAGCTCCGGGCAGGGCCCAGTCCGGCCCAGCGAGCAGAGGGGGCGCGTCCGCGCAGCGGTGGCTTCGCCCGATTCCTAATGGGACGCATATGCTCTGGCTTCTAACTTAAAAGAAGTTTGATTTATGGAACCGCCGTTTGGGGGAATTTAAGCTGGATGCTACTGATTAAACCTCAGAGCCAGCTCTCCCTCCCTCTCTCCTCCCCTCCCCCTCCCCCTCCTTTACACGCGGGCCACGTCCGGGGTCGTCTAACGCGGCCAGAGGGGGCAGCCGCTGCCTTCCAGCTCCCTGCGCCACCCCCTCTCCTCATGCGGTCGCAGTCCTAATAAATCGCCGCGCCCCCACCCCCATTTAATAAAGACGCAGCCAATTTCTCCTCCAGCTCCTAGGAAATTACTATCCTACCAGTTTTCCTTCTATAAATAGTCGCGCATCTTGAAACAAAAGTTCGCAACCGCAGCCAGATGCTGCGAGGCCCGCGGTTTCCCGGGCTGTGGGACATAATTACAAGGTCCGGGCCCAGAGAGCGCTCCAGGCCCGGCGGGCAGCCCTGGCTGGGGAGGCATCGCCTTGGGGGTGGGGGGGCGGCTAGCAAGGCGCATGCCTGGTGGGGACCGCCTGATCCGCGGGGACGCATGCTAAAGTAGTGCTGGCCCAGAGGGTCCTGCTTTTGGTGTCCCTCCCAGGAATTGGATCATCCAAGGGAGCCTTGGAATCCCAGCCTCGGTTCTTGGAGTCCGGGAAGCCTCCCTCTCCCCAGAATCCTGGCATCTCAATCTTAAGCCTTGCTAGGGAATGGCAGCCACTCCGCTGGAGAAACCATTTTTGGAGCTGGCCTGGCTGAGGTTTGGTGTTCGTGCAGCGGGTCCTGGGTGGAAAACCAGGAGTCCCCCAGGGTTGTTTGGAGTCAGCCCGTGAGAGGAGGAGGTGTGCAAGGGGCTCGTGCTGGTGGGAGTTGATGCTGAGGCACAGCTTGAGGGGCCCCTGGGGCAGGTGGTGGCCAGTAGACCTCAGTGGACCCACGTTCTCCTTTGGGGTGGCCCCTGCATCCAGGCTCACGGTGGCTGTCATCCATCCCCCTGTAGGCTCGCTCCCGGAGTGTGCACCGCCGGCTTTGATGGCAGAAATTCTCCCAGGGGAACAGACTTTCCAAATGTTCCTGGGCCAGCACTGGGGTCCAGCATGGGCGGTGGGGGATAGTAAGGCAGGCTGTGTCGCTGCCCCCCCGCCTCCAGCAGCCCTGGCCAGCTCCGGTGGAGCCTGATCTTCAGCCCCAGGGGGAAGAAAACGCTGACGCTGGGCTTTCCCAAGCAGAGACTAACTCAGATATGTTCCCAGAAGGGAGAAGGGGAGGCCGTGGGGGTCTCTGGGGTTTCCCCTGCCCTGTTTGATGGGAGCAGGGCCGGTGCGGGTCAAATGAAAGCATACATAGGGGGAAGACCCTGGCGGGGACAGCTGACTTAGGTGAGGCAGCCAGTGTGCGAGGTGGTGGGACTCCACAGTAGCCCACCCTCAGGCTGCTGGAGAAGGATGCCAGGGCTAGGAGGGGCACTGGGTGGAGGCTTCGTTCTGCTCCAGAGAACTTTCCAGAAAGCATCTCATTGCTGGGATCACAGACGCTGGCCGACAGTTGATCCTGCCCCTTTCATCTGGGCTGCTCTCCCAGCTCCCTGTCCTGGGCTGTGGTCCGCACCCACCGAATCCCAGACGCATGCCTGGGCCCTCGCCACTGATCGGGTTGGACGGGTGTGTTGGCCTGGAAGGGCCCCGAGCCCCCGCCGGACGCCGAGCTCGGCCCAGCCCTGGCCAGGCCTAGCCTCTGAGCCTCTGTTGTCAGACCAGGGTCTGTCAGGGCCAGGGGGTCAGCCAGGGCCCGAGGGAGGGCAGGTGGGGGCCGCAGGCCAAGAGGAAGGCTTGCGGTGCTGGGTCAGCTGGTATGGGGGCCTGGCCGGGGCCTTGAGTCAGACCCAGGCTGGGCCAGTGTCCTGGGCAGGTCCCTTCCGGTCCTGGCCCTCCTCTCCCAGATGTGGGGGTTGGCTGTGACGATCCCCCCAGGTCTTCCGGTACAAGCCTCTCATGGTGACTGCCCGCTCTGGGGAGCCGAGTGAGTCATGGGTGACGGGGCGGTTACTCACCGACCACCTGGCTGTGGGGCGGGGGGGCGCTCACCACTGCCCTGCCGAGGCCGGGCCTCTTCCCGGCTCCACCGCTGTGGCTTTGTCGGTGGTGCCAACCGCAGTCCCAGAAGCCCTGTGGGCATGACCCCGGTGGGGGGTGCTGAATCAGGCCCGATCCCATGGCATCACAGCCCGTGTGGGGGCAGGATGGGGCGACACGGCCCAGGCGTGGACAGGTCCCCTTGGGGAGGAGCAGCTCCTAGCCTGGGGGTCTGCATCTGTCCGAGTACAGGAGGGGCTCTGCCGTGTGGCCCCAAGCAGGTCCGTGGGCCTCCCTGGGCTGTCGTCTCCTCACTGGTTGTGTGGGCTGGAGAGCCCTCCCCCGAAGGCTCAGATCATGGGACACTCCAGAGGGGTGTGCACATGGAGGTGAGAGCTGGGAAACCCCACAAAATCTCAACCCCCAGGACCCCCAGCTAGAAGTGGACAAATGGAGCCACCCTAATCACAGAAAACTCCCCAAACTCATTGCCATGCGGGTAAGACTCATCTACCGTGAGCCAAAGTGGAGAAGGGCGAGTTCTGGAAATGACCCCCTGTGACCATCTGTGTGTGGAGGGCGGGGAGGGGCTTCCTCCTGGGCTGTGGTGGGCCCTGCAGCTGTGTGTTGCGTCTGTAGGGGAGGGGGCCATCTTCTAACCCTGTGTCCCTTCAGTCTTTGGGAGGCCAAGGGCACGATGGAGACCTAGACACAGGTTCTCATCCTGCCTACACCTCTTTCTGCCTGGTGTGTCCCTGACCTCCGCTGTCCCTCTGTACAGTAAGGACCATGGGGGTCAAACCTCAGGGTGGTTGTGAGAACCCAGTGAGGAAATGCAGCTCAGCGCCTGGCACCCAGGAAGTACCCAGGAGACATTCTCATCCTCAGTGACCGGGAGCAGGGAGGCTGGCTGCTGGCAACACAGGGAGGCTCGGTGGCTTTGTTCATTCAGGAGGGAGTGATGAACTCTCTAGGATGTCTAACAGGACTTCCTGGAGGAGATGACACCCAGACAGGTTTTTTTTTTTTCTTTTTAAAGACGGTTTTGCTCTGTCACCCAGGCTGGAGTGCAGTGGCTTCATCACAGCTCACTGCAACCCAGAACTGGGCTCCAGCGATGCTCCTGCCTCAGTCTCTCGAGTAGCTGGGACTACAGGCGTGAGCTGCCCAGACAGGGTTTTGAAGGATGGGTAGGAGTTGGCCAGACTAAACAGGAGCATGAGAGAGACTCCTGGAAGGGGAAACAACACTGACTGTCAAACACGTTCACCCAGGGGTGCCCCTTGAGGGAGCCTCGCTGCCTCTTGCTGAGGTGACAGATGGAATGCCAGGGTCCAGAGAAGAGGCCATTTCCTGAGGTCACCCAGAGCCCAGGGATCCAGCCCTCCCAGCTCCAGGCTCCTCACCTGGCTCCACCACTGCCTCGGAAGGGACATTCCCCCTATGGTGGTCCCACAGGGAGCGGAGTCCCGGGGTCTCTCAGGGCCTCAGGGTTCCTGCCAGCTGTTGGAGGCGCTGTGGGTGGGTGGGTGCCGGCCATGACAGGAGGGGAGGTTTGAGGCGTCACCTGTACGTTGTTTCCTCATTCACACATTGTCCTGGGCCCCTCTGGGTATACAGTGGACACAGGCCCAGCAAGTCACACTCCTGCCCTGTCCCTTCTGCCTGGCCATGTTGCCTGGAGCCTCACACCAGTCCTGAGGGACACGTGGGCCAGGGCTGCACAGGCCTGGGTGCCTGTGGGGAGCCCAGAGCCCCTATGGGGTTTGAACCAACGCTCTGTCACCCGACCACCCTGGACACACCCTGAGGGCAGTAGCACAGGTGTGTGGCGGGCAGAGTGCTCGAATTTGGAGACCCAGGCCACCTGTCAGCTCAGGGTCAGGTGGGCACTGCCCAGATCAGGGACCACCGTGTGCCCGGTGGCCAGTCTGCTGCCTCCCGAGGCTCTCCTTGCCTCCTGGCAGATGAAGGGGCTGTGGTGGGCTCCCCTGAGGCTGCCGTTTTTCATGGCCCTAGGTCCAGCTCGGATAGGGCTCAGTGCCCCTCCCAAGGGGACAGGAGGCCAGGCGCCCTCCCTTGTCAGATGAAACCCCGGCCCAAGGCTCCTGCAGCCTGATGAAAGGGTCATTGTGTGGCGCGGGCCGCCCGCTGGCCAAGGACAAAACCACCGTTTGTCCTCCCTCCCTGGCGAGGGGCTGGGGGCCTCCTTTGGCTGGCCGGCGGGGTGGGGGTGGGGGTGGGTACAGGTGCGCTCCCTCCTCCCTTCCTTGTCTTCCTGATCAGCCCGCCCAAGCCCCTGTCCCCTTCCTGCCGCCCCCCCCCAGGTGTCCTCACCCTGAGTGTAGATCCTGAGGCTCTGGCCAGCTCCAGTGTTGGCAGAGAGGCAGTGAGCTCTCCGGCCCTAGAGGCATACAAGCAGATGTGAGGGCCAGGGATGCTGGGGAGGGGCCCTGCCTGGGCAGAGGAGCCAGTGCTCACGGGTCCTCTGTGCAAGGCAGCCAGGTGGTGTGGTTGGCTCTGTCTGTAGATAAGGATGCTGAGGCCGCCCTGCAGCCTCGAAGCAGAGTGGCAGGGCGGGGCCGGAACCCAGCCCCAGGCTGGAGCAGGTGGCTGCTGAGGTGCTGGGGTGCCTCGAGGATGCAGTCTGAGGCTGTGTGCGGAAGACACTCCAATTCTGCAGCTTTAGAGCATGATGCCTGCCGGCCGCCCAGGGCAGGGCCCAGGAGGAAGGCCCCCCACCCAACAAGCAGCTCCCTGGCATCGGCAATGACCCAGAAGAGCCCGAGTGAGCCTGCCCTGGGAGTCCCATCCGATGGCACCTGCGGGCTGCCAGCGCCTTCTGGAACCCTCCCCCATGGTGATCCCTGCTCCCAAGCACCTTGTGCTCAAAAGTCCCACCACGGTGCCCAGCTGGAGCTGTGAATGGGGAAGGAGCCCGTGGGTGTGGGCAGCGGGCAGAGGGGTCCTGAGCTGAGACTCGGCCCGAGCAGTCCCGAGTGGCAAGACAGTTCTAAAAACGCTTTCAGATGGGAACACGTGGACACCGGACTGGGGGACACGGGCCTGGGCATTCCCACCTCTGGGGGGCTCGGGCCCCCCGAAAGGCCCCCCTTGTGGACCTGACATGTGCACAGCAACCTGCTTTTGAGCCTGTTTCTTCCCTGGTTGCCAGAAAAGGGGAGCTAAGAAAGGGCCGTCCGCTGCGGCAGGCGGCAGAGTGGGTCACTCGTCACAGGTCAAAGTGGCTGAGTCCAGATTTGAACCCGGGGCTGCTGGCTGTGAGGTCCATGCTGCCTCTCAGGGCCTCTTGCTGATGCGGGTCTCTAGCCTCCAGCAAACCGTCACCCTTCCCATCTGCTGCCTGTGTTCTTACGTGGGTTGAGAAACCAACTAGTCCAGCTGGTTAGAATTGTCTGTTGACCAAGGGCCATCACGGTCCTGAGCGAGGCTTCCTCAGGCTCTCAGGGCTGCCTCCAGGTCAAGCTTCGGGCCCAGAGGTGCAGTTGGGAGGTGGGAGTGGGGAGCCCAGAGCCCTCGTGTTTTGGGTCCCTTCCTGCCCTGGCCCCAACCTGTGGCTCTGAGACCAGCCTGAGCAGGAAGAGAAGGTGGTCCCGGCTGACCAGCTTGTCACCTCTGTTGGGTCAGCATGTGTCTGATATAGGGGAGACTGGAGCCTGCTCCTGGCTCAGCCATGGATTTGGGGCAACCTTGGGAGCATCCTTCCCCTTCTCTGAGCCTCGGTTTCCCCTTCTGGGTCCAGGGCCCTCCTTGCCACGCTTCCCCATGCTGCTAGCCCTCCCTCCACTCCAAACCTGCTCTTCTCGTCCCATGTCACAGCAGCCAGGTGTGCGGGTGTGACTGTGCAGGAACCCCTCCCTCTCCCCCCTTCCACCATTGTCACCCAAAGCCCTGCAGTCCCCATGGCAGGAGCCTCTCAGCCACCTGCAGTGCGGGTGGACCGGGGGAGACCTCTCCAGCAAGGTGACCGCTGGAAACGTTGGAGGGAAGGAGAATGGCTTTCCTGGGGAAGGGACGCACGTGGGGAAGGCCTGGCTATGTGACGAGGACGCAGCTGGGGGGGCAGCGGTTGGAGTGGGCTAGGGGGGCTGGTGAGGTGGGGGCCATGCCAGGGCAGCTGTCCCAGCCTCTTCCTGGGCTTTAGAAAGACCCTTCTGGGTAGGGAGCGGGGGATGGGGAGCCGAGGATGCAGAAAGAGGACCCAGGCCACCTGGGGGCTGGGGGCAGGGGACAGCTGAATCTGCAGGACCCACTGGGCGCTGGGTGTGTGAGGGGAGTGCCAGGAGGTGGGCTGGGGTTTGGGGCTGGCCGCCACCTCCCCAGCATGCGTCCAGTGCCCAGCAAAGCCATGTCAGACAGTCTGACGGCTGCTCTGGGTCTGGGGCCCAACAAGGTCCTGGGTCAGGGCCCACTGCCCACGGGTGGCAGGGCCTGTGTGTCCCCACGTATGCTCGGCCCCTGGTGGGCACAGGGCGGGGAGGAGCGGCTGGGGGGCTGGATGACTTCCCGGCTCCCTTGACTCAGGACTTCCCAGGTGACTTCACTGCTGGTGGGAGCGCTGGGAATTTCCAGGTGTTTCCGACACACTCCCTCTGGAGGGAGCCAGATCTGTCACCCTACTGTCTCCATCTTCCTGCACTCATCCTGTGTGCCCCGTTGCCCACATCGGGCCGATGGGATGGCTGGCCTCCAGGATGCCACACTCCTGCAAGCTGAAGTGCTGCTTGGCCCCCATCTCTGCCCCAGCAGGGCTGTCACCTCCCTTGGTGGTACTGCCCCAGGGTGGAGGACTATGTTGGGCATGCCCAGCCTCTCAGGGAGACCTTCCTGAGCCCCAGATCCATGACATAGGCTGGGGTGCCAGGGACTAGCCCATGCAGGGTGCTCAGGAGTGTGCCTGTGGGTGGCAGGGGGTCCGCAGCTCTGGGCTCCAGTCTCTCTCCGCCTGCAGTAGCTCCGAGGGCACAGGGACGCAGGGCATGGGGACCACAGAGACACAGCCCCTGGAAATGCCAGGCTGGGGCTGCCATTGGTCAGTGTTAGATTGATTGATGCTGGTGCTGGCCCGAGGGCCACGGGCCCCTGTCCTCCCTCAGAGCCTGGCTCTGCAGCCGGGTGGCTGGGACGGCTCCCTTCCGGCTGCAGCTCCCAGAGGTGTCGGGGCAGCTGGCTCCCCATCCCGCCCTCCTTTACCTCCTTTCCAGCATCTCTGGGGGGAGGCGGGGTGTGCGTGTGATGACTCTGCATTAGGGACGTCCTCCTGCGGCCTCGGCCCCGCCCTGAGCAACAGCGAGGTGGTGCAGAGGCTGGGCTGCTCCCAGGGTCGGGGAGAGCCAGGACTTGCAGTCCGCTCTGGTCTCGGGCCCAGAGCTGAGCCCTGGCTTCCCCCTGCTGCCCTCCACGAGGTGGAGGTGGAGATTCCTGCAGGGGAGGATGGGAGGGTGGGAGGAGGCAGAGCCGGAAGTGGAGGTAGAGGCCTGAGGCTTGGTCCTGCGGCCAGGAGCTCAGCCCTGCCTTGCAGGCTACAGAGAGGTGGCGGCTCGTTGTCCACTACCCGAGGGGGCTCGGCCCCCAAACCTGCCGCTCAGACCACGTCCAGAGTGGCCAGGAAGGCCGAGGCGCTGGCTCAGCCACGAAGTGTCCAGACTCCCAGCCTGGCCGTGGGCCAGAGGGGCCTGCCAGCTCCCTCCCACCTGTTCCGCCTGCCTGTCTGCCTATCCATCTGTCCTGAGGTTTCAGGTTGGCATCCTGGTCACCCAGACCTGCAAGACGCCCCCGCGTCCGACAGATCTGGGGCATCAGGGCCAAGGCCAGGGCTGGCGGTGGGGGTCTCATCCCTGCTTGGGCCTCAGCTCCCTGTGCGGCCTTGGTGCTGTGGCACCTCTGGGTGTTGGCATACCACGGGAAGCAAAGAAAAGGGTGGGGGTGAGACCCAGGGAAGGGTGTCGCTGCATGTGGGCCCCAGTGCCTTCCTTAGGAGCCGGCACAGATTGATCTACCTGGGATCAGGGAGGGGAGAAATGAGAGATCTGGGGGGCTTCTTGGAGGAGGAGGCACCAAACTGGGTCTGCAATTGTGCCTGGCTGCTGGCAGGGTGCCCGTGGAGAGGGATGAGCTGGTCTAGTGTGGCCAGAACTCAGGTGTGTCATGATCGACCCTGAATACCAGTAGAGGTCTGGAAGGTTCTGATGTCAGAGGTCAGCACCCTCACAATGACTGGTAAGGCTCTGATTTAACAGATTTAGCAGATATGGGGGCTCCAGCACTCTTGGTCTCCTTAGCCATGGGCTCCTTGTGCCAGCGGGGGGTGCAGAGGACCCCCAGCTGCAGCTTGTCCACTTCCAGTGGCCTCAGCCCTGCCCAGGTCCCTGCCCCTCTGCCCGCTTTCTCCCAGGCAGCCTGGTTTCTCTCCAGGGTGGGGGTCCCAGGATGCCAGGCCAGGAATGCCAGCTATGTGGGGAGGGTGGGAGGGCAGCTGCCTGCCGGGGGTACGAGTGAGCAAGCGAGCAGACGCTGCGCTCTCCTCCCCGGGAACACTGCGGGCAGCGAGCTGAGCTGAGCGGGGCAGTGGCCTGGAAAGAGTTTGGCAGGGAGGGCTCTGCATGGCGGGGGTGGGGGTGGGGGGGTGGGAGGGGTGAGCAGCAGCCCACAGGAGGCCCCACCCACGAGCAGGGCTTTCTGCCCCAGCCGGACGGGCAAACTGAGGCCCAGGGAGGCCAGTGAGAGTCAGTAGCTGAGCAGGACTTGAACACAGGATTCCAAACCCCAGCAACCCTCTTTAGGATACAGCTGCAGGTACCTAGATTGCCTCCGTCCCTCACTACACAGATGGGAAACTGAGGCCTGGGCAGGGAGGGGAGAGGGATGGTCTCATGTCCCCGCTGGGGCCTGGTGCATCAGCCCTCCACACTCCCAGGCTTTCTGCCTCCAGGCCCTGCTCTGCCAGTCCCTCTCGGGAAGCCTCCTCCCTGCCCCCGACAGCTCCCTCTGGGCACTCTCAGCCTCAGTTTCCTCATCGGCAAGGCCCACCCTGCAGAGCCGCTGTGGGGATGGGTGGGACAGGGTCGGGAAGCCTCCCGGGGGCCAGCACACAGTGACCACCGCTCAGGAAGGGGGTCTTTGGCCTGTCCTTCTGCCACAGGTGTGTGTGAGTGGGGGGGGCAAGTGAAGGGATGGGCCAGGTGGCCAGGGGGTGCTGCTATCGGACCTGCTGTCTGACACCCCCTCCCGGGCCTCCCCTGCGCCCAAGTCCTTGGCATTCGTGCTGGGGGAGGGGAAGGGCCATTTGCCAAAGGAGGGCCGATTGGCCCTTATTTTCAGATGAGAAAACTGAGGCTCAGAACAGCCTTGGGTGGCCTGCCAGAGGCCAGGGTTATGGAAGTGGCCAGACCTCTGGCCCCAGCCCACACCCCCCGCCAAGCTGGGCCAGCAGAGGGAAGATGAGCAGATTCCAGGAAGACCAGGGAAGGACAGGCGGCCTGAGTGCCACCGGGCCCTGGGCAGTGGCTGTGTTGAGCTCTGACCCTTCTTTTCCATTCTCGCCTATCCATCCCACGGACGCGGGCTCTGGGGAGCCTGCTGGCACCCCGCTCTGGCACTGTGACGTGCCCTCTCCGGCTTCTCTGAGCAGAGCAGTAGTTCATGGGGGAGGGGGGTCAGGCATCGTGGGCAGGTGAGGGCCGAGCTCTGTTCTGGCCAATCTGCTGCCTGTGGGGGGCTGGGGGCTGCTGAATGACCCCAGACCCGGCAGACATTCTTATCCCATTTGACAGGCAGAAACACTGAGGCCACCACTAGCCCTGGCCCGGCACTCTGCCCCACAGAGCCCTGCTGGACTCCGGGGTCAGAGAAGAACCATGTGTGGCTGGAAAGTTCTGGGCCAACCCCTGCCCACCTGACGGAGAGGCTGGCGGAGACTCGGCCTGGGTGGGCGTGGGGGCCAGACGCTGCCCTCCTGGGTATCTGCCGAGTTACTTCCTGGACGAGTGGACCCAGGCCCGCCTCCTGGCTGATCACAGATAATTAGAACATTCTTCTCATATTTTGCTGGAGGATGCCCGAGGAGGAAGAATCACAAAGTGCCCGGGGCCAGGAGCGTGGGCTGGAGGCGCTCAGGGCAGCTGGGCACCAGGGCCAGGGGCCAGGGGCCGGGCTGGGAGGGAGGCGGAGATCTGGCCCAGGCTGGCCAGCCTGTCCCCCCTCCCAGGAAGCTGGGTCGGGGTGCCCATGCTCCCCAGCTGGGAGGCAGCTCAGGCCTGGCCAGGTGCTGGGCGGCATTGGGGACCCTGCCCTGGGGAGTCTGCAGCTGGTGAGGCGGGCAGACCCTGACCCAAGCCCAAGGGGTCAGGCCCAGCATCCCGGGGCTCCCGAGGGGACCAGTGGGGGGGGAGGCCTCCTTGAGGAGGGGTCTGCCGTGGAGAGATTGCAGGTTTGTGGGCGGGGCAGGTCAGGAGGGTAAGAGTGAGGGCTGAGAGGTGTGCCTGGGGCCACTGGCCAAGCGGCCAGCGAGCGGCAGCCTGGCTGGGGGTTGGGAGGGGGTCGGGCAGGCTTGGGGGCCCCGGTGGAGTTGGGGGCCATGGTGGAGTCGGGCTGAGGAGCAGGCCCAGGGGCAGAGAGGGGTGTGCCCGTGGGAGCCCCTCCTACTCTCTGATGAGTTTTGTAGGGGGTGCACGCTGGCTTGGGGGCAGATATCTCCAGGGTCCCCCCTCCTGGCTCCGGTGGCTCTGGGGCACCAGGGGTGTCGAGGCCGGGGGTGGCTCACTCTGGCTTCCAGGAAGTACCCGGAGCCATGTCTTCCCCGCGGAGTGCCGCCCTGCCCTGGTCCCTGCCCTGGGAACATTCCCAGCGTTCCGTGCTTCTCTCAGCGGCAGAGGCTGCTCCAGCCCGGAAACCGGGGCGTGGAGGGGGCTGCGCAGAACTGCCTGGGTCCCCGTGTTGGGGGCTGGGGCTCAGTCCAGAGAGGGGGAGAGCAGGGGCCTGGCCAGGTGGGATCACCGCCGTGTGGGCTGTCTGCCCGCGGCTGGGGCGTTTCCATCCTGGGCTGTGGTGTGTGGGGCCGTTTGTTGGAGAACTTACAGGAGAAACGGGGTGCTGAGGTGCAGGTGCCTGGCTCCTGTGGCCTTCTCAGGACACAAAGCCACTTCCATGGCTGTCATCTTAAGCCCTGTGGCCTTCAAGATGCCAGAGGCTTGCTCTGGGTCAGAGAGGATGTTCCCACATGTGGGGCAGCCCCAGGAAAGACACGGCTCCTCTTGTCTCTAGCGGGGACCCAGTGCCCTATTGAGGGTACTTTGGGGTGACTTCACCCCACGATCCCCATCACCTCACCCCCACCCCAATTTCAAGTGCCAGACCTCGACATGGACAGCTGACATTTCTCAGCCACAGGTGAGGTGGGGATGCAGGCTGGCTTGGACTGACCTGTGACATGCAATCCGAGTGACAAGGGGACACACCACAGTCACCCCAGCAGCCCACGCCCCGTCCACCCTCAGCCCCACCCTGCTGAGGGCGTCCCAGCTGCCTCATCCCTGTCCGCACGAGCAGGGCCTGCTGTCCGTCACTGCCCTGGGAAGGGTGTCTCCCCCGTGTGCGCCCAGTCATTCATTCATTCACCCCCGGCCCCCAAAAGTGTGGCTGGGGGTCTGCCGTGGGGAACGAGACAGGCTTCCTCCGTCCTGGAGCCAGAGACGGGGGCTGGGGCCTGTTTGGGGAGGGTCCAGACTTGGCCTGTAGCCTGGGAGACTCCTCCCAGCTTGGTGCAAGGGTGTGGGGTGGGGGGTGGCTTCCTTCTTCAGCAGCCCCTCCGGGCAGGCCCACCCCCAGCACAGCCCGGCCCCAGATGCAGCCTCCCACCCCTAGGGACTGACAGGGGAGGTGGCTCTCCAGGTAGACGAGTGACCACGCCCTGCCCACCCCCTCTGAGGGTCAGGGACAGGATGTGTCACAGGGAAGGGCTGATGACAAGGCACTGACCAGCCAGGAGCAGGAGGTGTGCACTCCAGCCGCTGCTCTCTCCCGCCTCCCTGCCTGCTGGGCAGGCACCAAACCTTTCTGGACCTCTGATGCCTATCCTAAGACAGAAACAATAATAACAATTATTATAGCACTTGGCCCCCCGGGCTTGGAAATAGCAACCCTGAAGGGACTCTAAGCCCAGTCCAGTGCACAGGTGCTCACTCTGCCTCCAGCCACTGAAAACCCCAGCGGCATGAGGGATTTAGGTTAGACTCCTACCTGCTGGGCAGGCTTTGGATGGGGGTTACCCCCTGAATGAAGCAGTGGTGTCCTACACAGAGACGGGGAGAGGACAGGATAGCTCCCATCCTGGGCACAGGTGAGATGCTGCCCCCACCTGGGCTCAGGGTCCCCGACTATGCAATGACAGGTCACCCTGATGCTTCCTGAAGGTGCTAGAGGGGGAGGCCCCCAGGCTGGGGCTTGGCGGGGGTGGGGCCTGGCACTGACGAGGGTCTTAGCCAGAGTGGCTGCAGCCCAGAGCTCCGTCCCCTCCTGGCCCTGCTGGTGGGCCCAGATTCTCTGGGCGGAATCGGGGGCACATGGGTGCGCAGCTCTGCCCTCTGGCCCTGAGTGCTAGGCGGGGCCCAGGCAGAAAGCAGGAGGGCAGCCCACCAAGGGCTGTGAGCTCCCTCCTCCCCACAGCCCCCAGCGTCTTCTGTCCCCACCTCGTCACTCATTCGGGCTCCGCAGGCTGAGGTGGGCAGAGGCTGGCTGGGGGGCACAGGCTAGTGGCATCTGCAGACTGAGTCCAAGCTGGGGCGGAGGAGCCCTGCAGAGGCTCCGGCTCAGGCCAGCACCCAGTGGCCCCCGTGAGCACCTGCCGCAGAGGGTCAGCACCACCCCAGGCCAGGCCCACGCAGGTAGGGCACACAGGAACGATTTTTCACGGTGACATTTCATGTTTTAAGTGTGCTTTCTTTATTTTAGTTACTGTGAGGATGCTTAGAGTTTTCATTCTTGCCTATTTTGGCAGCCCCGTTGTCAATGCAGGTGTGTATTGTAGTGTTTTTACTTTGTGCTGAGGTACAACAAAGAACAAAAATGGCAAGTGCACAGCTCGATGCGTGTTACATGCTGTGCTCCTGAGTGACCGGCACCCGGCGTGGGACACAGGACATTCCAGCATGTCCTCAGGCTCCCTCCGCCCTCCCAGTCAGTGCCTCCGACGCCAGGTACCTCTGTTCCGATTTCCAGCTCAGACGAGGTCACTTGTCCTACAGCTTCGTATAGTGGCAGAATCCGCATGTTCTCTTGTCTGTGAGGCTCACCCGTGTGGACGCCTGTAAGCGGATTGTTCTTTTTCATTGCCGTGTACCTCTCCCAGAATGCAGCGCACTTTCTCCACCCCCGGTTGACGTGCTGCAGACCGCGTGTGTGTCCCTTGGAGACCGCGAGCGCTCCTTTCTCCTGGGTGCACAGACGCCACAGCGAGGTTGCTGGGTCAGAGGGGGAGCTGATCCAGAAGGGGACCCATCGGTGGTGGATGCGGTGGCCGACGTGGACACCCACTGGCTGCAGAACTGCCTGTCTAAGTGTTGGCTCTGGGGTGTATCAGGGCTATGACCACTCCCATTTTACAGGGGAGGAAACTGAGGCATGGCGAGGTTAAGAAACTTGCCTGAGGTCTCACAGCTAGGAAGAGCAGACTCGGGGTCCTGCCCCTGCCTCCAGGCTGTGGGGGGCCTGGCTAATGCCACAGCAAAGGACTTGCTCCCATCTATCCTTGCCTGCCGCTTGGCTCCACTGGAGCCCCGCATCCTAGAGGCAGCCGCCTCCCCTCGGGCTGCTCACAGCTGGCAGGACCTCCCCCTCCTCCCATGCCCCCTCGCACAGAGCCAGGGCCCATCGCAGTGAGTCCGTCACCCCCTGCCCTCTGCTGGCCGCTGGCCTGAGACCAGAGGGCCTTGTCCACAGTCCCTGGGGGACAAGCAGGGGCTTCTTGTCTGAGGAACAAACCTTCTCCTGCAAGCGCCATGCGGGGTGCTGGCCAGGGCAAGGACAGTTTCCAGACTGGCAGCTTGGCCCACCCCTCCTGGCGTCTTGCCTGTGTCCTGAGGCCTCGATCGGAGCAGAATTTTCCACCGGAGAAGTCCGCACCTGAAACGCCCCTGCCCGGCTCCTCTGTGCTCACGGCTGCTCAGGGCCTCCCTGGCCAACCCCTCGGGGCACCAGGCAGGCGGCTGAGGGCCACGATGCCGGCCCAGAGGGTTTCCCACTGTGGGTGAAAGCAGGGCCCACCCCGCAGGGCCCTCACTCCCAGCACCGGGGGTCTCAGCGCTGCTCCTGGCCACCTGCCTAGCCCCGCACAGCGCCGCTTGTCTGGTCACTCTGTGCGTTTCTGCTGCCCCTCCCGCCCCCCTGCCCGTCTGCAGCCTCCTCCCCTCCAGGGGGAAGGGCCGGCACGGGAGGGCAGTGGTCACACTGGACGGTGACAGGAGGGCCGGGGAGGCCTGTGGACGTGGAGTGAACTAACGCGTGGCCTGAAGGGTCGTGACAAGGGCAGGGCTTGGGCTGTTTGGCGAGTAAGAACGGGCCCTGTGCCTGCCCAGGCCGTCCCCAGACTGTGCCGGGCAGCAACTGCGTGTGGCTCCCTGATCCACATGCTGCCTCACCTGCGTGCTGGAAGCAAAGACTGGCCCGAGCCTGGCCATGCGGCCCTGGGACAGTCCCCCAGCCTCCCAGCCCCGCACCCCCCACCCCTGCAGATGGGGCCGGCACAGCGTACCTGGTGAGGAGGAAGTAAGTCTATGAAGAGGTCCATGTCACCCGAAGTTGGCCCTCTGGCATAGCTAGTGGAACCCCCCCACAGAGTAGGGGAGACGATGGTGACATGATTTCTGAGTGAGCTGTCAACCGCATCCTGATGTTTGCGCATCAGTGTGACCCTGCTCCCCGCGGCCTCTGCTTCACCTCCACCCCCTGCTCGGGCGCTCGGGGCGTGGCCGGGGCCAGTCCCTGCTCTGTCAGCCCCACGCATCCTGGTGAGCGTACGGGACCCTCTGGTCCCCTTTCCCCAGGTCCTACGCTACACTGGGGGGGGGAGGCAGTCCTGTGTGTAGATGTAATTATTTAATATTGTGGTTAAAATACACATAAAATAAAATTTACCACTTTAACCATTTTATAACGTGCAATTCAGTGGCATTTAGCCCAGTCACAACATGTGACTACCACCTCTGTCCGGTTCCGTGACCTATTCCTCGCCCCCGCTGGAAATTCCACACCTGCTGAGCGGTCACTCCCTGTCCCTCCCCGCAGCTCCTGCAACCCCTGTTCTGTTTTCTGTCTCTGTGGATTTGCCTGTTCCGGAGAGTTCATGCAAATGGAATCTTGCACTGTGTGGTCGTGGCGTCTGGCGTCTTTCACTGAGCATGATGCTCTCGAGGCTCCTGCACATGGCAGCGGGAATCAGCGCTTCCTCCCTTTTTACGGCCAAATAATACTCTGTTGTGTGGCTGGACTGCACTCGGTTTGTGCATTCATCCGTTGATGGACATTTGGGTTTGTTTCTACCGCTGGATTATTATGAATAGTGCTACTGTGAATATGTACGTGCAAGTTCTTGTTCCAACACCCTCTTCAGTTGCTTTGGGTATCCACCAAGGGGTGAAACTGCTGGGTGCTCTGTGTTCGACTCAGTGAAGAACTGCCAGGCTGCTGTCCACGGTGGCTGCACCATGTTAAGGCCCTGCCACCAGTGGACAAGGGTTCCAGTTTCTCCACGTCCTCAACGCTTGTTACTTTCTGCTGCTGTTGTTTTATCACAGCCGTCCTGGTGGGTGCGAAGCGGTCTCTCGCTGTGGTTTTGAGCTGCGTTCTCCTCGTGAGTAGCGAGCTTGTGCGTCTTTCCATGAGCTCGTTGGCCATTTGTGTATCTTCTTTGGAGAAGGGTCTGTGCAAAGTCTTTTGCCCGTTTTAAAATAGGGTTGTTTGTCTTTTTGTCGCTGAGTTGCAGGAGTTCTTTCACACTGGATTCTCGAGCGTTGGCTCTTCCGGTTTTTCATTCATCCTTTCCACAGACACTCGGGATGGCCACCGATGCAACCCGGGGACCCGCCTGAGCTCAGACTTGGTGCTGTCTGGCGGGGAAGCCGGCGTGGACAGAACTGCGGGACCTTGGGACGGGTTCTGCACTCGCAAAGCAAGTCCCCACCGCGTGCCTCCTCTGTGCCGGGCCGAGGGGTTTGAGCACAGTGGGCTTTCGCGTGGGCTTGGGGGGAGGTGGAGGATGCCAGCCACAGGGGCGAGGACAGCACCCAGAGGGACCTGTGGGCACAAGGAAGGGGAGGAGTCATCGGAGGCCAGGAGGCCTCTAATTCTAGGCAAAGGTGCTTGGATCGTCTCATGGGCAGCAGGGAGCTATGGCTCAGATCGGGCTGCCAGTGGGGTAGGTGTGTGGGGGCTGCCTGGAGGCGAGAAACCAGGGCTGCGGCCAGTGCCACCATCTACTCCTGCCCCCAGATCCATCCTAAGTCGCAGTGAGGCCCAGTTTGTTAGGCTCCTGCCCCCAGCGGGGGCTCCTACTGTGGGCAGTGGGGGCTTGGCAGCCCTGGGCCTCCTGGAAGAGTGTGGGCCTGGGGAGCGGCCTTGAGGTCCAGGACCCACACAGCTCTGCCCTCTGTGGAGGCTGGTGCCCTGCAGGGTTCCCATCCATCTCATTTCCCCAGCTCGGTTTTCCGAGGATCTACAATTACTTTGGGCCGAATTCCCCAGATTCCAGCCCGCTCCCAGCCCCACCCGTCCAGATGCTCTTCCTCAACGCCAGCCCGAGGCGTTCCTGCCCATTGTGCCCGTGGGAGACCCAGGGAGGTCTCGGCCAGATTAGCGGGCAGGCCGGGCGGGCCACAGGGATTGAGTGTCGGCCGGGGCGCCCAGCGGCAGCACGTGCTGTGGGCTCAGGCCACACGGGGACTTTCCAGCTGGCTTTGGGTGCTCGGCTGCCCTGGAAAAACACTGACTTGTTTCTCTGGAGAAAGGGGCCGGCAGGCCGTGGGTAGAAGGAGGGCTGCACCGCACCAGGGGCCCAGAGCCTCGAGTCAGCTCCTGGGAGCCCCTGCTGGCCCTGCTCCCACACTTCGCCCCTCCCTAACCAGGCCTGGTCTGCTGTTTTGGAGCCAAATGCTGCCCGAGGTTGGCCTGAAAGCGGCCCTTCCCTTCTTCCAGCTTGCTGTCCCTTCACTGGGTGCTTAAAGCCAAACAATTGGTGCAGCTACTTTGGAGAGCAGTTGGCAAATCCTCAAAAAGTTAAAGAATCACCGTATGACCCAGCAGTTCCACCCCAGGTCTATGCCCAAAAGATTGAAAACAGGTCCTCAAACAAAAACCTGTGCTTGCATGCTCATAGCAGCGTGACTCACCGCACTCACAATAGCCCAGATGTCCGTGAGCCATGAATGGCTGAAGCAAATGTTTCCTCCACACAATGGAATATTATTCAGCCATAAAAAAGAATGAAGCACTGACATGTGCCACATCATGGTGACCCTTGAAAATATTTTGCTGAATGAAGGAAGCCAGACACGAAAGGTCACGTTATCTGGGTCCATCCATATGACATGTCTAGAATAAGCAAATCCGTAGGAACAGGAAGCAGATCAGTGGTTGCCAGGGCTGGGGCAGGGGGAGAATGGGGAGTGGCTTTAGTGGGGACAGAGTTTAGTGGGGACAGAGTTTCCTTTTGGGGAGGTGAAAATATCTTGGAACTTGACCGAGGTGGAGGCTGCACAACACTGAATATGCTGGATGCCACGGAACTGTACACTGTAAAATGGTTATTTTATGTTACGTGAATTTCACCTCATTAAAAAAATAAACAGTCCCGTTGGTGACACCTTAAATCGAGGGTGATGCAGGAGGCATCCTCAGGGGACCTCGGGGGGGTGGGCCGTTCTCTATGGTGCCCCGTGTACTGTGGATGCTGTTTCATCCTCTGCGTGCGCCCCGTTGCCCCGAAAGGAGTGAAAGCCGCACAGCCGTCCCTTAGCATGCAGCCTTCCTCCCCGTGGTCACCTGAGCCTGTGTGGTGGGGGTAACAGCAGGTGTCGTATACCCATTTCATGGACGTGGAAACTGAGGCTCACGGGGGACTGCCTTCTCCAGGTTACACGGGGCTGGAGCTGGAGTCAGCACTGGTGGGCTTGGCTCCCAGCCTGCGGGGCCCAGGTGCCGCGGGCAGGGGGTGTCAGAGGACCTGCGGGTGATGGGAGGGCCCGGTCACTGGGGAAATAAGGTTTGCTGCTCGGAGACGGCTGTGGACTGTCCGGGGTTGATGGCTGTCAGATCTCAGGTGATGCTCTCTGACCTGAAGGTCTGCGTATCTGACTCAGAGGCTTGGGAGCCGTGGTTCTGTGGTTCCTGCATCCGTGGGACTTGTGGTTCCGTGGTTCCTGCATCCGTGGGACTTGTGGTTCCGTGGTTTCTGCATCCGTGGGACTTGGGGTTCTGTGATTCCTGCATCCGTGGGACTTGGGGTTCCGTGGTTCCTGCATCCGTGGAACTTGGGGTTCCGTGGTTCCTGCATCCCGAGGCTGAGGGGGCGGGGAGTGTGCCTTCTCCCTCTGGGACCCTGAGTGTGGGTTGATGGAAAGTGGCCCCTTGAGGGCAGGGATCAGGGTGTTCCCTGATGGGCAGAGCTTGGTTTGGGGGGGGGCTGGGGGCCGAGAGGCTGAGTTGGGGGAGGGAGATGGGGGGGTGCCGCCCACCGGGTCTCATGGCCTGTGTCTCCTCTCCCTGCCTCCACAGAGCACTGTCATCCGTGGTGGCCCTGGGAGCCAACGTCATCTGCAACAAGATCCCCGGCTTGGCCCCGCGGCAGCGCGCCATCTGCCAGAGCCGGCCCGATGCCATCATTGTGGTCGGGGAGGGGGCGCAGATGGGCATCAATGAGTGCCAGCACCAGTTCCGCTTCGGGCGCTGGAACTGCTCCGCCCTCGGCGAGAGGACCGTCTTCGGGCAAGAGCTCCGAGTAGGTAAGGGCGCCTCTGGGCCACTGGGGCCGGGGCCGGGGCCAGGACACCCACCTGCCAACTGTCGGCCTCCCGATGGCCAATTTCTTTGCCCTCAGCAGCCGTCCCCAGCCCTTTGCACGCTGGCCCAGCCCTCAGGGACACTGTGTGTCTGGGACAGCCAGGGCAGCAGCATGCACGACAAGGGTTCTCGCTCTGGGCCGTGGGGCCTGGCGTGCGTGACGTGGACCTGATCCTGCAGGTGGCGGGGCAGCAACGTGCAGGGGTGAGTGACACGCTCCACTCTGCTCAGTGGCCGTGTAGACTCAGGCACGTTGCTTCGTCTCTGCGCCCCCGTTTCCGTACCTGGGAAGCAGGAATGAAAGTAGTATTTCCTGCACAAGGTGGTGGGGGCTCGATGAGAACGGTGCCTGGCCCCCAGGAAGTGCTATGTGAAGATTGTCATGCTTCCGTGAGGGGGGACGTCTTCCAAGCCGGGCAGGGTGGGCGCCGCTGTGGGTCCGGCTGGGCCTCTGCTTGGATGGGCGCCTGACTGCCTCCAAAACGTGTCGTGTGGGGGTGGCAGGATCCCTGCTTGACTGTGCACAGTCCTGGGGGCCACTCGCCCCCTGTCTGTCCTCACAGCCCTGGGGATAGGCCTCATTATGCCCATTTTACAGATAAAGGGACCGATGCCCAGAGAAGAGCTTAGATAAAAATGTGAGTTTTGGGCAGGCCACGATGGCTCCTCCTTGTAATCTCAATACTTTGGGAGGCCAAGGCAAGAGGATCGCTTGAAACCAGGAGTTTGAGACCAGCCTGGGCAACATAGTAAGATCCTATCTCTACAAAAAATAAGAAAGATTAGCTTGGCGCAGTAGTGTACACCAGTGGTCCCAGCTATTCGGGAGGCTGAGGTGGGAGGATCGCTGGAGCCCAGGAGTTTGAGGCTGCTGTGAGCTGTGTTTGCACCGCTGCCCTCCAGCCTGGGCCACAGAGCAAGATTCTGTCTCTTAAAAAAACAAAAAGTTAAGTTTTGAGCCTGACCTGGATTTGAATCCAGCCGTGTGACCTTGGGCACATCCCTGAGGGCTGCACAGGACCTCAGTCTCCTCATTTGTGACGTGAGCTCTGAGCCAGCAGGTCTTCATCTGGGTCCCCTAAGTGCAGTGGTGCTCAGCAAACAGCTGCGGAATGCACGAGGGTGGGGATAGTGACGGGACCTGCCCTCCGGGCCGTCGTGAGGGTCGGGGGGAGTGACAGCTTGGGCACAGCGCCAGGCGTGCAGGGGTGCCCAGCCCGAGGGCACAGCCTGTCCTTGTGATCCAGAGGGCCGAGGAGCCTGGGCCCGCTGAACAGGCCGCAGCTGCCGGGACCCGGGCCAGGGCTTGGAACGCTGGCAGGGGTGGTGCAGGGAAAAGCCCCTGGGGGCCCCTTTGTGGTGAGCAGCCTGTGGGTGGCACCGCCCCCTCCCTGGGGCCCACCACCCAAGTGCAGCTCCCTCCCTCCAGGTGCCAGCCTCGGCGGGCGGGCCCGCCCCATCCACCCCGTGGGCAGGGCACCGGCACTGGTGCCGGCTTCGTGCCAGGTGCCCACCTGCCTGCCCGGCCCTCAGCCTGAGACTCTGGGCTCCACAGCCCCCGGGGGTTGCAGCGTCTCCCACGGCCACTTGGTTTGGACACGGTGAGCTGAGCCAGGCATCCGACACCCCTGCTGGCCATCCTCCCTGCCTCGCTGAGCAGGCCATCCTGTGCCTGGACAGAGGGGTGGGAGCTGGGACTTTATTTGGGACCCCAAGAGTTGGGGTGAGGGACATGGTGGTTCCCTCGCTCCTGAGAGCACAGCATCCGTCTCAGGCTCTGCTTCCAGGGGCGCCCCAGACCCGTGTGAGCAGCCCGGAGGTGAGATTTTCGGCAGTGCTGTCCGCGCCCGCTGACCCCTCTGGCACCCGTGATCGCCTCCACGGCTCCTGGTCCAGGCCAGCCGTGGCCTTCGTACTGCCGGCTGTCCCCTTCCTCGGCTTCAGGGCCCTGGCTGGCGGCTCATCCTCAGCCCGGCCCCGGCTGGGGAGTGTCGGTTCCTGGGGGCGTGCCCAGGCCCCTCTCTCTCCTGCCTGCCCCACCGCTCTGATTCCCACGGGACTCCTGGGAACCTCTGGCCTGACACACTCGGCACCTTGCTACTCCAGTCTCCGTCCCCAGCTTCCCCCAGCCTGACCATGCTGTTGTCTCTGCAGAAGCTGGTGTCACTTCCTCGTCCTCCCTCCCTCTGCTCCATGTCCACTGCAGGGCCTACTTCCCCTCTGCTTGGCAGCTCTCACTGCCTCCTCCCCCTGCCAGCCCCACTTACTGGGTTAAACAGAAGCCATGCCATGTCACTCCCTCCAAAACCTGCAGTAGCTCCCTGTTGCCCCCAGATAAAGTTAACTCCTTAGTCTGGAATCTGAGTAGCCACCTCTCACCCCTGCTTCCCTCCATATCTGGCTTCTCGCTCTTCCCTGAGCACGCCAGGGCCCTTTCACCTCCAGGACTTCGCTCCTGCTATTTCTCAGCCTGGGAGGCTCCTCCCCTCTGCTTATTGACTTCTGATGTCCCCACTGAGGGGACACTGCTGCTTTCACCCCTTCCTCAGCTTTCCCTTGTCCACAGCCAGGCCACAGCCACATCCTGGTGCTCCTGGGCCTGCCTCCAGGCAACCCCCGGCGCCCTGCCTCCCGGTGGGTGGGCTTTCTAGAGCCCGGCCTGCGGTCTCGCTGCCCCAGCTGCAGCCCCCGGGCTCCTCTCTGCCCTCCGATGAAGGCCCAGCTCTCAGCCAGCGGGGCTCAGGCGGCGGGCGAGCTGGGCAGCAGGAATCCCGCGGGCGCTCTGGTGGTGGTCTGAGAAGGCACCTTGCTCCTCCCGGGCTCAGCTGCAGGGAGTCACGAGCAGGAAGTGGGGCCGGGCAGGTGTGCTGGGTGCCCCGGGCACGGGACGGGAGCGGGCCACGGGCTGGCAGGCAGCCGGGGGCACTCGTGGGAGCAGCCACTCAAGTGGTGCCAATTAATGATTGGCCCGAGAGGGGGGATGGGCTGAGTGGGTGGGACAGCCCCTCCAGGCCTCACCTGTGACCTTGGCCCTGCCTAAATCTTGAGGGCTGAAAGGAAACCCCTTAAAAGGGCAAATCGAGCCCCCCACCTCGTGCAAAGTTCCAATCTGTTTTCCAGCACCTGGCCAGGTTGCTTGTCTGCCCCCAGGGATGGGGCACTCACTACTCCCTGTTAGGTGGGTGTTGTGTATGGGCCCCTGTGCTGGCTGTGCCCCAGGCCTCTGGGTGCCAGTTGCTTTGCTGCTTCTCAGGGTCAGGGCCCACAATAGGGGGTGTGGTGTCCCTCATGCCTGGTGGCCTCTGCTCTCTGGCCACCTGAGCCTGTCCCTGGCCTGTTTCCTCATGAACAGAGGGAGACTTGTGGCCCGGGCCCCTCCTAAGCCGCCTCTCCCATTGACCGGAAGCGAGCTTGGGGGCGAGCGAGTTGCCCAGCTCAGCAGTCCTCTGCCATGGGGCTGGGAGACGGGGACACATGAGGTCGGGAGAACCTTGTGTTCCAGGAACGTGTTAGAAACATGGCCCTCGAGGCCCCCTGAGCAAGGGGGGAGTTTCTAACAGGCTCCACCATCGAGTCAGGGCTGTCAGCGAGGGCTTCCCTGAGGGAATGACCCAGGCCCGCCCGCAGGTGGGCGCAGGGCCTGCTCTGGGTGGAGGGAACCATTCGCACCAAAGCTCAGGGCCCAGCAAGCCGCTGGGATTTTCCAGGAACCACAGGAGCTTCTAGGGCTAATGGGAAGTAGGGAGGCCTGCGGAAGCCGGAGGGGCAGGGGCAGGCTTCTGGAAGGTTCCAAGCAGACCAGGGTCTTCCCTCTGCATGCTGGCACCCTGTAGCCACTGCCCACCCCTGCCTCAGCCCAGAGCCCCATGGAAGCCCCTGGCACAGGGCTGGGCTGTGTTCCTTGAGGGGTACCCAGCCCCACCCCATCGTGACCAGGCTCAGGTGAGCGCCTGGGGCACAGGTGCGGTGCCCCCTGCCTGCGTTTGCTGTGGGGGTGAGCTTTGCAGGGGGAGTGAGCTCCGAGGGGGTGCAGTGACTCACCTGGGGCATCTGAGAGGCGAGGGGCCCGCGGGGGAGAGGGCGACTCCGGGCCTCGTGCACCCACGGCCTTGCAGAGGGTCGGCCCTGCAGAGGGTGTGCACGCCAGGCCTGGTTTTCCCCGGGGGACGGGGGCTTGAAGGCCGCACTGTGCGCTCCGGTGCGTGTGCAAACCAAGAAGTACTGTGAGTGTAAGATGCAGGAGGGATTTTGAAGACTCACCAAAAAAGTAAAACGTCCCTTTAATGGTCCTTACATTGACAACATATGGGAGTAAGGTTTTAGATATATTGGCTAAATAAAATACGTTGTCAAAATTAAGTTCACCTGGTTATTTTCACGTGCTGTGACTAGTAGAAAATTTCAGATGACACCTGTGGCTAACAAGAGACTTCTGTTGAGTGGTACTGTACCAGAGGGGACAGAGAGAGTGGCCCAAGTCACCTGGTCAGGGCAGGGGGACATTGAACCTGGATCTGACCATCCCTCTGAGGACTGTGTCCTCCAGCACAGGTGGGGCAGTCTGAGGGCAGAGGGCCACCGACCGGCCACTTCCCGGGAGAGTGGCTCCCCTCGTCAGCCCTGGTTGCCATTCAGCCTGCATGCATTGAGCACTTGCTGGATGCCACACCCGGGTGGGCACAGCCTGGGGGGCCAGGCGGGGAGGCAGTGCCTTGCACTGGGCATGCCCGGTGGTCCGCAGGCCCTAGGCTGAGAACTGCCCATCCTCGTCCTTGCAACCCCACCCTCCCCCGCCACACCCTCATCCCGGGGGCCCAGCCTGGGGCATCAGAGCAGGTGAGTCCCAGGCTTAGGGGCCAGGCAGCCAGGACTCTAGGGACAATTGGATCCTTGAAGGTCAGAGTCAGAAAGACTTTCCTGGAGGCAAAGCCACCCACACCTGCTGCTGGTTCGGGGTGTGGTGGGCTGGGGACTGCCTCCTCCGCGGAGGCTAGCTCGCACCTGGGAGGGTGGCTCCCGAGGGGACCTCAGAGAGTGGCAGGGCTGTGGACCTTCCTGTGGGTGGTCAGTGGGCCTTGACCAGCTAGGTGCTGCGGGCTGGGCCACAGTCCAGTCCCGGATCCTTCCACATGGCCCCTCAAGGGCCACCTAGAACTCGTCCCTTGTGGGGCCCCACAGACAGGATTAGAATAGAGTGGGGACAGGGTCTGGGAGGGGAGAGGGCACTGCCAAGGACACAGACCCTGGCTGGGCCAGAGGCCCAGCTCCCATCATGTGACCTTGGGCACTGCCCCGTGCCCTCAGGGCCTCAGTGTACCCCCCTATATGCCAGCAGGGGCTGAGGCTGGGGCTCTGCCAGGACTTAGGGTCTCTCCTGAGGACGGGTAGGGAAATCTCTCCACTTGGTCAGCACAGAGCTGTCCACACCGGGAGTCCCTGGGCAGGAGGCCCAGGGCTCTGGGCTCCGGTCCACTGAGGCAGGACACGGTGGGGCCCTCGGCGGTCTCCGAGCCTGACTCCTGCTGCTGCAGTTTCAGGAGGTTCAATTCTTCCATACCTGCAGCCACCTCCTGCAGCCCCGCTGTGGGCTGGGCCTGTCACAGACGTCCCTGGCTTAAGACCCCGTCGTCCACACACCATAGACAGGAAGACTGAGGCTCACAAGGAGGCCGTGTGACTCACCCAAGGCCACACGGCCCGTGAGAGCCAGAGGAGCTTGGCGGCCACCCCAGCACCCAGGCCCCGGCAGTGCGGGGAGACCCTGCGGAGACGGGCTCCCATGCCACCGCTCGCAGGCGGCTGCCGGTTTTGCAGGACGCTCCCACGAGGCCAGGCTGCGGAGGCCGGACGCGCCAGCTGGAGGCTGCCGGGCTCCAGGAGGGGCCTTCGCAGGTTCTCCAGACATAGGTTCTGCCCTCCCTGGGCCTGGTGTGCCCACCTGGGGGCTGCCGCTCGGCGTGTGAGGGCCTCTGCTGGGTCGGAACAAAGGCCTCGGGCACACGGGTGTGCCGGCGTGTTCGGACCTGGCATGACTTTTCCAGTGCTCTGTTTATGACAATGGCAGGGAAGAGCTCGGTGTGGAGACGCTGACTCAGCCTGAGCGGGTGGGGGGCCGGGCGGGGCCAGAGAGAGACAGAGGGACAGAGGGACAGAGAGAGAGAAGGAAACAGAAGGAAGGACGGAGACACGTGGAAAGACCACGCACGCACACGCGGCCCCGAGCAGGCCCTCACCCCCGCCCGCCTGCTCGGCCCAGCTCCAACAGGGAGGGCGAAAGCAGCCCCACGTCACGTACTCCCCACGTCCCTGCCTGGCCTGAGCCCTCCATTGCACTAACTCTCCCCAGGACCCTGCAAGGTGCAGGCTATTGTCACCCCCCTTTGAGAGGTGCAGAAGCAGGCCCAGGGGCTGGGGGCAGCCTGCCCAGCCCGGCCTGGGCAGAGCCCAGATGGGGCCCGGTTGGTCCAGGCCAGGCTTACGGGGGTGCCCTTTCTAGGGGCTCCCAGTCTTCTTAGAATAAAGTCTAAGATCTTCCCCTAGGGCAACACAGTGCAGCCCCCAAGGACTGTCACCCACTTCATCTCTACTGATCGCTGCTGGGACAAACCACACATGCTCAGCTTGTTCCCACCTTAGGGCCCTAGCATTGCTATTCCCTCTGTCTGGAACACTGTTCCCTGTGCCTTTGCCTTCCTCACTGTCTCATCATTCAGGGCCTACCTTCAGCATCCCTTGCTGAGAGGAGGCCTCTCTGGCCACCCTGCGCCCTGGTCCAACCACCTTCTCCTGCTGACCCCTGCATGGTTCTTAGGCTGCCCACGACCTCCACTATCCGTGAACCCCTCCCAGCCTGTCTGCCCCCACCCCCAGCCCTGCACTGTGCTTGGCCTTGGACAAGGGCTTGACAGATGGGTGCCGAGGGCCTCATCCCTGGGACTCTGGGGGTTTGGCTGGGAGGGGATCTGCCCTCGGGGTGGGGCACACGGATGGTGACAGAGCCAGCAATAAAAGGCAGGGTCGGGCGTCAGGGGCGACACAGGTGAGCGAGGGGCCCAGGTCAGTGAGGTGGGAGGCAGAACCTCTAGGGTCGTCCCGTCCTGGTGGGTGCAGAGTGGGCTGAGCGTGAGTGAACTCTGGGGTCCCAGGTCAGATCCCAGCTCCACGGCTCACCTGCTGAGTGACCTGGGGCCAGCCTCCTGCCTCCCTGAGCCCAGTGTCCTAATGGTGAGGTGGGACCTTAATTCATACCGAGGGGACCCCTGTGAGGGTTTAAATCAAGAAGGACAAAGTGCATGGGACCCTCAGGTGCTGTGTTTTCACAGCAGTGCCGTCGGGACACGCCGTGCATTCGGGGCGTGTGGGCCGGGGTGTGCAGGGTACCCACAGAGCTGCGCAGACACCACCGCAACCAAGTTTAGAACATTTCCATCACCCCACAGAGAAGCCCTGCACTTTCAGTTGGCATCCGTGACGCCCCAGCCCTGGTGACACCGTCTGCCTCAGGGGTCCCTGTCTGGACAGCTCCTACAGACGCAGTCACACTGTACGTGGCCTCGAGTGTCGGCTCCGTCCACTCAGCGCAATGTCTGTGAGCTTTGTCACACCGCAGCATGGTCAGCGCTGTGCTTGTCTAAGGTGACGGGTGTCCCAGCGTGTGGACGGGCCGTATGTGGTTCCTCCGTGCCCATCCATGGACACCGGGGCTGCTCCTCTTTCGGCTGTTACAAATAGCACCGCGTGAACGTTTGTGGGGATGTGTGTCTTCATTTCTCTTGCGTTTAGGCCTCGGCGTGGCATTGCTGGTCACGTGGTAGCTCTACACTGACGTTCTTGAGAAACCGCCAAAGTTTCCACGGTGGCTGCACCGTCACGATCCCACCGGCGGTGCGAGGGTCCCGACCTCCCCACCTCCTTGCAACGCTCGTCATTGTCGGCCTTTTTATTTCAGCCGCCCAGCGAGCGGGAAGTGCATGTCCTTGCGGGTGCGACTGGCGCGTCTTTGGCAGCTAGTGACGTCGTGCATCCTCCCTGCGCTTGTCGGCCACTGTTAGACCCTCTTTGGAGAAACGCCACACCTGCTCCCATCCTTTGCCCGTTAGTTCTTGGCTTTAATTTTTAAAGTTTTTAAGTTAATACATAACATTGTACGTGTGTGGGGGGTATGTGGGATATTTTGATACATGCGCACGGTGTGTGGTGATCAAGTCAAAGGATTTAGGGTCTGTGTCGCCCGAGTATTTGTCATTTCTGTGTATTGGGAATATCACAAGTTTTCCAACTATTTTGAAACACACAAGATCTTGTTGTTATAGTCACCCTACTGTGCAACCGATCATGAGAACTGTGTGTCTCTGCCCCTCAACCCACCTCTCTCCGTCCCCCGCACTCTCCCCAACTACCCTCCGCCCGTGAGAGCCACGTTTTTAGCTCCCATGTCTGAGCGAGAACGTGTGATTTTTGTCTTCCTGTGCCTGGCTTCTTTCACCCGATGTAACGGCTGGCAGTCCTGTCCGTGTTGCTGCAAACGGCGGGATCCCACTCTTTTCGCCGGATAGTTCGGCATTGCGTCTACAAACCACGTTTTCTTTATCTGCTCATCTGTTAGCCTTGCCCGTTCTTAATTGGGTTGTTAACCTTTCTGTTATTGAGTTGTAGAAAACGTCATTTTTTTTTAAAGAGAGGCAAACACAGGTTGGCAGAGCGGAAGGGTGAACGGAGCGGTGCTGGCCACGGCTCAGACACACGTGCACGGCACACGCTGTCGTCCCGGACCCCACATGCGCGGGCAGGCCCAGGCGTACGCCGGGCGCACACGCAGAGGTACACACGTGCCACACAGCAATGCCCAAATGTGGATGTCCGTGACGATCCCACGTGTGCTGTGTGTCCCGTGCGTGGGCAGGAAGCTCAGCTCAGCCTGCCCCCTGGACCGTGTGCGCTTCTGGCCACACCGGAGCAATTATCCTCATTTGTCAGCGGGGAAAACGGACACAGAAAGGCCCTGACTGGTCTGACGTCACCCCACTGGCCAAGTTTAGGGTCTGGACTGGAACCTGAGGTGTCAGACGCCGAGCCTCCCTTGGTCCTATGGGACTGTGTGTGGCCCCCAGACTTTTGTCTCACCTCGGCCACTTGAGAATGTCAGCTCCCGGCTCCCCCTTTTCCTGAGCTGCTGTGTCACTTTGGGGAGCGTGCTGCCCCTCTCTGGGCCTCAGGCTTCTGGCTGGGGAGGGAGGCGTGCACTGAGGTTCCGGATTCCCCCCCCTTCTAAGAGGGAACCCAGGGCCTTTCCCCCCCCTGCCCCCCAGAGTAGTTAATCGGGTCATTATGCGCTCAATTACGGCTTTTTATGGCTTTCTAAAAATAGTGCGCGGCCCCCTGTGGATGCTAGGAAGTGGCAGGTCATGATGGAGGGGTGGGGAGAGGCCGCACCTGGGCTGGGGGAGGTACGAGAAGGAGGGGACAGCCGGGGACATCCCTGGCTTTGCTCTGGAGGTGCATTTGTGCTTTCCAGAAGTTGCTCACCGGGGTCTGCCGGGGTCTCCAGCATCCTCCTCCTCCTCCCCCTCGGGGTCAGAGCGAGGGGCTGACTGGAGGACACAGCGCTGCCCAGCCACGCCCCCGTTCCCGGGCGTCGGGTCTGCTGGCCTCGCGGAGGGGACACCACAGGCTCAGTGAGGGCTCGAGCTCGAGTAACTTGCAGAGAGGACCGTGTGGCCTCAGTGTCCCCACGTGGTGGTGGTCTCTGAGCATCTGCTGCTCTGGGTTTACCCAGAATGTGAGTGGACGGACCTTCGGGAGAGATCCCTGGCCTGTCCTGGAGTCCTGGCTGTGTGTGGTGGCCCCGCAGCTGGCCTGGCCCACGGGCCGCCTGTTAGTCCTGTTTGCTCTCAGCGCTGGCTGCTGCGGCAGATTGGGACACAGGCTCCGAGAGGGGCTGTGACGTGCCTGGGGCCACACAGCGGCTGTGAGACTCCAGGTCCAGGGCTCCGGGCTCTCTCTGCCCCGAGTCTCCCTCCCAGCAGCTCCCGCTCCCCCATCCTGAGCCTCGGCGGGGCTGTGGCCCAACGGTGTGCACCGTCACTGGCCAGGCACCCAGGACAGACTGCACTGGGGACAGGGGCCCTGCGTCAGGGCTGGGGCCCTTGCGGACCATTAGGACTCAGAAACCCACATAGGGGCTCAACTGGGCCTGAGGGGTGGGGCCAGTGCAGGGCCTGCTCACCTGGCGCTGGCATTTCAAGGGTACTGCCGGACGCTGTCGCGGCTCCAGTGTTTGAGGGTGCAGGCTCGGGGTCCGGAGAGGGACCCCCAGGACAGCCGCTGGCCCCACAAAGCATCCCGGCTACCTTCGTCCGGCACTCCCCCCCATTATATCTGGAGCACTGAGGCGCTCAGAGTGGTGGGTGGGGACAGGTGGGCTCAGGCCTTGGGGGCCAGGCCGAGGACTGGACGTCGTCACAGAGACCCCGGGAGCCGTCGACGTCGCGGGGCAAGGCCCACAGGTCCAGGCTGTCCGCACCGGGTACCAGGGATCAGCGTCTCCTAGATCTAAGCGCTCACACGCCCTTGCCCGGGAGGGAGCACGCACGGCCGGCCGGGACTGGCAAGGCGCCCCAGCGGGGCCCCGGGAGTGGTTTCGGGAGGGAGACGGGGAAGCCTGGAACTGCTCTGCCCTCGGCTCCACGCCCAGCACGGCGTGACCTGGGGCGAGTTACGAGGTCCTCTGAGCTGGCGTCCGGTCTGTCAAATGGGGCAACCGGCCCTCCCCGTGGGGCTGTGGTGAGGATTACAGGCGACAACACACGCGGCCTGCTGGGCACGCGGGAGCCACGGTCCCTGGCAGCGACTCTCGCCAGACCCAAAGCCCTTCTTGTTGATTCTCCCAAAACTAAAACTTCTCTCTGCAGTTTACCTCCCTCTCGTCTCCATGGCGAGAGACGAGAGGGTTTGGCTCATTAAAACCAAATAAAGAAGGAGTTAGCGGGAGTGGCCGACGGTGAGTAACTGATGAGTAACTGAGCCGGAGCCCGGGTGGGCACGGCCAGGTGAGGGCGGGAACTTGCAGGAAGGACAGGCGGGCGGCTATCGCGGCCCGTCCTCAGAGCTCGCAGACCCAGCCTGGGCACCTGCAGCCCACCTGGGGGCTTCGGGGAGCAGGACGTCCACCCCCGACCCGCTCGCCTGGCAGGAGGAGGACAGCCACATCCGTCCTCACGTGGGGACTTCTGCCTCTTGATGCAATTGCACCTTCACTCTGGCTTCCCAGCCTCCTCCACTGGGGGTCTCACTGGTGACACGTGCCCACTCCGCAGCCAGCTCGGCCTCCCCAGAGCTCCCCAGCCCTAGTCTGCCCGCGCCAGCCCCGCACCGAGGTCTGCAGCCGGTCCCCACGCGGCATCCTTCTCTGGGGCTGCTCAGCCCCTTCCCAGTCTCCACCTGCCGAGGGTCCCTTAGCTACGAATGGGCCAAGCTGGGGGCGGATGGCTTCCAAGGGCCCCCGCCCCAGGCCTGAGCCGCTCCCTTAGCCTTTCTGGGCTTTGAATCCACGGCCGTGGGCTCAAACCCTGCCTCAGCCACTAACACCTGGTTTCATACCCTCTGGGCCTCAGTCTCCTCACTTGTGAAATGGAAATAATGATTCCACCTGCTTTGCCCGATCGTTGGGAGTTACGTGAGAACACATGTGAAGGGCTGGCAGCGTGCCTGGCGCAGGTGAGAGCCATGTAAGTGTTGGCTGTGACAGGGACAGGCCAGCACAGCTCTGCCCATCTGCCTCCAAGTACTTCCAGAATCCTCGTCCCCGCGTAGCTGGGGTGAGCACCCGACATCCAAGTCCCACCGCGTCTGGCCCCACACCTGCCGCCTGCTTCCATCTGGCTCCCCCGACCGCTACCCTCTTCTGTTACTACCTTGACTGCAGCAAACCGTTCCATACCTCAGCACCTTCACCCCTGCCCCGCCCACCTCTAAGAGTGTCTGCCCATTCGGCTGTCACACCTAGCACATACACATGCAGGGAGTTAATTCATAGTCCTTGCTAAGACTTACTGTACTCACTTAGGATGTCAATTCCTCCAGGAAGCCTTCCCTGACTCCACTCCACAAAGGCAGGTCAGGGAATCCTTTGAGATACCACGATGCCCCCTCGTGCCCGTTCTCTCAGCTCTTTCCTCCCTTCCCCACCTACTTCCTCTCCCTCCCCCTGTCCGTGTGGCCCTGGTGAGGCCTTCAGGTCCTGCTTGCTGAGCTCAGGCAATACAAAGACTTCAACAACCCACTGCAAACCCCTCAGATCCTCTTGACCTCACTGAGACCCAGGGAGATGGAGTCCCATGTCCTCCCTGTCCCCGTCCCAGTCCCAGGCAGGGAGTGGGCAGAAGAGCAGAGGTGGGGCTGGCGGGGCAAAGCCCAGGCAGGCAGGGGCTGAGTGTCCTGAGCTGGAAGGAGGAGGCTCTTCGCAGCTCCCATCTTGCTGGGGAGGAGGGGGCGCTGGTCACCTCCCTCCCCTCAGTTCTTCTCAGAGGAAAGAAGCTCCCCAAAACCTGGGCCCTTCCATGACAGCAGACGGCCACCAAAGTCCACTCGGTCCTGGGCCCCTAAGAACAGTGGCCCCGCCCTGGTCCTCACCCCTTGGAAAATATCCCAGGGGAAGAGGGCCCCCACCTAGGTGAGCCCCCCAGCTGGCTGGGGTTAAGGAGGTGGCCCCCAGGGCACATAGGCCCTAGCGTGAGGCCGGGCACGCGGTTGGTGCTCAGCGGTAGCTCATGGAACATACCTGACGGCCGTGGAGCCTCTCTCCGTCTGCGGCAGTCACCTCGGCCCTGGTAACAGGACAGCACCGGCACAGCGAGGGGCCTGCTGGTGCTCGCGGGGCGCTGGGCGCGGGACTCGTGCAGCGGCTGCAGAGTGGGTCTCCCGCTGCCCCGTCCTGCGACTGGGTGCCGGGCCTGCTCCGGGTTGCTGAGACGGGTGGTGAGATTCCCGTTTGTGGGGTTTGGCTCTTGGTTCTCCAGGCGGCGTTACTGAGCTTGCGTGGCGCCAGGCGCCGGCCCCGGAGCCCACGCAGCCCCGGCCGCGGGCAAGCGGAGAGGGGCCCGAGAGTGCAGGGCCGGGACGGAAGGACGCTCAGGACCCGGCCTGGGGCTGGGGGAGATAAAGAAGAATAAGTTAGAAGTGGACAAGGAGGCTTTGGACTCACGCGGAAGTCCCCACCTGGAGGGCTGACGAGGGAGAGAGTGTCTGGATCCGGGTCATGGCTGGGACTAGGGTCGGCAGCAAGGGTGCCCTCCTGGCCGGAAGTCTGGAGAGGCTGCCTGGAGGAGGAAGCATTGGAACCAGGCCATGGGAGGTCCTTCACATTTGGGCATGAAGGGAGGGGAATTTCACCAGAGACCACGTAACCTCCCGGGGTGTGACCAGCACCCAGGAGGATGGAGTCATTGTTCTGGGCAGAGGACGGGAGAGGGGTAGGGAGGCCAGCAGGCAGTGACCTGGCGCCTTCCCTTCCCCGCCCAGCCATGGGCTTGGCTCTGCCAGCGGGAGGGAGGGCTCTGCCGGGACTGCACTTGGAAGGACCCAGCCGGCAGCCGGGGGAGTGAGGGGCAGGGAGGACTGGTGCCCAAGTCTGGGCAGTTCAGGGGCCCCTGAGCCAGGCAGGGCTGTTGGGAGGAGAGGGCAGACTCAGGGGACCCGGGCCCGGTGATGGGGGGAAGGGGGTGGTCAGAAAGGGAGGCAGCAACAGAGAGCCTGGGTGGGCTTCACTGCACGGCTCCGCCTGGGCTCCTGGCTGGCGGGTGGGACTGGGGTGCCCCTGTGCCCCCCACGGCCCCAGCTTCCATCTTCCACACACACATGGTCCCCACGGGGGTCAGCGCAAACGGCTTGTCCTTGAGGAGCAGCGCCTGGGAGGCTGGCAGAGGGGAGGGGGCAGAGGCACGGACCCCCCACTGCTCCCTGCTCACTCCCAGGGCTGGAGAAGCTGGGCCTCTCCCTGCCTTGGGAACAGGGAGAGAAGTTGAGGATGGGGTGTGACGTGCTGGTGGGAGGGTCACGGCGTGCACTGAGTGCCTGCTGTATACCAGGCACTGCCCTCCCCACAGCCCTGCAAGGCGGGCACTTCCAGCTCCACTCTGGTGAGTCGGAAGCCCAGAGAGGGAGGTGACGAGCCCAGGGTCACACAGCCAGCCAGTGGCAGGTGGACCAAGGCCCACGCCCAGGCGCCTGAGCCCACCGGGCTGCGAGCTGCAGGCCTCACGCTGCCGTCTCTCCCGCAGGGAGCCGCGAGGCCGCCTTCACTTACGCCATCACCGCGGCCGGCGTGGCCCACGCCGTCACGGCCGCCTGCAGCCAGGGCAACCTGAGCAACTGCGGCTGCGACCGCGAGAAGCAGGGCTACTACAACCAGGCCGAGGGCTGGAAGTGGGGCGGCTGCTCGGCCGACGTGCGCTACGGCATCGACTTCTCCCGGCGCTTCGTGGACGCCCGCGAGATCAAGAAGAACGCGCGGCGCCTCATGAACCTGCACAACAACGAGGCCGGCAGGAAGGTAGGGCAGACGCAGGGCGCCGGCCCCTTGCTGTGTCGGGCGTGACCGCTCTGCCCCCCGAGGGTCTCCAACCTCTCTGAGCCTCAGCCGCCTCCTCTAGCGGAGGCAGTTGGTGACCTGAGCCCGGCAGCTGTGCGGGGGGTGGCGCCAGGCGCCCTGGGGCCTCCGTGTGCATCACTCCCACAGCTCTAAGAGGCAGCCATGCTGTTCCCATCCCCAAAGTGTGGAAACTGAGGCCCTGAGTGGCGACGTGACGTGCCCACAGCCCCCAGCTGGTGGGCAGCAGGGCTGGACAGGGACCCTGTTTCCATCCAGGGTGTGAGCTGGGCTGGCTGAGGACTTGAGGGTGGGGGGTGCCCAGCCACAGCCTTATGTCCCCACCCTTGGTGTTCCTGGTCCCAGAGGCCATGCCAACATGCCAGGAGAGATTCCTGGAGGAGGCAGCCTTCGGCCTGATCACCGCGAGAGGCCGGGGACGGGATGCTCCCAGGACGGGGAGCAGCCTGAGCCAGGCGGACACTGTGAGTCGGGGGCTCTTGAAGAGCAGCCAGCTTCCCGCGTGCATGGGCTGGCGTGCGGGGTGCTAGTGGAGGGAATTCAGATAGGGACACACTGGGGAAGAAGCCAGGGTGAGCCTGGCCCCACCCGCAGGGAGATGAGGGCCCAGATACTGGCTGGGAGGAGCAGCCGCCATGGCGGCAAGATGGCCCGAGATAGAGCGGCCAGCCAAGTGGAACGCCTGGCCTGCCCGGCCCCCCTCCCCAGGGGCTGCACCTAGGGAAGCAGGGCCTGAGAGGCTCCTCAGGCTCAGGCAGACTTGCCTCCCAGGCAAAGAGGAGTTGAAGAATCCCTCTGCCCCAGGCCACTGGTCACTCACTTCTTCATTCAACAAACGCTCCCTGCCCTTTCTGCGGGCCAGGTGCTAGGCTGGGCACAGGGGTAGAGAGGAGCCAGACATGGCCCTGGCTGTGGGAGCTGGGTCCACATGAGGGGCATGGGGGCCACACCCAGGACAGCAAGAGCCTGGGAGGTTGGGGAGGGAAGAGAAGCTTCCTGGAAGAGGTGCCATCAGAGTTGAGCCTTGAAGGACATGTCAGAGCTGAGAAGAGCAAAGGCAAGAGGAGCTGGCCCCAAGAGCTGCAGATGGTTCAGGCTGGTGGGAGCACAATACGGGGCTGAAGAAGCAATCAGGGGCCAGCACAGACCAGGCCTTGAACATCACGCCAAGGGTTTGAGTTTCCTTTGTAGATGTAGAGATTTTCATGCAGCAGGTGGTTATCATCATCATCAAATGAATGGATGGAGGGATGATGGGTGGATGGATGATGGATGGTTGATGTTTGGATGGATGGATGGAGGGATGATGGGTGGATGGATGATGGATGGTTGATGTTTGGATGGATGGATGGAGGGATGATGGGTGGATGGATGATGGATGGATGATGGTTGGATGGATGGATGGATGGATGATGGGTGGATGGATGGAGGGATGGATGGATGATGGGTGGATGGATGATGGATGGTTGATGTTTGGATGGATGGATGGAGGGATGATGGGTGGATGGATGATGGATGGATGATGGTTGGATGGATGGATGGATGGATGATGGGTGGATGGATGGATGGATGGATGATGGGTGGATGGATGATGGATGGTTGATGTTTGGATGGATGGATGGAGGGATGATGGGTGGATGGATGATGGATGGTTGATGTTTGGATGGATGGATGGATGATGGGTGGATGGATGATGGATGGTTGATGTTTGGATGGATGGATGGAGGGATGATGGGTGGATGGATGATGGATGGTTGATGTTTGGATGGATGGATGGAGGGATGATGGGTGGATGGATGATGGATGGTTGATGTTTGGATGGATGGATGGAGGGATGATGGGTGGATGGATGATGGATGGTTGATGTTTGGATGGATGGATGGATGGATGATGGTTGGATAGAAGGATAGGTGAGTGGATGGATGAATGGATTATGGATGGGTGGATGGATGGATGGGTGGATTGGTGGGTGGACGGAAAATGTTTGGATGGATGGATAGATGATGGATGGTTGAATGGATGGCAGGCTGAGGGCTCGGCAGGGACGGGGCAGCCACAGGAAAGGGCCTAAAGTGGTCAGCTGCTGGACTCCCAGACAGCGCTGTCCCCAACTGTCTGTGAGGCCCTGGCTGAGCCTGTTCCTCTACTGAGCCTCCGTCTCCTCATGTGCATGGTGGGCGAGAGGCACTTTGCCTCCCCCACCCCTCCAACAGCCCCTGGCTGTGCAGCCGTGTGGCACAGGTGTGGCCTGAGCCCTTGGAAAAGGTGGCGGCTTCACAGTGACCCTCGGTGGCAAGCTCCTTCTCCTAGCAGCAAAGTGCTCATGGTGGCAGCGGTGGGAGTGGGGGTGGGTGGGGCACTTTGGGGTTTCCAGAAGAACCGGGTCTAGACCTTCACAGCCCCCCAGTGCTGGTGCTCTTGCCCCTCCCAGGGCTCCTGGCCTGCCCCACCCCCACTGCCTCAGGAGCACGTTGTGCAGCAGGCCAGGTGGAAAGCAAGTTGCAGCCACCATGGCTACGTGCCACACATGTGTGTCCTCTCGCAGTCTGGGGCCAGGAGCCCAGTAGGTGCTGGCCGGCCCAGCCCAATCCCTGCAAGGCCCCAGGGGAGGATCCTTCCTGCCTCTGCCAGCTTCCGGTGGTGGCCGGTGCTCCTCGGCTCATGGCCACATCACTCCAGCCCTGGCCTGTCTTCACGTGGCCTCCTCCCCGGAGCCTGTCTCCTCCGCTGTCTCTCAGGAGGACACTGGCCACTGGATTAGTGCCACTTGGATAACCCAGCGTTCTCTCATCCCCATCCTTTCCTTAACTACAGCTACAGACACCCCATTTCCAAGTGAGGTCACCTTCTGAGGCTCCAAGGAGACATGAACTTGGAGAAGGGCTGCTATTCAGCCCACCACACTGGCTGTTCACCGCCAGCCGGTGCCCTGGCGGGTGGGGGTCAGAGGGGCTGAGCCCGAGGCCTACTCTCGCCCTGCTTACACGAGCTCTGGCCCGGGCTGCGCCCACAAGCCCCAGACGGGTTGGGTGGGCTCCCGTGAGCAGCCACGCGGTGCCTGTGCAGGAAGAGCCCTGGGGTGTCCCCGGTGGTCATGCAGGCGTGAGTGGCCAGTGCTGGCTAGTGCATGGCCCGCTGCTGCGTGGGGCAGACGGAGGCCATGCCTGGGCCAGTGGAAGCCGGGTCTCTTCCCTCCGCACCACCCCAGTGAAGGCAGGAGATCATCCACCTGGGAGCCCCGGGGCTGTCGTCGGGACACCTCTGGGCTCCTCTCTAGGTCACGTGAGGGTAGGGGGGTCATCGCTGCGGAGCACCCCTGGCTGCGGGAGCTGGGGCAGGCGCCCTGTTAGCTGGACGTGTACCATGTCCCGGCACAGCCCTTACCTGACTGAGGCACCACAAGACTCGTGCCAAGCCCAGAGCCGAGAAGTTGTCCCCCAAGCCTGGCGGGACCTCACAGCCACACTGTCTCCATCTCAGCCCAGCGGCTGATGAAATAGCTTCGCTTGCTGACCACGTTCAGTCCACGACGTGGGCCTGTGGTCAGAGGGTGAAGCCGACACGGGCCATGTCCCCAGGGGGCTCACACGTCAGGCCCACGCCACGAGGGTCAGGAAATGGGCAGGCCTGGGAGCTGCCCGGGCGGAGGGTGTGCAGGGGCCTCGGTCCGCGCCCCAGGCTCAGAGCCGCCGGCCGGGCTGTGGCTGTGGCTGTGCGCGAGGTGCCTTCTGCTGGCGCATCCGGACGCCAGGCTCCCCGGAAGGATGTGGGTCCACACCCCCATGCTCCCCCGGCCCCTGGGCTACAACGGAGCACTGTTCCCAGAGCATGGGCCACACCTTTATTCTGCAAAGAACACGAAATTGCCTTTTTCCCAGAGGGGCTCCCAGTCCACCCACCCGCACAGCCCTGGTGGGCAGAGGAACCACGGCCTGGGGGAGCGGCCCCTGCCTCAGCCCCCTCAGTGCCTGCTCCACGCCCTGCCCTGTGGTCTTCTGGGGCAGGGGTGGGGGGCCCGGTCTCTGCCCCAACGTTCCCGCTGCCACTGGCGCCACCATTGCTGTCGTGCTCATGGCCAGGGAGCAGGAGAAGGAAATGGCACATTCTGGAATCCTGTGATCACCTCCCGGGAGAGGCTCTGGCCCAGGGGACCCAGCCAAGCGAGGATGTGGCCCCTCACTCTGCAAACAGCTACCCAATCGGCTTCATCAGCTGCCGGTCACTGGCCTGGCCGTGCAGCGTCTGAAGGTCCCCGGGCAGGAGGGTGCAGGCTGAGACACCTGGCCTGGATGTGGATGGGGAGACAGGAGCCAAGGGGTCGGGGGAGGACAGCAGAGTGCAGTGGGGAGGCAGCCATGCAACAGGCCACAGTGGGGTCTCCAGTGGGGACACCAGAGGGCTACCTGGCACGCAAAACCCCTAGTCTGGACACCCAGCCAGGCCTCGGGCCATCAAGGCCCCTCTGGGGAGGATCAGCTCCTGGTACCTTCTGTCAGCCTCCTTCCCCATCCTCCTCCCTGGCCTCTCCAGTCCTCTCCACTCATGCAGAGTGGAAGACACCCCCCAACTCCAGGCCCAGCCTCAGGGCCCACCCTGCGCCCACTTGACGTGTGTGTGGCCTTGTCTCTCCCTTCAGGCCTGGTGGTCTCCAGACCTTTGCCCATGTTGAACCTCTCCTGGAACACCCTCCCCTCTTTGTCTAACGAGCTCCTACTCATCCATCAATACCCAGTGTGGGCACCATCTCCTCCAGGAAGGCCCCAGCCCAGGCACCATCACCCGGCAGGGTTAGGTTCTCGTGGGCTCCTGCAGCACCTGATGATGCAGGTCCTTCTCCTCCTCCTCCCTCACTGGACTGTGAGCCCCAGAGGTCCCCTCCGAGATCCAGGCCCTCATGTGCTGGGCCAGGGGAAGGTGCTTGGGGCAGTGGTCGTGTCTGTGGGATATGACTCCCGCCTTCTTTGTCGTTCACTTGCCCATTCATCCATGTTTCACTCACCTACCGGGACTTCTGTGGACCAGAGCTGACAGCAGGTGCCCCTTGACTATGAGTTCTGGCCCAGAGGGCAGAGCTGGGCTGCCCAGGTGGGGCCAGCGGAGCCCCGACAGCTGACAAATGGCCCTTCTGCCGCCGCAGAGCAGCAGCTAATGATTCCCCATCTTTAATCAGGCCCGGCTGGCAGGGCCCTTTCGATCCGGGTAAATGAGTACCTGGGGTCATGGCTGGCTCTGGGAACGGGCCTTCCGGGGCCTCAGAGGGAGGCCCAAGGAAAACACACGGCTGCGCCCATTGAGGGCCCCGTGGAGCTGGGGAGAAAGAACAACATCGGGCGGGCCGGGGCCGCCCGCTTCCCAGCACGGCCGCCTGGCAACCCGTGCACTCGCCCCTCCATCCCCGGCAGGTCCCTGGGCAGACGTGCACTGAGCTCTACGGGCGTGCCAGGCTCTCACAAACAGCCGCTGGTTAAGCACCAACTGCATGCCAGCCCCTATCCCAGGCACAAGGGCAGGGAGTGGCAAGAGGGAGGGATGCACACTTATTAAGCACCTACTGTTGCTGGGCCCCTCGCTGCGCTATGCCCTGCAGCAAGTCTCTTGCACCTGAGCCCAGTTTCCTCATCAGCACACTGATGGTGGTAGAGCCACGCCTTGCAGGGCTGTGAGAACCTAACAAAACGCATTGGATGAACGTACACCAAGCTCTGCCAAGTCCTGAATGTTCCCGCTGGACCCGTCCTGTGCCGTAGGGACCTGTTGTTAGCAGCCCCATTTAATGCACGAGGAGGCTGAGGCTCAGAGAGGGAGAGACACTCACCTGTGGTCACACAGCGCGAAGTGGAGGCGTGGGCTCTGGGGTCAGGCTGGAGGTGGGGGCGGGGGCTTGGATGGCGCCCAGCTTGGGCTGCGTCATGTCGAGCAGCTGCTCTGTCACCTGCAGGTTCTGGAAGACCGGATGCAGCTGGAGTGCAAGTGCCACGGGGTGTCAGGCTCGTGCACCACCAAGACCTGCTGGACCACGCTGCCCAAGTTCCGCGAGGTGGGCCACCTGCTCAAGGAGAAGTACAACGCAGCCGTGCAGGTGGAGGTGGTGCGGGCCAGCCGCCTGCGGCAGCCCACCTTCCTGCGCATCAAACAGCTGCGCAGCTACCAGAAGCCCATGGAGACGGACCTGGTGTACATAGAGAAGTCGCCCAACTACTGCGAGGAGGACGCGGCCACGGGCAGTGTGGGCACGCAGGGCCGCCTGTGCAACCGCACCTCGCCCGGCGCAGACGGCTGCGACACCATGTGCTGCGGCCGCGGCTACAACACGCACCAGTACACCAAGGTCTGGCAGTGCAACTGCAAGTTCCACTGGTGCTGCTTCGTCAGGTGCAACACCTGCAGCGAGCGCACCGAGGTCTTCACCTGCAAGTGAGGGCGGCCACGGCGGCGGCCACGGGCGCCCCCACCCGGCGGCGTTTTGCACATCCACTCCTTGCCCTCCCTGCTGCGGCGCTGCCGGCTGTGGGCAGAGGTGGACGCAGAAAGTGGGAGCTCCCCGTGCAGGAGGGCATCAGCCAGCGCCCACAGCCTCTCCTGGTCCCCCAGGGGCTCCCTCCTGCCGCCCCCTCCGTCACCTCCCGTGGCAGAACAGCGCCCATGACCTATCGAGAGGACGAGGCCGATGGCACTGGTGCCCCCCGAGGGCCCAGCAAACCCCTTTCTTTCTTCTGGGAAAGTGAATCTCCAGGACGCTCCTGTATCGTGGAAAGCAAAGTGATGACAAGACTCCGAGGGTCCCCTGCCTGCCTGCTGGCACGGACACAGCACAGCCATGCCAGCCGGTCACTTGAGACTGTTTTCCAGGCCTTATCTGCAGCTTGGCCCCAGGACGGTGTGGACAGATGGTGACGAGAATTATTTATGTGTCCCTAGTCTGTGCGGAGCATTCTCAGCACTAGCGCGTCGCCAGTCCTAGCTGCGCTGTCGCCCCCACACCCTCCCTGCCTACTCTCCCTGCACGTCTGCGGCTGCCCGCGTTGGTGGGGACCACACCTGGGGACCACACCGCACCTGGGGTCCCAGAAGTGAGCTGGGCGGGGGCTCAGCGGCCCACAGGGCACAGGGGGGACGCAGAAGAGAGCCACGGACAGGGCCCTCCAGCCGCCCGCCCTTCTTTTGAAAATCATATCAAGCAAAGCAAAATATCACCCATGTCGGGTTCCAGGAGTGCCTCGTCCCCTCCTCAATCCTGTCACCCTCCTGGCCTGGCACCTCCAGTTTACAGAGCCGCCTCCCGCCCTGGAGCCAGCCTGACCCCAGGACGGTGCCGTGGCGGGGCCGGCGGGGGCGGGGGAGCGGGCAGGGATGTTCACCCCGTTGACAGAGGGGGACACTGAGGCCCAGTGTGGCACAAGGACTTGCCAGAGACCCCGAGGGTTCGAGTGGAGGCTCCTGCCTTGGCCTCTGCCCGGCCCAGGCTGTGCCTTGAGAAACCCAACTGCTCCGTCTTGGCCCACACCCCTGCTCGGTGCCTGGGAGGGTCCCCCCGCCCTGTCCTGGTCCCTTCACCCTGAACGTCATGCTGAGCAAACCCGATCCAGGGCTGGGCCTGTCCTTTCCAGACCCTCCCACCCCTCTCTCTGAGGAAACTGAGGCACAGAGGGAGGAACTTGACCAAGGCCAGAGAGGATGGTTTGCAACTGGCTTCTGGGGCACCCCTCCACTGCCCGGCACCCCAGGGTGTGCTTGACGGACGCCATGGAGGGGTGCTCCTGGGCCGTGGACAAGCCACGCTGCCTGGACACTGCCCGGGCAAGCGACCCCGTCTGGGCCCTGGCCTCGGCCCCCAGCCACGCCAGGTACTCTGAGCCTCTGGGCCACTGTGAATGCCCCCCCGGCCCCGTCTCTTCACCCCCACCCCGAGTCCCGGAACACCCCGAATCCACAGGCCCGGTGTCCTCTGCCAAGGAACCTGGTTAACTTATATTGTTATATAGCGTTGAAATGTCTATAGTGTCTTTTAAATTATTGTGACCTACACTGGGTACCGGAGGTGGGGGGTGGCTGCGGCCACCACCCCCCGAGCCAGGCTCCTCCTGCTTGCGTGGACCCTCGGGGGCCCTGAGGCCACCGAGTCACTAGCACTGTCCCTTGGCCACCAGGCACCCCACCAAGACCCCGCCCTCCCCAGAGTCTGTCAGCAGCCGGCCCTTCCCTGGGTGGGAGGATCGGGGGGGCCTAGGGGGCCCTGCCACCCATGCCGTGTGCCCGCACAGTGGTGGCCAAGGTGCTGCATGTCCTTGAAGTGCCCACGTCTGACGGCTGTGTTGCCAGCCTCCCCTGGAGGGGAGCGCTCGGCCCCAATAAACGCTGGAATCAGAGAAGCGAGTGTGTGTGGAGTTCCCCGCCCGCGACCCCCCTGCGGCTCTCACCCCGACCGTGGGGACACATGGGCTGCCCACCAAGGACAAGCCCTTGGGCCCTCACGTGCCCCTAGCCCCTGTGACTTCCTCGCTCCTCCCCATGGGCTGCGAGGGCTCTACCCCAGGGTAGCCAGCCCTCCCACCCTCAGCCCTGAGACCCCTGCCCACGTCGCAACCTCCAGGCACATTTGGACCAGCCCCACCCAGCAAGGCTCACTAGTGGGGGCTGGACATGGGCCCCCAGGCCTCCCCGGACAGCACAGGCTCAGGCTGTGGGGAGAGGAGGGCCGTGGGCCTGGTGCCCGGACCTGACTCCCCGGGCTGGGCAGGAGCTGCTCTCTGGAGAGGGGCTGGCCTGGGCCGTTGTGACCATGCCTCTGCGCCTCTTCTGACCCAAGTGGGGTCTGGCCTCGGGCCTCTGTGGGGCTGTCCAGCTGTGTCTGGTGGATTTTGGCTCACGTGGCCCCAGGGGCCCTCCTTGCTCTCACCAGGCCTGGGAAGGCAGCCCGAGGCTGCTTGAAGACCGGCAGCTCCTGGCCGGCCACAGTTCTTGCTGCTCTCCCCAGAGGCCTCTTAGCCTGCGGGCTGTGGTGGTGGCCGTGCATACATGGGCGATGAATGGCATTCCTGCCGAGGGCCGGAAAGCATGCGGCGGGGCCGGTTTGGCCACTGCCCGCTGTCCCCAGCAACCTGGCATCGGGCGGAACCACTGATCAAACAGCCCCCATCCTCACCATGTCCAGCCTGGGCACCCACAGAACCTGGCTCCAGACCCAGACCCCAGCGGAAAGGCCTCCTGGTGGGCTTTTCAAGGGGAACGCACCCCCCCAGGGCGTGGAGAAGGCAGGACAGGAAAGAGCACTAGACTCAGAGTCCCAGCCCTGTCCTTTCCTGACACATAGGCAGCCTCTGGGGGTGACCCCCTGATGTACAGCCTCAGTCTCCCCATCTGAGAGCAGGAGGTGGCCCAGGGCCAGGACTTAGTGGCTGGTGGGGCCCCTGGGGCTGGCGTGCAGGGGGCCGGGGCCCAGCCGGGCAGTTTGGCAGGAGGCCCCGGTTCCCCGTGAGACGGTAAGCAAATCCGCAGTGGCGGCTGCAGCGGAATGCCGGGGTCCGGCTACTCCCACGGGGCCAGGAATGAGGAAGCGCTCTGAGACGGCCACAGCCCTGGTGCCCAGACTGTACTTACTTCTTGGCCGGGATTCAACCCGGCCCGGCCCCCCAGGGCCGCCGTGCACATCCTCCAAGGGCCCACACTGCTGGCCCGGCCCGGGGGCCCACCTGGCCCCAGCCCCAGGCTCCGCCTCTACGGCTAATATTTGGGGAGCATTTCCTCCACGCCAGCCCCTCGGACCCCACTCAGTGGCTCGTTATCCCTCAGGGTGACGCCCCTGCGCTCGGCTCCGGCCGGCCCTGGACTCTGCCAGCCATGGCCCTCACCGGAGGCCTTTGATTTGCCGGGGGGGTCCTGTACCAGCCTTGCCTGCCCGCTGCGCCCCGAGAGAGCGTAGGATCCCCAGACTCACACTGGATGGGATTTGAGATCCCTCTGTCTAGGAGAGCCTGGAGTTCTGGGGGCACATCCCACCCCACTCACGCGCTCACAGCTGCCTGCTGGTGGGCAGCCCGTGCTGGGGGATGCAGCTGCTGACTGCGGCAGCCCGGAGAGAGCAAGGGGCTTTGAACTAGGTCCTCCCCACCACTGAGCCTCAGCTTCCCCTTGGTAGAACGGGCACAATGGCTCTGCCCCGGCCCTGCCTGGACCCCCCTTCTGTGTTTGGAGGACGCCCCGCCCACACTTGTTCACACTGAGCTTTTGCACTGGGGTCTCCATACCACCCCTGCCCCCTGGTGTTGCCTGCCCTGCCCACTCAGCTGCGGTCTGGTGGCCAGAGCACGTGGCGGTCCCGTGGCCCTGGTGGGCAGAGGCCGTCTCATGGGTGTGGCCACCAGAGACCTTCCTGACCCGCTGCCCCACTGCTCACTGCCCACCACCCACCTCCACCTGTCCCGCCTGCTCTAGCCGTGCCGTCCCCCTGGGCGCACGCCTGCACCCTCCCCCACGCCCTCCCGCCCGCACCTGCCTTCTCCATGGAGCTCGCTGGGAGGGCCTCGCTCACCCTCTCGGCCTCTGGGCAGGGTCCTGGTCCTGTGACTGGCCCCAGCAGGCTGAGGTGCTCCAGGGAATACTGGGCAGGGTCCTCAGCCATCCCAAACCTAAACAACTCCCCTTCCCAAAGTGGGTCAGTGCTAGCTCCACTTCACAGATGGGGAAACTGAGGCACAGAGGAGAAGGGGACCTGTCCAAGGCCACATAGCCAGGGAGAGGCAAAACTAGGTTTGAACTCAGGCCCTCTGGGCTCTTCCTTCTACTTGACTTGCGCCTCCTCCCACAAGAGGAAACTGAGGCCCAGGGACCTCGTCCAAGGCTGCACAGAGACGAGTTAGGAGGGAACAGCTAAGGCAGGTCTCAGAAAGGAGGTGACAAGCAATGCCATAGCCTTACCAAAGGCAAAGCAAGAAAGACTGGGTTAAAAACAGCAAGCAGGACCTGGGTTAGACTTCTGGGTGAACCTCATCACTCCCAGAACTGGGAGGTGGGAGAGGGGGACAGACGGAGGGGCCGTGGGCCCCCTTCTCCCTGGTGGGAGGAGGAAGAGGATGTGTCCCAGGCTGGGCTGGCCTGCGGCAGGTGGGCTGAGGTCTGGGGGCCGAGGGGCAGAGAGGTGGGTGCTGAGGAGGCAACAGAGGTGAGTGGAAGTTGAGTCACGTGTGCCCAGACGGGAAAATGTGGGCTCCCCTGAGCAGGGCAGGCCCTGGGAGGTGCGGGCCGGGCACAGGGCGCTGGGAGCTGCCACCAGAGCCAGGAAGTTCGGTGGATCCTGCACTGGCCCGTTACCTTCCTCTTGGTCTGAGCTTGCACCCACTTCCTGCTCTGGGGGTCCACCTGCCTCTCCATCAGGGCTTTGGGCCTGAAGGACCTAGGGACACGGATCCGCTGGCCTGGGCGCCCCAGAGCCCTTGGCAGTCAGGACCTGTGAGTCCTGGAGACCTGGGAGTTGCAGGTTGGACACCCACAGCAGTGCCCTGTGGAGGCCCCAGGTGGCAGACAGACGGGTGGGAGGTGGCTTTCCGCATGCACTGGAGGGGCAGGACCCAGAGCCCTGCAGCCTGCCCCGGGTGGGTGCTGCTCCCTGGCCCCAGGGCTGATCAGAGCCCCAGCCAGGGCTGGCAGACCTAGCTCTTTTCCAAGATTGCCCTGCTGACCCCACCTCGGCGGGTCACATGGAGGGTGTGCCAGGGGAGGCAGGCCAGGCCGCCTGGCTCGTCCTCTTGTGGTCTGGGCCATGCACTCTCTGTACACAGCCGGCGTCCTGCAGCCGCAGAAGGGAAGCACTCACGGCCTTGCAAGGAAGCGGCAGGTGGAGGAAACCCGGCTGAGGATTAGGAGTCCCTTCACACCTGCAGGCAGAAGGCCAGGGGCCTCCAGGTGCCAGAAATAGGCGTCCCACCTGGGGCCTCGCTGGATCCTGGGTGGGTGGCCCACCTGCCCCGAGGCCCAAGGGCGGCAACCAAGACTCCAGGGCTCCCACATGAGCCCAGGGGAGGGTCTTGGCTGGCCATACTGGGAAGACCCCTGGGGACACCTCTCTGGCACCTGCAGCCCTGGACACCCCTGCCGGGCTGTGTAATGTTGGCCCCCATCCTGCTGCCCGGGCTGGGCCTCAGCCGGGGCCACGCTGCTGGCTCGGCCTGTGCGCCTTCCCCACCGTCCCAGAGCAGGTGGGAACCCTGCCCAAGGTCCCTGCATGTGGCTTCTGGCTGCAACCCTCACCCCAGCTCCCACCAAGCTCAGGACATGCCGCCCACCCACTCACACACTCATTCCTTCACTCGCCCACCACTGCTGAGCGTCCTGGCGCCCGGAGCTTGCCTGGGCATTGTGAGGTCAGCGCTGGGTCCTCCCTCAATTAGCCCCAGGCCAGGACAGGGCACAGAATTATGAGTCAACAGGTCCCTTCGAGTCCTTGTGGCCAAGGGTGTCCTGGAGGGAAGTCGGAGCGGGGGGTGCAGTGGCCTGGAGCCCGGGACGTGGGGCCACAGCACTGGCTTCCTGGGAGCCAGAGGGAGAGGAGGGAGGAGTCAAAGCCCGGAGTGAACCAAGGGGCCAGTGGAGCATGGAGTCTGGGGTGCTGGGGTGGGCGTGGAGAGTTGCCCTAAGCTGACAAGTTTCACAGAAGGTTCTGGAAGGACAGAGGGGACTCTTGCTCTAGTAGCCCCACAGTTTCTAGTGTGTGGTAGGAGCTCTCACTGTTCCCACCATGGGTCCTGACATGGACGGGGTGACTAACACTCGCTTCCCCGCCTGGGATCCCAGGGAAGAGGGATCGATGAAATCTCAACCCCAAAGGAACCCCGGGGTGGGGAGGGTAGTGGGTGACAGATCTGAGTCGCCAGGACCCTCTCGGGGAGCTGGGAGTGCTCTCTGCAGGGAGGGGCACTCCCCTATTTCAAAGGGCCCCCACTGTGTGGACAGGGCTCGCTGCCATCTGGGCCTGCCAGTGCCTCTCATCTCGGGGACTTTGGGGGAAGCCCCAGGAGGCTCAGCCTCAAGGCACATTAGAAAGGCCTTCTTCAGGCTGGCCAAGCTACTGGAAGGAGTGAGCTCCCTGTCACTAGAGGAATTCAAGCACGGTTTGATCTCTGTGTGGTGGAGAGGGAGCCGTGCAGCCCCCTGGTGTCCTGATGCCACAATTCTGAGATGCTGAGTGGCCGTGCTTTTACACAGAGGAACCAGGAGTCCTGGTTCTGCGGTTGGAAGGGGTCACAGTTCTGGGCAGGGTCCAGGGAGGCAGTGGAGGCAGCTTCTGGGGAGGCCGCTCCTGTGCCCAACACCGGCAGTTCCCTGTGGAGGCGAGAAGCCCTTTGCCCGCCCCACTCATCGCGCCACAAAGACTGTGCGGAGGTCCTGCCCGCGGGGAGCTGGCGTCTGCAGGAGCAGAGACAATCGGCGTCACTGTGAGAGCAGGAACCTTGACAGTGTCAAAACAGCCAGCGTGGAAGGAGGTGGTCAGCGCTAGGGCAGAGCCGGGCAGAGCGGGCCGCAGTGACATGGCCGAGCAGACACTCGAGATCAGGAAGTGTGACGTGGAGGGTGCCCCAGGCAGCAGCGCCAGCCCGGCAGAGCCAAGCGGAGGCAGGGGGCTGGGGCTGGGGCTGCAGGAGGCCAGGCGGCTGGAGCAGTGGGGTTAGGGAGCACGCAAGGCGCAGCTGGACAGACAGGAGGGTCCTCAGGGGCTGTGCCCGTGGCCCGGCAACTTGACAGGCACTGCGGGTGGCAGGTGAGGTCGTGGCCTGCTATCATTTCTGACAGGTCCCTCAGTGGCTGTGCAGGGAAGAGACTGCAGGGCAGAGGCTACTGCAGCCGTCCGGGCGAGGCGTGGCCATGGGAGACGCAGGGGCTTCTGGACGTATTTGCAGGCAGAGTGGTGGCACTGCCCGGGCAGAGGTCAGGCAGGCCCGGACAGCAAGTCCCATGTGGGCACCCCAGCTGCCCCTCAGGAGTGTGTGCAGGGACTTGCTCCAGGGCACCCTGGTGGTGGGGGCGAGGAGCCAGGATGCAGCCCCACCTCCTGTCCACCTTTGCCTGGTGTGGCCTGTGGGTAGTGGGACAGGCTGGCCACGTCTGGGAGCAGCCTGAGAGCAGGGACTCTGGGCCAGATGGTGGCTCCATGTCAGGCTCCAATATCTGCCTGTATGGCCTTGGCCCCACTCTGCCTCGGTTTCCCCCATAAACTGGGATAAGAGCACCTGTCGAGGGGCTGTGAGGAGGGCCCAGTGAGAGGACCGTGAGGAGGACTCAGCAGAAGTCACCCTCCCATCCTCATCAACTGGGGAGCAGAGAGCCGGTGTGCTCCCAAGCTGGTAGCCGAGCCAGGACCCCTGGGAGGCCCCTCGGTCCCTGCTCAGGGCCCCAAGGGGGTTCCCTCCCTCCCTGCCCGGGCAGACGCATCAGTGGAGGGGTGCTGGCTAGTGTGGGTGCTGTAGGGGAGGGCAGGCCCCTGTCCCCAGGAGGGCAGGACCGTGTCCCTGGAGAGCCTGTCTGCAGACCCAGGGCGGGCCGCACCGGGAAGGGGCTGCTGGGAGATCGGGGCTGGAGAAGGCCCTCGCAGCAGCCGGATCCCTTCCTGGTGAAGCCACAAAGGAGCCCCCCCTGGGGTGCTCGCCGCGCTGCACGGTGGACAAGCCGCCCTGTGACCCCTGCCTGGCTCAAGCCCGTGTCCCAGCCTCCGCGCTCCTCCTGGAGCCCCCAGCTGGTGTCCCTCCCACCTCTCCTCGGTTCCTCCCTGGGGCTCCCCCCGTCCCTGGCCCCCAGCTCCCATGAGTGGCATCCAGCACGTCACATCCTCTCGTGCCCAACCTGCCCCTCCTATCTGGGGACTCCCTGGGGCCATTTGGCCTGGACCACTCCCCCACACCCTCACAGAACCCCCGGCCCTGCAGACCCCCAGGCCCGTGCCAGGCTGCACCCCCACACTCTGCTCTGCAGGCACCTGGGGGCTGCAGTGTGACATCCTTCTCAGACCCCTCGAAGTGGCTGATCACCATTTCCCTTCTTGCACTTGCACCGCACGGCCCTGCAGATGCTCTGTCCTGCAGGGTGGTCTGCGGCCTCCCCCCTTCCCACTCGGGACCCCGCAGCTGCCTGGGCTGCTCTGTCTCAGACTGTTCTGTCCCAGCCTTTGCCACTCCCCGGCTGAGACACACCCCTTCACCTGGTCACCCTCAGGCCTCAGAGGGGACATCACTTCTTGCGGGACAGTGTCAAGGCCCCTCCCCGGGTGCCCTCCACCCTGGACGCCCGCCCAGCCCTGCCGTGCCTCCCTGGCACGAGCACGCTCTGCTTAACCCTTGCAGCCCTTGCTGGCGGCTAAGTCAAAACTTGACGAGAGACCGGAGCCCCAGACCAGGCCTTGCGCAACACGGGCGGGGCGGGACGAGCCCCCGCAGGGCCCTGAGATGCACCTATTTTTAGCCCCAAGAAGAAAACTAAACCCCAATACACACAACATGCAACACAAATATTTGTTTTTATTCTTAAAAGGGCTCGAATGGCGGGTTTGGGGCCTGAAGCACACGCTCGGCTGAGTCACGCCAGCCCAGAGGAAGCCTCGCCCGTCCCCACAGGCCCCACCCGGCACAGCTCCCTCCCCGGGGAGCCTCCCGGGTCCCCACCCACCCTGAGCCTCTCGGCCTCTCCTGAACCAGCCCGGCAGCTCCCGCTCCTGCCCTGCCAGGGCCCTGCCTCCTGCAGGATGGCTTCCCCTCGTCCCCTCCTGCAGCGACCGGAGCCCACGTCCTGCCTGGTCCAGCAGGAACCCTCCTCCCAGATGCCCGCCACTGCTCGGGACTCCCTGCAGCCACCGGATGGGGCCCCCCTTAGCCATGGGGGACACATGTCCTCTGTTTGGGGGCACCACTCTGATTGCTCAGCCTCAGTGTCTGAGCTGTGCCCCCAAACACAGGCGCAGTGAGGTATTGCCGAGGAGCTCACGGCCTCGGGGCAGCACCGGAAGCTTAGCCGGGCTGCCCACGAGCACAGCAAGGTGGCTTCCACCTGGGGACCCTGGGACTGCCGGGACAAATGACACAAACGGACTTAAAACAACAGACCTTCATTCTCTCACAGAGCTGGAGGCCAGAAGTCGGAAATCAGCCTCCCTGGGCCAACACCAAGGTGTCCGCATGGCCACGCGCCCTCAGAGGCTCCAGGGGAGGACCCTTCCTTGCCCCTTCCGGCATCTGGTGGCTGCCGCATCCCTGGCTGTGGCTGCGTCACTCCAGTCTTGGAGGCCAGCGTTCTCGACCCTCTGCTCCTCCTCCCACGGCCTCCCGTGTGTTGGGGGCGTGTGACTGCATCAGGGCCACTCCGACAATCTCAGCTTAATCCAGTTCGCCGTGTCAGGGAACATCACCAGGCTCCAGGCATCATGCGTGTCATTGACAGCCATCCTTCTGCCTCCTACAGACAGTCTGGGCGACTGCGCAGCACCCAGTGGCAGGACCTTTGGGACAGAGGACAGGAGAGGGCCTGTGAAAGCCACCTGCATTGCTGCGTCCAGAGCTGGGGTGTGGGGAGAAGCGCAGTGTTCCCGGCTGCACCGCCAGGCAGCATGGATGCCGGGGTGGGGGGGGCGCGGATGAGGGGCGGGGGGCACATCAGGCCACACGGGGGGGAGCAGTGAGTGTCGCTCACGCTCTGGGCTGTGCACCAGCAAAGCACCTGGCCCCGAGCCTGGCGGGGTCATCTCAGCAGTCAGGTGTCGGTGCAGAGTGGGCGTCGGCAAACGGTGCCGCACATCAGTCCCGTGGCCCCACTCTGCCCCGCCCAGCCCCTCCTGCCCCTGCGACCCGGCCAGGGCCTGCTGACGACCTGTCGGGGCAGACGAGGCCGTGATGACGTGCGGACTCCAGTGCTGTCCCCTGGACGCTGCCTCCACCCCATCCCCTGCCCCGCCCAAGAGCCATCATCTGCCCCCTCAACTCTGTGCCCTCCTCCCACCCTGCCTCCCACCTGCCACTCAGGTGGCCTTAGGAACATGCACACCAGACCGTGTCACCAGCCTGGCCAGAGCCTCCGGGGATGCCCTGAGTCCTTCCCGACACCTCTGGCCCGCACCTGTCCCCGGCCGTCTTTCCCTGTCACTAGACGGCCCCGCTGCTCTTGGCTCTCCCTGCAGGTCTGCACAGGGCCGTCCTGCTCCGCGGGCCTCACCTGAGGGCCTCCCCCATCAGCCTGGTCCTCGCACACCCAAGGGGGGACCCGCTGGTGACATGGTGCCCGCAGGCCTGACCCTGGGCAAGTTCCTTCCCCGCCCGAGGAGCCTCCGTTTCTTCATCGGTAAAGCAGGGGGGTGGCGTGAGGGCTGAGCGAGGTCCTGAGAGCCCAGCGCGCGTGGACGGCAGCTGTGCCAAGGACTTTGGTAAGGGAACCGACTGACTCCTGTGATCTCTGTCATTCCCTCGGAGCAGTGAACATTTCTGGCCCTTCTGGGAGCTCAGTGGGGCTGAGGACAGGTGTGGGCTCACCGGAGGCTGGACGCTAGGTCCTGGCGAGGGGATGTCTGGCCCCCCTAGAGGTCCAGTGGGGCCCAGGGAACGGCCGTGTCCCCAGGGGCCCCCGAAGATCCCTGAGGACCTTACCTGGAGACCCCGCAGCCCTGCAAGGGACAGCTCCGCTCCGGGGGCTCTCACCTCCCACCGGACCGTCCCCACCTGCCAGCCCCTGGGGTCAGGTGATGGAGACCCCAGACCATCGGCTTGGGCCCGGAGGGCGCCCCCGGGGTTTCCAGCGGTTGCTCTCCCCTTGGGGTAAATGAGAAAGCGGCTTCCTTTTAATTAAAGTTCTGCAGAGGGCCTGGGCTCCCGAGGAAAGGAAAAGTGTCCATGCAGAATAATTAGCCGGACAAAAGGCAAATCCTCTTAGCAGCTCCCTGGGCGATTACAGGTTAATTGGCTGCCGCTGCTGCCCTCCTGGGCCAGACGGCTTCCCCGCCTCCCGCCGCTCGCTGACCCCGAGGCCGCACCTGCCCGGCTGTCCAGCGTGGGAACCCAGCAGGCCTCCGCTTGCCCTCTGATCCGCCCTGCCCCGCCGGCCCTCGGCTCAGCCTCTGCCCCCCCTCGCCATCCTCAGAGCAGGGATGAGCCGTCGCAAGGCACCGTTCCTGGGCCCACGTCCCGGCCGGGTGCACCTCTGCACCTGCGCCCAGACCGCCCTGTGCCTGGCGTGCCCCCCGCTCCCCCCCACCCCCACCCCAGGAGGAGGCCCCTCCTTCGCCAGGGGGCCTCCCCACCAGCCCTCATGGCTGTGACAACGGGCCCCTGCCCCTCTCTGTCCCCTCACGTGACCAGGCAGAGTTTGAGTCATCTCCAAAGGCATTTTGGCCCAGCCCAAGGCACCGAATTTGGGGCTGCCAGGCCCCGGCCACACTTTCCCGCCAGGAAGCGGGTCGCGGAGGGAACAGGCTGCCTCCCTGCCCACGCTGCCCCCCGGGGGGAGGCTGGGGAACTGGAAGGTCCTCCGTGGAAGAGGAGGGAAGCGGGAGGGGAGGGAGGCGCAGGAGACCGAGGCCGGCACTCCGGCCGCCGCGCGCCCGTCAGATTCCCGAACGGCCAAGGCTCGCAGGGCGGCCTGTTTTCATTTCCGTCCTGGCTAAAAGTCACTCAAGATGCATCCATGTTCCTGCCCTACCAGTGAGGCCTGGCCATGGCCCCTGGGCACACGCCGGAATCGCGGCCCAGCCTCCTCTCTGTCCACAACGGCGGACACACCGTGGGCAGAGCAGGAGGCTCCAGGCCTGCGTCTGGTGTGGGCCGATGAGGCCACTGGGGCCCGGAGAGGTCAGGGCCTGGCCTCGGGTCACACGGCAGCCAGCGCGAGGGCAGGGGGCATGTGGGCCAGCCCAGGGGTCCTGGGACGGACGTGTCCTCCCGTCCTCCCAGCACAGTGGAGAGTGTGGGGCTCGCAGAGGGCCTGGCTGGAGGTCGCTGCAGGGCTGGGGCAGCCCGGGGCCCTCCTCACCACCCCTGCCCGGCCACCGTGAGTCAGCCCCACGGCCCAGCCTGAGGCTGCAGCTGCAGGGGTGTTCCCGGTCTCGGGGAGCCTGGACAGCTGTTTATTTTTTTTACAGTAAAGTAGGGGGTGGGGAGGGGGTCGGGGAGCTGGCCCTGGTGGTCCTCACGCTCAGCCAGGCTCCCGAGAGGCTCCTGAAGGAAAGGGCCCTCGGGGACGGGCTGTAGGGGGCGTGGGGCCCCGGGGCCTCCCTGCCACACTCCTGGGGCGGCCAGCCAAAGCCAATGCCGCAGGCCAGTTCCTGGAGCGGGATGTTGGGGTTTCCGAGGTCGGGAAAGAACTGGCAAAGCTCGCTCATGATGTCACCGGCCCAGGCCCGGCCCTGCTACCGCGGGGTTGCTCAGGGCTGCCCGGAGAGGACTCAGGTGCCCGCCCCAGCGAGGGCCCTGGTATCCTTGCCCCGCGACGCCTCCCCATCCACTGGGCCACCAACCTGGGAACCCCTCAGAGGGAGGAGCCAGGTCTCCCTGGCTTCTCGGCGTGGCTGTGGTGGCATCACGGAGGTGTTTCCTGAACCCAGAGGACGGTCTCCCAAGATGCTGCGATTCACACATTTTGGGAGGCTCTGCTGGGACCACTGACCCTCCCCCGGCTGGCCCTGAGCCTGTCACCCGTGAGGACAGAGACCCCAGCCCTCCCCAAGGTGTGTCGGGAGGCCAGTGTCACCTGCGGCCAGACACCCCTTTCCGCAGCGAGGTGCGCAGGGCCCTCTCAGCAGCGGGAACACAGACGACGGCAGATGTCTTCCGTCTCCTTCCCTGGGATTCCCAGTTTTCTACTGAGAACACTATTTTTTCTGGAACATTTTAATGAAGTTTGACCCATAGGCGAGTGGACACAGCGCAAGTGTACAGCCCGACAAATTTCCGGAAACCAACTCCTCCGCGTAACCAGCACCCAGATGGCAAACAGCTGGTGGGCAGTGGCCCGGGAGGGCCCTGTGCCCCCACAGCCCCACCCCGGGGCCTCACCCCGACTGCGCACCCCTGGGCGCCTGTCGCCTGTTCTCACATCTCGTGTGAACGGACCACGCAGCCTACACTGTGCTGTGGCTTCTTTTTCCGACATTGTGTTTGTAAAATTCACCCATAGCATTGTGTGTTTGTGACTCATGTATTACTCTTTTTTTAAAAATAGATTTTATTTTTTTTAGAGCGGTTACGGCTTCCCCTGTTATTCACGTCATGCTGAGTGTGACACGTCGGTTACAGCTGACGAGCTAACGCTGATACGTTGCTGTTAACGCACGCCCACAGTTTACACGAGCTTCCCTCTCGGTGCGGTGCAGTCTCCGGGGTCGAACAAACGTGCGATGACGTGGACCTGCCGTCCTAGTCCCATACAGAGTAGCTTCGCTGCCCTAAGTCCTCTGTGCTCCTCTACTGGTCCCTCCAGCCGCTGCCCACCCTGACCCCGGACAACCGCAGGTCTTTTCACTGTCTCTGTCATTTTTCCTTTTCCGGATGTCACATGCAGGAATCAACTGCAGCCTTTTCAGACCGGCTGCCTTCACTTAGCAACGTGCATTTACGTTTCCTGCACGCGTGTTGATGGCTCGATAGCTCCTGTCTGTTTAGTGCTGGGTATTTCATTGTCTGTGTGTAGCACAGTTTGCGTATTCACTTAGGAAGGACGTCGTGGTTGTTTCCAATCTGGGGCAGCTGCGAATAAAGCTGCTATAAATATCCGTGTGCAGGTTTCTTAGTGGACCCAAGTTCTCAATTCATTTAAGCAAATACCACAGAGCGCGACTGCCGGATGCACAGTGGGAGCACGTCTAGCTCTGTAAGAAAGCGCCAACCTGCCCTCCAGAGTGGCTGGGCCACTTTGCATCCCCACCGCGATCGGTGACGGTTGCTGTCACTCCGCGTCCACCCCGCACACAGCGTCGTCAGTGTCCGGGTTTGGGCCGTTGCAGTAGGTGTGCAGCGGTATCTCCTTGTTGTTTTCTTTTGCAACCCCCCAATTCCATGCGATGTGAAGCATCTTTGCATCCACTTATTTCCCATAAATGGCTCATCCCGTAAGACATTTAACAGGCCTACTCACCATCTTTGGTGAGACATCTTTTCAGATCTTTTGCCCATTTTTTCAGACTGGGTTGCCTGTTTTCCTACTGTTGAGTTGTAAGAGTTGTTTGTGGGTGTCGGATGCCGGCACTGTGTCAGGCGCGATTCGCCAGACCCCTCCCCGTCCGCAGCTTGTCTTTCCTTCTCTTCCCAGCGTCCTTCACAGAAGCTTTAATCCTAGTGAAGTCCAGCTTATCAGTTCTTCCTTTCATGGCTTATGCTTTGACGTTGTATCTAAAACGTCATTTGCAAACCCAAGGTCACCTAGATTTTTTCCTATTTCATCTTCTAGGATTTTTATGGCCTTGTGTTTTACATTTACACCTCCGGTCCATTCGGAGTTCATTTTTGGGAAGGGTGTAGATTTTGTGTCTAGATGTGTTTGTTTGCATCTGGACGTCCAGTTGTTCCGGCACCATTGGTGGAGAAGATGCCATGGTGCTGCCCGTTGTCCTTTGTCAAAGGTCAGCTGACTTCATACATGTGGGTCTGCTGATTTCTGGGCTGTCTAATCTGTTCCATTGATCTATTTGTCTGTTCTTTCACTGTCTTGATTACTGTAGCTTTCTAGAAAGTCTATATTATTCTTTTGTGCATGTGTATATTACTCTGTTTTAATTAAGAAGAACGGCCAGTGCTATATTTAAGAGATGCCATGGCTAAAAGGGCTCTGCCTGCGGTAGCTGGTGGCTTGGGGGCGTCCCCCTGCCAGCCCCATGGTCCCGAAAATACCTCCTAGGCCCCGGCAAGCCTCTGCCTCTGGGTGGCAGGGCAAGCCAGCAGGGAGGACCGTCCCCCCCTCCTCTGGGTGACTTTGTCTTTCGGGTGCTTGGTGAGTGAGTGTGCATGGGGTGGAATGAGGGGGTGGAAAGGTGCGAATTCCTTGCTGTGGTTTAAACATTAACCATTCATCAGCCAGGCCAGCCCTGGTGGCAGCCAGGGTGGCATCTCCCACTGCCGGCCCCCCTGAGCCACCCTAGCAAGAGGAAGTCCAGGCACAGGGCAGGGGAGCTGGGTCCAGGTGGTACTTCGGGCAAGTCCCTCCTCTTCTCTGAGCCCGTTTCCTCACCTGCAAATGAGAGACAGGGACCTGGGTGCTGCCTGGACAGGGAGTGAGGCCGGGTCAGACACTGGGCAGAAGGCCCTGTGCAAACTGTAAAGTCCCAGGCAAACCCGAGCACGCTGAGCTCAGCTGGAGCCTGAACCTGCGGGCCTGCCCACGGTGGGCGCGGCTTCCACGCACCTCTGCCCTTAGTTTGTGGGCAAAGATCCTGAGGGACAGAGACATAACTTGCCAGGCACACAGGGTGCAGTGAGTGTGCGTATGTGTGTTTGTGTGTATTTTTCTCTGTATATTATGATGTTTTGTCGTCTTAAACCTTTCTGGCTGTGGAGAGAGGGCCTCCCCCGGGGCTGGCCCAGCCCTGAACAGGCCTTTGATATGTAAACTCACCCATCCGGAGCCTGACCCGCTGTCCCCAGCCTTCACTTCCCGGAGGCAATATTCCTGCGCCTTGGCCACCTGGACCAGGTACCAGGCAGCCAGGCCCAACCCTGCCCTTTAGAGCCCACTGAAACGATTCAAACTGGCCAGTGCTAAACTGTCCACCCTGCCTGCTATGTGCTGGTGCTGATCACCAGGCCCCCCAAGACCCTGCCTGGAGGGTTCCAGAGTCCCCGCAGCGCAGGTGGGGACGAGGAGGCTGAGGCTTCGCTGGAGCAGGTGCCAACTGGCTGCCACCCCCACTCCCCACCAGAGACCTTGAGTCCGGCCATCCTCACAACAGTCCCGTGAGCAGGTGGGGACAGTGTCCCCGTGTCCGGATGAGGAGACTGCGGCTCAGAGAGCAGCAGTGGCCTGGCCAAGTCCCCGAGGCCAGAAAGGGGTGGGCGGGTGACAACCGCATAGCCCTGCCCCCAGGGCCTGCACTCTGTCTGACACCCTGTTGGGGGCTGACTGGGCCTCTGCCCAGGCCCAGAGTCCCCACTGGGGCTGTGCTCTGGGCCCCCCACCCCCAATCTCTAGATAGTCGTCCACTCTCAGCAACACACCCGGGTCTTTTGCTCCCACCCTGGCCTGGGCACCCCCAGAGTTAGGCACTCCACCCCCCAGGACAGGGCCCCTGGGCAGGCCGGAATCCAGGGATCCATTCGGCGAGTTTCCCGGGATAAGATAGGAGGAGGAAGGGCTGTATCCGAGACGCCTGCAGCTCCCAGTGTGCACTCCGGGCCACGGGGAGCCATGGAAGGTTCCTGAGCTGGGGGTGGGGGGAGGGTTGGAGGAAGGTCACTCTGGTGGGCTGCTCTGGCTTCTGGCAATTTACAAGCCCCTCTCAGGACACCTGTCCCCTTGACTGGGAGAAAGTTACCCTTGTAGGGGCTGAGTGAGGCCCAACCAAAGCCAAAGAACACAAGACCGCAGACAGGTGCTGGACACACAGCAGGTGACCAATCCACGTTGGCCACCTCCTCCGGGGTTTGCAGCCAGGCCCCGTCCAGGGTGTCGGGACCAGAGGGGCGCTCAGTGGACCAGACCTCATTTTGCAGGCCTGGAAATGGAGCCCGCGGGGGCCCCTCCCTTCTGCAAGGGCCGGGCGGTGCACAGTAGGCCTGGAGAATCGGTCTGGTGAGCCTGAACCCAGGTTCCAAGACAGGACATTAAAAACTGGCCAAACCGGTTGGTTGCAGATGAGTTTACCAATCCCGGCAGCTTTTCTTCAGTTTTTACAAGAAGCTGCTCTCTCCTGCCTCTGGCCCTCTGAGGCCCAGTGGTAGGAGGCCTGGGCTGGGCTCTGCTGGCCAGACAGGGCCTTGCTCCCTCTGCGGCCTCCCACCCCTCCCTAGGGTGCCCGGCCTCGCCTCCTCCCTCCCTCTGCACCTCCATGCCTGCGGCCAGGCCCCTCCTAGAGAGGCCCCAGCTCTGTGCTCACTCCCCAGCCATGCTCTGTGGCCTCAGTGGTCCCACCTGTAAGACGAGGGCACCAGGACAAGTCCTCGCTCCACCTGTCGCTGCCCTCCCTGGGCTGCTAAGCTTTGTCTGTCACCGGCAGGAAGGGTCTTCTCCCAGCCCTCCTGTTCCCAGATGGGCAGTTCGGAACCCTCCCCTGGGACCTGGGGACAGACAACTGCATCCTGGACGGAAAGGTGGAGACTGGAGAGAGGGAGGCCTCCAGGGGCTGTCGGGGGTGGGGGTGGAGCAAGATGGCAAAGAGAAACCTTCAGCAGTTGTCCAAAGTCAGCAGACACCCACCGGGCAAGTGCCTTCCGAAGGGACAAGGGCCACCAACCTCAGGGCCGCACAGACCACAGCCCTCTACCCCCGCCAAGTCCCCCACCCTCCGGCTGCCCGGCGCCCCTCAGGCCCCACCGGGGCCTGGACCACCTTCCCTCCCAGACAGACGCCTGCTCACCTTCGAAGAAAAAGCTGCAGGCCCCCTCCAGGAAGCCTTCCCTGCCTCCTCTTTGGACAAAGCCTTGATATGGGAGGCCCGGGGCCCAGCAACCCTGCCTGGGAGCCTGGGATGGCTTCCTGGAGGAGGTGATGCTGAAGCACAAGTTTAAGTCAAGAGGAGGCAGGAGGGAGTTGCTGGGGAAAGGAGGGTTAGGAGGCTTGTCCCTTGTCACCTGGGGGGGTTTATGCTGAGAGGTCTGGGGCTGAATCTTCGCAAGGGCCCAGCAGACATCCAAGTGAGTGCCTGACCACGCTGCTTGCAGGGGTGAGTAAATGAGGAGGGGAGGGTCTGGGAGGATGGGCCTTAACTCCACACGCAGCTCTAGGGTAATGGGCAGGGCAGCACAGGCCTGGCGCAGGACGGGGGCCTGGCAGCCAGCTGCGGCCAGGTGGGAAGTGTGGGCTTGGCCCCAGGCAGGGGAACACACAGTTTGTCATCCAAACAAGGACACTTTTTGAGAACGAAAGAATGGGGAACACTAAAAATAATTTAACCTATCTAGTTGTTTGAATGGTTATTTATTGACCAACAAATTATTTGACCATATTGGTGGACCTCAAAGTCTTTTAAAAAATGATACAATTATTTCTGAAATAATTTAAATAAACTGTGGCATTACACATTAAAGCACCTTTAAAAAATAAGCCCCTCCCAGACATTGACTATCTGAACGTTAAAAAATAACACATGCAGGATAGGGATTCTTGGACATATTCATCTTTGAGCCCATCTGTCTCTGTGTCCCTGGCATTTCTCTGAACAGCTCATTTTTTTTTAAACATGGTCTTATTATTTTTAAGGTTTATTTCCATACATTTTCCTGCAATCTTCTCCAAAGTTGCATTTAATGACGCAAAAACGTGAATGGGTTTGCACCTTCAATTGATGCTTCTTGGCAGATCGCAACCTTTGAATTAAGAAAATCGTCATTCTCTGCAGGGCGGGGGTACCTGGTCAGCACACTGCAAACTCTGAGCACGGAGGACGTTCTCAGTCCTGATGTTTTGCGTTGAAATGTGTGACTGTTTCATCCCATATGTGCCCCCAGGGGCTGTCTTTTGGCCTCCATTCAGAGAGCAAATATTCAACAAATATTTGCACAAGAAAAATCTCGCCAAATAATCGTCTCTTTGAGTCGTTTTAATGATTCTTCAAATTTAGATGCTGCAAAATTGTGAGCCTACTCGATCCCATTCCATTTCAATCTAGAATATAAATTTACCCAACTCATAGCAGGCACTCCATCGACAGATGCTTCCCACGGGTCAAGACATTCCCGAGGACAATGGTACAATTTCCAAATGAAACTTGTCACCTTCTGAGCTCTCACCAGCGCATTTGATGAGTTCCTCCCCCGCTGCTGTGGGGATGACTGAATCGTAACAGGTCCTGGTTGGCGAGCTGTGTGTTCAATCACTGCCAAGCTATCAAGGCTTCCAAAGCTGAAGGTTTTTGGTGCTCTATTTTTTGAAATATTTATTAAAGATTTATAACTGATTTTTTTTTTAACAAATTACAAGCAAAATTGGAGAACTTGTTTCCAAAAACATTCATGAATGTTGCAGGTCTCTTGGGTCGATTCTGGAAGCATCGGTCTGGGGGCTGCTGAGGTCGGGAGGCGAGAGGCCAGCAGGCAGCGGGCGCTTTGCCCTGGAGCGGCTCTGTGGGTGCCATGCGGGGCCGCCTCAGAAACACGGCCATCCAGCTCCTCCGGCGGGGCGCAGAGAGTGGTACCCGCGCACGGCCACAGCGCCCGCTTGGCGGCTTTTATGAATTCTGTGTGCATCTCAACGAAGCTCCTCTCTACTCCGTTTGGTTTAGGAGAGAAGAACATTGTTCTTACCAATTTGCATCTATCATCACCGCAAAACCAAATAACTTTGTCTTCTCGCTGAACTTTAACTGAGTTTGCAAGGGCATCCACCATCACGTCGGATGAGTCAGCCTGGACAGAATCAACTTCTAGAAGCTTTGCCTTGATTTCGTCAATTGGGTGCTGTTAGAACTTGCAATCTGCTGGCCACGTCCCAAGACTGGGGATGGTCAGTCTCCGGCCTGCCCCAGGCCAGGGTGGCTGTGTGGGCCTGTCCCGTGATTGTCCTGGAGTGGCCCTGCCTCGCCCAGGTGCCTTGCCCAGGTGCAGCTGGCCTTAGAGACCAGAGGCTGAGGGTAGGCAGCCCCCGTAAAGACACCTGGGCTGTTTCACTGGCCTTTAGCCACCTGGTTACCGCACACATCCCAGCACACCTCTGTGCCTCGCACACATGCTCAGCACTCACGTGAGGCCCGCTGGGCACAGGGAACCCCCGTGGACATGGGAGAAGAGCTGACTTCTCTCCGTTTCTGACCGTGCGCTGGGCGCGGGGTCTGGTGTCGTCCTGAGATGCAACACGACGTAGCCCCCGTTTTCCAAGCTCTAGACCTGAGCTGAGCCCAGAGGGAGCGAGTGACTTGCCCGGAGCCCCACACTGGTTACTGGGGGAGAGGGCAAGGGGGGCCCCATCACTGCCCAAGGACCCGCGTCTGGGTGGGGGCCTCTCCTCCCGCCTTCCAGATGGGGAGGCGGGACCTGCCCGGGCCGCACAGGGGGTGTCTGAGGCCAAAGCCGCTGTTTTTCCAGGGCTCTCGCTGCCCCCGGGGCCTGTGGGAATCTTCCCTCCGAGAACCCTGAAAGGCCGCAGGGGGCGGGGAGCCAGTCCAGCTGACGGAGCGAAAGGGCCACATGCTTTCTGTGGTCGAATTATCCAAACAGAGAGGCGGCCGGTCCGCCGGCGGCTGTGCCGGCTTTGTCGGGGCCTGAGAACAGCGCGGTGCAGACAAAGCGGGCGCTGACGCCGCCTTTTCCATGGTCCGGCAGAGAAAGAAAGGCCTGGCCCGGCGCACAAAGCGCGGCCACCGGCGGGCGGGGCTCAGGCTTTAGTCACAGCGGCCGGCGGGAGGCCGAGGGGCCCCCCCAGAGCGCCCGGCAGGACGGGACAAAGTGTGGGGGAGCCGGTGGGCTGAGGGTCCTCTCTGTCCTCATGCCGCGCCCCCTCCCTGCCCCCAGAGGAGGCCGAGAGGGACAGCGAGGGGCCACCCAGGTTCCCACCACCGCCGGCACCGGCCACGCATCCCACACAGCGCGTGGCTGCTGGGACAGACCCCAGACCCCTGGCCGGTCTCCCCATGCTGCCCTACCCCGCGGCCCACCAGCAAGGCGCCAACTCTGTCTTAACACTGAGCATGTGAGCTTTGGGGGCAGAGCTGGGACAGCAGTGAGGTGCGGCAGGGAGGGAGTCAGCCGTCCTCGGGCCACAGGGCTGGGCTGGGACCCGCCTCCTCTCCACTCTGTTCCCAGGGGACACAGGCCACCTTCTGCTCTGGCCACCTGAGCCCTGGGCCAGGCTTTGAGCGGTGGTTCCCCGGCCCACGGGGACAACCTGGGCATGGTGGGGCTGCAGGTAGTCTGGGGCCAACATAGGACGTGGGCGTGAGAAGACAGTCCCCCCAGGCTGCAGGGCTGCGAGGGGCCGGGCAGGGAGAGAAGGAAAGAGGGAGGTCCCAGATGCCATGGCCTGGGGTGGGGCCCTGGCCCCAAGGGGCTTCGTGAGGCCGAGGGGCTCATTGCTTGGATTAGAAAACTCTGGCAGCCACACAGGGAATGTGCTGGAATGGCAGGACTCGAGCCCCAACAGGGGTGGGCCTGTGGGGGTGGGGGCTGCTCTAAGACATGGCATCTACCCAGCGGGAGCAGGTGGGGAGCCCGGGTGAGAGGGAAGAAGGGTCGGGTCTGGGGTGAGGATGGGGACTGTGTTGGGGGAGGGGCACGTCCAGAGCCCAGAAGAGCGAGGCCTGGAAACGAGGCCTGGACAACCTCACACAGCGTGATTACATCATCTAACCCCAAACTGCCACCCGTGGTGTTGTGTCACTTACATCCGGGGAAACTGAGGCACAAAGGGATCAGAGTACCGCAGCCAGACCTACGACCAGGATGGGCTCTACCCACTGTGCCAGGATGCTGACCCGACTGACCCCAGCCCGTAGCTGACCCCAAGACCCCCATGCCGTCCCGAGGACTCGCACTGTCCCCTCAACCCGGAGCCCATGTGGGGACCCGTGGCTGCCAGCAGCACTTTGCCATCCCTGCTTCGCCTGCCAGGAAGCACCTGGGCCGTGGCCAGGGCTGCCGTCATCTTCCCGCAGGCAAGCAGGGCCCCCAAACCAGAAGGTGGAGCCCCCGGGCTCACCCGGGCCTGCTGCCCCCCAGGCCTGCCCAGCTCCCCATCTGGGTCCCATCAGCTGCGCCCACGGCCAGGAGCGTGTGGCAGCTGTGGGTGGGGAGAGCTGCCGCAGGGGCCGCGCTGGGACAGGCCTGGCGTCACCCCAGCAGGAGGGCGGATTCGGATGAGAAGCGGCTGATCCAGCCCCACGAGGTGGGTCCCCCACGCGGCAACTGCCCTCTCTGAGCCCCCCTCCCCGTGCTGGGGGGTAACGGGACCCCACAGAGCTGCTGCGGAGAGAGGGGACCAGGCGATTTGTGAGAAGCCCCCGCACAGCTCTTGGGCAGTTGCTCAGCAACGGTGACTCGGCCTTTGACGTCTGGAACCTCCAGGGACCCGGCTGTGGGTATCGCAGGGAGGCCTCAGTCCAGCAGCGCAGGCTCCAGATAGGCCACGGGGACTCAGCAGACATCTCCGGAGGGCGACAACAGGCCCTGGGGCCAGCTGGGGCCAGGGATCCCAAGGTGACCAGATCACGGTGCCTACACTTAGGGAGCTCGGGCCAGCGGGAGAGACGGAAACTTTCCCTGTGTGGTGGCTGTGGGACCCCAGCCTTGAAGCATGGCCACCGCAGGCCTGCTGGACTGGGTGCAGTCAGGGAGGGCTTCCTGGAGGAGGGAGTGTCTGAGGGGAACGTGGAGAATGAGCACACATCGGCCTGGCTGGCAGAGAGAGGGAAGAGGTGCCAGAAGCAGGACCAGCATGTGCAAAGGGACATCATGTCTGTGTGTGCGATCGAGTGACCTGTGCTGGGAGGTGGCAGGAAGGAGGTGGAGGTCTGGTGGGCAGGGCCAGGGGACACACCTGAGCCAGGTCACAGGCTACCTGAGGCAGGTGGGCTCTGGAGTCTCTCCATGTCCTCCCTTCCCCCAGCACCTCACATGGAGGGTCTGGGCAGCATGTGGCCACCAGGGGCCCCTCTGAGGGTGGCACAGGCAGATGCGTTGGTCCCTGCGTGTTGGGGTCTGTCAGGGAGCAGGGTGTCCTGGACGGGGTTCAGCCAGGCCCCGTGCCAGGCAGTATGCTGGGCCCTGTCTGCCCCTGGCAGAGGAAGCAGGTGGCAGCGCTGGGCTCCTGGAGGTGGGGACTGCAGAAGTGTGGGGCTGGGACCCACTGCAGCAGGCATTCAGCCCAGCCCGAAGCCACCTGGGAATGGCATTTGTGTCGCAAATAATGAGCACAGAGGGGAGCAGAGATCTCCCAAGAGCCCTCTGATGTGTTTGGCGAGAGCCAGCGAGCGGCCCCGGAATGCCCGGTCACTGCTGGTCACCACTGGTCCTCGGCCTTTGTTCTTCCCAGGCCTCTGGGTGCTGGGGTCTGGGCGTCACGTGATGTCATGCCAGTCAGCGGAATCTCATTCTGCTGTCACGGCAGGTTCAGACTGGGCGGGGGTGTTCCTGTTCAGACACGACCCCGCCCTGTCTGCCAGCCCCGAGGGCCCTGAGCATGGGGACAGGGGGCACCGCTGGTCACAGGCAGGGACACTCCCACAGCGGTGGGAATGGTGAGCGTGGGGACAGCTGTGGCCGAGAGGCAGGCAGGGGGACGGTCTGGACAGAAGGGACAGCCTGAAGATGAGTGGGGAGCAGAGGGGATGCCTGGAGGGGAAGGCACCTTCCTGGGCTGTGTCCTCCGTGGTCCGGAAGTCCCTGTCACTGGGGAAGGGGACCATGCTCAGTCCCTGTTGGCAGGGTGGGGCATCTTGGCCAAGTCTGCGGACCCTGCAGGGGCAGCTGGGGGTGCCCACCCCAAGCAGGAGCCCCGCCTGCCGCTGGCCCCCAGGTGACTCTCCCACCCTGCTCTGTCGGCTCCCTCGGGGCCACCACCCTGCAGGATGCCATGTGGGGCAGAGGCCAGTGGCTGGGTCCAGCACTGGGGGACGGTGCTCACACCAACCTTGAATGAAGCACAGGATCTGGGTAAATGGGGAAACTGAGGCGAAGTCACTTGGGGAGGGGCAGCCACATGCAGGTGGTGGGAGTGAGGCCGAAGGGGAGCCAGGGCTGGGGAGCTCCCAGCTGGGTTCTTGGCACTAAATCACCTTTCTAGAAATTGCTGAAATCTCTACTGTCCAAACATATGGTCCCTTAATCAAAGGAAACATGCACCGATGACGGAAGCCAGTGAGGGCCCGGAGGCAGGAAGGAGCCACCCGGCCCCAGCCCTCTCTGCCCCCACTGCCCTGCTCGCTGCCTGGGCCGGCAGGGAGGATACAGCCACCTCCTAGCGGCCTCTCGGGGACAGCCCTGCCCTGGGGGAGGCTCGGCCTTGGGCCTCCCTGTCCTCTGGGTCCCCTGCCCCGGGACCCTCCTCAGGCCTCAGGCCCCCGTCCTCCCCTCCGGACGCCCCTTCTCCCCAGCCCCCTCGCTGCCACACCCTCATGGCGCCGCTGTTGCCCGTCACACAGTGAACACGAGTGACACCTTCGAGGGCTGGCCCTCGCCCCAGGTCCTTGCCCAGGTCCTCCGGATGAGGGTGGCCCTCGACCCACACCCCGGGGCCCCACGCGAGACGAGGGTGGGAGCCCCCGTGGGCTGCGAGGGGCTTGTGGGTAAAACGCGTCTGCTTTCCTCAGGCAGCGCCACCGCCCACGGCACAGCTGACCCGAGCCCGGGTCCCTTCCCCTGCTGTCCCCGGACACAGCGCGGCCGAGCCTTCCCCTGCTGTCCCTGGACACAGCGTGGCCGAGCCTTCCCCTGCTGTCCCTGCGGCAGCGGGGGGGCCTTCCACCGTGTCCCCATGGGGACCCTGTGCTCTCTCTAAGGCTTAGCTCGGGCCGCCGGCTGCAGCCAGCACTTGTTCGCGCCCTGCGTGGTGTGGGCGCTCGGATTCGCTCTCCCCACGAGGACAGCGGCCCTGCTTCACCTGCGTCCCGCATCCGGCCCCATGACCCAGTCTTGGGTGGAGACCAGGCTGTGCTGTGGGGGTCCCGCTGCGCAGGGGCGCGGGCCGGGCCGGGGCTGGATGGGCGCTCGCGCCGGGACTTCGCCTCCCGAATGGACACAGACGCTTTTAAACCCAAGGCTGTGGCGGGAGTGGGTTAGCGGTCAGGACGCCGCACTCTGCACAGCCTCGAGCGAGGCCTCCAAGCTTGGAATTATGGTTCTCAAATATGTACTTACTTGGGTTTGCTTTGAAAAGGTTAGGATTTAAGTATCGCCCGATAACACACACTTGCCCAGCTACATCGAAATTACAGAGCGGCCTGTGCCCACGGCTCCGCGGGGACGTGCTCGCCGTGGCTGGGCCACTGCGCCCAGGGAGGGCAGGGCCGAGGGTGCCACATACCTGGGCCACTGCAGGGGGGCTCTCATGTGACACTCACCAGGGCAGAGGAGGGTCTTCAGGGCACTCCGAGGCCAGGAGGGAGTTTCTTATCCTCTCTGTGCCTCGGTTTCTCCCCTGTGAATGGGGTGGGGCTGTTGCAAGGAGCAGAGAAAGGGAAGGAGAAGAACCTGCTCCCTGGCCCAGCTGCAGCAAACAGCCGCAGGTGCTCTGGGAGCGGGAAGCAGGGACGCCCGGCAGCAGAGCGGGCACTCCGTGAGGCCGTGCTCATGTGCAGCTCACCTCCCGAGCCTCAGTTTCCTCATCCACAAAACGAAAATGAGAACCGCTGTGAGCCCAGGGCACTGTCCCCACTGCACCCAGGCAGCACAGCCACCGCGGAGCACTTGGCTGGGTGGGCCCAGAAGCTCACTCTCTGCGGGCCGCCGAGAGCCACCAGGCGGTCAAGTTTAAGCAGAGGCCTCCCTCGCTTCACCGGCTTTGGCGCAAAAAACCCAAAACCCAAACAAAACACAGCAGCAGCCTCCCACAAGTGCCTTTGTGTCTGCAGAATCTTCCGACTTCCCGCTCTGGGACATCTGCGGCCGCCCAGGCAGGGGACAGCGGAGAACAAGGGCGGGCGCTTGAATAGACATTCATGCCCCGTCTGCATTCATCAGGGCTCCCGTCCCCGGGGGCTTCCCTCAGGCCCCGCCCCCAGGCCCCGGGCTGCCCCCAGCATTCTCTCCCCAGGGTGGTCCCCAGCCCGCCCTTCCCCAGCGCCTGCCACTGCCCCAGAGGCTGCCCAGGGGGCCTTGGGGTATTGTCCTGGGGACACCTGCCCTGTGCCACTGGCCACAGGCACACGGGGTCACAACTGCTCGGGCTGTTCACACGGGCCTGAAAGAGTCCCCTCCATCTGCGCAGCGGCCCCTCTCCTCGGCCGCCCGGAGCTGCAGGGGGCGGGGCCCAGCCCAGCTGAACAGTATTTTTTCTGTTCTCTCCTGCACAAGTGGAATTCAATTAGCAAAGAGAGACCCAAGCCCAGCCAATTTGCACTTAAAAAAGTCCTGCAGGAGGGAAACATCTTCCCACATCCTGCGCAGATCGGTGGGATCCGTGGTTCCCGAGCGTTCTCTTCCTTCCTCCCGGACGCGTGGGGTGCAGCCAGATGTCCTCTCCCGCACCAAAGGGGGGCCGGGGCGACAGGGGACTCTGGGGAATGCAAATGGGTTCGCTCCAGCCCCTGACCCCCTGCCTGCCCCACAAGCCGTGATGGGGAAGCCAGAGTGTCCCAGAGAGGTGGGTGGCCAGCCACCCAGGCCCACTCCGCTGCCCCTGCTGCTGGTCCGACCCTGGGCAGGGTGAGGCGGTGTCACCGGGCTCCATTCCACCCCCACAGCCCTGGCGCCCTGGCCGGATGCCTCCTCTGCTCTTGCCCGGGGACTGACCGCTGCCCAGAGCTGCCAGGAGCAGCCCCTGGGTGGCCTGGGGCCTGGACACAGGGAGGTGACCGCAGGTGCCTGGGTGCAGGGCCGGCTGCGGACGGTGGGGCCTGCCTCCCTCGCAGCCTCCATCACCAGCCCCCTGCCGGCTGTTCCCAGGGTCCCGAAGAGCTGTCACTCCGACGCAGTCACTGCAGGGTCGGCAGGCAGCCGCGGTGGGGGCCGCCAACCCACCCTCCTGTGCAGCTGCACCTGTTCCCTGATTCACGGCGGCCGCCCCCACCCCGAGGAAACCACTGGGAGCCTTCCCGGAGCCTGTCCTGGCCTCTAGGCAACCCCCCACCCCAACTCCCAGGGGGTCCTTCCTCGGAAGACTGAGAACTTGTCAAATGTCCCGTCTCTAAATGCTGCACTGTCTGCAGAGACTAACTCTGCCCACAGAGCCAGCTGCTCTTGGGACACTACTGTGAAAGCAGAAGAGAAATGTATCAGGCCTAAAAAGTAAAAGAGCGCCCGGCTGACCCTGGGCGGAGGCAGATACCATGGCAGCTCCGTGTCGTGGGAAGGTCACAGAGCGGCGTCCAGGGCGCTGGGCTCCGGTCACGGCCCCACCGGGCTCCGTGCGATTCATGCCAGTCACTGCCGCCGGGTTTCCCCATCTGGGAAATGGGCCAGCTGGGCCCAGGACCCGCGGCGTTTGAGATCCAAGTGTCTTTGACTCTAAAGTAGTGTCTGTTTGTCACCCACCAGATGACAGGAAGGAAGGGAGAAAGGAAGGGATGTGCCAGCTGGGGGACACAGCCCCTGTCTGACCTGCTGGTGGCAGTGATGGCCCAGCTGCCATCTGCTCTGGGCCTGTGCACGTGCTCTTCCTCCCGCGGCCGGGCCCTGGCCCATCTCCCAGCCCCCACCCCGGCCCCTCTGCTCTCTCCCCCTAGAGGTGCTGGGCCTGTGGTCCCCAGACCCCTGTGTCTCTCCCCAGGCTGTGAGCTCCGGGGACGGCTCCTCTGCCCACACCCCCGTGGGCGCCCCAGCCCCAGCCCCAGAGCAGCCTTGTGTTCCGGGCCGGATGGAGAGTGTCCCCACACAGGGACCCCTGGCCTCCCTCCCTGTGCCTCTGTTGTGGCACTGATGAGGAGATGCTGGCGGGCACCTGGGCAGGTGGGCAGCATCCTCTCGGGACGGGCAGGGGCCGGGGCAGGGGCAGGGGGCACCCCGGGCCGTGAGCACACCTGGGCCCACCGGTGCTGCTGGCCGAGGCCGGACCCGTCCTGCAGAGAACTTTCTGGGCTGCAGGAGCCGGAGGGCAGGAGCTCACACCAGGGGCCCCTGCCGATTCGGGCAGCCTGGGCTCCGCTCCGCTCCCTGGGATGCTCTGAGCTAAGGGAACATTTCAGCTCCTCAGAAGACGACTTGGCCGCAGGTGACTTTCACAGACTGCCGAGGCGCTAATGAGTACTAATTATAATCTGAGCGCCTTGCCAAGGCAATCTGTCCCACTGGGGGCGGGGTGCGACGTGCTGGCTTGGAGGACAGGGCTGTTAGAGGCGTCTCTGTTCAAACGTGTTCGACATATTCCGAGGGGAGAAGAGACGAATTCGCGCCTTTGAGAGACGCGAGGAAGGACAGCGCGGCCGGCCCAGCGACTGCTGCCTGGTTTGGCTGCAAAGGCAGGGATGGGGCCCAGCAGGGTTGCCATGGAGACGCCTTCTGATTGGAAGGGGACTCTGGCAGGGTGTGAAAGACAGAAGGCGGCACCTGGGTCCTCCCCACCTTGCCCCTCCCTGCTTCTGCCTGGACCCCCCAGGGCAGGGCAGCCGAGCACCCGCCCGGCCCCCCGGGGGCTGGTCTCTGGCGGGTGGTGGCAGCAGGGCAGGGCTCTGGCTCAGCGGTTGCTGCCATTAGCTCTGGTCACCTTGTCCTGAGCTCCCTGTGTGTGCCGGCCCCTGTAATGGGCGCCTGACGTGTATGTCCCATTCAGCCTTCAGTGCGCCCTGGGGGTCACTCGAGGTCACAGTGCGCACTGTCATCTCGACTGGACAGGTACGGAAACTGAGGCTCAGAGAGGTTACAGAAACGTGCACAGGCAGGAGGAGGCAGAGCTCGTGACGAACCAGGGAAGGGCTCACACACATGGCCAAAGCCCAGCGATGCGTCGGGCACATGGTGACCAGAGGCCAAAACCCAAATCACGCTGGGGCCGGTCAGTGGTGCCCTCCATCCTCAGCCTCCTTCGCAGCGGCCGGATTTCTTGGTGCACTGGGGTCCAGCTCCTGCCTCCACTCCACAGGGGGGACACTGAGGGTCAGCCCGGGAGGGGGCTCACCTGGGCCAAAGTGCAGAGGGGCACCTTTCCCTCTTGTTGTCTCTCAGCGGGCCACGCGTTCATGCTCAGCCTTGTTCAGGGGAAATGCCCCCCTGGGTGCTCCTGTCTGCTGCCCAGGGGGGCACGGAGCCCCGGCACGGCAGGTCCAGTGTGGAGAAGGAGCTGTCACTTCCCATTCTCTTCTTCGATGATAAATGTCACAACTGGGCCCAAGGGAGAGAGGTGGCCAGAGCTACCAGGGCCCTGCTCCGATCCCCGGGCCACACAGTCCAGCTGGGCTGCTCGCACTGGGAGGCTCCAGGGTGACTGCGAGCAAACCCCTCCGGAGACAGTGTCCCCTGCCCCCTCCTGCGGAGCAGGAGGTCACGGATACAGCTGGCTCCATCCTTCTCTTCTCTCTCTGACCATCCTTCAAAATCCAGTAAATACAGAATCTTCCAGTAGCCCCAATCCCGCAGCCCTCCCAGCAGGACTAGCTGCAGTTGGTGGTGGACAAGCACCCAGGAAGAGGAACACGAGGGCTTTGAGCGTCACTCGCGAATGAGAACACGCTGGGGGTGGGGGGTCCTCGGCTGATTTGCTCCTCAAGGCAAACTGCAAGGACGTTCTTGCCGCAGTGTCACTCCGAGCCTCTGCCCGGGGGTCTTCACCCATACATGGCAGGGGGCCCTCTGCCTCCCTCCTCGCACTCTGCCCGCAACAGGCAGACGCACCCCTCCTGTGCCCAGCGCTGGGTCCCGTGGAGCAGGGCCGCGGCCTGGCAGAAGCACAGTCCTGAGATCCTTCTCTGCCCGGTGTGCGCCTGGGTGGGGCCGGCCTCACCAGCCGCAGGCCCACCCACCTGGGGGCAGGGAGGAGGATTCCACCCTACAAATCCCTGGCTGAGGCCAATTTGGAAAAGGAAGAAAAAGGCCAGAACTCCGGGTTTCGGTTCCGATTCTGGCCCAGCTGTCATTTATCGGGCACCTCCCAGGTGTCGGGAGCCGCGCTGCAGCCTGGGCAGGAAGGGGCCTCACTGCTGGAACTTGCTCTTGCTCTTTTAAAAAGCAGCTTTATCGAGGTTTAATCGCTGCACCATTAACTGCACATGTTTAAAGTGCACAGTTTGACAAGTTTTGACATACGTATGCATCTGTGAAACCACCGCCACGGAATCAAGATAATGAACAAATCCATTGTCCCCAAAAGTGCCTCTTGGTAAATAATCCCTCCTTCCTTCCCTCCTGCCCCCGCCCTCTCAAGGCAACCACTGATCTGCTTTCTGCCACTGCAAATTAGTTTGCATTTCCTAGCATTTTATGTACACGGGATGAGATTGTCCGGGTTCTTACACTGAGTGTAACTATTTCAAGATTCGCCCAGGGTGGGGGGGGCGCGGTGTCTCCATGGTGCAGTCCCTTTTAACCGTGGAGCGTGTGGCTGCACCACAGCGTGTCTTTCCGCCCACGTGGAAGATAGAGACTTAGGTTGTGTCTGTCTTCAGCTACAAATAAAGCTGCTGTGAATATTCATGTCCCTGTGCAGACATCTGCTTTCATTTCTCTGGGTGAATTCAGGGGTGGAAGGACTACGATCATATGGTTGGTGTGTGTTCAACTTTTAGAGAAATTGCCCGACTGTTTTCCAAAGTGGTTGCACCATTTCACATGTGTTCCCACCAGCAGTGGTTGAGTTCCACTTTTTCCCCACCCTTGACGGTAAGTACTTGGTGCTTGTTGGTCTTCCTAGTTTTAGCCACTCACCGGACGTTCAGGGATCTCACTGCGGTTTAATTTGCGTTTCCCTGAGGACTAATGGTACTGAGGTCCCTCCATGTGCTTATTTATTCTTCATATGTCTTCTTGGGTGAAATGTTCAAATCTTTTGTCCGTTTAAAAAATTGGGCTGTGTGTTTTCTTATTGTTGAATTTTGAGGATTCTTTACATATTATAGATTTAAGTCCTTTATCAGATATGTGCTTCAAAATCATTTTTACCCAGTCTGCAGCTTGTCTTTTCTTCTCTTACCAATGGCTTTTAGAGAGCAGAAATGTTTACTTTTGATGAAGTCCAGTTTATCCCATTTTTTTCCTTTATGAATCATGCTTTTGGTGTCACATCTAAAAAAATCTTTGTCTAACAGAAGATCACAAAGGTCTTCTAGAGTTTTAGGATTTACACTTAGGTCTAGGGTCCATTTTGAGTTAATTTTTGTATATGGGGCCAGGTATGTATTGAAGTTTGCTCTTCAGTTTTTTGTTTTTATTTTTACATGCAAATATTCAAATGTTCCAGCACCATTTATTAAAAATATCATCCTACTATGATTTGAGTTGCCCTTGCATGTCGTCAGAAGTAAGTTGCCCACATACGTGTGGGTCTTTCTGCGCTGTCTTCCCTGCTCCGTGTGACCAGCGTACCTGTCACCGTACCAACACCACACTCTCTTGATCGCAGTGGCTTTATAGTAGGTCTTAAAGTCACATAGTGTTAGTCTCCCAACTTTGTCCTTTTAAAAGGTGTTTTGGTTCTTCTAGATCCGACACATTTCCATAGGAATTTTAGAGTCAGTTTGTCAGTTTCTACAAAAAAGCTTGGAATTTTGATTGGGATTGTATAGACTCTATAGATCAATTTAAGGAGCAAATGACATCCTAACAATATTGAGTCTTCCAGCCCAGGGACACAGTGTCTCTCTCCACTCATACAGATCTTAATTTCCTGTCAGCAATTTATTGCAGTTTCTGGTGTACAGGCTTTTCATGTCTTTTGCCAGATTCATCCTTAAGTATTTCAGATCTTAATGCTACTATAAACAGAATTTTATAGTTTTAATTTTCATTTGCTTGTTGTTAGTATGTAGACATAGAATTGATTTAGGTTTATCAATTGTGTTCCTGCAACTGTGTTAAACTCAGTGCTTAGTTCTAGTCGCTTTGGTGCAGTTTCACTGGATTTTCTACATAGATGGTCATGTCATCTGCAAATAAAGACAGTTTTGTTTCTTCCTTTCCAGTCTGATTTCCTTTTGTTTTTCTTGCCTGATTTCCCTAGCTAGAACCCCCAGTGCAATGCTGAATAGAAGTGGTGAGAGGGGACCTCGTTGTGTGGTTCCTGATCTCAGGGGAAAAATGTTCAGTCTTTCACCATCAAGCATGATGTTAGCTGTAGATTTTTTGTAGATGCCTTTTCTCTTTTTACTCCAATTACAAATATATAAGGTTGCTTGAAGTTGACCAACAGCCTATTGCTGTTCTGTATTTTGTGGGATTCTTGTGTGTTCCATTGTGGATCATTTCTATGGCTGTCTTCAAGTTCACTAATCTTTTTTTCTGCAATGTCTAATTTTCTGTTATTCCATCCAATGTATTTCTCACTTCATGCATCATAGTTTTCAATGAAGTTCGATTTGGGTATTTTCTTTAAATCCTCCATGTCTCTCCATGTTCATTATTTGAACTTGTGGGATATAGTTATGATAACTATTTTAATGCCCTTCTTTGTTAGTTCTAACATCCATTTTAATTCTGGGTCAGTTTTGATTGATTATTTACTCATTATAGAAATGTTAATAATGCTTCCTGCTACTTAGTATGCTTCGTAATCTGATAAGATACTTGACATTTGTAAAATTTTACCTTGTTGTATACTGGATATTTTTGCATTCCGGTAAGTGCTATTGACGTCTGTCCTGGGATGCAGGTAAGTTACTTGGAATCAGTTTCATTCCTCTGGGTGTTGCTTTCATGCTCTATTAGGCAGGTCTAAGTACTCAGTTTAGGGCTAATCATTCTCTACTACGGAGGCAAGATCTTTCCGACTTAACACCCTCCCCCACCACCTCACACACCACATGTCCCACCAGAATGGTGAACTTTTCCAGTCTGGCTGGTGGGAACAGACATCATTCCTGGGCCTGTGCAAACATCGTTCCCTTTAATCCTTTAGGATGAATCTCTGCACAGGCCTCAAGTAGCTTCCTCACACATACCCAGTGGTCTGTACTCTGGGGGACACTTGGAGGGGACCCTCTGCACATCTCTAGGTTTTCTGTGTAGCTTCCTTTCTGTGCTGCCCTGTTCAATGAGCTCAGGTTGCCTTGGTCTTCCTGGACTCTCAGCCCCACCCCTGCAACTCGGGAGTCCTCTGGGATCTGCCTGGCCCCCCACGCCCTACACCGTGGCCTGGAACTCTCTCAAGGTACCTGGGGCAACTGGAGGGCTCACCTTGCTTGTTTCCGGTCTCCCAGGAATCATTGCCTTTGCTGCCTGGTGTCCAGTGTCTTGAAAACCACTATTGTATATATTCTGTCGGATTCTTTTGGTTGTTTCAGGTGCGGGTAAAAATAGCCTGTTCTTCCGTCTTCACCAGAAGCAGAAGCATTTCCTCTTTTTTTTTTTTTGAGACAGGATCTTGCTCTGTCGCCCAGGCTGTAGTGCTGTGGCATCAGCCTAGCTCACTGCAGCCTCAAACTCCTGGGCTCAAGCGATCCTCCTGCCTCTGCCTCCTGAGTAGCTGGGATTACAGGTGCGGGCCACCACGCCCGGGGACTGCCTCTTTTTAAGTCAGGTGTTGGCCACCTGCTGTCTGCAGGGCATGGGATCCCCTGCAAAGTCAGACAAACGCCAGCCTCTCCCGACCCCAGCTCCCCCCACAAGCTCTGAGGGATGATGACCGGTGGTGGTGGTGATGGGGGGAACTGCGACTGAAACGTGATTTGACGCAGGGAACTGGGTGCCCGGCCAGGGCAGGGCACGTGGACAGAGTGAAGTGAGCCAGAAACGGCTCCCAGTAGGGCACGCAGGGCTCTGTTCACGAGACAGAAAGTGCCCGTGCTCGCTACTCAGTCGTGCCAAGGCGGAGACAGCCGGGAAGCCCTCGGTTACAGTCAGATGGCTGTTCAGAGAGCAGTCGTCCCCTGAACTGGAGAAACAGACAAGTGTCCCCGTGAGAGAGGACCAAGGTACAACAGGTCGGGAAGGGTGAGAACCAATTTACTCAGGCAGGGAAAGTAAAATAACAGCCTGTCGAGGGCTTATTGTAATTCAGGCTTTGTCAAGCTAAGCCTGGGATTGTGTTAACTACAGCCATGGTCATTACCACCCTGGTCTTTGAGAGCATGTCCCACTGGTCGCCTTGTTTCTCCACACAGTGACCAGTAGGGTCACTTTTATCCTTCCATTTGGGGGAGGCAGTTACTGAGGCCAGTACTTGCCCAGGGAGGTGGAGTCTCCCCCACCCTGTCCCAGCCTGGCCCTGCAGTGCCGACGCTGTTCCTAGAACCAGCAGCAACCCCCACCCTGTCCCAGCCTGGCCCTGCGGTGCCGATGCTGCTCCTAGAACCAGCAGCAACCCCCACCCTGTCCCAGCCTGGCCCTGCGGTGCCGACGCTGCTCCTGGAACCAGCAGCAACAGGTAGAGCAAAGTCATGACCTCTGCAGGCCAGGTCCTCCTGGCTGGGAAAGAAGATGCCATTGCGATGTTCCCGACAGGAGGGGCCCCCTGGGCTCAGTCTGAAGCCAGGTTGCAGGGAGTCGCTAGCAAAGCCAAGGAGCCCCGGCTCCCCAGGCAGCGGCAGGACCTGCGAGTGAGCGCGTGCGGCGTGTGTGCACGTGTGAGCGGGAGTGTGTGTGGCCGCAGGACTCCCAGAGGCCTGCGTCCAAGGCTGAGCCCAGCCTGCCGGATCTCACCAGCTCTACAGCTGTCACGAGCATGCGGCCGCCGGGGCTGAGCTGGGGAGCTGATCCGGCTTTGATGCTGACCTCTGACTGCCCGGGGTGCCGGGGTCAGGACCACCTGCCGAGTGGGAGTCGAGGCTGGACAGTGCTCTGGGACTGGAGAGAACTTTCTCCTGGGGCCTCCCTGTTGGGACTCCTGCTGCCGGGGACGGGCAAAGGCCTTCCGGGTGCTGCTCGCCCAGCAGATGTTTGCTGCACCCCTGCCACGTGCCAAGGCTGTCCTAGGCACGGGATGCGCTTGCGAGCAGAGGTCAACATCCCTGCCCGCGCGAGCCGGACAGCACACGAAACACACACCGGGCCGGCTAGATGGCAAGTACGACACGGCGTAAAGCAGGGAAGAGGAGACAGGGCCACTGCGGAAGGAGGCTGCAGTTGCAGTTTCACTGAGAAGGTGACATTTAGGCACGGACTGGAAGAGGGGAGGGAGGGGGCCCGCGGGCACCTGCGGGAAGGTGTCGGGCAGAGGGAGCATCGGGTGCAAAGGGCCTGAGGCAGGACAGAAACTGGCTTGAGTGAGGAGCAGCTCGGGCCGTGGCCTGTGGCAGAGGACAGTCACTGGAGGGTTCCGGCAGGTGAACGACATGATTTGACAGGGCAATCAGGAAAGGGGATGATGGGTGGAGACTGGTGGTGGCCACACTGTAGGCAGGGAGCCCAGAGAAGTCACAATTGTGACAGTCCCAAAGACGGAAGGCAGTTTGTGGTGGCTTAGCCAGGGAGGTGGCAGGAAGTGGCCAGATTTAGGACATATCTGGAAGGCAGAGCCACAGGATTTGCCGGCAGGTGAAATGTGGGGGTGGAGAGAAAGGGGCGTCAGGGATGACCCTGAAGATTTTGCGTGAGCAACTGGAAGGATGGAGCTTGCAGACTCAGTGCCGCAGGGCCACGTGGGGCTGGAAACAGGAGTCTGGGGCAGCACCCAGGCTGTGGATATGCAGGGGTCCCTGGAGAACTGTGGGTGTTTAAAGTTCAGAATCGGATAGATTTCTAAAGAGTGCATGTGGGTGTAGACAGAGAATCGCCAACTCCACCCTGGAGAACTCCCGGCTTCCCAGCTGGCAGAGGGGCAGCAGCAGGAGCACCACAGGGGTGCAGCAGGGACTGAGAGCCACTTGGAGGATGGGGGCAGCGGTGGGGCGGGAGAAGGGGGACAACAACAGGGACCTGCTTTCCAAGTGGCAGGGAAATGAGACGGCAGCTGTCAGGAAGGGGTGTGAGCAGGGACTGCTGAAGGGGGGCGGCGGCTGCCCTCAGGTGTCCTGGGGAAGGGTGGGGAAGGGCCATCAAGGGGGGCGTGGGCATCGGGGTGTGGTCCTGCCCAGCCCACTGGTGCAGCTGTGGGACAGGTGCAGGTTAGGTCCCTGGGGTGGATCCTGTGGGGGTGGAGGGTCACTCTCTGGGCCTCATATTCTGCCTCTGTAAATGGAAACCTTGCCCAAGCTCCTAGGCTGCCAGGGGTGAATGTGCGCAGAGGATGCACCGGGCAGCTCTGGCTGCCGTCTGCGGGGAGGAGCGGGGAGGGGCAGAGAGGAGCTGAGAGCCCGGGGCAGCCAGGGCACCCCTGGGGAGATCTCCAGGGGCGAGTCTGTGGGAGGACACAGCACGGGACAGGCGTCCTCCCTCCCGCCAGGCCATCCCCCAGAGGGCAGTGCAGGATCACCTCTGGCCACACCAGCCTCCCCGCCCCCGACAGGAACCGCCCCTTCTGGAGGGCACTCTGGCCTGTAGCCTCGGCCCTGCTCTCACGGCCCTGTGCCAGGCTCTCAGGGACCCCCCCCAGCGGCCCCCCCAGTGCAGGCCATCACCCGCCTTTGCGGAGCAGGAAACCAGAGCCCGAAAGGGCAGGGGCCTTGCCCAGGGCCACGCAGCCAGGACGCGAGGCGGGGCTCTGAGCCCACTCTGCCGTAGGGAACCCAGCCTCCTGACTTGTGAACAGGGTCCCCTATCCTCCTACCCCCACCCCCGCTTCCTTCAGGGCCCTGTGGCAATCTGCAGTCTTGTCACTTGTTTCTTCCTGCAGCGGAACGGGGAGCTGGCCTGGCACACGCTGGCACTCAGCAACCACTGTGCTGGGCCCGGGGCCCACGCCCCGGACTGCTGACCTGCTAAGGTCATGGGGTCGGCAGGGAGAGGTGAGACTTGGCACACAGCCTGCAGCCGCACGCACGACCCGGAAGGTTCCCGGGTGACTCTGTTGGAGCTCAGAGTCCTCCCCCACTTTCAAGCCACAGCACCGGCTCCGTGGAGCTGGGCTCTGACAGAGGACTGGGAGGGGGCTGGGGGTTCACTCGGGACTGTGTGGTCCCCACGCTCCCCACAACCCGCCTGCTCCCCAGGTGGGAACTGGGTGTGCTCAGAGAGACCCAGGACCCCTCGGCAACACAGAAGCAGGGACGGAGAAGGAGGCGGGCAGGGGAAGAGCAGGGAGGGCGAGGCGGGAGGACGGGGCTGAGCAGGGAGGCGCAGCCCCGCTGCGAGCGGGTTTGTTATTTACAGCTTATTAATTGCCGGGAACAGATTGCAGCTGGAAGCCCTCCGCGTGCCAGCTGAATGCCTCCGAGAAAACCCCGTCCGCAGGACGCCGGAACAAAGACTGCACAGAAACATCTCCCGAGGTGTGGAATCTCGGGCGCTCAGGGACCTCACATCCAGACGGCCAGGTTGTGAAACCCGCGTGCCTGGTGAGGTCATTTAACCGTCTCCTGTGCTGGGTGGCAGTGGAATGTCGACTTACCAAGGGTGAGTCATCCGCGGCAGCACCTCGGAAAATACCCAAGTCACCCCAATTACAGCATTATCAATCGCTGCCATCGCTCCAACCCAACCCAGTGAAACTGGAGAAAATGCCAGCCAGGCCGGGCCGGGCCGGGAGGAAGCCAGCTCTTGGCAAAGGCTGCCCACCTGGCAGCGGCCTCTGTGGCCATGCCAAGCCACAAGCCCTGTGTGGTCGATGCCTGCAGAGGCGTCAGCCCCATTTCACAGTCGTGGAAACTGAGGCCCACCAGGGCTAAGATCGCTCCTGCAGCCCAAACCCACGGCACAGGAGCCGGGGGGAGAACGGCTGCCTGGGAGAAGCTGAGCCTCAGAGGGCCGGGAGGCACGGGGGCGTGGGGGGCGGGTCTTACGAGTGCCGTCCTGACCCCTGGAACAGTGACCACTCACAGGGCACCTGCATGCGTTGTCTCGGCTCAGCAAAGCAGGTGCCATATCCCTGTTCTACAGACGGTGGAACTAAGGCTCAAGAATGTGTCACTTGCTCAGGGCTGCTCAGTTAATAAGTGGCAGCTCTGGGTTAGAACCAAGCCCCATCATATGACTCCAAATGCATGCTCCTTCCACGGGGACTCGCTGCCTCCGTGTCCCTGCCTGCAGTTGGACACGCGGACCGAGGGTGCCCAGAGTGTGCGTGTGCACAGCCGGTGCCCATCAGCAGGGACGTGCGCCGGCCGCCTGCCCCCGACGGCCGGCGGGCAGCCCGGCCCAGCGGAGTGGGAGGCTGCTCCCGCCGGCCCACCCACGAGCCAGCGGCTCTCCATGCTCTTAATCAGTAAGATATGTTTCTGGAATAAAAACCACATCAGCATTTTTATTTTCAAGTTCAGACAAGGTTTTTTTTTTTTTTTTTTTCCTTCCCACTTTTCCCTTCGCAGGGGTGAGGCTAATCCTCTTGCCTTGACTGACAAGCCTTTAGCCTCAACTGTATATTTAAAGCAGTGAAGAATCGATGACAAGAGCACAGGGACCCCTCTCTTCTTCCTTGAGTTTTTCGGATTTCAATAATGCCACAACCTGTAATTACCAAAGCAAAATTTTAAAGGACACCCCACTGAGGCCGCTCCTCTGCCTGCCCGTGTCCAGGCAACTGCGGAAAGGGCTGCGGGGCGCTGCGGCCCTGCCTCTGTCCCGGGTACCCACTGCCCTGCGCTCCCGACATCTGCCCCGGGCGGGGCCGGGCCACAGGTGTAGACGGCTCTGGCCTGGGAGCCGGGAGGCTTGGCGAGCGCTGGAACGTGGACGGAAAGATGAACTAAAATAGTGACAGGCAAAGATGAACGGGCCGAGGCGGGCGGTGGGGGTGAGGCGAGGGTGAGCCGGAGGCTCCAGGGAAGCCACTTGGAGACGAGGAAGAGCCCTGTCGAGCGGGGCGGCTTCACCATGGTTACAGAGCAAACACCGCATCTCCTCCCTTCCTCGTGTTTTCAGAGTATATTCAAATTAAAAGTCCCTGCTCCTGGAACTCGCTTGCCTTCTATGTCATGAGAGGTGGGGGCGGGGATGGGGGGCAGGGGGGGCGGCAGTGGCTTGTCGGCGCCGGTTCACAACAGTTCCCAGGAGGAACCGTTTCAGCAGAGCCCGGAGCTGAGTCACACTAGCGGTGAAGAGAGACAGCGACAGGCGCAGCTGACAGCACGTCTGACTTCTGGGGCGAAACCCAGAGGGGACCAGCGAGGTGGGTCCCAGCGGCGCTCTGCCCTCTGAACGTCAGTGACACCCCTAGCGAGGGTGACAACTCCCACCCCCACAGGTTCCCCAGTGCCCCCTGGCGGGGGTGGGGAGTACTGCCGGCAGAGCGCCTGGGGTCGCCAACAGCGATGTGTGTGACGTCCACGTGTGAGGAGCGCAGGGTGGTGTCAAGGAAGAGGGTGGCACGAGGCAGGCAGCGGCCGATCGTAAACTGCCCGGGTGCCACCCGGGGATGAGCCACCGACGCGCGCTGGGTGGGGCGGTGCGTGACAGATCCGTGCTCTAGGAGCATCGGTCCCGCTGCCGGCGGGTCACGCTTCAGAGGGAGAAGAGACTGAAGGCGGAGGCCTGGAATTTTCTTTGTGGGAAGATTAATCACAGTTTCAATTTCTTTAATAGGTATAGGGCTATTTGGATTTTCTATTTCTTCTTGCATCCATTTTAATAATTCATGTGGTGCACAGAAATAACTCGATTTCATCTAAGTTGTCGAATATTTTGGCATTAAGTTGTTCATAATGTTCCCCTATTTTCCTTTTAATGTTTGTGGGATCTGTAGTGATGTCCTGTCTTTTGCTGCTGGCATGAGCCATCCCTGCGCTGTTTCTCAAGCAGTCTAGCGGGAGAGTCATAGCCTTAGTGAACTTCGCAGAGAACTAGCTTTGGTTTCATTGATTTCCTCTGTTGTTTGCTCATTTGCTATTTCATTGATTTCTGCTTTTATTGGTACCGTTTCCTTCCTTTTACTTACTTACTTTGCGTTTCATTTGCTCTTCTTTTTCTGGCTTCTTATAGTGGAAACTTAGATCACTGGTTTTAAATCTCTTTTCTTTTCTAACACATCATTTTAAAGCTCTAAATTTCCTTTAAGCACTGCCTTAGCTGTATCTCAAAAATTCTCACACATGGTGTTTTCCTTATCATTCAGATTAACATATTTACAGTTTGTTAGGTAATGTCTTCTTTCACCCAGAGGTTACTTATGGAGTGCTTTTTGTTTGGTTTTTCAGTTTTCTGGGTTTTTGTTTGTTTGTTTGTTTTGGGGGGGTGTTTAGAGACAGAGTTTTGCTCTGTCGCCCAGGCTGGAGTGCAGAGGTGTGACCACAGCTCACTACAACCTCAAACTCCTGGGCTCAAGCGATCCTCCTGCCTCAGCCTCCCAAGTAGCTGGGACTACAGGTGTGTGCCACTGTGCCCTGCTAATTTTTCTATTTTTAGTAGAGACGGGGTCTCGCTCTTGCTCAGGCTGATCTTGAACTCCTGAGCTTGAGTAATCCTCCTGCCTGGGCCTCCCAGAGTGCTAGGATTACAGGCGTGAGCCACCATATCCAGCCAAGAGTGCTTTTTAATTTCCAAATATTCAGATTTTTCCAGGTATATTTATGTTGTAGATTTTAATTTAATCCTGTTAAGGTCAGAATTTAATTCTGCTTTGAAATCATATTTTGTGTTATTTCAAGCATAAAAATACTATATTAGGGTAAAATTCTGAGTGAAGAGAAAGAAAATCACAGATGCTAGAAGAAAAAGTAAGAAATTACAGCTGTCCTTGGCATACCCGGGGCACTGATTCCAGGACCACCACGCCCCAGCCCAGTGTATCAGACCCTGCACGTACTCGAGGCCCACAGTCTGCCTGTGGAACGTGCGTGTACAAAAAGTCGACCCTCCCCTCCGTGTATGCGGGTTTCACATCCCACAAATACTGTATTTTTTTTAAGAGATGGAGTCTTGCTATGCTGCCCACACGGGACTTGAACTCCTGGGCTCATGTGATCCTCTCATCTCAGCCTCCCGAGTACTGAGTAGCTGGGACTACAGGTGTGCAGCACCACACCCTGCTAATTTTTTAAATTTTTTGTAGACATGGGGTCTCGCTATATTGTTCAGGCCAGTTTTAACTCCTGGCCTCACGTGATCCTCCTGCCTTGGCCTCCCAAAGTGCTGGGATTACAGGCCTGAGCCACCACGCCCGGCCTCAATGTATTTAACACTATTCTATATACTGCATAATTACCCTTATCTTGCTCCTTATTTCTTCCTGAATCTAAAACTTCCCCCTGATGTTTTATTTTTCTGTCTGAAGAATACCCTTTGGTATTTCTTTCAATGAACGTCTGCTGGTGATGAATTCCCTAAAATTTGCTTATCTAAAATGTCTCTATTTCCTTTTCATTCTTAAAGGATTTTGGGGGGCAGGGGAGGGATACAGAATTCTCGGCTGGCAATTATTTACTTCCAGCCCTTCAAAGGCGTCATCCTACTGTCTTCTGGCTTCCATGTTTCTGTGGAGAAGTCAGTTGCCAGTCTACTATCTGCTCCGTTGAGGGTCAACCGTGTTATTTCTTGTATTAGTCATCTACTGCTGTGTAACAACTTACCCCAAAACTCAAGGGCTCAAGCCAGGAACACCCATCAGTTTCTGTGGCCCCGGAGTGCACATGCAGCTCAGCTGGGTCCTCTAGCTCAGGGCCTTGCACACGGCACAGTCACCTCAAGGCGTGGCTGGGGAGGGCCTGGCCCCCAGGCTCACACAGGTCGCAGCTCCTTACAAACTGCCGGCCGGGGGCCTCCCTCACCTCCGCGCCGTGTGAGCCTCTCGCAACAGGGCAGCTCACTTCTCTGGAGTGAGCAAGCCGGAGGGCAAGACAGTGCCAGTCAGGCAGAAGTTCCAGTCTTTTTTAACCTAATCCTGCAAGTGGCACCCTTGACTTTTGACACTTCTGTGAGAAGCACGTCCACCCTCCCAGGGGGAGAGGATCACACAGGCACTCATCCCAGGAGGTAAGGTCACTGAGCCACACCAGGAGCCGCCATCCCCATGTTTCAAGTGGCTTTACAGATGGCCACTGATTTGCAGTCGGTTTACAAGGCGTTGTTTTCTTTGATTTATCCTGCTTGGGGTTCGCTGGGATTCTCAAGTCTGTGGTTTGAGGTCTGTCTCATCAAGTATGGAAAAATCCTCAGCTGGCATCTCTTCAAAATCCCTTCTGCCCCATGGTGACGTGTGAAACAAAGCTCTGGGGAGCATGCCGTGCCCTGCGTCACGAAAGAACACTAAGTGTACCTGCCGTGTTTGCAGCTGGCAAACAAGTTTCCTGCCATCAGTGTGCTGGGGCCGCCGGGCAAAGCACCACAGGCTGGATGGCTTAAATGCCAGCAATTTATTTCCTCATAGTTCTAGAGGACAGAAGTCCAAGATCAGGTGTCAGTAAGCTTGATTTCTTCGGAGGCCTCTCTCCTCAGCCTGTAGATGGCCGCCTTTCCCCTGTGCCTTCACGTGGTCTTCCCTCTGTATCCACATTCCCTTCTTTTTTTTTGAGATAAGAGTCTTGTTTTGTCACCCAGGCTGTGGCACAATTATAGCTCACTGCAACCACAAACTCTTGGGCTTGAGTGATCCTCCTGCCTCAGCCTCTCAAGTAGCTGTGGCTATAGGCACACACCACCACAGCCGGCTAATTTTTTCTTTTTTTTGTAGAGACAGGGTCTTGCTATGTTGTCCAGGCTGGTCTTGAACTCCTGGCCTCAAACAAACCTCTTACCTCAGCCTCACCACCACACACAGCTATCATTTCCTCTTTTTATATCAGTTCTGTTGGATTAGGGCCCACTCTCTTTTAACACATTAGCTGCCATGTGAGTTGTATTTAACTCATGCTGGTTTTGACCCAGGGCCTTGTGAAGCATTTGTAACTCACACATCTCTTCACCTTGGGAGCCGTGTGAACTATTTTTCAAGTTGCATATAACTCATGCACAGAAAACAATAAAAAATAACAAATCTTTCATTAAATTAGAAAAGCTTATTTTGTTTTTGAAGTTTTTATCCTATTTTCGTAATAAAACACTGTGGCACCAAGGAAAAGTTTCTTTTCTAGTGTGGCAGTCAATGTGTTAATGACCTCTTTAAATAGCCTGTCTCCAAATACAGGCACATTCGGAGGTTCTGGGGGTTAGGACTTCAACACATGAATTTGAGGGGGACACAATTCAGCCATAACACCCACCAAAATGTTCTCTTGCTTGTAAACATGTTTTTCTTGAACTGCTCTAAAGAATGTTTGTCACCAAAAGAGGTGAAAATCATATTTTTACCCCAAAGCCTGCCAAAATTATAAACATGTTTACCCTGTTGTGATAAGCATATGTTGTTTGTGAGAGGTTGCATGTGCTGAGATAAACACACAGTTACTTCGCCCAAAAGAGAGAAATACCTGCTGTACCCCTAAGCAGGGATAACTTTCCTAGCCCACGATGCAATGCAGGAGGCGGGCGTGGGTGTGGCCAACCAGAGCGATGCAACCGTGCGCCTACGGGACAGGAAACCCGGCTAGTGCCTCAAGCCAGGCTGTCGGACCACAGGGAGGGTCAGCTGAGCGTCGGGACCAGTCGAGTGTCTTGGGGCTGTGCCGAGCTTGAAGAGCACTCTATGCAACCACATGTTCACTCCAACCTCTTGTGCAGACTAGGGCAAGACATTTTTAAGTGGTGGTCACTGGACACATTGGCTGGGGCAAGAAATCTGCAAGTTGACGGCTAAGGCACAGAGAGAGAGAGACTGACCCGTCCCTGGAAGTGCAGCCTCCCCTTTGCCTCCGGAGTGAGTGCTTGGCTCAGTGCAGGAAATAAAAGAATCACCTGTTTGGGCTTAGTGGTGCGCATGTGGATTTTCTTTCCATATGTGACTTTCAGGTATTGTTACTGAAAACGAAGACCCCCATTTTTCTCTCTTCTCAGACTCTAAACGGGGATATTAGACCTTTCCACTGTGTCCCATATGTCTCTTACCCTATCTTCTATATTTTCCATCATTTGTTCTCTAAATGGTTCATTTTGGATATTTTCGATTAGCCTATCTTCCATTTACTATTTTATCTCTTTTGTGGCTAAACTTATCTATTGATTTCCTAATTTTGGTCACATATATTTTAGTTCAAGAATTTTCATTTGATCCCTTCTTTTGCTGACATCTGACATTTTCATCCTGAACAAAGTTATTTTAAATTTCTGCCCAATAACTCTACCAGTTTGAGCCCCTGTGTGTTTGTTTCTATTAGCTATGGTTTTTTTTTTTTTTTTTTGAGACAGAGTCTCACTCTGTCACCCTAGCTAGAGTGCGATGGCATCATCACAGCTCACAGCAACCTCAAATTCCCCGGCTCAGTGATCCTCCTGCCTCAGCCTCCTGAGTAGCCGGGACTATAGGCAGGTGCCACCATGCCTGGCAAATTTGTCTATTTTTTGTAGAGACAGGGTCTCACTCTTGGTCAGGCTGGTCTCGAACTCCTGACCTCGAGTGATCCTCCTGACTCAGCCTCCCAGAGTGCTAGGATTACACTAGCCAGGCATGAGCCACCACGCCTGGCCTACTTAAGGTTTTTTTTGACTTTCATATCATCTTGTCACCTCATATTTTTGATCAAGTGCTAGAAAACATGAAAAATTATACAACTAATTTAAGACTAAGGATTATGTTAGCTTTTCCAGACAGGATTTGTGCTGCCAGGGTCAGCAGTGCTCCAGGATGCAGGTGTGTCATCAGCATCAGATGTCACAGCACAACAGGGTCACTGCAATTGAACTGAAACGATGAGACACACAGTGCAGTCCCTGGGAGGGGTTCGCTATTGTTCTTCTGATTCAGCCCTTCAGGTGCCAACCCGAAGCAGCAGGGGTTTCCCAGCCAACACCCCGTCGCCGTGGCTCCCCAGGGCTCTGGTGAGTGCCACCCGGCCTCTCAGCGTCTCCGCCTCCCCCTCTGAAATGAAACATACTCCCAGAGGAAGCCACAGCCCAAACATGAGTTCCATCCTCCTGGGCCCCTGTCCGTGCCCAGCCCTCACCGTGTCTTGCTAGCTTCCCAGCACCTTCAAACAGTTTTGGGTTTTTTTGGTTTTTTTAACAATTTTGGCCTCTTTTTAGTTATCTTCAGGGAAGTTTGGTCAGAACTACCCAGTCCACCATCACTGGATTAGGAAGTGCTGTTTCTTTTCTAGTATAAATATTTCTCCGAGAAAATATTCTTTAACCCTTTATCGTCCCTCCCTGACCTCCCACAGCGTGCAACCTGGAATGCAGACGAAGCCTTATGCACCGGGACGTTCGCTGCAGCACTCACGGCGAGGAGACGCTTGAGCCCAGGAGTTCGAGGCTGCAGTGAGCTACGACCGTGCTATGGCACTCCAGCCTGGGTGACAGAGCGAGACTCTGTCTCTTAAAGAAAAAAAGATGATGATGAGAAGCAGAAGGCAAAATGTCTAATAAGAAGGGGATGGTTAAGTCCATTATGGTACATTTTGATAATGAAGTCATTAAAAATTTTTATGAGGAGTTTTTAAACATATGGCAAAATCTTAGGCTGTAACGTGTCACGTGTGCACTTAGACTGTGGGTGGCATGTTTGTGTCGGCCTCTCTTCGCAGCTTTGTCTACACTCTCTCCTAGGCGATTCATTTATTTCCATGGCTTCCGATCACCTGCGTGTAAGATCAATGACTCCAAATCTGTATTTCCAGTACTGCCTGTCTGCTGAGCTCTAGTCCTATATGTACAAATGCTTATTAAAATCATCTCCACATGGACGTCCCCAAAGCATCTCAAACTTAATTTGCCCAAAATAGAATTCTGGATTCCGCGTGTCTCAAACAAAACGAACACAAGAACCGTTCTTCACACTAGGCTTTTCTCCCTCAGAGTATACAGCCACCACCAGGCGCTTCAACGCCACCTTAGGAGTTACTCTCGCCCCGCCCCACCCCGACCCCCGGCGGTAAATCCCACGGGTTCTGCCGGCAACACACGCATCAGATTCCAATCTCCCTCCGTCTCCACTGCCTCCGCGCCCCACACACTAGTGCTCCACTTTCACTCTTTCTTCTCTCCAATTCATTTTCCACCCACCAGTAAGACTGGTCATTTAAAACTGTGAGTTCAATCTTCTCACTCCTCTGCTAAAAATGGCTCAACGGCTTTCCAACGCACGTCACATAAACTTCAGGTTTTGACTTTGAAGACCCTGCGTGACCTGACTCCTGCTGCACCTGACCCAGCAGCACGCCATCCTCCCCCTGGCCACCAGGTTCTGGCCCACTGACCGCCTCCCGGTAGATGAAGCTTGGTCAGCTTCTGGGCCTCCGCATTTGTTGCTCCCTCATCCTGCAAACTCTTCCCCAGTGCTCTGCACGGCGGGCCCCTTGCCAGCCTTCTGGCCCTGCTCAGACGTGGCTGTTGCAGGAAGGACACCCTAGTTACCATCAACTTGTTTTTCTGCATGGCATTTACTTCAATGTGCAACGCTCTTGTTTTATGTATTTGTCTACTGAACTTTCTGCAATCCCCTTAGAAGGTAAACTTCAAAGGAGCAGAACCTATGGCTGTCTTGTTCACTGCTGTACTCCCAGTGTGTGGCACAGTGCTTGAGGGGGAAACTTAGGCTCAGAGTGGTTACGCAACTTGCTTAAGGTCACACAGCTTGCAGGAAGTGGAGTTGAGATTTGAACTCAGGTTTTTCTAACTGCAAGTCTATGTTCTTCCCCTACAGCTCCCCTTGCTCTATGTCTAGAGCCACACTCCAGGCATTTCTGCTACATCTATTTTCAAGCTTCTGGGAAAAGCAGCCGTATTTTTTCCCTCATTCATCCCCTTCCAGTTAACTATAGCAATTAACCTCTACGCATTTACTCTGTGTGACCTTGGCATTAATCTCACTGTGACTCAACTTCCTCATCCATATAATGAGATTGATATTAGAACTGGGTACTTTACACATAAACCATTGTTTTGACTCTCGTACACTCCTACAAGGCAGGTGGAGTAATGAGCCCCATTTTCAGGAGGGCTGAAGATGAGGAAAAGGAGGCATCGAGAGCTACGGAGTCTGCCCAGGGTTAGGCAGGGGGAGAGCAGGGGCTGGAACCCAGGAACTCGACCTCCGAGTTCATGCTCTCGGCCAATGCACTTTAAAAAGTGCTGGCAAAAATTATATCCATATTATAAAATATTACCTAAGCACTTGTTTACATGCTATAAAATAAAAACAAAATTTTGTGAGTAAAAGAAGAATGTTGTTATATTCTTTCTGAAGAAGAATGGGCTATAAAAAATATTGTTTAAGCAAAAAGAAACATTTAATATAGTGTTTCTGATCTAAGGTTTTAATTAAGCAAGAATAAGTAATTATGGAAAACTTTCAGAGAGTCACTTCCGTCCACAGGAATGTCTCTAGCTGTGAGGAGGAAAGTCTGGGGAGTGAGTTAACACTGTAACCACCATGTTTACAGAAAAAGCTTAGCTTAAAAATTCATGTATACTGCAAATGGCAAATCAAATTCATATTGTGAAATATGTAACATTTGACCTTAAAATCCAAGTAAATATATAAAAATGTGTGGTGAAGAGGAAAACAAATATTGTGTCATATAAACACATGGAAAAAATCTGAATTTTGAAAACAAGGTTTTTAACTGACTTTCTGTACACAGGCCTATGTAGCTGAAATGATCAGAACCTTGGACAGCAACAGGAGGCCTTTCCCCTAAAGGGCTGGTTTTGTGTTAGATCTTAGAGGTTAAGGTTATTCCTCAATGTCTCTGCATTTTAAAATTCTGCTAAATTCTACTGCTTCACATGTAAAAACTGTTTCCTTTATATGTACAACTTGCTGATGATGGAATATATATATTTCTAAAAAGTTTTCCTCTTGCAAAGACTGGCATTTTTGTTGTAACATCTTTTTTTGTTCATTCAAGGATACAAATTAAAGGATAAACATCATTTAAATGACATTTAAATGCCAGGTGTTATCAGAGAAGCACATGAATGACTTCAAAAGAGGATGGACATAAGATACACACATATAAAACATTAATTTTTATTTAAACTTACTACTTGGTAGCCCAAATCACCTCAATCATTTTCTATATCCCATTTTACAAAACGGACATGTTTTAGTAGTTTTGAAAGCCCTGTGGTTAGATTCTGAACAAAAAGATGCATCTCAATATTAGCTTCTAAAAACAAAAACAAAACCATGAGCTATATTAACATGGACAAATCCTGACAGCGTTGTATAGCTGTCCCTTGGTATCTGCAGGGGATTGGTTCTAAGATCCCCCAAAGACATCCAAATCCAGACATGCAAGTGCCTTATATAAAACACTGCAGTATTTGCATATAACCTACGCACGTCCTCTCACATATGTAAATCATCTCTAGTTGCTGACAATACGATATAAATGCCATGTAAATAGTTGTTACACTGTATTTTTTATTTGTATTACTTTTTGCTGTTGTATTATTTTTTATTGCTTTTTATTTTCCCAAATATTTTTGATCCCAGGTTGGTTCAATCTGTGGATGTGAAACCTGTGGATAAAGTCGGCTGACTCTATTAAAATTGTGAAAATAAATATTTTTGAAATCTTCACATCAAGGTATTAAAAAATAATCATTCTGCAAATACTTGGACCCAGTATCAAGCAGAGAAGCCGTCCCCTCTATCTGCTAAAATGGAGCAGGCTAAAGGCTTTGGCAGGCTGCTCTTGAAAGCGATAATATGGTCACAAAACTTGCTGTGACCATTCTGTCTCTTTACAAATTTCGTAAGCTGGCCTGCTTTTTTTCTTCCTTCTAAGTGACTGATTGAGGTGGTGACTAATCCGCTATAGCATGTAAAACAAGGTTCTCAGGAGCTCCAAGTCCACTGGCAGAGCACAGGGCAGCTGTTGTGCTCAAGAATTAATCTATGCGAGGGAATCAAAGGCAGGCACAATGCGGTCATCAGCATGTTTTCACTATGCAGGCCCCATGCTTCCTATTTAGAAAACACATAACCATTACCCATTCTGTATTCCCACAAGGCTCCCTTTTATTTGTTTGTGTTTGTTATTATATGGCTCATACCGACATGTTTGTGTGATTCCACTGGTGTGCACACATCTACTGAGAAAGGAAAAAAGAAGTGTCTATGCAAACTTGTTAAAAGGGAAAAGGGACTCCCACTGTTTCTTTCCTTGGGCCAGGCTTCTATTTAGAGAGCAGAGCTTTAACTCTTTATTCACCAGAAGAGAATGATTCCTTTGTGTATTTTAAATTTTGCAATGGCTTCTTTACTGAAGGAATGTCATAAATGAGAAAAAATGTTATTCCTAGATTGCCACAATCCTAGAAGCTGATGTGCCTTCAGAGTTATATAGAATACATTAGATAGCATAGGGGAAAGCTTTTATTTCATTCTCAACATACTTAAGCTGTTTTTACAAAGCAACTTAAGTATGGTACAAAAAACTGAGAAGCACTTTAGTTTGCAGCAGTCAGTATTATTGCAAAACTTTTGGTTGGGTCTTGATTGTTTTTATTTTGGAAGGCTCAATATGAATTGTGCAAAGTCTGTAGATAAATTAATTTAGTAACATGGTTGTTCAAGAAGGTAGTATGTTTTAAGCATTCACAACATGATCTCTCACTAGAGTTTTTGTAAGTTAATGATTTGGGTGGCTACAAAGAGGTTAGTGCTCTTAATACTGTCCTACCTCTGATACACGTAGACAGACAGACAGAAACAGAGATAGGTGGATGGCAAATAAACTCCTGTTCCCCAAAACTACTTCTGAAATTCCAGTAAAGCCACAGCTAAAACTGTGGTGCCTTTGTGAGACCAGTGCTTTTTAAGATATGAATGTATCTTTAATGCTGCAGAGAGAGAACATAAAACATTCCTTCCCGCACTCTTATAATTTTGACTCAAACAGTACAAAAGTAATTTATGTAACCAAAACGTTTGTACCCCTGAAAAATTCTGAAATAAAATTAAAACAAACAAACAAACAACCCTTCCCGCATTACCCAGGTGCGAAGGTGGGTAAGACGCAGCACTCGCCTTGGCATGGAATGGAGCTGTGATGTCTACTTCTGGGACAATTTGGAACAAGAAGAGTTAAACACTCACCCCCAAGTTCTCTCACCAGTCTCACTCCCCGCTACATTCCAAAGGGAGGGGGCTCCGTGACAACACAGCCCAGTACCCAAAATGAAGAGGGAGGGTTCTCGAATTAATTAACTGGAAATGAGTCTTGTCAATGTTTTGGAAAGGCAGAAGGGATGAAAAGAGATTGCTAGAATTAATCACAGTGAGAAACTACTTAAACGGCTGCCAGAGTTCAGAGAACCCAACGAGAAGAGGAAAATAAAAGGAGCGACACTGACTTGCCGTCTGAGGGACAAACAGAATCCAAGCAAACAGCCAAGTCTTTGCCAAAGAAGGGATGTGCCCTCAAAGAGGATTTATTATTTGCTGTCACAGTGAGTACGATCTATTTCTTAAATGCACATTCTACCAAGGGGAACAAAGGCAAACTAGACAGTTACATTTAAAGCAAAGAAACAAGAGAAAACCGAGGTGCTTTCACTTTTAGCTTATACACACTTAACTCTAGTACCTAAAAGATTCATATATTCCTGAATTTGTACTTATAAATCCTTAAACAGTTGCAAATCCACATACTGCAGAGATGAAAAATCCATGGAACAGATGCCAAGTATTCAGGTATGTGGATGGAGTTCATTCACTAAGAAGAAAAAAGAAACAAAATCACAGATATAACAAGTGTATTTACAAGAATCATCAGATGAAGGGGAAAGAAAAACCCCAATCATCCCAAATTAATATGGAGAAACCAGAAAGAACTAATTCATTATTATTCAAGGAATTTTCTGTTCTGTTATTCCAGTGAACATTAGCTATCTTTTAAAGAAAATCTAATTCCTGTGAGTAACTTACTTTCAGACCATGAATAAATTTTGTTTTTTATGTTTCTCCCCCACAATGAGTTTGAAATGTTCTCTTTAAAAAAAAATGGCAGCATAAAGGCTGAACAAAATATTGTTTGCAACTATATTTAGAGCTTTCTTTGGTAAACCATTTTTAGAGGGCAAAATTCTCCCATCCATGTATAAACCTCACCATGCCCACGGTAAGGAGCAAGTAGCCACAGCTTTCCCCAAACTGGCAGGGAAAGAGAGCTCACTGGAGGGTACTTACCGGCTGAGGTGTGTCACTAGTAGATTTCAGAATCAGCTTTTCACCCCTCTTTTCGACTTCAAAACCTATTTTTTTAAGTAGGGACGCATCTGCCAGGCCCTGGTCCTCCATGTTTGCAATAAAATCTTGGTTCTCGCTGTTGTCCTCCGTGAGGTTCCGGACAGCATACACCACCCACTGGGTCAGAACTGGAGCCAGAGTGAAGGAATCTGCTGACATACTGTTTTATAACTTCACAGGAGCACTACGCGAGAAGCAGTAGAGGGACGCAGAAACACTGAAAATCTTGAGGATGTATCTATGAATATGCTTCCAAAATGCCAACAAACTAAAAAGATGTAATACACGCATGTGCACATATGTGTATGTGACGTCTGGCCACCGGCACCCAGAGGAACTTACTCAGTACCTGTTGCATGAATGAGTGAGTTTTAGAGTGGCTAAACTGAAGTTTATGAACACAAAAACACGCACGCACACACTCCTTTGTTGCATGATTGTGATACCAAGTCACCGGGGAAAACATAAGAGGAACACTAAAGAATCAGTCACAGAGATGCCAGGCTGGAGTCTGACAGGAAAATCATCCTGTTTAATGAGAGCCCAGTTGTAAGTAAGAATCGTTTCCTAGAAGTCACCACGGCACATCCCCCTCTCAGCAGGCTAAAGATGGAGCGAGAAGGCCTCTGAAGGACTTGCGGAGTTTATTCTGAACACTTGGGCTCTCGAAGGCACCTGGCCCTCCTGCCTGGCTGTGCCAACACTCAGTGTCCCGCATGCCAGACTGAGACAACTCACGAGGACTGGGATGGCGTCACTGCATTACTGACTGAAGCATGCGACTCAGTCACCAGAGCTGTGTACACCTCACGCAAGCACTACATTGCTACCATATCCAGTTCTAAGAAGGACTGTACAAAAACTGCGGCAGGGACAGGTCTTTAGTGGTTGGATCCAGGGATATTTAAGAGACCACTGAGGCCTTGTCCCTACCGGCCTGGCACCCTGGTCCAGAAAGAACAACAAAGAACCTAGGGTGGAGTAAATACTTTTCCAAAGAAAGAGGCCTCCCTGCCCATGAGTAGATGGAGACCCCCAGAACAAGCCTTTGCCCAGGATGATCGGCAGGTGTTTCCCATTCCGGCACGTCTCAGGGGAAAAAAAAAAAAAAAAAAAAGGAAGAAAGAAAAGAGTAAAAAAAATGAACCTGTGCACCAAAGTCCGATGACTGAAACGTAGAAGCACAGGCAGCTGTACATTCAGGAGGTGTTTTCCAGGCTTTCAAAGGCTGCTCCATCCCAGTCCCTCCAATACACACCCAGTCGGCGGGCGATCCTCACCGCCCTGCCTGACTCCCCGGCCAGGCGCACTCTGCTTCCCTGCTCATGGCGTTCACCCCTGGCCTGCCCCTCGGGGCTCCACACACACACCAGGGGCTGTGCGTCTCGTATCTCTGGGGCCCTGGGGCTACACACAGACCTGGCACAAAGAAGGGCACCGACCAACGTCCGCTGAGTGGGCGGCCTGCGGGCCTCAGGAGGATCACCGTCGAAACCGCCTACGGGTGTAAGCGACAGGCCTTTTCTGCATGGCACAGAACGAGGCCTGTAATTAGTCATCCACCTCTGGTGGGGAAACGCTCTCATTTTGTCATTGATCCTGCCATCCTTTCACGCCAAAGTCAAGGTCCCCCATAAGGCTGTTTCTTTTCTGGAGCCAGAATCTGTGCAAATACTCAAAGGCATACAACCTAGATCTGAGTTCCTCCCTCTTTCCTACAATCACCGAACCCCAACCCTGTGCCAGTGTAGAAAATAAAAATAGCGGTCCCAGGTATCAAGCATTTCCAACATATTAGTGATTTTCTGAACAATGAACTATTTGCTACAACTAATTTCACACCCAGGATGACATTATCATTATACAAATTCATTTCTCACTTTTTATAGAAAAACAGGAGGCAGTGATTATGAGGAGAGCTGACTGAGGAGCAAGAAAAGGTACAAGACTGGAGAATTTTAGTTCGTGTGCATAATAACTCTCTAATGGCAAAACACTTTTTTCTTTCTGAACCTTCCTGGGTATTCACTTAAGTATAATTAAGAGTAGGAAAACTGAAATTCCCATGAATGCATTGGGGGCTCCTGAAATTGGGGGGCTGGTTGGCTCAGTCATCGAGGAATTGACGCCAGCACTGTCACTGCCAGTTGCAAACGCAGACTCTCTGAAGGAAGGCACTGTCACCAAACAGCCCCTGTCAACCTGTGCCAGTGTCCTTCCCTTGCAGGCTCGCTGGGCCTCGCCTCCTGTCCCCACACGCCTGTGGGTCCCTCAGCTGGGATGTGCTTCCTTCGCTGCTGCTGCCTTTCCCACAGGGCACACTCAGTCTTCAAGACTCAGCTAAGTGTCACCTCCTCCTGGAAGACTTTCCTCACTGTCCTACTACTTCCTGACACCAGCTTACGTTAGGGGGCCCACTGTGTGTTTCCCAAGCATTCTCTCTCCCCCTCCTTTGTTCCAGTTCTCACCACACTGCACTGCACTCCTCTCTCTGCGCATCTTTGAGCTCCTCAACGGCAAGACGCGTGTCTCATTCACTTCTGTGTCCCCAGCACTCAGTCTAGTCCCTGCCACAAAGTGGATGTTTAATACGCATTTATCGAAACTGTGTGAGCTGTGACTCTGTGCTTGCATTTCGGTCTGCCCCAACGCGCTGTGAGCTCGGAACGCGCAGCGGCGAGCGTGCCTCCCACTCGCCCCGGTGGGGCCGCGGCACTGCAGCGACCTGCACAGGCTGCGCTTTCCCGACGCTGGGCGTTGCGTGGTTTGAGAGATTAGACGAAAGTAAAGCAATATAAACGCAAGCCAGGCAAGGCAGCCAGACTGCGTGAATAGAAGGTCCATAACTACAGAATGCCTGGAGAAGTCCCACATGGGTGGAATGAAAGAGTGGATTTTAGCCATGTTCACCTTGGGGTGAGGGGCAACTTTGCTATTACATTTTGTGAAAATACTGCTATCATGATATTTTAATAGCAATTCACCCTTAAAATGTTTGGTGGCTAATTTCTGTCCACGATGCCCACTCCACACGCAAGGAACAGGCGCAGGGAAAACCGAGGCTGACAGGACAGGAGCCCCCGGATGAGGTCCCGCCCCAGCCCCCGGCGCGGGCACACATGCCGCCGCGGGACAAAATACGACCGTCGGATGCCACAGGGAGCACGCTCTTGGCACAGCCACCGAACCGAAGACCTGACAGAAGCGGCGCTGAAGCTCAAAGCAGAAGAGGCATTTCTGTCTTCTGAAAGTCGGGGTGGGGCGCGGGGAGGGAGCGCGGCTACAAGACCACTAGGAGTCAACTCCTTTCCAGTGCCTTGAAAATCAGAAATAACAAACAAATGAATAGCACAAACCCTAAAACTCTTCACTTCAAAGTATTATTTAACACTCTCACGTGTTATAAGGAAATTCGCCTTTCTTTCCCAAGGAGGACTTCACGAAGTTAGAACTCTCACTCTGCCACGCATTCTTCTAGGACGGACACGAGAAGTCTGCTCCACTCCCTAAGTGAGCACCAACATTTCGGGGTTTGTGTTGTCTATAAATCAAATACCACACAAGCCTCCTTTAATCTGTTCCTATTTCCAACGAGAACATTTTAGCACTACTATCTAGGGTTTTGGACTTAAGAATAATTACAAAATCAATTTTTTACAGTTGACCCTTTCACAAAATTTGAGTTGAAAAGAGAAACATTGTAAAATACAGCCCGAAGAACCGTGTCTAATCCGCAGCCCTGGGTCATGAATATGCATGACACTCCTTGTGAGAGTGCAGCTGCACAGACCGAGACAGTCTGAAGTGTCGCGAGAGAGATTAAAGCAAGTCTGAGTTAATATTCACACTGCCCTCTTGTTCCTCCTCTAAAGAGACACAGAGAAAGAAAGAGTGGGGGAGAAAATTAAACATCTTCTAAAGTCTCTAATCCCACCAACAACTAAAGTGCTTTATTGTATGCTTAGCTTTGGAAAGAGAGCTTCTAACGTTTCCATGGCTACTACAAATCGAGGGCGTGAGCTTGTTTGTTGCAAAACTGCCTTGAAAGAACCCTGCAATGAGCACTAGAGTGCAGACTCTGTAGGGCCGGCCAGCTCTTCTGCAGGGCACTGGTGTCCTGACCAGGCCACCAAGACCACAGTGGCGATAAAGCACCTTGCACAGCTGAGTTGCGGAGTCAGCAACAAACTGGGGCTCAGCCACTCATTACAGGGCCTTGTACCCCCATGGTGACAAGATGTTAGCAGGGGAAAAAAATGTAGGCTAGGAAATGACACAATACGGAAAAAAATCCATGACGAGGATATCGCTGACCGGCAGATTTACATGCCAAACTCAACTGTAAAATACAGTCAGACGGGTTGAAACGCTGAACCTGGAACTATCTGAGGAGAGAGTCCATCTCACGAAAGGCAACGCTTCCCCGCCCTCCACACCAGTGGCACTTCAAGGCCTGCAGGACGCTAAAACACAGGCCATGACCACAGGGACTTTGTCCTGCTCATCGCCCTGGGTCTAGAAGACTGCTGAGAACAGGGGGTGGCAAATTATGGCCTGTGTTTTTGTAGGACAGCAAACTAAAAATAGTTTTAATATATTTAAATGGTTGGGGGAAAAATTCAAAGAACAATACTTATTTGTGACACATGAAAATTACTTTAAATTCAGATTTCAGTATCTGTAAACAGAGTTCTGCTGGCACACAGCCACGCCCATCGCTCACTGGTGTCTGGGCTGCTTCTGGCTCCCGGCAGGGCTGGGGAGTTGCCTGGAGGCAGTGTGGCTGCAAAGCCAGAAAAGTTTGCCACGGGGCTCTTTACAGAAAAGGCTGGCCAACCCCTGGCCTAGAATATGGAAGGCACCAACAAATATTTGTTGGATGAATATATAAGTAAACTTTAAAAAAATTACCAGCATCCAAAAAAGATATATTATTTATATTAAAACAATTTAAATATGTTAAAAGGTTTATACTGACTTTTTAGGAGATACATATACTTTCTATATAATATCTACATTTTATTTTCGCTTCAAGGATATATGTTTAAAAATTTTTAGACAACAAACCCATGAAGGCAATAGATCTGTGTCCTGTCTGACTCTCCAAAGCGCACCATCTAGGAGGGCAGGGAGCACACACTAGACACGCTTTGCAACGCTGGCCTCTGAGAACAGCATGGTCTATACGGGGCAACCCTACACCATCAGGCTTTTACAATACTGTGTACTTATCCACCATGTTATAAAAAGATGTTGCTAAAGATGAGGATGCTTAATAAATACCTTGCCATATCTAAACGAGTATCTTCTCAGACCACGGTAAAATTGCAGAATTTTTTAGAGTGCAAAGTAGTAGTTCAGTTTTTAAATTGTTCTGAAAATGCTTTTACATTGCTAAAAACCTGAAGATCCGAAGGTGCCAATTTCTATCAGCCAAAGAAGAAAAACAGCCAGAGTGTGGCCCTGAAAAGGTGATCCTGCTGCGGAGGGACCCTGCCACACCCAGCACATGCCCCACCTGGCAGACCCGGGCCCTGCTCTCCAGGGCTCTCGCACTGAGATGGGAAAAAGGCACGTCCCCAAGTGCTGCGGGGCCCAGGGCTCTCACGGGGCTTGTGCTGCGGCAGACGTGCTCCCAGCTGGCGGGGGGGGCAGGAGGGGCGGGTGCGCATGCAGGGCAAGGGAGAGGGCGGGGCAGGGGGATGCACACAGACAAGGTGGGGGTCCTGGGCGGAGAAATGTATCTGAAAACACTGTTACTCTTCCCAAGTGCCACCAGGTTTCTGCACAGGTAAGTCCTCCTTGCTTTCACTGTAAAGTTCATTTGACTTCCGCCTTCATCTACTATAGTTCTCTTTTGTTCTCAACTCTCATGTACGTCACTCGGTTCTACCGCACCCTCTTCTCATGCAGAGAACTGCAGTGGAGTCTCCATCGTGCAGGTCCCTCACAGGCTGTCCTCGCACGGAGCTGGAGCCCAGCATGTGTGCAGCACCCACCACAAACCACCCGTTTGGCTCCCTCTTCCTTCTCCAAATTGTTGGTCTATCTGGTATCTAATTTCCCTCTGCGTGCTTGTATTTTAATATGAGGGAATATCTGTGCTTCAAGTGTTTCCGTACAGTGCTGTGTGTACTGTTCGGTTTTGCAGCCTGTTATGCCTTAACAGCATTTAAAAATAAACCAAAATCATGAGTGTGTGTACCCTCTAATTTACCAATTAATGGCTAATTGCTAATTATTGAAAGTAGTAAAAAAATACTAATAGAAAAATATAGGGAAACAAATAATTGCCAGGTTTGTAAATTATAGGTCACAAACTGAAGAATACAGAATGACACTGGCATTTAACATATGCTACCAGAAGGGGCAAAGCATTTCAGCCTTTACCAAGGGAAACACCGACTCAGGACCAGCACCATGCTGAGAGCCGAGGCTGCTTCTCTGGCCTCCAAGCCGCCAGTGAAACAGAACATTAGAGGAAGTGGCACAAAGGCCCCACAAGACACTGCTGAATTTTGACAGAACCACTTTACATACCCGTCGACTACAGCAATTTTACCTCTGTGCGTAACCCAAACCAGCACTTTCTTAAAGATTTTGAAATGAAAGCCACATTCACTGCCCTTGGTATACACAATGTACCTTCCATAAATTGACCTTTTACAGGGAGAGGTGAGATCCTCCTGGCTTCATGAGCCTCTTCTCTGAGCCTGACCCTCTCTCCACCGCACAGAACCCCCATGTCCTCTGCAGTATCATGGGGGCCTGGGCAACGCCCCCTGCCTGTCTGGGCACGTCCTCTCCGGCCATCACCAGTCCCAGATGTACAAAGCATGTGAACCCACGATGGGCAGAGCAGGCCGTGTGAGCCCATCCGCCTGGCAGTGAAGCCATGGTGAGATGACACTCCCTCGCTCCCCGCCAGACACGGTCATCACACGCTGCCCACTCCAAAAGCCTCTGTGGCCGAGTGAGGGCTGCGCTCGCAGGTACCTCACATTCACGGGGCTGGGTGGGGAAGGATCCTGTGGCACTGGAACTAATTTTGTACATGACATGCTCTGGAATCATTCTGCTACCACTTCAAAGCAGAGCGTGGCACGAAGCCATCACAGTCTGGCATCCCTGTCACACACAGGTTTCAGGGTCAGAAACCAATTCCACTTCTAACTCAAACCACACGAAAGGGTTTGAGCCACGAAGTAGTTCCATTTGTACTCGGGGCAGCGTCCCAATGTCACTTCTGATTCTCTAGAGGAGCCGCTGCATGCACCACGGTTGGCAGAGTGCGTGGCAAGTGGTGGCACCCAGCTAACAGGGCACAAATAACTGCCCTGGAGCCTGGGAGGTGAGGGGGAAGGGGACCGTACCTTTCTCATGCCACTTCTCCCTCTCCATTGTCACCGCGTACTTTCTCTGCACCACGTGCTGAGTCCTATCGAGCTGCAGTTGTAGCTCCTGGCACAGACAGCAGCAGTGCTTTAGATGTGTGCCCCTCGGGGCCTGGCTCCGGTCTACTTCTGAGGGGTGACTCCCCAGTTCTGTCAGGTCTGGGCTGTGGGTGAGGTGCTACTTATAATAAATGCATGCGGGTACACGGCCCTGTATGCTGTCAGTCTTCACGTGGCAGGGGATGGTTTCAGGGGAAAGCATTCCGGGGACAATAAGCTTCTGAAGAAAACTGTGTCCAGGGCCTCCGTGCACACCCAGGGTCACGGCCAGTGGTGTCCTGACGACAGGGACTTGAGCGGAAACACGAGCAAGCGCCTGCCTCACCTGCCAGGTAAAGAGGAAGCTTATCCGGCGCCAAGTACCCTTTGGGATCAAGGAGTCAGCAGGCGACAAGCCGGCTCAGCTGCGTTTCCGCTAACAGAGCACACCGCCTCTCCCAGCGTCAGCAGGGCTTTGCAGATCTAAGTGTCCCTCACATAAGCCAAAATTGAAAACGGGATTGTCAGTTTACCTGCATAAAATACCACCACCAGTAAAACTAATAATAAAAATAAAAGCAGCAGTTGTCACATCCCGACACACAGTACGTATCAGGGGCTGTTCTAAGCACCTACGCAAAGTATTCAATCCTCACACAAACTCTACGTGTTCCATGTAAGCTCTTTCAGTGGGTTCTCGTAGTGTTAGAATGCAATGCGAACTCATCCCTGTAGCCTAAAAATCCCTGAAAGGTCTGGCCTCAGCCCACCTCTGCCTCACTGCAGACCACTCTCCCTCACTCATCTACCCCAGCCATACAGATTTTCTCTCATCCCTTTGTCCATCTCGAGGCCTTTGGGTGGTCTGTTGTCCTGGGTTCCATGTCACAGTCCTCATTGTAAGGATAAGAAAACTAAGACACACAGAGGCCAGGGAACTTGCCCAAGGTCACACATCTTGAAGTGGCCAGCCAGGTTTGGGCACAGGCAGCCTGGCTCCAGCATCTGCTCTCTAACCACGACCCCACACTGCCGCCAAGCACTCTCCACGGACCACAGCCAGTCAAGAGCGACTCTGGAGGCCAGCGGGGCAGTTCCTCTCCCCAGTCATCCTCTCTGTGAGCTTCTGGGCTAGGCCTCCAAGCCAACAAAAGGCACAGGATGTTTTGTGATACCTGAAATACGTCCTTTTCTCTTCAGAGACATCCCAAACGATAAAACAAACTTACAGATACCCGTTAGAGTGACTATCTCTGCAAAGTACCTCTAGAACGAGCTAATAAACAGTTCAAAATGAAATGAAAACTTGGAGTCAAAAAAGTAAACCCACCTAAATTATAGGACATTAGGGTTGGTCTAGCACCAGTGATATTTCAAAATTAATAAAAAATGGCCAAGGGTCAAAAATAGTTCTAAGGTACAAAGGATTAAATGCAGAACATCAACAGTGTGGAGGTTCTGGCAGGCTTTGGACTACACAAGACACAGCAGGCACCCGAGAGTCAGGGAGCGTTCTCACTGCACATGCTAGGCGACTGAGCACCTGGCACTACTGTCCTTGACCCAAAAGTCACTCTGCTCTACGGGTCACAGTGGCCATCCTGACTTGCCTCTTCACCCCACCCCCTTCCTCTCCCAGCAGCTCCCAGGAAGTCAGTATCAAGAGCAGGGTAAGCCTGCAGGTTTGAACGGCTCAGACATGCAGGTAATGTGTGTTTCCCAGGACTCTCCACTATGGTACAAAGAAAACACAGGAGAGGTACTTCTCATGTGGCGCTGTCTGCTTCCACTTCTATAAGGAACGTGTAACTGACTTCTTTCAACATAGAGACCTATAATCCTAGCTTATCCGCACCAGGGGAGGAGCACTACTGTATCCATCTTAAAGTCAGGACAATCTCCAGCAGAACTTTATAATCTGTGAATAACTTCAACATTAATTAGAAATAAAAACTAGTAATACTTTATAGACTATTTAAATATCAAGCTGGTCATGGTGGTGACATTAAGTTCTAAAACTCTTCCTTGACATATATCTCTTTAGAATTTCTAAAGTAAAGGATGTTTCACTTTTGGGGGAAAATTCATTCAATTACAAAAACTTAATACTTTAACAGTTTTTCTCTTCTCTATAAATAACATGCCTCGTGATATTTATATTGGAATTAGAGCAAAGGTCTTAGATATAAACAAAAACTCATACAGTTAATCATGTATCTGAATGTCTCGCAAGAATTTAATCACATCTGCACATTCATTTAACAACCATGAAGGTAACATGCTCAATACCGGTACAACAATGAACAAGACGGTCAAGGTCCCTACCCTTGGGGCGTTTGCATTCCAGTGCAGAGGCCGGCCCCAAACCAAAAGCAAAACCTGTTGAGGGCAATGCGATAAAGCCAAGTCCAAGAGGACAATGCCTTGGAGAAGGGTGGTTAGAGAAGACTTCTCCCAGGAACTACACTGGGGCTGAAACCCAAAGGACAGAAAGAAACCAGTCCCTGGAGAGCTGGGGCCGATGACTGCAGACAGGACAACAGACCACCCAAAGGCCTCGAGATGGGCAAAGGGATGAGAGAAAATCTGTATGGCTGGGGTAGATGAGTGAGGGAGAGTGGTCTGCAGTGAGGCAGAGGTGGGCTGAGGCCAGACCTTTCAGGGATTTTTAGGCTACAGGGATGAGTTCGCATTGCATTCTAACACTACGAGAACCCACTGAAAGAGCTTACATAGAAAAGTCAGGAGTCCGTAACGGCAAGAACAAGATTTTGGAATAAGACAGACGTGGGTTTAATTCCAGCTCTGCCATTTCACTAGCTGCATGGCTTTGGGCACTCACACAACTTCACCAAGGCAGTTATTCCACTTGTAAACTCAGACAGGTCACAGGTTAGGATGACATGGCACACAGCACATCCGGTGCACCCAAGAGCCAGGGTGTGGTCCAGCTCCAGCACAGTCAAAATTTTGACCACTCTAAGTAGCTCTTCTAAGGAGGCTGACATAGCAAGTCTTTTTGTGACTGGCTTATTTCACTAAGCATAATGTTCATCAGTGTTGTAGCATGTGTCAGAATTTTCTTCATTTTTAGAGCTGAGTAGTATTTCAGTGTACAGTTAAGACCACATTTGTCTACCCATTCATGCTTTGACGGACACTTGAGTGGCTTCCACAGCTTAACTACCGTGAGTAATGCTGCTATGAACACAAATAGACAAACATCTTGCTGAGACCCTGCTTTCCATTCTTTGGGGTATATATGCAGAAGTGTTAATTGCTAAATCATATAGTAATTCCATTTTTAACTTCTTGAGAATTACCAAACTGTTTCCCACAACAGCTGCACAATTTTGCCTTCCCATTAGCAGTGCACGGGAGTTTCAATTTCTCCATATCCTAGCCAAGACTTGTTACTTTGTTTTTTTGATAGTAGCCATCCTAACGGATGTGAAATGGTACGTCATTGTAGTTTGATTTGCATTTTCCTCATGATTAATGATGTTTAGCATCTTTTCACATGTTTATTGGCCATTTATACATCTTCTTTGGAGAAATGTCTGTTCAGTCCTTTACCCATTTTAAAATCAGGTTGTTTTATTGTTGATGAGTTTTAGGAGTTCACAATATATTCTGAATATTAATTCCTTATCAAATAAGTGATTTGCAATATTTTCTCCCATTCTTTGGATTGCCTTTTTGCTCTATTGATAGTGTCTTTTGATGCACAAAATTTAAGAATTTTCATTCAGCCAATTTATTTCTTTTATTGCCTGTGCCTTTGGTGTCACATTCAAATCTCTGACAAATCCAATGTCATGAAGTTTCTCCCGTTTTCTTCTGAGAGCCTACATTTGGTCTTTGATCATTTTGAGTTGATTTTTCTATATGACGTAAGGTAAGGGTCCAGATCCAGTTTCTGAGTGTAGATATACAGCTTCTCTAGCACCATCTGTTGAAGATGGTCCTTTCCCACTGAATGGTGTTGGCACCCTTGAAAAAATCATTTCACCACATTCGTGAAGTTTCTTTCTGGGTTCTCTATTCTATTTCATTGGACTATATATCTGTCTTTATGCCATTACCACAGTGTTTTGATTACCGTAGCTCTGAAGTTAGTTTTGAAATCAATGAGTCCTCCAGCTCTGTTCTTTTTATTTTGTAATGCTCAATGTTTATTTTTTAAATTTATTTTTTTATTTGTATGTATCCATAGGTTACAGAGTCCAATTCTGCCACATTGACATATTGCACTGCAGTGAAGTCACAACCTTCAGCGCATCCATCACTGGAGCAACACACACCAAGCACCCTCCCATTCTCCTCTTCCTTCCAATCCTCCCACCTCTCCAGGTCTCCACTGTCCATCATTCCACACTCTGCTTCCATGTGTACACATTATTTACCTCCCACTTATAAGTGAGAACATACAGAGTTTGTCTTTCCGTGTCTGTTTTGGCCATTCGATGTCCCTTAAGGCTTGATATGAATTTTAGAATGGGTTTTTCTATGTCTGCAAAAACCACCACTGGGAGGTTGACATGGGTTGCATACCATCTACAGATCACTTTGGGTAGTACTGACTCTTAATACTGTCTTATCCGTGAACATGGACTGTGTTTCCATTTATTTATGTCTTCTTTAATGTCTTTCAGCAATATTTTGTAGTTTTCATTCTGTAAGTCTTTCACTTTCTTAAGTCAGTTAATTCCTAGGTATTTTATTCTTTTTGATACTATCACAAATGGAATTGTTTTTATGATTTCCATTTCAGATTGTTCACTATTAGCATCTGGAATGCAACTGATTTTTGTGTGTTGCTGAATTCATTTGTTAGAAATATTAGTTCCAGCAGTTTTTTGTTATTGTGGCATCTTTAAGGTTTTCTACATATAAGACACATCTGCGAACAGTGGTAATTTTACTCCTTACTTCCCAATTTGGATGCCTTTTCTTTTTCTTGCCTAATTGGTTTGGCTAGAACTTCCAGTACTAAACTGAATAGAAGTGGTGAAACCTGGCATCCTTGCCTTGCTCCTGACCTTAGAGGAAAAGCTTTCAGTCTTTCACAATTGAGCATGATTTTGCTGTTGATTTTTCATATATGGCATTTATTATGTTGAGGTAATTTCACTCTATTTCTAGGTTGTTTGCCATTTTTATCATGAAAAGTGTTGAGTTTTGTCAAATGCTTTTTCTGCATCAACTGATTTTTTTCCTTCATTCTATTAATGTGGTGTATTACAGAAAGCACTTTCAGTATGTTGAACCATCCTTGCATTCCAGGAATAAATCCTCCTTGCTTATGGTGTATAATGCTGCTACATTTAATATGCTGCTGAATTCATTTTGCTAATACTTTGTTGAGAATTTCTGCATCAATGTTCATAATGAACAATGGCCTATAGTTTACTTTTCTGGTTGTGTCTATGTATGGCTTTCCTATCAGGGTAATGCTGGTCTCATAGAATGAGTTAACAAGTGGTCCTTACTCTTCAATTTTTTGAAAAAGTCTGAGAAGGATTGGTATTAGTTCTCTTCTAAATGGCTGGTAGAATTCACCAGTGAAGCCATCAGGCTCAGGGGTTTTCTTTGTTAGAAGATTTTGATCAGTGACTCGATCTCCTTACTAGTTACAGGTCTATTCAGATTTTCTATTTCTTTGTGATTTAGTCTTGGTAGTTTTTGAGTTTCTAGGAATTTGTCCACTTCATCTAGGTTATCCAGTATGTTGGTGTACAATTGTTCATAATCCTCTCTTATCCTTTTTATTTCTGTAGAATCAGTACTAATGTCCCCACTTATATTTCTGACTTTAGTAATTTGAGTCTTCTTGTTTATTAGCCCATCTAGCCAATAACTGGTCAATTTATGTTGATCTTTTAAAAGAACCAACCTTTGGTTCCATAATTTTCTCTATTGTTTTCTATTCCCTAGTTTGTTATGTCTCTGCTCCAATCTTTATTATTATCTTCCTTCTGCTAGCTTTGGGTTTAGTTTGTTCTTTTTCCAGTTCCTTGAGATTTTTATTTAATGTAAGCATCTATAGCTATAAACTTCCCCCTTAATACTTTTGCTGTGTTCCGTAAGTTTTGATATGTGGTGTTTTCATTTTCATTAGTCTCTAAGTATTTTTAAATTTCCCTCATTTCTTCTTCTTCAATCTATTAGTTAAGAATATGTTCTTTGGCCGGGCGCAGTGGCTCATGCCTGTAATCCTAGCACTCTGGGAGGCCGAGGCGGGTGGATCGCTCAAGGTCAGGAGTTCAAGACCAGCCTGAGCAAGAGCGAGACCCCGTCTCTACTAAAAATAGAAACAAATTAGCTGGCCAACTAAAATATATATATATATATATATATATATATATAAAATTAGCTGGGCATGGTGGCGCATGTCTGTAGTCCCAGCTACTCAGGAGGCTGAGGCAGTAGGATCGCTTAAGCCCAGGAGTTTGAGGTTGCTGTGAGCTAGGCTGATGCCATAGCACTCACTCTAGCCTAGGCAACTAAGCAAGACTGTGTCTCAAAAAAAAAAATAAATAAATAAATAAAAAGAACATGTTCTTTAATTTCCACAAATTTGTGAATTTTCCAGTTTTACTTCTGTTTTTCATTTCTGACTTCATCCCATTGTGGTTAGAGAAGACACTTAGTATGACATCTATCTTTTAAAATCTACTGAGACTTCATCTGTGGCCTAACACATGGTCCATACTAGAAAATGTTCCATGGGCACTTGAGAAGAATGTGTATGCTGTTGTTGGGTAGAGTGTTTTAAATGTGCCTGTTAGATCTAATAGGTTCATTGTGTTAAGTCCTCTGTTTCCTTATATTCTGTCTGGCTTTTCTATCCATTATTGAGAGGAGAGTACTGAAGTCTCCAACTATTATTATAGAACTGCTATTTCTTCCTTCAGTTTTGTCAGTTTTTGCTTCATATATTTTGGTCTGTTATTGGTCTGTGTAAATATATTTGCTATATCTTCTTGCTGTACTGAACCCTTTATTAATATATAACGTCCTTTTTTGTGTCTTGTAAACTTTTTTGATATAAAGTCTATTTTGTAAGATATTAGCCACCTTTTCTCTCTTTTGCTTACTATTTGCTTGTTCTATCTTTTCCATCCTTTCATTTTCAACCTATTTGTGCCTTTGGATCCAAACTGAGTTTCTTGTAGACAGGATGTAATTGGACCATGTGTTTTTATCCACTGTACTAATCTCTCTTATTACAGAGTTTAATCCATATATATACATACATGTATTTATTTATTTGAGACAGGCTCTAGTTCTGTTGCTTGGCTAGAGTGCAGTGGCATCACCATAGCTCACAGCAACCTCAAACTCCTGGGCTCAAGTGATCCTCCTGCCTCAGCCTCCTGAGTAGCTGGAACTACAGGGGCACACCACTACTCTTGGCTAATTTTTTCCCCCATTTTTTTGTAGAGACAGGTCTCACTCTTGCTTAGGTGTCTCAAATTCCTTGCCTCAAGCTATCCTTCTGTCTTAGCCTTCCGGAAGTGCTAGGATTACAATTGTGAGGCACCTGGTGGGAGGGCCCATTTACGTTTAAAGTAATTACTGATAAGAAAGGATTTACTTATGTCATTTTGCTATTTGTTTTCTGTATGCCTCATAGCTTTTTTTGACCCTCATTTCTTGCATTACTATCTTCTTCTGTGTTGACTTTTTATAGTAAAATGTTTTAAATTAGTTTTGTGTATACACTATAGTTTTTTGCATGTGTGTGGTTATAACGGGGATTGCATTTAATATCCCAAAGTTATAACTCTAATTCAAATTTACACCAGTTTAACTTCAATAACATATAAAAACTCTGACCCTTTACAGTTCTGTCCCCCATCCCTTTTGGTTGTGTCACAATATTATATTCTTACACACTGAGTGCCCCTAAAACATAAACTAGTAATTCTTTTAAATGCATTAGTCTCTTAAATTATGTAAAATGCAAAATGTAGAGTTACAAATTAGCTTGTACAATTGCTCAGGTATTTATATTATGTATTTGTATTTATTGATATTTTTATTTCTTCACATAGCTTCAATTTATTACCCAGTGTCCTCTCATTTCACCTTGCAGTGTTATTTTGAGGATTTCTTGCAGGGCAAGTCAGGTCTAGTGGTAACAAACTCCATCAGCTGTTGTTTATACGGGAATGCCTTAATTTGTCCCTCACATTTGAAGGACAGTTTGGACAAAGCATTCTTAGTTGACAGTTTTTTCTTTTAGCACTTTGAACATTATCAGTCCACTGCCTTCTGGCCTCCAAAATTTCTGATGAGAAATCTGCTGATAATCTTATTGATGATCCTTTGTATGTGATGGCTTGTCTTTTGCTGTTTTCAAGATTCTCTTTGTCTTTCAAGCCTCTGATTATGTGTAATGGTGTGGGTCTCTCTGAGTTCATCTTACTTGGAGTTCACTGAGCTTCCTGGATGTTTATACTCACGTCTGTCACCAAATTTGGGAAGTTTTCAGCCGTTATTTCTTCACTCACCCTGCCACTTTCTATCTCTTTTCTTCCTGGTCTGGTCTCCCGCGATGCATAGGTTGGTCAGCTTGATGGTATCTCACATATCCCCAAGGCTCTGTTCAGTTTTCTTCAAATACTCTTTCTTTCTGTTCCTCAGACTCAAGAATTTCCATTGCCCTATCTTAAAGCTCACTGATTCTTCTGTCTGCTCAGATCTGTCTTTGAATCTCTCTAGTAAATTTATTTCAGGTATTATACTTTTTTGCTCCAGAATTTCTCTTTGATTTGTTTTTAGATTTTCTGTCTTTTCAGTAATACTTCATTTTTTCCATATATGGTTTTCTTGATTTTCTACACGTTCCTTTAGTTCTCGGCGCATCTTTAAGATACTTGCTTTAAAGTCTTAGTATTGTAGATACCCCAATCAGGTCTTTTCCAAAAACAGTTTCTGTTTATTTATTTATTTTTTCCTTTGAATGGGCCGTGCTTTCCTGTTTCTTTGAATGCCTTGATTTTTCTGTAGAAAACTGGAAACTTCAATCTAATAATGTGGTAACTCTGGAATTCAGATTCTAAGCCCTTCCCCACTATTTGCTGTTTTTGTTTATTATTTCCTGGATTGTTGTGTGCCATCTCTGCACCAAGGATCCGTCTGATGTGTAAACTTTGGATCTTCTCAGGTCTTTTCTGAGCCTGTACCTTTCTCTGGGCATCCACAGTCACTTTCTAATTTTCCCTTTATATGTAGTTTCTGAATATCCTAGTCTTTAATGTCCGGCTCCCAAAAGGGGATAAAGAGAAAAATAAACGAGATGGGCAGGATGCTGGCCCTTTACATTCCCAGGAGGTCACTTCAGCCAGAGGTGGAAGGAGTGCAGCAATGGGGGCAAGTGCAACAACCACAGCCTCCACCCCTTTGCATGCACCTCCGTGATCAAAAGCTGGAACCAATGATCAGGGCATAGATTCCACATGTCTGGAGGACAGGGTCCTTCGTGCTCACCCTACCTGGCTCCCACAAACTATTTATGGGATGCTCTAGGAAGACGTGTATAGCTGTCTGCCACAGGGCTGGGGATGGGGGATGGTTAGCTGCTACTGTACAAAGAGCTAAAATTGACCAAATTAACTGCACTTTACCATTCAAGCTTCCCCTCAAAGTTACAATCCTTTAATAACATCCAGAGTTCCAAAATGGTTATATCAAGACAGATCCAATACAATTGTTGTTAGTGAGAAGACAGATTCTTGGTGCTTCTTCCTCTACCACCTTCCCTGAATCCTCTCCCACACAGATCTGTTATTACTGTTACAAGGTATTTACCTTGAGGTCAACAAAGATAGGCTATGGATTTGGGGTTTCAGAAAAAGCTGTATCATATCACCTCTGTCCATAGATTAACCCCCCCACCTGCCAATCCAGTTATCAACACCAATTTGTTTTGTAGCTGCCCCCTTACCACCCACGGATAGGTGACATGTTTAATGTATCACGTAAGTCACTATTACCAACTAGCATCTGATGCCACATGTAGATCTCATTCAATATGACATGATTCCTTAGAGTTTCCTCATTTTCCTTTTACCAATTTTCAGCTAAGGGACAGAAAGGAAAGGCAATCGCTATGGAGGGAGCAGGACGGTGTACATGTAAATATCCATCTGTTTACTCAGTATCGATTCAGTGCCCTGACGTGAAAGGACTGATGCGACAGCAAACCACGTAGACGTGGTCCCAACCTTCATGGAACATTTGAAAGAGAGACATAAACACATGATTACAAATGCTGTAAGTTACAGGATAAGCTGGAACAATAAAACGGGGGCCTTATTTGAGTTGGAATCATGGAAGATTTCTCTTAAATAACATTTAAATCAAACTCAAAGCCCGAGCAGAAGCTGACCATGTGTAGAAAGCGGGGGAACTCCAGTCAGAGGAGTATGTACAAGCTGGGGGTCAGGTTGGGAGCCCGGAGAAGAGGGAGGCCAGTGACCTGAAGGGGAAAACAGGAAGGGCTAACACTCAGCAGGACACAGCATGGGGAAGGCAAAGGAAGAAAACTTAATGCATACCCACTCTGTGCCAAGGACTACCAAAAAAAGAAAAAAGAGGCAAATTAGATGTGGTTTGCCTCAGGGAGCTCACAAAAAAGTACAAGTGACAGACCCTGTGATGAGGTGCTGGGGGCAACAAAGCCCCCCCAGCAAGCCAAGTGCTTGCCCCCAAGCCTGACATGTGGTGTGCCTACCCCCATCACACTGAAGCCTCCATGAGAGCAGAGATGGGGTCTCTTTTGGTCACCACTGTATCCTCAGCAGCTACAACATACACAGCACATGACATACCAGGTGATAAATACCTGAATGGATGAATGAAGGGAATGATAAAGACCCCAGCAAGTGGAATCCAGCAACACAGAACAAGGCTCATAGCTGAAAGGTTGATTAATGTTTGATATTCGCTCTACCAGATAATCAGATTACAAAGTCACAGTAATTAAAATAGCACAGTATCAGTGCAGGGACAGAGAAAAGATCAGCACACTGAATAGGGAACAGGAAGCCAGAAAGAGAACCACACCTGCAGGACAATGATTTATGACAAGGTGGCCCTGCAGATTTGTGAGTAGAAGGAACGGTTCTTAAATATTGGGTCAACCGTATAACCACAGAGGGAAATAAAAAAAAAAAAAAAAAAAAAACACTCGAGCCCCTACTGTATACTATAAATAAGAAGTAAATTCTGATAGATCATAGATCTAAGTGGGAAAGGCAAACCTGCAAAGCTTTTAAATGGAAATACAGAAGAATACTTTTTTATGACCTCAAGGTCTTCTGTAAGACACAAAACCCACTAGCCACAGAGGGAACGACTGATAAATCTGATGTTAAAATTAAGAACTTTTATTCATTAAAACACTATGTAAAACTGTTTTATAGTGTCAGAAGTCAAGTGTGGGGATTGACACTGAGGGAGAGGAGGCACAAATGAACCTTCTAGGGAGACGAGAATGTTCTGTATTTTCAATCTGGGTAATGGTTTCATGGACGTATGCATATGCATATGTTGAAATGTACTTAAAATTTTTACACTTTACTATATGTAAGTTATAACTCAATGTAATAATAATAAAAAGATACCATAAGGATCAGACAACCTGTGATAAAAAAAAAAATACCATAAGGAAAGTAAAAACAAGCCACAGGATGCGAGAGACTGTTTCAACATGTACAACCGAACAACTTTTATCCTGAATATAGAAAAAGTTATTAAGAACCAGCTTAAAAAAATGGAAAACTCAACATAAATATAGGGAAAAATCTGAACAGATTCTTCTCATGACACAGAAAATCCAAATGGTCAAAAACCACACAAATGTGTTTATTAATAGAGAAATTCAAATAAAACATGACATATACTCATCAGAACGGCAAAAGCTAAAACGTCTGACTGCATCAAGTGTTGGCAAGAACGTAGAGTGAACTTTCATATACTGCTGATGGAAAATGGGTGCAACCACTGAAGATATATACACCCTAAACCCTAGAAATCCCATGCCTAGAAAAACACTCACGCATGTGTGTACCAGGATAAAGCACTGTACCAAAATGTTCATAACAGTAATAACTGTCATAGCCCCAAAGTGGAAATAAGCCAAATGTCCACCAATAGAATGAAAACATAGTGTAAAATTTTCTTGCAATGAACTACTATACAGCAGCCTACACACAACAACTTGGGTGAGTCTCACAATCATGAATTTGAATGACAGGAAGCAAAAGAATACAGGCCATGACCCCAGTTGTATGAATTTCAAAGACGGCCACGCTAACAGCCACAGTGCGGGCACACACTGAGCTGATGCTGGGGACGGGTAGGGAAGCCCTGGTGCGGCCACGCTGTGAAGGACTGGACAGACTCCTCGGGAGGGGCTGGCAGTGTTTATACTTCTTGACCTGGATGTTGGTACATGGATGTTTGCTTTTTAATTATTTGCCAAGTGTGTGTGTGTATATATATGCTTCACTTTTCAGCATGCACACTCTATTTCAAAATAAATACAAGTTATAAAAAATCAGGATGATGACTGAACTGAGATCTGAAATGTGAGGGGGATTTGCCAAATGCCATTTACAGGTTCCACCAGGCACAGAGTCCTAAGAAATAAAATACTGCCTCCCATTCTCCAAAACTTTCCTTAATTCTGTGGGTTCCACTGTCACAGTGATTCACAAATGTCACCCAAGATGTGCAGCACCTCCCCAGCTCCGCACCTGACTTGCTGTGAGGTCTTTTTGCTGCACCAGAAACTCAAAAGGGGGAGGAGGCAGGGACTTTCACCATCATTTTCTTCTTGAAGACCCATCAGGATTCCCTGGTGCTTCCTAACTATGTCCAGAGGAAACACCTGAACAAGATCTGCGCTAGTTTCTAAAAGTGCTTTAGGACAGAAACACAAAGACAGTAGTTTTCATTATGAAATTTTGGTTTCTCTCAAAAACTAGGAAAATGTTTTGATTCTTTTGTGGTTTCTCCTATCTTTAGCCAGAAAGCACAGATCTCCACGTGAATTTGACAAAGCCATCATTCTGTGAGCTTCTGTGAGAATGTAAAATTAGGACACTTTCCAAAGATGAGGACTCTCTCGTAAAAGTAAAGCTCACCATACCCGTGAGAAGAATCTCAAGTGCAAGGCTGGATCCTGGTATAAACGCGATCCACCTTCTATTTTTGCTTTTGCTGGCTTCCGTCCGCCAACGAGGCTCTCTCACAGCACAGGGCATGCTTGCAGCTGTCCTCAGTTAACTGAAGAAAAGGTCTGTCCACTCCCCAAACAGTCTTTCCCGGCAGCTCACAAAACCCAGCTGCCATTGTTGGGATGGGAGCGGGCCAATTTCTCAGCCACCTCCGCGGCTTGCAAGCCACAATGGCAACGCCAGCAGCCAGGGAGGCAGGGAGTGGACTGTCTCTGCCTCAGAGATTTTCGGACCAAAGAAGGGTAAGAGTTGAAAAGTTGAGCACGTCTGAAAGTTAGTGGTGATTTCTCTCTCCAACTAGACTGTGATCAGGGGTTGCATCTTCTTTAGCTCAGTGGCTTCAGGGCTTAGCACACCAACAAGGAACTAACGAGTACCCCAGAGACCTTCCTTCATAGACTCCTTCACTGAATCAAACAGGCCCAATAGATTTTTTTTGAACATATTGGTCCTAGAAAAATAACTGGTATGGAGAATGCAACACCTCCTGCTAAGAATGATGATCTCAAAATAAAACAGCCAGGAGTTACTATTCAACAATGCTGAATGTTTGTGGCAGACTAATGTTTGGCCAGCCAACTTGGTCACTGCTAAATTTGACTAAGGTCATTTTAGGCAAAAATCCTGACAGTTAAGCAGCGTTACCTGGGACGTGTTTCTCTATGAAAAACTTCAGGTACCCAAGTCTCTCAAGTGTCTTCCAAAACATATATTGTGTATAGTAATGGTATTTAAGTACAGCAATTTTTAGAAGTTATTTATTAACTTCCTAAACATATCCAAAAGTCACTGCTGTTTTCAATAAAGAAAGCTAATACAAAAAGAAAAACTGGCACATAGATAACATTGTAGGAAAATATATACATGCAAACAGTGTGATAAGAATAATGCTTATCAAGCACAGACCACATGCCGGGAGCTGCTCTTGCACTGCCACGTGCAGCAGTCACCCTTCCTTCCCTTCTCAGTTCCCAGCTCTTCTGAAGGCAAATCTTCATCCTCACCACTGCTGTGATTACCGAACTGCCTAAGTGACTGAGTCACATGTGATGGATATGCCAGTGACGCAGCTTGCTAAAGCCATGTGGGGACACAGGTGAGAATTATCAACCACTGAAAGAGCTTCCCTGTGACTGGTAAATTTTGTGCTCAGTGTGATTTTAAAAGGGGTCCAAAACGCTCTGTGCAGACGCAGCCCCCCTAGAATCAGAGTGCGGCCCCCAACAGGCAGCCTTTGAAGGAAACCACCGTGCATGGCAATGTTAGGCTGATATTTTAGGTTTACTCTTTTATGATTTAATCCTATATATCAGATACAACATTTCTGAAATACAAAGTTAAAAATTACAAAAGCTCTTTCTCTGCACCAGGGTTCTCATGCTACAGAGGAAGTGGGAGTGCAGGGCAGTGCTCTGGAAATGCACTGAGTAAACGATTTTGAAAAACAAGTATTTCATGCAGTTTCTTGTAGTTTCTAAACCAAAAATACTTTCTTAGGCCAGTAAAACTTCCAGCTGCTCTGGAAGAATATGAAGGTGAGAGTATTTAGACATGCATTTCCAATACGTTTCCCCTACAAGTCAGACTATGCCATCTTTAGGAATGAAAGGAGGCGGGGCCATGATGCACAGAGGTCAGACAGCCTCAGCTACAGCACTCGGGCACCAGGAGCAGATCCTTAGGAATGGGAATCAAGGCCATAAATGCATAAAGTTTTATTTCTGTTTTCAAATAAATTTTACACAGTGGCCCTTAAAACTTTAATAGTAACCACTCAGAAGTAAACATGTGTCATCTGAAAGCCGGGCAGCTGAAGTGACAGTAAGTCCAAGGAAGCAGCTTCCCACCGCAACTTTCACATTTCTTGCACGAAGATAGTCGTGCCCTGGTCCCCGCCCCCACGTGATGGACAGACAATCAATCTTTGAAAAACCAAATTAAATCAATGGGAAGCCACACCAAAAAGATTGTCTTTTTAAAGTTAAACAGCACTACTAGGTTTTCTCATTTTTAATTAATGTCAGTTCAACAACTGAACAATCACTGAGTGTTTATCAGCTGTTTAATACTGAGAAGGTAGAAATAAGCAGAAAAGCGGCCTTCCCCTCGAGGAAGAAAGACTGACTTCAGCAGGAAGATTTCTTAGCCATGTACTACAGCAAATATTCGGATAGGCAATAGTAAAGCAGAAATGCATCACTTTGTGAGTACAGAGTAAGCTCTTCTCTGGTACGGAAATTCGTTGGTATCTTTTACAGACCACACCAAACCTAGCCAGCTGGGCCATCCTGAGATGTTTAAGACGCTTCCCCGAGCAGCCTCTCTCTGGCCGCAGTTTGGCAGGCCCAGTCACAAGCTGCACTCTCCATCAAGAAGAGCACAGGATAGAATACATTTCTATGTTTTTTCTAAAATTCTCACATTCCCAAAGATGTGGCACTATAGTCTAGAATTTCCCAAAATGGAGCTCCAAAATGCACATGAAACTAGAGAAGCCTCCGTGAAGTTCTGCAGGAAAGACACCTGCTTAACACAGGCTTGCCCACATTTTTAAAACAGAAGGCTTCTCTCATATATTACCTATTAAGATACTACAGAAAAATGTGCTTTGGAACACACTTTGGTAACAATCTCCTGGGTCCAGGGGTTCGATGTGTGGGATGCACCTAGGGTGCGGAAGCAAGATGACACAGATCCCACCTGTGACACACCTTCCTAGAGGGAAAGGTTACATACCCACGTATTTCTGGGTGACATGTTCATGGAGAGGCAGAGCAACATAAGTGAAACACAGAAGACCAAACAGAGGCACTCAGCTCACTTAAGGGGGATCGCAGAAGAATTCCAAGAGAGAAGGCATATGTGACTCCACTCTTAAAGGCGGAGAGAGTAAGAAATGGGAGAGGTAGATGTTTCCCAAGAAGGCTCCCATCTTAGTGCTCAGAGATCTACTTTGATAATTGTCTAACGTCAAAACAGGATAGTGAATTTTATTAAGTGGATACTATGTGCTAGATGCTCAGCAGAATTAATCCAAGACTTTGTATCCAACACAGCTATGTACCACCTGTCCCTCAAAAAAGTACACTTGAAAGAAACACTGAGCAAATGGATGAAGGACCCACGTGGAAGTCCAGACATTTGAATCAGGGTAAAGCATAGGCCTTGCAGTGAGACAAACCTGGGTTTGCACCCTGGCGCTGGCACATATCAACTGGGAGAGCTTGGACCAGCCATTTTAACTCTAAGAGCTTTAGTTTGCTCATTTGTAAAATGGAAAACAGTTATTCTCAACAAAGAGAACTCTTATTAAAACTGTGCAAGGTGAGTATGTAAAGGGTCTAGCACAGGATTTGGAATACAGAAAGCACTCAATAAATGATTTAAAAGTTTTAATATGAGATGCAACAGAATGCTCACACCTGCACTGTACGTCTTGATGAGATTTTTCATAGGTATACATCCGCATGACCCCCAACCAGACGAAGATTTAAAACATGTTCAGCACCCCAAAAGGCCCCCACATCCCCTCCCCTGTCAATATTCACCCTCCTACCCCAAGTGACACTCTTCTGACTTCCATTACTATAGATGAATTTTACCTGCCCCTGAGCTTCATGTGAATGAATCACGCAATATATGTTCTTTTTGAATCTGGCTTCTTTGGTTCGATACTATGCTGATGAGATTTATCCATCTGTTACACACAGTTCATTCTTTTTACTGCTGTATAGCATTCCATGGTATGAACACACCACAATTTAAGTATCTTTTCCACTACTGAAGAACATCCAGGCTATTTTCACTTTGGGGCTCTTGGGAATAATTATGCTATGAACATTCTCGTGCATGTCTTCTAATGGACATGCATGCAGTTCTCCTGGGGATATTCCTAGAGCAGAACTGCTGACTCACAGAGTAGGTATACATTTAGGGTCAGCAGACACTGCCAGTTTTCCAAGCAATTATTCCAATCTACATTCCCACAGCAATGTATTAAAGTTCAGGCTGCCCCATATCCTTGCCATTTCTTGGTATCGACAGTGCTTCTACTAGCCATTTTGATGGGATCTAGTGGTTACTTATTGTGGATTAAATTTGCATTTCTCTGATAACTAATGATGCTGAGCTCATTCCTTATGTTTATTGGCCATTTGGATTTCCTCTTTTGCGAAGTGGCATGCAAGTCTTTTGTCCATTTTAATTTATTTTAGAGATAGGGTCTCACTCTGTCACCCAGGCTGGAGTGCAGTGGCATAATCATAGCTCACTGCAATCTCGAATTCCTGGGCTTAGGGATCTTCCTGCCTCTGCCTCATGAGTAGCTGGGACTACAGGTGCACACCAGCACACCCAGCTAGTTTAAAAAAAATGTTTTGTAGAGACAGGGTCTCGCTATGTTGCCCAGGCTGGTCTCGAACTCCTGGTCTCAAACGATTCTTCTGCCTTGGCTTCCTAAACTGCTGTGATTACAGGTGTGAGCCACCATGCGCAGCCAATTTTTAAAAACTAAATTGTATATCTTTTCCTTGTTTTGTAGAAGTCTTTAATATATCATGAGTCTTTTATCAGATATATTTAATGTAAGTATCTTTTCAAAGTCTTTCTCTTATAGTTAGTGCATTTGTTAGGCTTTCTGTGTCTTATTTAGGAAATCTTTGCCCAGCCCAAGATAACAACCACATTATCCTGTGATTCTTCTAGAAGCTCTTATTGTTTTACTATTCACATTAAGGTCTATAATTCACCTTGAATTAACATTTCTGAATGGCGTGAAGTAGAGGCTGTAGGTTAGTTTCTTCACATTATGGATGTTAAATTGGTCCAACACCATTTATGAGAAAGACCATCCTTTTCTCACTGAACTGCAATGGGGTAAGTCTGTGTGTGAATCTGTTTCTGGACTCTCTACTCTGGATTTCTTTTTTTTTTTTTTTTGAAGAGACAGGGTCTTGCTCTGCCACCCAGGCTGGAGTGCACCGGCACAATTATAGCTCACTGTAACCTTGAACTCCTAGGCTCCAGCGATCCTCGTTCCTTGGCCTCCCAAAGTGCTGGGATTACATTAGCCACCACACCTGGCTGGTCTATGATACTATTATTAGAGTTTGACCACTGACCCACAGTACAATCATATAAGAAAATTTACCTTTTTCATAGGAATTAACAGCTACAATAGGATACTTGTACAAGAACACCTATTTGTTGAGAAACTATATGCTGGGCACTTATAAACATGATGACATTTCACCTTTGGGGGTAGGTCCCAACGGATAGACAAAGCAGCTAAAACTCACAGAGGTTAAGTGAGGTGCTCAGAAATCAAGTAAAAGGACTTGGATTTAGCTCTGTCTGGCCCCAGGGCTGACGCCCTTGCACTGTGTTGTATTTCCTCAACATAGGACTACTGGGAAAAATACTGTTTGGTTATTATTTCTATAAACTCTTACATTTCTGTATGCAAGGAAATTTGATTTTCTTACAAATGAGGTCTGTCAATACTAAAAAAAAAAAAAAAAATAGAGAGAGTGAGAAGAAATGAAGGAAGAAAAAAAGAAAAGAAAGAAAAAAGAAAACCCCAAAATCAAAACAATCAAATTTGGGCTCTTATTCTATCCCTGTCCCCATTCCCTCCCCCCAATAAAAACAATATGAAAAAAAAAGCCACATCAAGGACAACCGATCAAAACATAGATCAAAAAAGAATGAAAGAAAAAACACTTCAAATAAAGTTCAGCTGTTTCTATTTGGAAACAACAACAACAAAAAATCCCACTTGCCACAACAAACTGACAAATAAGAAATTGACTCTGTGGTAGTGGAGCTGGAATTTTCCAGTGGCATCAGCTACTGTGTCATTACTGTGGGTGACCCAGAAAGAAGTGAACAGCTGGGCGCTCGCTGGGCTCATGTCTCCAAAGCAGCAACAGCCAGGGAAGTCCCTCAGAGCTCGCTCCTCTCGGATCCAGCACCTTGTCCCTGCAATTGGAATAGGAAGCCTCCCAGCCTCATCCCCACCTCGCGGGAGTTTTCGCCTCTGGTCTGCTCTAATAGGCCTGCCTGACCTGCCCAATCCCCAGTGTGGCCGAGAAAGTGGAAGTCTTCCACACCGTCCTGTCTGCAGATTTCCCACGGGGAACGAGCTGCTATCCGAAGGCACCACAGGCCCCTTCCATGGAGGATGTTCATGGATAGGGTCAGTTTATCCACATGAATTGAGAATAGTGATACTGTTATTACCTGATATTCAACATCAGCACTGATTCCTAGTCTTAGCACACCCAAAATAGCCATTGCACTGCCAAATAAAGAATACTTAATTCACCAAAGAATGAAAGAATCCATGGGAGAAATTTCTCTTGTGCTTAGAACCCTCCCCGCCAAAAAATAAATACACACACACATATGCACAAAGTTCACCCAGCTACTGTTTGTTCATCGATTTGTTCTTCCCTTTGCCTAGCCAGCTATCTATCCGAGAAACATTTACTATGTACAAGACAGTGGTATACTACATTGAGGTAAAGGCCAAAAAAATGGGTCCTTGCACTCAAGGAACTTGGTCTAGAGGGTAATCAAGACACAGACACACAAATATTTATAAACTGTGCTAAGAAGAGGGAACACAGCAGGTTCTAGCAGGGGACTGGCAGGGACAACCTAACCTAGGCTGGACTTGAGGGAAGGCTCCCTGAGGACAAGACGCATGGTGCTGGGATGAGCGCGAGGGCGACTCAGCCAGGGAGAGGAGTTCAGGCAGAGACTTCCACAGATGACTGCCCTGACGGGAGAACTTAGATCCACCCGAGAACAAAAAATTAGGTGTACCTAGGGACTGCTAAAGGAGGAGAATGGCACAGGACACAAATGAAGAGGAGCTTTTAGGATGTGACCGACTGTGGATTTATTCTAAGAACAATGGACAGTCTTAGAGGTGGTTGTACACAGGGCGTGTTTATGAGAGGTGGTGTGAGGAGCGGGTAGAGTCACGACAGAGAGGAATGATCCCATTTTGGCTTAAAAGGTCATCAAACTGAAGGCACGAGGAATCAAAAATCACCTGGACATAGCATGAACAGAAACTAAAAGATGCGTCAGAAAGATACTGCCCAAGTTCAGGCCAGAAATGACGAAGTCTGGACCGGATGATGGCACCGGGGATGGAGGGAAGTGGAGGGACCCAGGATATGGTCTGAGGAGGAATCAACAAGATGTGGCAACACTGTAGATTTGGGAGAATGAAAAAGGAAGAACATCATGAGTGACTCCAGGTTTCTGACCCGAGCAACTGCATGGACGGAGATGTCCCCTCACTGACTGAGAAAGAGGGGATAGTTTTGAGGAAAGATATTAATCATTTAACTGTGAACATACTAAACTGGGAAAGTCAGTAAGACAGCCAAACAGATTATTAAATAAGGTGTGGTATGTCCAAGTCTGGGACTCAGAGAGAGGCTCATTCTCGAGTTTGGAATCCACGGTAAACAGACAGTATTTAAAACTGTGAGGATACTCGGAACAGAACTCTGCACCACCACCTCCACTGCCACCAGCCTGAGCCAGGCCGCCATCATCTCTCACCTGGATGACTGCCACAGCCTCCCAGAGGTCTTCTGCCATTCCATGGGCCCAAAAGAGTGTCTGGGATATAAATGGGGCTCAATAAACATTAAATGAGTAAAGGAATAAATGGGTGCGATTACTTAGGGAGAAAACGTAGAGTGAGAAGAGAGCTCCCAGCTCTGGAAAGCCTAGGAGCACTTCAATACTTAGAAGTTGGATAGAAGAGAAAGCAACAAAGGAGACTGAAAAGGAGGAGCCAGAGATATTAAAAAAAACAAGAGAAGGTAATATCATCAAAGCCAAGGAAAAAGGAGTATGTTAGGGAGGAAGTGATTAATCTCACAAAATCTTATAGTTTTAACAAGATGAGAACTGTAAAGTACGCACTGATTTTGGCAATATGGCGGTAACGCGTGACCATGAACAAATGACGCTTATGAACACACTCCTCTATCTCCACTCTGTTTTGAAGCCCCACTAGATTCTTTTAAAAGGCACAAACCCAAAAGAGCAAAAAGAATTTCAGAAGCTAAAAGGCAGACAGACAAGCAGTAACAGACAGGGCTGTGGCTTACGGTTGTGAAAGGGCCTCTAGCAACTAACTTAGCAAGCCCAAGAAAGCTGAGCTTAAATCCACAGTGAGAAGAACAGAGAAGCATTCACTTTGTGGAGACCTCCCAAAGCTCAGGTACCAGTGACCACTTGTTCCTCTTTAATGGGAGATGAAGGTGATAATTAGAAGAGTCGTTTGTGAGTTTAAGAAGCAGCTGGACCCCAGTGCCTTTCCTTTATCTCAACAGAAGATTGGAAAATTCATTAATTTGATGAAGAGGGTAAAACAGATTCTCTGGCAAGGAGGATATACACCAGGTACAGGTGAGGGTGGAAATAGTGAGATTAAGTAAAAGTATACATATTAAAATGTTGAGATCTTGTAACTATCCCAACAAAATGGTGGCAATCAGGCATATGCTCTTCAGGAGGAGCTTAGGAAAATGGAAGCCAAAGAAAAACATTTTCAAACAATTTCAGATGGACCCACATTAAAGGAAATTCTAAAAGAAGGACTTCAGGCAGAAGAAAAATGATCCAAGATAGATGGACAGAGATATAAACACTGAAGGGCAGTGAAAGTGATAAATATGTGCATAGAGCTAAATGAACACTGACTACATAGAACAGTGATGTTTTACAGGGTTTAAAAAATGGAATTAAAATATACAACAAGAGCATATAAGTTTGGAAATGTTAAATGGTCCTGTATTATCTGGAAAGAAGGGTAAAAGTTTGCAACATATGAGACTTTGCCTAGGTAAGGATGCATGTTGCAATTTCTCAGGGAAGCATTAAGAGAATAGAAAAAGAATGAAGAGGTTTTAAATTAGAAAATGGCAAAAATTGGACTACTAAAAATAATCTAAAAGAAATGAAGAGAGGAAGAACATGTAAAGAAGCTTAAGCATAATCATACCAGTAATTACATTAAATGTAAATAGGCTAAATGCAATGGCTAAAATGCAAAGATTATTGAACTAGATTTAATAAAAAATAACTATAATCATGCATTGCTTAAGGATAGAGATATGTTCTGAAAAATGCATCACTGGGCAATTTTATCACTGCGCAGACATCATAGAGGATACTTACATAAACCTAGAGGGTATATAGCTAACTACACAGCTAGGCTATATGGCATAGCCTATTGCTCCTAGACTATAAACCTGTATAGCATATTACTGTACTCAATACTGTGGGCAACTATAACACAAATGTCATATTTGTGTATCTAAATATATCTAAACATATAAAATGTACACTAAAAATACAGTATTATAATCTAAAGGGACCACAGTTGTATGTGTGGTCTGTCATTGACTAAAATGTCATTATGTGGCGCATGGCTGTATATGCTGTTTACAAGAAACACATCTCATACAGAAAGGATGAAAATAAAAGGAATGAAAAGGTTATACCATGTAAATTCCAACCCAAAGCAAGGTAGGATAGCTACATTAATATTAGGCAAAAAGGCAGTTTTAGAGATAAAAAGGGTCACTTCGTATTGATAACAGGGCTATTTCTCAGGACCTGTTATATACCTTTACATAAAAACATTGCCTCGATACATATAAAGGGGAAATTTAAATAACTAAAAGGAAAATTAGACAAATCCATAATCATAAGCTGACATTTTTAAAAACCTCTCAGTAATGGATAAATCAAAGTGTATAAAAATATCAGTAAAAATATAAAAGTTTTAAAATACCACCATTTGCAAACTTGATCTAATGTACATATATAAATTAGTGCACCCTACTACTGGAGAATAGACATACTATTCATGCACACATAGACCATTTGCAAATACTGACCATATACTGCATCATAGAGCAAGTCTCAATAAATTTCACAGGACAGAGGATATCAAGCATGGGTTCTCTGATCATAATGCATTTATGCTAGAAATCAATCTCCAAAAGATAATTAGAAAATTCTTCTTTGTTTAAAAATTTAAAAAATCATTTCTAAATAATCCATGAGTCAAAAAACAAACCATAATAGAAATTAGAAAACACTTTTAAATGAATGGTAACAAAATAATACATCTAAAAATCCATGCAGTGGAGCTAAAGAAGTACATAGAAAAGAATAAAAGTGAAAATTAATAATCCTAAATAAATGGAGACATATAACACCACATTCATGGGTGGAAGACTCAGTATTTTATGTCAATCCTCATCAAATTCATTTTAGTCAATGCAATTTCAATGAATAACTCAGGATGGAGGGGGTTTTAAATTGTTTTTGTTGGTGGTAATTTTGTGTGTATGAGTGTGTGTATACAGGTCTATGTATGTATGTGTGTGCACCTGAATGTGGACCTGTAAAATTTGACTAACTGGTTCTAAAACAGCCTGGAAGGAGTGTTGGTGTGATTTTATCTATGGAGTAAGGTAAATTCTATAATCTGTAATATGTCCCTATTTGCTTTGGTGCTAGGATAGCCAGATTTTAATTTATGGCTCACATGTAAACACTCAATCTTTCTAGGCTGTCAGGCTTCCTTATTTCTGATCATTCAACTATCATTCCTTCCTTTGCTCTGATATTTTAGTATGTATCTCATATCTTATTATACATATTTTATATGTCTTTACAATCTGGTAGGTTTAATAAATAAAACTCCAAAGAATTACTGAATACACATAACACTAAACATATTTTATCTTTTCTTAAGGATTCAGAGGCGATCCGGGATCCTGTAGTGCCCCACTAACTGTCATTATAAAAGCCAGTTATTTATACAGATATCTATATAAATTTTTAAATTTATAATTCTGAATGATTTCTCCACTACATGAATATGTTTATACGGTTTCTCTGTATGTGCTGTCTCCTCTCAGTGACTCGTAAGGAGGGCGTATAGGGAAATGGCTAAGAATCAAGTACTCACAAGTTTAAATTCTGGTTCTGACCTTGGACAAGTCAGAGACTCAGTTTACTCCCTCATCTACAACATGGGGAGGACTATGATAGTATCAGCTTCATGGTGTTGTCAGGACTGAATAAGGTAATGGTTATAAACACATAATAAGGACCGAATGAATGTTTTGTGAATGAACGAATGAGTGTCTGGCAAGGAGGATACCGAATGGAAGATGCTGGCAGCATCAACAGCCCCTAGCTTAGACCTACAATGGGTTTGTGTGCTACAGTGTTCTGCTTTTTGGTCTGCCAAAAGCCAAAGACCAGAGATGAAAACCTTCTTCACTAGAAGGTCAATTCAGGGAACATAAAAGTAAACTGTGGGTGAATGTCTTTTTTTATAATAAGTCATTTTTTTAATCAGGAAATGCAAGATCTGCAACCGCAGCTGAACATTCTTGTACTGCTTTCCTGTGACTCGCAGCTCTCTGCTTTTCTTTTCTCCTTCTTTTTTGGGGGGCTAAAAACTGTCTAAACTCTTGAGTGATCAGGGTCTGCAGTGACTGATGATGCAACGCAGTGATGTGACTTGTTTTACCTGGAAGAAGAGTCTTCTGAGTCTATTTGGTCTTTTTCTGACCAATCTTATAAGCTACTATACTCTTTAAAAATAAGATTTTTTTCTATTGCTAATCAGGCAGATAATGTTATCTTTAGCACAATAAGCATTTCTCAGTCTACTCACTTTTAAACATACGATTTTCATCAGCTCCTTTTCTCTTCTTGGCAGAAGCCATAGACGAGGATTTTATTTTTAAAATGCCCCTTCCCAGTCTCTTCTGTCCCAGGCTGGGCTCCCCACTGTCTCCTACAGGCTACATTCCTCAAGTCCTTAAGGTGGTCTGTTCCACCCCTCCCCTGCAGGCAATGGGCATAGGGACATGCAGTGACCAGGGCAAGGGATAGTCTGGCTCTCACCAAGGAAGTTCTTGAAATTAAATAGTAGGTTTTATCTCAAACCTAACCAGGCTCTATCTGGTCCCTGGTTACTCACCACTGTACTAGACCAGATTCTTACAGCGTGACTGCTTGGTAAAGTGGTAGGAAAGAAGCAAGGTCCTTGCAGAATACCCTCCAGCGAGGACGGCCAGCCCAACGAAGGGCCAAGCCAGAGCTCCCAGCTCCAGCAGCAGAGGGCCGCAGGAGCTGCAGGGCAGAACCTGTGAAAAATGAGAATTCGGTGCCACTGAAATGCTTCTCTCCATGGCTAGGGAGCCAGAGTGCTCCTGCTTCTACGTTGCCAAACAGTTATTAAAACGGTTTTTCTAAAGGACTGGATATTCAGAATCTCTACAGCAAAAAAAAAAAACATAGAAGTTTTCACGTTTACTCCAAGGACCAGATACACACTTTGAGAAGGTGACATTGGTGACGTGCAGCACAGGGGCCTTGGACGCGCTACCTCTGCCTCAGAGTTCTGAAGTATTATTTAGTAAGTAGCATGCTGGTTTGGAATGTTCTACTCACCTTGAAAATTCTAGCTCACTACACTGCAAAGGTTGCAGAAGTGCTATTCCAGCACCATGACTTCAAGAAAATGGTTTGGCTTTTAGAAACAAGCAAACAAGCAAGGCAGCCAGTTACATACTGAATGAACACCAGGGAAGGGACTTGGTACACTAAGGTCCCAGGTTGTGAACTAATGTGTGGTGGTCCACATGCAAGGATACAGGGGTTACTGTCATCGATGTTGCAGCTGTCCAGGATCAAAGGAATGCCGTCCAGCTCATTTACCTAGAGAGAAAGAAGATCAATTTACACACTGAAAACAGCCTGGTTAGGGTCAGAGATTACAGATGACTTGTTTCTCCTTTTTTATTTTCTTATTCAATGTTATTGTTATAATATTGTTTGTACAATTACCTGAAATACTTACATCAACCCAGAAATATGTAAACAAAAAGTGGTATTTTCTTTTCACCTTTCATCAAAAATTCTGGGGCAACTGGGTAGCCACATAAAAAGGATAAATGTAGATCACTAACTAGTATCATTCACCAGGATAAACTCCAAATGGATCTGAGATCTAATTGTAAAGCATGAAAAAGTCCCAGTGATAGAAGAAAACATGAATTCTTTTTCTAAGCTGGGAATGGAGGCGCGGGGGGGGCGGGGGGGGGGCGGCTTTCTGGTCAGGCGTGGAGCCTCAGCACTTTGGGAGGCCCAGGCAGGATTGTTTGAGCCCAGGAGTTCAAGGTTACAGTGAACTATGATCGTGCCCGGGCAACAGAGAGAGACCCTGTCTCTTAAAAAAAAAAAAAAAAAAAAAAAAAACCAACCCAGAAATTGGATCTGGGGGTTTAGGAAGGACGCCAAGAAGTGATGATAGTCAACAAATACTGTGTCCCTAGTATGTATTTTATATATTTTTAATACAAGAACCTGTAAAAACTAAAACACCACCACCAATCCAATAAAAAATGGACGAGATATATGAATAGGAAATGGCACAGAGGAAGACATGCAGATGAACTGTAAAGACGTGAGAATGTGCTCAGCCGTGCCCACAATAACAGAAAGGCAAATTTTAACTACACACAGCATTTCTCACCTACCAGACTAACAAATAACCAAGTACGACAACAAAAGCTATCGGTAAGGCTACAGGGAAACAGGTGCTTTCATCCACTGAGAGTTAATGAAAATGGTACAACCCTGTGGAAGTGAACTGGGCAGCCCACAGCAAAGGCATGTGGGAACCCGGTAATCCCATTTCTAGGACTATAGATCAAAAACAAACTACCATGTGAGATTACGTTTGGCACAAGGTTATTCACTGCAGCACATTTTATTTTTTAATAACTGTTTTATTGAGATATAATTCACATACCATAAAATTCACACCTTTAAAGAATACAATTCAGTAGTCTTTAGTGCATTCACAGAGTTGTGTGACCACCACCACTAGCTAATTTTTCAACATTTTCAACACCCCTAAAACAAACTCCATTAGCAGTCATTCCTCATTCTCCACTACCCCTAGTCTTTGTCAACTATGAATCCACTTCTGTCTCTATGGATTTGCCTGTTCTGGACATTTCATATAAATGGAATCATATAATATGTGTGACCTTTTGTGTCTGGCTTCTCTCACTTAGCATAATGTTCTCGAGGATCATCCGCGTTGTAACATGAATCAGTATTTTTTATGGCTAAATAATAATATGGCTAAATAATAAATAGTCCATTGTGCAGACAGACCACTTTTTATTTTTCCATTCACGCGAGAGCGTGTGCGACAGCTGGGAGAGGAGGGAACCGGAAGTGTTCAAGGAACTGGAAGCCGCGCAGTCAGGGACTAAGCAAGCACTGCGGAGCCAGACTGCCGGGTCAAAGCCTGTTATGAGCCCTGTGGCCTTGGGTGAGCCATTGAACCGCTAAGACTTGGTCTTCTCGTCTGTAAAATGGGCGCAATACGGACTACCTGAAAGGGGGACTGTGAGCATAGGCTGTATCACTACATGTGCTCAGCACACAGGAAATGCTCAGTCAAGAGCACTATAGTGATGGCAGTAGTTGGTGACATTTGTGCAGTAGGCTGGAAGAAGTTCAGGTGGCTGGAGCCAGGGGTTAGGTATAAAAAAACTGGAGGTTAACTTCCACAGAGCTGAATTTATACTTCCACTCTGAATTTAGCAAAACTATAAATTTGTGTTCAAAACCAGTTTTTTAATAAGTGAGAAATAAAAGTATTCAGGATTTATTATTCAATGCAAGGAAAACATCTCACTTTCTAAAAAAATAAAGTAGGGCCGGGCTCGGTGGCTCACGCCTGTAATCCTAGCACTCTGGGAGGCCGAGGTGGGTGGATCGCTCGAGGTCAGGAGTTCGAGACCAGCCTGAGCAAGAGTGAGACTCCGTCTCTACTAAAAATAGAAAGAAATTATCTGGACAACTAAAAATATATATAGAAAAAATTAGCCGGGCATGGTGGCGCATACCTGTAGTCCCAGCTACTCGGGAGGCTGAGGCAGTAGGATCGCTTAAGCCCAGGAATTTGAGGTTGCTGTGAGCTAGGCTGATGCCACGGCACTCTAGCCAGGGCAACAGAGTGAGACTCTGTCTCAAAAAAAATAAATAAATAAATAAAAATAAAAAAAATAAAGTAGAATTCTGAGTTATGCTAAATGGGTAAGATTTTCTTTGAAGGAAATGAAATCACATGCTAAAAACAGAAATTTAAGCAGACAATGAGGGTGAATTAAAGAGTTCCTAAAAATCGTGGTTACTGTGGAGTTGCGGGTGAAATGAGGGTATGCGTCCCTGGATAAATATTTCTCAGTCACACAGCTGCATGGCAGAAAAGAACCTTTTATAGAAATTCATTAAATGCTTATAACATAAATGACATATTCCAGACAAGGACAACAGCGGCATTATGACAAATGCATTAACGGTATACTTGAGAATGAACACAGGTTAAGGGCACAGGGAAAAGCAGACACCAGTGCAACCCCTTCCCAAGGGGTGACTGACAATACAATCTTGTTACAACAAAGTTCAAGTTTATTGCTGCAGCTACATGTGTCGAGCTAATGTCTGAGGGAGGGGAGAACAATTAAGAAATTAACAAGTTTCTTCTGTTAGCACTTCATAAAACAAGGAAGTTGTTTGTTTCTCCTGACATGTTGGGAATTGATTCTAGACCCATAATAAGTGAGTCACAAGTTGTGGTTGTACTGAGGAGCCAAGGTCAGTCAACGCTTTCACATGGTAGTGCAGACAATAAGCCTGGCCTAAACAAACTAACATTTAGCCTCTGGAAACAAAGTGTAAACAGAGGACAACTAACTGATTTGCTAACTGTTCTTCCCACACTGGCCAATAATGTGTGCAGGCCCAACTCTAATAATATCTAAGCTCCTCTGAGAAAATATATTAGGATGACAGAAAACAGAGTTTCAATTATTCTGGCTGCTCTCACATTGAATGATAAATACAAAAATATAAAAACCCAAAGAAAAGCAAGAGCACAATACAAAGGTGGGCCCAAATCTCCTATTTTAATATACATCATGATATTTGGCAAAAATGTGTTCAAAACACAGTTCCTCACAACAAACAGGCAATGGCCAGGCACAGTGGCTCACACCTTTAATCCCAGCCCTTTGGGAGGCTGACATGGGAGGATGGCTTGAGGCCGGGAGTTCGAGACAAGCCTGGGCAACATAGTGAAATCCCATCTCTATCAAAAATTAAAAAAAAAAAAAAAAACATAGATACAAAGATCACCAGAGTCCTCATGCCGAAGTGAATCAACGGCCAACGTGGCTGGAGCAATGCTCCAACAGTTTCCATCTAGAGAAGTCACCATTCTGGGGCAAGCTGACAGCCAACTCAGAAAGCTCGAAGCCCAGAGGCAGCTGCTGGATGAAACTGACCATCTTGCAGGAGCTGCAGAGACCATCTGCTTCCAGGTAAGACTCAATCATCCCTCCCAGGCAGAGGAAATATGGTGCTTTGGGAAGTAGACAGACCTACAGGAGAATTCCAGCTCAGCCTTATCACTGAGTGACCTTGGGGAGGTTTCTGAACTTCTTTAAGTCTAGATTTTCTTATACATGGAACGAGAGGGCCATACCCACCTCCTAGGGCTACGATGAGGACTACCTGAGAAAGCATTCGGCATGGTGCCCAGCACATCATGAGAATATAAGAAATGGTAGCAATTTGTAATATTATTTCCACTTGGTTCTGAGATTCTAAAGGTTTCCTTTACTGTCCACACTTGAAAAGAGCTGGATATAGTAACCCTTTACCAGCCACTAGTTGTCGTTCAGCCAAGTTCGAATATAGAAAGATTTACTTCTATAATCATAAGAAATGTGGCAGATTATGGGTTACTCTAAATTAGTGCCACATTGTTCCCAACTATCTCATGAGCTGGGTGTACCCCTGCGTTACTGATGTCCATCTGTACTCTTCTGCTAGCTTTTGCCTTACACAGCAATTCTAATTCTCACAAAAATATAGTCCCATTGATCTTCGTGTGGCATTTTTTTTCCACAGTGTTTTGTGCAGCTTAGGACTGGGCATTTCATGACTGAGCTGCTGCTTCTGGCCCCAGTGTCAGAGGAACAATGAATCTTTTGACTCAAGCAGCAGCAAGGAAGCAGGTGGCTGCCCACTGTCGATACTCCCAGAGATAGAACTCACAGCAAAAGTCTAGGCCAGTGCCTCTCAACCTCGGCTGCACGTTAGAAACACTGGGGGAGGTTTTAACAAGTGCCAACGCTGTGGTCCCTACCCTAGAACAAAGGAATCCGAGGCGTCAGTGTCTCTGACACACTCTCCAGGTGACTCTGATACGCAGCCGAAGTGAGAACTCCTGATCTACCCAAAGCCAAAGAACCACACTGATCCAGCACCTGCAATCTGCTGCAAACCCCAGAATAAACTCCTCAAACCTAACTCACTTCCCTCCACACTGTTCCCATTTGGTGCTTTGTTTTCTTTACTTCTAACATGCACTTCATTGAGATGCAACTTACAGATAGTAAACTGCAACTGCACCTGTGTAGCCGCAGGCAAATCAAGACATAGAACATCTCCATCACCCCAAGAAGTTCCTTGTGCACCTCTGCAATCACTGCAGATCATCCCCCTCAGCCTTAGGTAAACTGTTTTCTGTCACTATACGCACATTTTGTCTGTTCTATAATACAAATGGGATCATATAAAACATCTTTTTTAATGTTTTTGGGATTCAATATGTTGTTACATGTATCAGTAATTGTTCATGAACACGTGTTTTCATTTTTCTACCTAACAGTGGAATTGCTGGGTCATATGTTAAGTGTATTTTGACTTTATAAGAACTGCCAAACTATTTTCTCAAGTGGTTGTACCACTGCATATTTCCTCCAACAACGTACCTGAGTCACTCCAAAGCCGTACCAACACTTGATATTGTCAGACTTTTTAGGTGGCACCACATTGTGGTCTTAATTTTTATTTCCCTGATGACTAATGATGTGAAGCATCTTTTCAGGTGTTTATGGGCCATTTCTATATCATCTTTAGTGAAGTGTCACATATTTTGCCCATTTTATTAACTGGGTTGTCGTCATCTTATTATGTAAGGGGTTCTTCACATACTCTGCATGAGTAAGTCTTGTGACAGAAATACATATTGCAAATATTTTCTCCTAGACTGTGGCTTGCCTTTTCATTTTCTTAGTAGTGTGTTTCAAAGAGCATAATTTTTAAATTTAGATAAGGAACAATTTATTAAAAAATCCTTTTGGGGTTAGTATTATTTGTATCCTAACAAATTCGGGCCTGTCCCAACAAATCCACAATGTTTTCTTGTATAAGTTTTACAGTTCTCTGGCTTTTATATTTCCATTTTAAATCAATTTTTGTTTGGTATAAGGTAAGAGTCAAGGTTCTTTTTTTTCCCATAAGGATATAAAATTGTTCTAGTACTATTTGTTGAAAAGAATATCCTTTATAAGCAATTGCAGAAAATGCAAAAGACTTGGCTGGAATATCAAGAGAAAGGATTTGGGTGGAACTGAAAACAATTCTTGTCGGTAACCAGGTAAATCATTTGAATCACCTTATCTACGATCTTGATGTGGTTCCTTACATAGATTTACCTGCTAAGGCAAGTTTAGAAGAACTTAACAAAGTCAATAAAAATGTTAAGGCTTTTCACCAAATGTTGAAGGTTTTTCACTCTTCTGGCCTCAGTATTCAAAGTACAGGATGATGTCACAAAATTAGATTTGAGGTTAAAGATGTCAAAAGAAGAGAATAACAACCTTAGGTTATTTATAGTTAAATATAGGAAAGATTTAATTAAAGCAATATCATTTAAAACCACTGACACCCCATCAACACTTTCTTACAGACTCCAGGGGGCCTGAACTGCTACAGAACCAAGGAGCACACTGCCCCCTAGAGGAAGGGCAGCAGTTCACGCCGCCATTGCCTGTACGTGGCCATGACATAGGAAAGTGAGCATTTCTTCAGGAAAAGAAAACTGGGGCTCTGTTACAACAGTTGTGAGAACAGTGTGGAAAAAAGTGGAAAAGGTGAACTTTAAGTCATGTAAAGAAGCCCTAAAACTGATGAGAGCTTCCTTCCCTCTTAGGGAGATATAGAAAACTACAGCACAATAAAAGCCAGCTTAGAGGACCTCTTTAGAAGAATAAAGGCATTATTCTGGAAAATATAATTATATTTCAGGTACTAAACTGAGGTCTACCTCCTCTTAATCTGAATTCTATCACTGAACCTTATAATTCTTTTGGAATAGTTCCTACTGAGAAAAGTATAGTTGGCGTCTCTTATTTTAATCTATGTAGACATTTTTTAAATTTTGTTTTTTCAGAGGATAGTATGAAGATTGATCTTAAAAAGAAGTAACTGTCGGCCGGGCACGGTGGCTCACACCTGTAATCCTAGCACCCTGGAAGGCCGAGGCGGGTGGATTGTTTGAGCTCAGGAGTTTGAGACCAGCCTGAGCAAGAGCAAGACCTCGTCTCTACTAAAAATAGAAAGAAATTATATGGACAGCTAAAAATATACAGAGAGAAAAAGTTAGCCAGGCATGGTGGTACATGCCTGTAGTCCCAGCTACTTGGGAGGCTGAGGCAGGAGGATCGCTTGAGCCCAGGAGTCTGAGGTTGCTGTGAGCTAGGCTGACGCCACGGCACTCACTCTAGCCCAGGCAACAGAGTGAGACTCTGTCTCAAGAAAAAAAAAAAAAGTAACTGTCTTAAAGAAAAAAAATGTTTATTAACATTTGCAATTGAAATGACCAGGTTATTTTATACAATGATTTATGATGTGTCAGTTCTTATCTGAATTCCAAAATAAACTTATGCCTGAAAAGAAAATAAGAACATTTTTTAAAAGAACAATAATGTTTAAAGATACAAAATGACCAAGACTCACTGACAAAAATAGACCCGAACAGCTTAGTTCTAACCTAATTTTTAAGGAATAGAAGAACCTCTCTTTTGTATACAAGTTATTCCAAAACAACAGAAACGGAAGGAAAACTTCCCAAGTCATTTAATGAGGCTAACGTAATTTTGTTCCAAAACTAGGAAAAGACAGTATAAGGAAATTATAGGCTTTCTAACTTATGAACATAGAACCCTCTCCCCCCAAAATCCTAGAAATAATAGTAGTAACTAAATTAAACATGCTACAAAAATATATCATGATCAGGCACAATTTTTTCAAAAATGTAAGAACAGATGAATGTGGGTGAGAAAATCTGCAGTGAAATTATCCTCATTAATGACCTTATGATTATCTCAACCATCACAGAAAAAGCACCTGTTCATGTTTAGCCCCTATTTACATATCTTTCTAATTCTCTAGAAAACTAGAGAACTTCTTAACTTGAAAAAGGCTATGTGTCAGAAACCTACAGTAAGTATCATAGGTAACAAAAAGTTTAGATGGATACTAACATCAGGAAAAACATAAAGATATTATCTCCTGGCACTGGATAGAGAAAATAAATTCAATGAAATACTGTAATTTTAAAAAGGTCTTTGTTTGGAACATTCTGCTTCTAGAAATGAAAGATGCTCAGGAAATCAAAGAGGAACTAGAGTGATGTAAAAAGCACTTCAGTCTTACTGTCAGAAACAATGGAAGAATGAAAACAAATGAAAGCAATAAGACTGATTTAGCTTTAAAAAAAAAACTATTTTTTTAGGAGCAAAAGGTGAAATCTTGGGAGACAGACTACACAGACATAAAATGGGAAATAAGGTCTAGAAGGTCTCAATAAAAAGATATAAAGGGAAATGAAAATGCACCTAGTTCTAACTGTCCTTAAAGCGAATTTTAGAAAAGCAGTAGATGTTTTAGTGGTTATTAGAACAGAAACTGTGATTGGCCCCTACAAAACCAAGGAAAGGAAGGATCCAACTGTCAGAAACGAACTGAAATCCTAGTGAAGCAGACCTGAAGACGTTCTCTGTCACCCTTCTTTCCTCAGCACAGACTTTCTACTGTGGGCCACTATTTGGCAACAAACACTAAGTGCTGGTTTCTGGGGACATACTTTAGCTTGGGCTAACTATTAGAAGACTGGCAACTGCCTTGTTTTCTAACTTTGGTGTGTGGGGGCTGGTGTTTTGATAATCCTGTGCCCTGCTGACTTTTTTCATTTTAAGAAGTGAGGCATATCAGAGATTTGATATATGAGTGTTCCTGAAAGAATCACACATGTTGCAGCAAGAGATAATCCATGCTGCAGCTGTTGAAAGAATCCTTACCTACACAGACACTAAGAAAGAGCCCCTCTAGCTAGTACTGTGCAGAATAAGAAATCAGAGAGAATACATTTTGAACTTCAATTTCTTTGAATATACATGGACAAGAGAATTTGACTTCAATGTCTTTGAATTTTAATTTAAAATGATATGTAATCTTTGGATTTTAATATCTCCTTGGGAATTTGATAATGAGATAGAATTAATATTCAAATATGGTGTGTCTCTTATGGGCATTTTATTATTTCAATGAATTTAGGCCTTTCACTGGAGTATCTTAAAATGGAATGAATTTTCTGCCTTGAGGTCAAAGTGATTTTGGAGTTAATTAGATTCATGTGTTATTCTGACCCACTTAGGAGTCTTCTGGGGGTAAAATCTCCACTCCCCACAGGTGGTCCAGGAGAAAGAAAAGGAGTGTGAGTGACACTGACAGAGTAGCCTCACAAAGGTGGGAGCAGGATGGTCCCGACCAACTGAGCTTCTCTCCAAAGGAGGAACATTCTTCCACACCCTTGGATGACCAAAGGTAAAGCCCAATGCATGAGACCACTACCACCACCAGCACCAGGCATACTGGATGAGTTAGAAGATTCTTTCTCTCTTCATGTTGTGGAGAGAGCCGCATTAACATAATATCCTTTGGCCTCTCTAGGCCTTTCACTGGCCCCTTCCCAGGGAGGTGACAATCAGATCTCTCAGTGGGTCTCATGCATGACATCCATGGTATACAGAGCGGTTATTTGTTTGCTTGTCTAACTCTGTCATCAGACTCTGGGGCTTTTAATTAAAACCACCATGTTTCATCCCTGCATCCCTGGCCTTGACCTTAGATGCTCAACAATGATTTGCTGAAAAAAATACACGTATGTGATAGAGGCCAACATCTCATGACTGATCCCACCCATACATCCACCCCGCCTTCCCACCCACACAAGCTCCAACTAAGCAACTGAACAACAGATATGTATTGAATGAAATTTAGTGGGGTTGAGGGCTGCGGGGTGAATAAATAAACAAAAAATACATTTACAGATTATAATAATTCCCATGAAAGAACTAAATAGGATAATCTACTAGAGAGTGGCCAGAGAGGCTCTATTTTAGACAGGTCATCAGGTGAGACTTTTCTATAAAATGGTGACATGTGACCTGAGGCCTGAACAAGGAGAAAGATCAAACCATGAAAATGGGTCAGACGCTTCCAGACCTCAGGGAAAGAGCATTTAAGACGGAGGCAACCAGAGGCATAAAGACTGAATGGCGAAGAGCTGAGTGCATCAGTTAGGGGAAGCACACCAGCATGCCCTGCGTGTGGGAGCCACAGGGAATGGGAAGAGGTGCCCTGGCGAGGGAGGAAGGAGCCCAGTCCTCTAGAGCAGTGTTTTCGGGACCAGAAGCAAAAGCTGGGAACTTCTTTTGGTATGAAAATTCTTGGATGCCCCCTCCAAGTCCTTCAGAATCAGAAACTCTGGGGGGTTAGGGCCTAGCAGACAGTGTTTTAACAAGCCTTCCAGGTAAGTATGATGCACCCTAAATTTTAAGAAGTACTGATACAGAGCAGTAGGTCTTAATTCTAACTGTGCATGTGAATCTCCTGGGAACTTTATAAACTACCCAGGCCCTGGCCCCACCTCACGCCGACTTCACCTGCACTGTGGGGTGATGGGCCTGGCACACATGTACACTTTAAAGCTCCCTAGGTGATTCAGTTGTACGGCAGGGTAGAATGTGAAGTCTTGGAGATTAGGAAAATAATTTAGATTTTTTTTCCTAAATGTAAAATGAGCCACTGAAGATTTAATGCTGGTGCATAAAATAATCCAACTTGGATTTTTAGAGAGATGCCCCTGGTTGCTAAAGAACCGAGTGTAAAGAAGCAAGAGTGGCACCAGGACCTGTGAAAAGCTGCTGTGTTTGCTGTGGAGGGCTGGACGCCATGGCAGCATGGGGACACTCCAGGGTCTGACCCCTTCCTACAGGGGCCAAGCTCCAACCCTTGGGGGTAGATCCTATATACAAACAGTCTCAGTATTTTCTGTCATTGTTTTTCAATGCATGTATATTATACACTTACACTTATTTTTTTAAATGGAGATAATCTTTACAAATACAGTACTTTACATCTTTCCATGTAATAAAAATTCATTGAAAACGAAATTTTCACATCTTCATGGTGTATACTATTCTATTACTACAATCTACCATAATTTACTGAATAGTCCCCTTCTGAAGATCATTACTAAATTTTCACAACAATATAATGAACATCTATAATTTTTTTTACCTTATCACTGATTATTTCCTTTGGAGAAATTCCCAAAAGAAGAATTATTGTACAAAAAAACATAAACATCTTTAAATCTCTTAGAGACACATTGTGGAACTGTCCTCCAAAAGGGTTCTCCCAATTTATACCACCCTATAACTGTCTACTTCACTGTATCCACAGTGAAAGTACAGATTTTTTTTTAAGTTGCTTTTTTGATAGGTAAAAATGTTATTTGGGGGCTTTACTTTGCCTTTTTATTATTATTGTTAAAAAGGCTGAGCATTTTCCATCTGCCCAAGTTTTATAAATTAAGATTTAAGGAGATAAAGGCCTTTAACATTCCAAGCTTTACTGAGCAGCTAAAATGTGCCACAGCGTCACACCTGGAGTGGGTTCTGAAATCTGAGTGAGGAGGAACCCACGGTCCTTCCAGCTGGGAAGAGCTGCACAGGCAGAAAAGACGGTAAACGGCGGGATAAGCCCGTGCCCAGCTTCTCATGGGAGAACCGCGACACAGCAGAGAGCATTGGAGGCTGCGCAGACTCGTCCAGGGACTGCACACCATAAGCTCACCTTGCTCCCCAAGACACCTCAAAAAAGAAAAGAATTCAGAGAAGAGAATGATTCTGCAATTCCACAGTAAAGGTCAACGGAGTAAAGTAGTAGTGTTCCGAAAGCTTTTGTGGCAAAACAAAGATGCTTTTCAAGAATAGTAATAGCTGAGGCTCCTAAAGGACCCATAAGTACAAAGAAAACAATGCGATTAATAAAAATATTTTCTAAGTTCAACTACCAAATTCCAGGAAGATTAACAACTAACTTTCTTTAGCGAACACATGCATGTGAATCTAGTGCAATTTTTTTCATGAATTCTTCACCTAGGAGATAAAATCTTTGCTTAAATCATGAATGAAATTAGCTGGCTTTTAAGAAGCTGTGTTTCTGATCGTAAGACTAAAAGTATTTGGTGAATGAATGTTAAATCACTGTATAGCTACAAAATTTGTCTGCTTTGTCCAATTACAAAACAACCAGAAACTGTCAGAAAGGTATTTTCAACTGATATGGAATGCAAAACATCTTCCCGTGTTTAGTCCGGGAGAATGCGGTTTGGAGGCTGCCAAGCACACCCCACACCCTACACCCTCCTGCAGGACAGGGCATTCCCTCTGCACACCGCCACCTCTGGCTCCCAGCTTCTGAGCTTCCTCAGACTTCTGTGGAACAAGGGGCAATGGCAAGAAAGCAGGAGCAGGACCCGGGAGCACCAAGTCAAGCCTGGCACTGCCACTTGCTCCACCATGTGAACTTCAGTGAGTCACCCTGGCCTCACATGAAAAACAGGCCAAAAACCTCTACTGCAATCAGAGGGTGTCACTTTAGTAAACGGTAAGAAAACAGTCTTACACAATACTCAGCTTCTAGAAAGTGCTCAATAAAATGGGAGATTATTAATATAATCTTTATTATTTACTCTTCTACTTAAGACATTTTGTTGCATTCTTTCTAAAGAACATTAAATAAGCAAAATCATTAAGAAAAAAGTATAAGCACAGTGTTAGTTTTCCATTACTGTCATTTCTTTAAGACAGTTTAATTAAGCAAGACGTCAAAAGCTGACCAGTGAAGTATTTAAAGAGCTAGGTGAAAGACCTCCACTTTTTAAGCAGAAGCAGGAGAAAATATGAATCAAGAAGTGACTTTATCTCTAATGTGCTTGAGTGGACATCACTTAAAACTCCACTCCACTTAGTAGCCTCCTTAAAGCACCACGGGTTTGACTTGCAAAAGCAGCAACACCAGGAAGGGATGGGGAACCCATGGCAGCGCAGGGAAAACAAAGCAGTTCTGAAAAGCCGTTTCGGCACATCTGTGCTAACATGCACAGCTACGTTTAGAACAAAAATAACCCAGACAGCCAGTTTTTAAAAATATGCATTCCACCTCTGCTACTTGGGGTGCAGTTCCCACCCATAATGCATCATCTACAATGTCACACTTCAGTGCCTGAACAAACAGGATTCTGTCCTGAACACATTTGGTCTTTAATTTTTAACCAGTGGACAGAATCTCAACTGCTTGTTGTATTATGATGAGCTTGTTGTCACTAATAAATTAAGCCTTGGAAACCACTGATCAACTTGCCCATGTGGTTTAGAAAGTAAAAAAAATAAAAAGACTTGCTGAGAGCTTGAGTCTCCAGCCCGAGCTGGTAATCTGCCACACATCAGCCCTTGGAATGACTACCTCCAATGTGTCTGAACAGCCATGACGTCTGTTTGGGCCCTGCTCTAAGCTGTGCGTCCCCTGGACACAGGGAGGGACAAAGCCGACAGGTCAGCCGAGGGGAAACCAACCTCTTGTCCCTTCTCCCCTGCCTGCCACCTGCACATCCTGAAAGCCTAGCACAGAGATGTGCAGAAGTCCCGCTGTTACCTGAGGCAGGCTGTGAAAAGGGGACTAGGTCTGTGAATCAAGAAGATGCATTTCAGAAACTGTTAGCTCTGCTTGGAAACGGGAAACAGGAGAGGGAAAGGAAACATATACCAAGTACTTTCTTATGTGACAAATATTTTACACGCAAATATTTGGTATTCATAATGGTTTTTTGCAATGTAGGAATTAGTGTTCCTATTTGACAGATAAAGAAAATGAGACTTATAAGGGTTAACTTGTTCACAGTCATAGAACTTAATGAGTGGCAAAGCCCAGGTCTGTTTAATGCAAAAATTTATGCATTTAAAAAAAATTGTACCAAATTACAGACAAATATTTCTGGTTTTCAGAAAACAGAGAATGGCTGAAATAATATTAAATGTGTTGGAAAACCTCAAAGTGTACAGTTGAGAGTGCTCAGGATTAAGAAGGGGCAAGGAGGGCCAATGAGACAGACCTGGCCAGGAGCATCAGGGACAACGGGGCGAGTGTGTCACCAGCCTTAGCAGAGCCAGGATGAGACCTCTAGTGCCAAGCTCTTACCACCCTGCCCAGTAAGAGAGAAGTCTGGCCATTTCTTCTGTGCTCTCAGGAATGTCCCCAACAGCACGACACAAAATGACAGCAGCATTTTCACCTTTCTCCAAGACCCATTTCTCTGCGTGCTAAGACCTGGAAACCGATCTATTACTGTTTATTACTTTGACAAACATTTAAAAGGCAGCTTCTCTGTGACAGACCTTGTACTGGGGACCACAGGGCAAATCAGACCCAGGTATTGCCCTTCACCAGCATCAGGACGGGGGGGGGGGCGGGGGGGGGGGAGAGAAAGCCCTGCAGACGAGCAAACAGCACCAGCAACACCCGGCGCTGGAGGAAAACACGAAGCGTGTGTGAGCACGGAGAAGGAACACCTAACCCAGCCCAGGGAGGGCCGACCATGAGGAGCCTTGAAGGGCAAGCTCCGAAGCTTCAACTCTGTCCTGAAGGCAACAGAAAGATTTCACAGAGACTTGTGTCTCAGAAGAGAACAGGTGCAGTAAGCAGCACCCCATTATCCAAGGTTTCACATTCTGTAGTTTCAGTAACTCACAGTCAACTGTGATCAGAAAATATTAAAGGGAAAATTCCAGAAATAAATAATTCGTAGGTTTTAAATCAGGCACCATTCTGAGTAGCATAATGATATCTCGTGCCATCCTGCGTGTGCCCCACCCGTTAGTCACTCAGGAGCCATCCTCGTCACCAGATCAACTGGGTATCTCAGTACCTGTGTTCAAGTAACCCTTACGTCGTGTAGTGATGGCCTCAAAGCACAAGAGTAGTGATGCTGGCAATTTGAATACTCCAGAGAGAAGCCTTAAAGTGCTTCCTTTCAGTGAAAAAGTCAAAGTTATTGACTTAATTAGGAAAGAAAAAACATCATATGCTGAGGTTGCTAAGATCCACAGTAAGAACAAATCTTCCATCCGTGCAGCTGTGAGCAGCATAATTGTTCTACTTTATTCTTGCTGTTATCTTTACATTAAACTTTATCATATGTGTGTACGCACAGGAAGAAACACAGTGTATGTATCAGGTTTGGTCCTATCCTCGGTTGCAGGTATCCATCGGGGGTCTTGAAATGTATGCCCTGTGGATAAGTGGGGGCTACCCTATACATTTTGCCTTAAAATTTAACTTACTATAGTCAAGTGCACAAATCTTAAATGTACAGCTCGCATGGGTTTCATGTACGTATACACGTGTGTAACCACCACCTGTATCAAGACAGAACTTTCCAGCACCCAGAGGCTCCCATTTGTCCCCTTCCAGTTGATAACCCCTCACAGTGACTAGTCTTCCAACCTTTGTCACCTTAGACTACATTCGCCACTTCTGGAGTTCTGATAAATGGAGGCATGCAGTAGGCACTCTCTTGTGCCTGGTTTCCTTCAAACATGTTAGTGCGTGTCACAGAAGCTCACTGTGTCACTGCTGTGTATTATTCCACTGTATGAACATACCATAATGCTCTTATCCATTCCAATTTGGGGCTATTAGGAATAAGACTGCTATGACCATTTGTGTACATAAAACAACATATTTAGCAAAAACACTGTCATTTTTATACTATTATTGAAAATGCTGGTTGATGTAAGCTGGACTAAGAGAAGGCAAACAGGTCTTAGTCATTAAGAATAAAAGCCTAATAAGAGATCCTTTCCTGATTTAATAGGATGGATGGGTTAATGGGATCATGGAAATTTCCAGAGAGTTGAGTCGTTTACTATTCATAAGCTACACCAAGGAAGTTGACCCAGTCTTGGCCCTTCTGAATCTCTAGGTTTGTTTTTACCAAACTGGAGAAATTATTCCTCTGAGCACTTTTTCAGCCCCACTCTCCTCCTCTCCTAGGACTCCAATGACAGAATGTCAGACCTTTTATTAGAGTCCCACATGTCCCTGAGGCTCAATTGATTTTTTTTTCCAGTCTACTTTCTATTGTTCAGACTAGATAAGTTTTATTCTATCTTCACGTTCACTGATTTTTTTTTCCTTCTGTCCTCACCATTCTACTACTGATCCCACTCACTGAGGTTTGTATTTTTATTTCAGATCAATATATTTGTATTATCCTGAAATTTCCATTTGGCTTTTCATCTTCTACTTCTTTGCTGAGAATTTTTCATTGTTTAGAGTGTGATTATAACTGCTCACTGAAGCATTTTTAGGATGGCTGCTTTGAAATCCTTGTCGGATTATTCCAGGATCTGTGTCATCTCAGCACTGGCATATGTTGATTGCCTTTTCTTATTCAAGTTGAGATTTTCTTAGTTCTTGATATAACACATGATTTTTCATTGTACTCTGAATACTTCGGGTGTGCTGGTATGGAACTGTGGATCTTAGGTCAGACTGCTGTTGTGGCAGGACCCCTCTAACACTAGGACAGCTGGGGGGCACCTCTCTCCTTCACTGGGGTGAAGACCCAGATCCCTCACTCGCCTCCTCTGACACCCAGGACAAGGTGGGTACCTCACTACTGCTGGGCAGAGGCGGGCGCTCAGGCTCCCCAGGCAGCCTCCAGCCTCTGCTGACAGTGTAGGGGGTGCCCTGTTACTGCCCAGTGCGGATAAAAGCCTAGCACCCCACTCCGTCTTCTGTGACACCACCTAGCAGGGGTGAAGGGTGCCTTATAATACCCAGGCAAAGGTTTAGGTCTAAGCTCCCCACTCAGCCTGTGTTGATGGGCTGGGGCCATGTTTCTTTCCATGGTGTTTGGCCAAAATAGGGTAGTTATTGTCTAAAAGTTTTCTGTCTTAACAAGCTGGCCTTTCTAGATCCTTTAGGGAGAAAGAACAAGCTTTCCCAGTGACTCATTGGTCTGCACCCATTGGTGTTTTGGGGTTGACAGCTTCTCTAACATCCAGTCTGAGAAAACACAGGGAACTCCACACTGTGTCGTTCCTGAGTCCGAGGCCCCTTGTCAGTCTGCCACCTTCTCTCCACCTTTCACATCTTTCCTTGACTGTCTCACATATGGTGAGCAGGTTTCGGGCTGTACTCAGCAGGAGGGACATGGAGAAATGCATCTCTACCACCTCAATCCAGAACCAGTCCAATTCCCAACACATTATTTTTAAGGTGCCAAAGAACTTCCGTTAGGAGATAAAGAAAAAAGTTAATGATCTGGGTTTGGATTTCAGAAGAAAGATCTAGATGCATTTGTGCAAACAAACAAAAATACCAGCAGTTGATATTTAGGAAGCATTTGCCCCGCACTGTTTATGTTACATGTCCTATCTGCCCTAATCCTCCCCACGAGCCCCTGGGGTAGGCCTTCCTGTTGTCCCATTTTACCAAGGGGCAAACAGGCTCACGCAGGGCCACACCTGCTCCACAGCAAGGCGGACCTTGGACCCAGGTCTGCGCCTGCCTCTAGAGCCAGAGCTCCTGAGCACCACAGTGCGTGATGCCTTTCACCACGAGCCACACTCTGAAAGGGGCAACGAGGAGGCTTTTACTCATACTCTGCTCTCAGTCTTCAAAACATGAGACAAAAATCACTGCTGAAAATGATACCACCTGCCTTTTTATCTATATAAGCCTTTTTATTTAGAATTTCATGAATTTGGAATACTGTAGATATTAAAAGTCATAGATAATATTAACCTTACATGTTTAAGGGCAATGATTCCTGATTGGTAAAATTATTGGGGTATATTATGTATTTCCACTTTACTTCTTTATCAACCAGTGATTTTTCAAAAACATATTACTAATTCCTAAATATCCTAAAAATGAAAGTTCCAGAAGAATGGCTTGTTTTCAAACAAAGTACAAATGACTTTTTCTTTGTACTTGCTAGAAGTGTGTACGAATTCATCTCTGCTAGATCCCAAACCAGAAACTACAGATTCCAACCCTAGGTTTCTTGTCTGTAACCATGCAAGGCAATCGAGAATCAGTCTTTCACAGCATCTGTGCTTGTAGATCTAAACTTTCCCTACAGGGTCACGTGCCAAAGGGAGAGCTTTAGAGAAACAAGGATCCTGTATTGACACCACAAAAAGATGACAAAGGTGCCGACTGAGGGCTGAAATCACCCCGTGGCTGTGGACTGCATGGCAACCCTCGCGATGCTCAGATTTGTTACTTTTCCCACTTTCATCTTCTCCATCTGAACCGTCCTCTGTACCAAGAACACCCTGTCAACCTCACACTGCTCTCACCTAGGGCCTCAGTGATGCTATTTTCTTCACTTAGTGGAGAGTCATAATTTCATACAAGCTCTCTCTCTCCTTATTAGGCTAATTGTACCTATTACTTCTACTTGTTCTTTCAATAAAAACCTTCACAGTAATAAACATGGAAGCATAAGGATTCCAACCCTGAACTGAGGTTCTACTTTGTTTTACACATTAACAATCCTATATTTAGCACAGTATTAATTAATAATAGCTAACATCATTGAGCACATATTCTACTTATGACTGCCTATGCCAACGAATGTTCTAAATAAGCTTTTACAAGTACGAATTCATTTAATCTTCCTTACGAGGTATATGCAATTATTATCCTCAGAATGTAAGTTTCACTGGAATACAAGCTTCATAAGGGCCAGTATTTGTGTCTATTTTGTTCACTGTTGTATTTCCTGAGCCTAGAACAGTGCCTGGCACACGGTAAGCACATAACATGTACTCACTGAATAAACAGATAAATGACATTGATAGAGGAAAAATTAAGGTACAAAGAGGTTACAGAACATGATCACTGTCATGTTGCATAACAGAGCTGGGACTCAAGCTGCTGTTTTTTTTATTGCATTAAGTCAGGGGCCAGCAAATTTTTCTGTTAAGGGCTAGAAAATTAGTAGTTTATACTTTGCATGCCATATGGTCTCTGTTGCGACTACTCCACTGTGTAGTTATAGTATGAGAACAGCCACAGACAATACTAAGGGAACGGACATGGCTGTGTCCGAATAAAACTTTACAAAAACTGGCCCATAGGCCATATTCTGCCAGCCCTTGAATTAAATCCTCATAATAATCAAGCTCTTTTCATTACACCTCATGGTCTCTATGGAAAGGAGACTTGCAGATCTACTATGCAAACATAATTTGCTTTTGCATTTTTATGCCATAAAGCAGAATCTCAATTCTCTTTTGCATCTTGAAATCACAGCCCTGACTTCAGCCGGCTGCAAGAGCTTAGGTGCACAGGCAGGTGTGGAGGGGTGTATGCAAGTGCACAGACATGGTTAATCCAAAGTCTGTTTTCACAAGAAAATCTGACCTTACATTAAGCACCGTGATCTGGAAACAATGCAAAGACTCCATTTGGAAGACAGGCAGGGCACAGGATTGGCCATTTCTGTTCTCCTAAGGAAAACAGCCTAACCAAAACTAAACACTAACCTGGTTAAACGTGAGGCTGAACATAGCAGAATGCATTAATCATCAGACAGGACAATAAAAGAAAATATGCAAGGTCTCTCCCAACTGTTTACCACTTGTATTTTTCTTGGAACAGAAATACATTTTATATATTATATGAACCTGTAAAAAACACATACCTGGTAAAATATTTGAACACATACTCAGTATCAAGAGTACTGAAACATGAAATATTCCATCATCATAAAAGAATTTTGGGTTCACAAAGGTTTAAACACCCACCCGAATCCAGCTATGGTAACAACTACAAAACAAAAACTAAACAGCACTTTATGCTAACTGGATAATCTTGATAATTATGGGCTATTCAGTAAGTAACAAAGTATGACAAACCTCTCTTTAAGGCTGATCCATCTCAGTAAGTAAGCTATCACTTAGGAGTAATATGGTAAAGTTTACAGAGGAAAACTCCAATTATTTTTCAAAATATAAAAGTAGCTTTCTGGTTTATTTAAACTTATTGTTCATAAACACATGAAATCATTCAGTTTCAAGGTCACTCATTATCAAATGACATAAATATTATTCAGCTCAAAGAGTTCAACTCAATACATTTACCAAGAAATTATGTGCAAAAACAATGTGTAGAAATAAAAAGCTGAGAAAAGTAAAGTTCCTCCCATCAAGAAACTTAAAAATTCACATTTGTCTTAGAATCACTGGTAAAAACCTGATTTAATTAAAATATGAATGCTTAAAAAAACAGTAGCAGCAGCAGTTGGTATTTTTAGGTGATTGTCATACACTAAGCATCATTTGATGTACTTTTACATATATTTAATGCTCACGGCAACCCTGCAAGATATAACACACAAATTATTTTTCCCTATTTTCTCTATTGAGAGAACTAGGGCTCGATTACTCTTGCCCCAAATCACACAGCCAGTGGGCACCTGAGCCACGCAGGATTTAGGACTATGTCCATCTGGCCGTCAAGTCCAAGGTTTCCTTCCATATCATAGTTTAACTCCCTTAAAGCAGGATTATTTAAGGGAAGTTCACGGGAAGAGGTCTGAGGGAGTTCACGGACCTCTGCAAATTGTATGAAAAACTACATATGGCTGTATGTGTACTTTTCTGAGAGGGGAAAATTTTAAGGGATAAAAAATGAAGGCAAGTTAGACAAAATACACACATCATGCATCATACCTGCAAAATACAATCATCTTTGCTAAAAATACCTTCTTCAGTAATGTACATATGAAAGTACTTCATAGAATGGAAAGTGCTATAAAAAGATTAGTTTTTATTAAACAAATCAATCGATGATTTAAAATTACGGTAAAACATGGTCCACATTAAGTTTCAGACGGAAAAAATGGAAACAATCATTGCAGCCTTATAATAGGTGTTTTTTCTTCTGTAAAATACTACCTTTGTGTTTACCCGTAGGCTTGTATATTGCCTTCCTGACTTTAAGGACATGAAAACTAATGTTCAGGAAGATCATGCAACATGCTCAAGGGCAGTGCACAGCCTGGCTCTCTGAGTCAGGCGGGTCAGGTGAGGGCCAGCCGAGGCCAGGGCACGCGGCTGCTGCAGGGCCTGGATGTCGGCACCCACAGCGACTCTATGTCATCTCCTAGAGCTGCTTGTTGTGAGGGGCTAAATGACATAACATATTAAAGGCTGTCGAAGGATTTATTGCTGGTGCTACTATGCTAAATAAATGGGAGATCCAGGTGACAACGTAAGGCACTAAAGAGGAGACAAGACCTGGCACGGGGCTCACACCTGTAATTCCAGTACTTTGGGAGGCTGAGGTGGGAGGATCGTTTGAGTCCAGGAGTTCAAGGTTACAGTGAGCTGTTATTGAGCCACTGCACTCCAGCCTGGGTGACAGATCGAGACCCTATCTCTAAAAAAAAACAAAGGAGGAGCGAAATCCTTAAG